>NC_138902.1:7785685-8490974 GCF_965194825.1 Balaenoptera physalus
TCCAGACCTAGAAGCCTTTCCCAGTCACTCTATGTATTCACAGTGTAGGGCACTCGCTGCACCCTTCCCTAGGAAGCTAGGTAGACTCAGCTCTTCAACAGCTCCAGGGATTCTGTTCTCTGACGTCCTACATGCCATGGAAGTCTGCCTCTTGCCCTCTTTGGAGCTTCACTAAGATACACAACCTGCTTCGCCTACCTCTAGGAACTCTTACCCAATGACCCCATACCTACAGGAGAAAGGAGGCTTGCATTCCTACTGGAACCAAAGCACAGTTTTTCCTGTTACACTGCAGGACTTTAGAATAGGCTTCGGCCCTATAGCATACATACAACGTTCCAGGGATGTGGGAGTTCCATATATGCAGAACACTCTGTGAAGAAAAGTTGATTCACCAAGGGACCAGGGTGTACCTAGAGTCTCTTTGGACTTTTTAGATATAAGAAGGTTTCCGGGTGCATGTTCACCGGAAAAGACCTGAATGCCTATGCCTTGCGTTCCCATTTTAAATCTCTATCCATGCTGCCCTGAGATACCTAAATAACACTCTTTTTGACTGGCCTCTATTCCGTGTGGGCAGCCCTCTCGAAAGAAAAGGAGTTTCACTAAGGAAACACGGTGCTTCCATAGCACGGGTGGGAGTTCCTCTTGTCATGCTCTAGAGCTACAGGGTAACATGACGTGAGTCCTTGACTCAAGCTAAGGCCTGAAAAGCCCTGCTGAAGCGATAGCGCTTAGCATTTTCCATTATGTCGTATTCGAAGTTCTGCTTTACTTTAACGTTTCTTCACTTTTCCAGACACTAGGCACCCTCGTGTAGGCACCCTTTTTCCTACAAATACAGTGAGTAACAGCAGTCTCCTTTGTCCTTCTAAGAAACATCCAGACCTAGAAGCCTTTCCCAGTCACTCTATGTATACAGAGTGTAGGTCTACTCGCTGCACCCTTCCTTAGGTAGCTAGGTGGACACAGCTCTCAAACAGCTCCAGGGATTCTGTTCTCTCACGACCTACATGCCATGGAAGTCTGCCTCATTGCCCTCATTGGAGCTACACTAAGAAACACAATCTGCTTGGACTTCTTCTAGGAACTCTTAAAAAAGGACCCCATACCTACAGGAGAAAGGAGGCTTGCATTCCTACTGGAACCTAAGCAAAGTTTTTCCGGTTACACTGCAGGACTTTAGAATAGGTTTAGCCCCGAAGGGTTACATAGAGCGTTCCAAGAATGAGGGAGTTCGATACATGCAGAAAACCCTGTGAAGAAAAGTTGATTCAGCAAGGGAGCAGGGTGTGGCTAGAGTCTCTATTGACTTGTTAGAAATCAGAAGGGTTTCGGCTGCATGTTAACCGGAGAAGAAGACCTGATGGCACGAGCCTTGCTTTCCCATGTTAAATCTCTAAACATGCTTCCCTGAAGAATCCTAAATAACACTCTTTTTACCTGGCCTCTGGTCACTGTAGGCAGCCGTCTGGAAAGAAAAGGAGTTTTCTCTAAGGAAATACGGTGCTTCCATAGCATGGGTGGGAGCTCTTGCTGTCCTGCTCTAGAGCTACAGGGAAACTTGACGTGAGTCTTTGCCTCAAGCTAAGGCCTGAAAACCCTGCTGAAGCGAAAGCGCTTAGCAGTTTCCATTATGTCGTATTCCAAGTTCTGCTCTACTTTAAAGTTTCTACACTTTTCCAGACACTAGGCACCCTCGTGTAGGCACCCTTTTTCCTACAAATACAGTGAGTACCAGCAGTCTCCTTTGCTCTTCTAAGAAACATCCAGACCTACAAGCCTTTCCCAGTCACTCTATGTATTCAGAGTGTAGGGCAACTCGCTGCACCCTTCCTTAGGAAGCTAGGTAGACTCAGCTCTTCAACAGCTCCAGGGATTCTGTTCTCTCACGTCCTACATGCCATGGAAGTCTGCCTCTTGCCCTCTTTGGAGCTTCACTAAGATACACAACCTGCTTCGCCTACCTCTAGGAACTCTTACCCAATGACCCCATACCTACAGGAGAAAGGAGGCTTGCATTCCTACTGGAACCAAAGCACAGTTTTTCCTGTTACACTGCAGGACTTTAGAATAGGCTTCGGCCCTATAGCATACATAGAACGTTCCAGGGATGTGGGAGTTCCATATATGCAGAACACTCTGTGAAGAAAAGTTGATTCACCAAGGGACCAGGGTGTAGCTAGAGTCTCTTTGGACTTTTTAGATATAAGAAGGTTTCCGGGTGCATGTTCACTGGAAAAGACCTGAATGCCTATGCCTTGCGTTCCCATTTATATCTCTATCCATGCTGCCCTGAGATACCTAAATAACACTCTTTTTGACTGGCCTCTATTCCGTGTGGGCAGCCCTCTGGAAAGAAAAGGAGTTTCTCTAAGGAAACACGGTGCTTCCATAGCACGGGTGGGAGTTCCTCTTGTCATGCTCTAGAGCTACAGGGTAACATGACGTGAGTCCTTGCCTCAAGCTAAGGCCTGAAAAGCCCTGCTGAAGCGAAAGCGCTTAGCATTTTCCATTATGTCGTATTGGAAGTTCTGCTTTACTTTAACGTTTCTTCACTTTTCCAGACACTAGGCACCCTCGTGTAGGCACCCTTTTTCCTACAAATACAGTGAGTACCAGCAGTCTCCTTTGCCCTTCTAAGAAACATCCAGACCTAGAAGACTTTCCCAGTCACTCTACGTATTCAGAGTTTAAGGCAACTCGCTGCACCCTTCCTTAGGAAGCTAGGTGGACTCAGTTCTTCAACAGCTCTAGGGATTCTGTTCTCTCACGACCTACATGCCATGGAAGTCTGCCTCAATGCCCTCATTGGAGCTACACTAAGAAACACAATCTGATTGGGCTTCTTCTAGGAACTCTTACCCAAGGACCCAATACCTACAGGAGAAAGGAGGCTTGCATTCCTACTGGAACCTAAGCAAAGTTTTTCCTGTTACACTGCAGGACATTAGAATAGGTTTAGCCCCAAAGGGTTACATAGAGCGTTCCAAGAATGAGGGAGTTCGATACATGCAGAAAACCCTGTGAAGAAAAGTTGATTCAGCAAGGGACCAGGGTGTGGCTAGAGTCTCTATTGACTTGTTAGAAATCAGAAGGGTTTCGGTTTCATGTTAACCGGAGAGGAAGACCTGATGGCACGAGCCTTGCTTTCCCATGTTAAATCTCTAAACATGCTTCCCTGAAGAATCCTAAATAACACTCTTTTTACCTGGCCTCTGGTCACTGTAGGCAGCCCGTTGGAAAGAAAAGGAGTTTTCTCTAAGGAAACACGGTGCTTCCATAGCATGGGTGGGAGCTCCTGCCGTCCTGCTCTAGAGCTACAGGGATACTTGACGTGAGTCTTTGCCTCAAGCTAAGGCCTGAAAAGCCCTGCTGAAGAGAAAGCGCTTAGCAGTTTCCATTATGTCGTATTCGAAGTTCTGCTTTACTTTAACGTTTCTTCACTTTTCCAGACACTAGGCACCCTCGTGTAGGCACCCTTTTTCCTACAAATACAGTGAGTAACAGCAGTCTCCTTTGCTCTTCTAAGAAACATCCAGACCTAGAAGCCTTTCCCAGTCACTCTATGTATGCAGAGTGTAGGGCAACTCGCTGCACCCTTCCTTAGGAAGCTAGTTAGACTCAGCTCTTCAACAGCTCCAGGGATTCTGTTCTCTCACGTCCTACATGCCATGGAAGTCTTCCTCATTGCCCTCTTTGGAGCTTCCGTTAGATACCCAATCTGCTTCGCCTACCTCTAGGAAATCTTACCCAATGACCCCATACCTACAGGAGAAAAGAGGCTTGCATTCCTACTGGAACCAAAGCACAGTTTTTCCTGTTACACTGCAGGACTTTTGAATAGGCTTCGGCCCTATAACGTACATAGAACGTTCCAAGGATGAGTGAGTTCCATATATGCAGAACACTCTGTGAAGAAAAGTTGATACAGCAAGGGATCAGGGTGTAGCTAGCGTCTCTTTGGACTTTTTAGATATAAGAAGGTGTCCGGGTGCATGTTCACTGGAAAAGACCTGAATGCCTAAGCCTTGCGTTCCCATTTTAAATCTCTATCCATGCTGCCCTAAGATACATAAATAACACTGTTTTTGACTGGCCTCTATTCACTGTGGGCAGCGCTCTGGAAAGAAAAGGAGTTTCTCTAAGGAAACACGGTGCTTCTATATCATGGGTGGGAGTTCCTCCTGTCAAGCTCTAGAGCTATAGGGTAACTTGACGTGAGTCCTTGCCTCAAACGAAGGCCTGAAAAGCCCTGCTGAAGAGAAAGCGCTTAGCAGTTTCCAATATGTCGTATTCGAAGTTCTGCTTTACTTGAACGTTTCTTCTCTTATCCAGACACTAGACACCCTTGTGTAGGCACCCTTTTTCGTAGAAATACAGTGAGTACCAGCAGTCTCCTTTACCCTTCTAAGAATCATCCAGACCTACAAGCCTTTCCCAGTCACTCTGTGTATTCAGAGTTTAAGGCAACTCGCTGCACCCTTCCTTAGGAAGCTAGGTGGACTCAGCTCTTCAACAGCTCCAGGGATTCTGTTCTCTCACGACCTACATGCCATGGAAGTCTGCCTCATTGCCCTCATTGGAGCTACACTAAGAAACACAATCTGCTTGGCCTTCTTCTAGGAACTCTTCCCCAAGGACCCCATACCTACAGGAGAAAGGAGGCTTGCATTCCTACTGGAACCTAAGCAAAGTTTTTCCTGTTACACTGCAGGACTTTAGAATAGGTTTAGGCCCGAAGGGTTACATAGAGAGTTCCAAGAATGAGGGAGTTCGATACATGCAGAAAACCCTGTGAAGAAAAGTTGATTCAGCAAGGGACCAGGGTGTGGCTAGAGTCTCTATTGACTTGTTAGAAATCAGAAGGGTTTCGACTGCATGTTAACCGGAGAAGAAGACCTGATGGCACAAGCCTTGCTTTCCCATGTTAAATCTCTAAACATGTTTCCCTGAAGAATCCTAAATAACACTATTTTTACCTGGCCTCTGGTCACTGTAGGCAGCCCTCTGGAAAGAAAAGGAGTTTTCTCTAAGGAAACACGGTGCTTCCATAGCATGGACGGGAGCTCCTGCTGTCCTGCTCTAGAGCTACAGGGAAACTTGACGTGAGTCTTTGCCTCAAGCTAAGGCCTGAAAAGCCCTGCTGAAGCGAAAGCACTTAGCAGTTTCCATTATGTCGTATTCGAAGTTCGGCTTTACATTAACGTTTCTTCACTTTTGGAGACACTAGGCACCCTCGTGTAGGCACCCTTTTTCGTACAAATACAGTGAGTACCAGCAGTCTCCGTTGCTCTTCTAAGAAACATCCAGACCTAGAAGCCTTTCCCAGTCACTCTATGTATTCACAGTGTAGGGCACTCGCTGCACCCTTCCTTAGGAAGCTAGGTATACTCAGCTCTTCAACAGCTCCAGGGATTCTGTTCTCTCACGTCCTACATGCCATGGAAGTCTGCCTCTTGCCCTCTTTGGAGCTTCACTAAGATACACAACCTGCTTCGCCTACCTCTAGGAACTCTTACCCAATGACCCCATACCTACAGGAGAAAGGAGGCTTGCATTCCTACTGGAACCAAAGCACAGTTTTTCCTGTTACACTGCAGGACTTTAGAATAGGCTTCGGCCCTATAGCATACATAGAACGTTCCAGGGATGTGGGAGTTCCATATATGCAGAACACTCTGTGAAGAAAAGTTGATTCACCAAGGGACCAGGGTGTAGCTAGAGTCTCTTTGGACTTTTTAGATATAAGAAGGTTTCCGGGTGCATGTTCACCGGAAAAGACCTGAATGCCTATGCCTTGCGTTCCCATTTTAAATCTCTATCCATGCTGCCCTGAGATACCTAAATAACACTCTTTTTGACTGGCCTCTATTCCGTGTGGGCAGCCCTCTGGAAAGAAAAGGAATTTCTCTAAGGAAACACGGTGCTTCCATAGCACGGGTGGGAGTTCCTCTGGTCATGCTCTAGAGCTACAGGGTAACATGACGTGAGTCCTTGCCTCAAGCTAAGGCCTGAAAAGCCCTGCTGAAGCGAAAGCGCTTAGCATTTTCCATTATGTCGTATTCGAAGTTCTGCTTTACTTTAACGTTTCTTCACTTTTCCAGACACTAGGCACCCTCGTGTAGGCACCCTTTTTCCTACAAATACAGTGAGTAACAGCAGTCTCCTTTGTCCTTCTAAGAAACATCCAGACCTAGAAGCCTTTCCCAGTCACTCTATGTATACAGAGTGTAGGTCAACTCGCTGCACCCTTCCTTAGGTAGCTAGGTGGACACAGCTCTCAAACAGCTCCAGGGATTCTGTTCTCTCATGATCTGCATGCCATGGAAGTCTGCCTCATTGTCCTCATTGGAGCTACACTAAGAAACACAATCTGCTTCGCCATTCTCTAGGAACTCTTACCCAGGAACCCCATACCTACAGGAGAAAGGAGGCTTGCATTCCTACTGGAATCAAAGCACAGTTTTTCCTGGTACACTGCAGGACTTTAGAATAAGCTTCCGCCCTATAGCATACATAGAACGTTCCAAGGATGAGGGAGTTCCATATATGCAGAACACTCTGTGAAGAAAAGTTGATTCAGCAAGGGACCAGGGTGTAGCTGTAGTCTCTTTGAACTTTTTTGATATAAGAAGGTGTCCGGCTGCATGTTCACCGGGAAAGAAGACTTGAATGCCTAAGCCTTGCGTTCCCAGTTTAAATCTCTATCCATGCTGCCCTGAGATACCTAAATAACACTGTTTTTGACGGGCCTCTATTCACTGTGGGCAGCCCTCTGGAAAGAAAAGGAGTTTTCTCTAAGGAAACACGGTGCTTCCATAGCATGGGTGGGAGCTCCTGCTGCCCTGCTCTAGAGCTACCGGGAAACATGACGTGAGTCTTTGCCTCAAGCTGAGGCCTGAAAAGCCCTGCTGAAGCGAAAGCGCTTAGCAGTTTCCATTATGTCGTATTCGAAGTTCTCCTTTACTTTAAAGTTTCTTCACTTTTCCAGACACTAGGCACCTTCGTGTAGGCACCCTTTTTCCTACAAATACAGTGAGTACCAGCAGTCTCCTTTGCTCTTCTAAGAAACATCCAGACCTAGAAGCCTTTCCCAGTCACTCTATGTATTCAGAGTGTAGGGCAACTCGCTGCACCCTTCCTTAGGAAGCTAGGTGGACTCAGTTCTTCAACAGCTCTAGGGATTCTGTTCTCTCACGACCTACATGCCATGGAAGTCTGCCTCAATGCCCTCATTGGAGCTACACTAAGAAACACAATCTGATTGGGCTTCTTCTAGGAACTCTTACCCAAGGACCCAATACCTACAGGAGAAAGGAGGCTTGCATTCCTACTGGAACCTAAGCAAAGTTTTTCCTGTTACACTGCAGGACATTAGAATAGGTTTAGCCCCAAAGGGTTACATAGAGCGTTCCAAGAATGAGGGAGTTCGATACATGCAGAAAACCCTGTGAAGAAAAGTTGATTCAGCAAGGGACCAGGGTGTGGCTAGAGTCTCTATTGACTTGTTAGAAATCAGAAGGGTTTCGGTTTCATGTTAACCGGAGAGGAAGACCTGATGGCACGAGCCTTGCTTTCCCATGTTAAATCTCTAAACATGCTTCCCTGAAGAATCCTAAATAACACTCTTTTTACCTGGCCTCTGGTCACTGTAGGCAGCCCGTTGGAAAGAAAAGGAGTTTTCTCTAAGGAAACACGGTGCTTCCATAGCATGGGTGGGAGCTCCTGCCGTCCTGCTCTAGAGCTACAGGGATACTTGACGTGAGTCTTTGCCTCAAGCTAAGGCCTGAAAAGCCCTGCTGAAGAGAAAGCGCTTAGCAGTTTCCATTATGTCGTATTCGAAGTTCTGCTTTACTTTAACGTTTCTTCACTTTTCCAGACACTAGGCACCCTCGTGTAGGCACCCTTTTTCCTACAAATACAGTGAGTAACAGCAGTCTCCTTTGCTCTTCTAAGAAACATCCAGACCTAGAAGCCTTTCCCAGTCACTCTATGTATGCAGAGTGTAGGGCAACTCGCTGCACCCTTCCTTAGGAAGCTAGTTAGACTCAGCTCTTCAACAGCTCCAGGGATTCTGTTCTCTCACGTCCTACATGCCATGGAAGTCTTCCTCATTGCCCTCTTTGGAGCTTCCGTTAGATACCCAATCTGCTTCGCCTACCTCTAGGAAATCTTACCCAATGACCCCATACCTACAGGAGAAAAGAGGCTTGCATTCCTACTGGAACCAAAGCACAGTTTTTCCTGTTACACTGCAGGACTTTTGAATAGGCTTCGGCCCTATAACGTACATAGAACGTTCCAAGGATGAGTGAGTTCCATATATGCAGAACACTCTGTGAAGAAAAGTTGATACAGCAAGGGATCAGGGTGTAGCTAGAGTCTCTTTGGACTTTTTAGATATAAGAAGGTGTCCGGGTGCATGTTCACTGGAAAAGACCTGAATGCCTAAGCCTTGCGTTCCCATTTTAAATCTCTATCCATGCTGCCCTAAGATACATAAATAACACTGTTTTTGACTGGCCTCTATTCACTGTGGGCAGCGCTCTGGAAAGAAAAGGAGTTTCTCTAAGGAAACACGGTGCTTCTATATCATGGGTGGGAGTTCCTCCTGTCAAGCTCTAGAGCTATAGGGTAACTTGACGTGAGTCCTTGCCTCAAACGAAGGCCTGAAAAGCCCTGCTGAAGAGAAAGCGCTTAGCAGTTTCCAATATGTCGTATTCGAAGTTCTGCTTTACTTGAACGTTTCTTCTCTTATCCAGACACTAGACACCCTTGTGTAGGCACCCTTTTTCGTAGAAATACAGTGAGTACCAGCAGTCTCCTTTACCCTTCTAAGAATCATCCAGACCTACAAGCCTTTCCCAGTCACTCTGTGTATTCAGAGTTTAAGGCAACTCGCTGCACCCTTCCTTAGGAAGCTAGGTGGACTCAGCTCTTCAACAGCTCCAGGGATTCTGTTCTCTCACGACCTACATGCCATGGAAGTCTGCCTCATTGCCCTCATTGGAGCTACACTAAGAAACACAATCTGCTTGGCCTTCTTCTAGGAACTCTTCCCCAAGGACCCCATACCTACAGGAGAAAGGAGGCTTGCATTCCTACTGGAACCTAAGCAAAGTTTTTCCTGTTACACTGCAGGACTTTAGAATAGGTTTAGGCCCGAAGGGTTACATAGAGAGTTCCAAGAATGAGGGAGTTCGATACATGCAGAAAACCCTGTGAAGAAAAGTTGATTCAGCAAGGGACCAGGGTGTGGCTAGAGTCTCTATTGACTTGTTAGAAATCAGAAGGGTTTCGACTGCATGTTAACCGGAGAAGAAGACCTGATGGCACAAGCCTTGCTTTCCCATGTTAAATCTCTAAACATGTTTCCCTGAAGAATCCTAAATAACACTATTTTTACCTGGCCTCTGGTCACTGTAGGCAGCCCTCTGGAAAGAAAAGGAGTTTTCTCTAAGGAAACACGGTGCTTCCATAGCATGGACGGGAGCTCCTGCTGTCCTGCTCTAGAGCTACAGGGAAACTTGACGTGAGTCTTTGCCTCAAGCTAAGGCCTGAAAAGCCCTGCTGAAGCGAAAGCACTTAGCAGTTTCCATTATGTCGTATTCGAAGTTCGGCTTTACATTAACGTTTCTTCACTTTTGGAGACACTAGGCACCCTCGTGTAGGCACCCTTTTTCGTACAAATACAGTGAGTACCAGCAGTCTCCGTTGCTCTTCTAAGAAACATCCAGACCTAGAAGCCTTTCCCAGTCACTCTATGTATTCACAGTGTAGGGCACTCGCTGCACCCTTCCTTAGGAAGCTAGGTATACTCAGCTCTTCAACAGCTCCAGGGATTCTGTTCTCTCACGTCCTACATGCCATGGAAGTCTGCCTCTTGCCCTCTTTGGAGCTTCACTAAGATACACAACCTGCTTCGCCTACCTCTAGGAACTCTTACCCAATGACCCCATACCTACAGGAGAAAGGAGGCTTGCATTCCTACTGGAACCAAAGCACAGTTTTTCCTGTTACACTGCAGGACTTTAGAATAGGCTTCGGCCCTATAGCATACATAGAACGTTCCAGGGATGTGGGAGTTCCATATATGCAGAACACTCTGTGAAGAAAAGTTGATTCACCAAGGGACCAGGGTGTAGCTAGAGTCTCTTTGGACTTTTTAGATATAAGAAGGTTTCCGGGTGCATGTTCACCGGAAAAGACCTGAATGCCTATGCCTTGCGTTCCCATTTTAAATCTCTATCCATGCTGCCCTGAGATACCTAAATAACACTCTTTTTGACTGGCCTCTATTCCGTGTGGGCAGCCCTCTGGAAAGAAAAGGAATTTCTCTAAGGAAACACGGTGCTTCCATAGCACGGGTGGGAGTTCCTCTGGTCATGCTCTAGAGCTACAGGGTAACATGACGTGAGTCCTTGCCTCAAGCTAAGGCCTGAAAAGCCCTGCTGAAGCGAAAGCGCTTAGCATTTTCCATTATGTCGTATTCGAAGTTCTGCTTTACTTTAACGTTTCTTCACTTTTCCAGACACTAGGCACCCTCGTGTAGGCACCCTTTTTCCTACAAATACAGTGAGTAACAGCAGTCTCCTTTGTCCTTCTAAGAAACATCCAGACCTAGAAGCCTTTCCCAGTCACTCTATGTATACAGAGTGTAGGTCAACTCGCTGCACCCTTCCTTAGGTAGCTAGGTGGACACAGCTCTCAAACAGCTCCAGGGATTCTGTTCTCTCATGATCTGCATGCCATGGAAGTCTGCCTCATTGTCCTCATTGGAGCTACACTAAGAAACACAATCTGCTTCGCCATTCTCTAGGAACTCTTACCCAGGAACCCCATACCTACAGGAGAAAGGAGGCTTGCATTCCTACTGGAATCAAAGCACAGTTTTTCCTGGTACACTGCAGGACTTTAGAATAAGCTTCCGCCCTATAGCATACATAGAACGTTCCAAGGATGAGGGAGTTCCATATATGCAGAACACTCTGTGAAGAAAAGTTGATTCAGCAAGGGACCAGGGTGTAGCTGTAGTCTCTTTGAACTTTTTTGATATAAGAAGGTGTCCGGCTGCATGTTCACCGGGAAAGAAGACTTGAATGCCTAAGCCTTGCGTTCCCAGTTTAAATCTCTATCCATGCTGCCCTGAGATACCTAAATAACACTGTTTTTGACGGGCCTCTATTCACTGTGGGCAGCCCTCTGGAAAGAAAAGGAGTTTTCTCTAAGGAAACACGGTGCTTCCATAGCATGGGTGGGAGCTCCTGCTGCCCTGCTCTAGAGCTACCGGGAAACATGACGTGAGTCTTTGCCTCAAGCTGAGGCCTGAAAAGCCCTGCTGAAGCGAAAGCGCTTAGCAGTTTCCATTATGTCGTATTCGAAGTTCTCCTTTACTTTAAAGTTTCTTCACTTTTCCAGACACTAGGCACCTTCGTGTAGGCACCCTTTTTCCTACAAATACAGTGAGTACCAGCAGTCTCCTTTGCTCTTCTAAGAAACATCCAGACCTAGAAGCCTTTCCCAGTCACTCTATGTATTCAGAGTGTAGGGCAACTCGCTGCACCCATCCTTAGGAAGCTAGGTAGACTCAGCTCTTCAACAGCTCCAGGGATTCTGTTCTCTCACGTCCTACATGCCATGGAAGTCTGCCTCATTGCCCTCTTTGGAGCTTCCGTTAGATACACAATCTGCTTCGCCTACCTCTAGGAAATCTTACCCAATGACCCCATACCTACAGGAGAAAGGAGGCTTGCATTCCTACTGGAACCAAAGCACAGTTTTTCCTGTTACACTGCAGGACTTTTGAATAGGCTTCGGCCCTATAACGTACATAGAACGTTCCAAGGATGAGTGAGTTCCATATATGCAGAACACTCTGTGAAGAAAAGTTGATACAGCAAGGGATCAGGGTGTAGCTAGAGTCTCTTTGGACTTTTTAGATATAAGAAGGTGTCCGGGTGCATGTTCACTGGAAAAGACCTGAATGCCTAAGCCTTGCGTTCCCATTTTAAATCTCTATCCATGCTGCCCTGAGATACATAAATAACACTGTTTTTGACTGGCCTCTATTCACTGTGGGCAGCGCTCTGGAAAGAAAAGGAGTTTCTCTAAGGAAACACGGTGCTTCTATAGCATGGGTGGGAGTTCCTCCTGTCAAGCTCTAGAGCTACAGGGTAACTTGACGTGAGTCCTTGCCTCAAACGAAGGCCTGAAAAGCCCTGCTGAAGAGAAAGCGCTTAGCAGTTTCCAATATGTCGTATTCGAAGTTCTGCTTTACTTGAACGTTTCTTCTCTTATCCAGACACTAGACACCCTTGTGTAGGCACCCTTTTTCGTAGAAATACAGTGAGTACCAGCAGTCTCCTTTACCCTTCTAAGAATCATCCAGACCTACAAGCCTTTCCCAGTCACTCTGTGTATTCAGAGTTTAAGGCAACTCGCTGCACCCTTCCTTAGGAAGCTAGGTGGACTCAGCTCTTCAACAGCTCCAGGGATTCTGTTCTCTCACGACCTACATGCCATGGAAGTCTGCCTCATTGCCCTCATTGGAGCTACACTAAGAAACACAATCTGCTTGGCCTTCTTCTAGGAACTCTTCCCCAAGGACCCCATACCTACAGGAGAAAGGAGGCTTGCATTCCTACTGGAACCTAAGCAAAGTTTTTCCTGTTACACTGCAGGACTTTAGAATAGGTTTAGGCCCGAAGGGTTACATAGAGAGTTCCAAGAATGAGGGAGTTCGATACATGCAGAAAACCCTGTGAAGAAAAGTTGATTCAGCAAGGGACCAGGGTGTGGCTAGAGTCTCTATTGACTTGTTAGAAATCAGAAGGGTTTCGACTGCATGTTAACCGGAGAAGAAGACCTGATGGCACAAGCCTTGCTTTCCCATGTTAAATCTCTAAACATGTTTCCCTGAAGAATCCTAAATAACACTATTTTTACCTGGCCTCTGGTCACTGTAGGCAGCCCTCTGGAAAGAAAAGGAGTTTTCTCTAAGGAAACACGGTGCTTCCATAGCATGGATGGGAGCTCCTGCTGTCCTGCTCTAGAGCTACAGGGAAACTTGACGTGAGTCTTTGCCTCAAGCTAAGGCCTGAAAACCCTGCTGAAGCGAGAGCGCTTAGCAGTTTCCATTATGTCGTATTCGAAGTTCGGCTTTACATTAACGTTTCTTCACTTTTGGAGACACTAGGCACCCTCGTGTAGGCACCCTTTTTCGTACAAATACAGTGAGTACCAGCAGTCTCCTTTGCTCTTCTAAGAAACATCCAGACCTAGAAGCCTTTCCCAGTCACTCTATGTATTCACAGTGTAGGGCACTCGCTGCACCCTTCCTTAGGAAGCTAGGTAGACTCAGCTCTTCAACAGCTCCAGGGATTCTGTTCTCTCACGTCCTACATGCCATGGAAGTCTGCCTCTTGCCCTCTTTGGAGCTTCACTAAGATACACAACCTGCTTCGCCTACCTCTAGGAACTCTTACCCAATGACCCCATACCTACAGGAGAAAGGAGGCTTGCATTCCTACTGGAACCAAAGCACAGTTTTTCCTGTTACACTGCAGGACTTTAGAATAGGCTTCGGCCCTATAGCATACATAGAACGTTCCAGGGATGTGGGAGTTCCATATATGCAGAACACTCTGTGAAGAAAAGTTGATTCACCAAGGGACCAGGGTGTAGCTAGAGTCTCTTTGGACTTTTTAGATATAAGAAGGTTTCCGGGTGCATGTTCACCGGAAAAGACCTGAATGCCTATGCCTTGCGTTCCCATTTTAAATCTCTATCCATGCTGCCCTGAGATACCTAAATAACACTCTTTTTGACTGGCCTCTATTCCGTGTGGGCAGCCCTCTGGAAAGAAAAGGAGTTTCTCTAAGGAAACACGGTGCTTCCATAGCACGGGTGGGAGTTCCTCTTGTCATGCTCTAGAGCTACAGGGTAACATGACGTGAGTCCTTGCCTCAAGCTAAGGCCTGAAAAGCCCTGCTGAAGCGAAAGCGCTTAGCATTTTCCATTATGTCGTATTCGAAGTTCTGCTTTACTTTAACGTTTCTTCACTTTTCCAGACACTAGGCACCCTCGTGTAGGCACCCTTTTTCCTACAAATACAGTGAGTAACAGCAGTCTCCTTTGTCCTTCTAAGAAACATCCAGACCTAGAAGCCTTTCCCAGTCACTCTATGTATACAGAGTGTAGGTCAACACGCTGCACCCTTCCTTAGGTAGCTAGGTGGACACAGCTCTCAAACAGCTCCAGGGATTCTGTTCTCTCACGACCTACATGCCATGGAAGTCTGCCTCATTGCCCTCATTGGAGCTACACTAAGAAACACAATCTGCTTGGACTTCTTCTAGGAACTCTTAAAAAAGGACCCCATACCTACAGGAGAAAGGAGGCTTGCATTCCTACTGGAACCTAAGCAAAGTTTTTCCTGTTACACTGCAGGACTTTAGAATAGGTTTAGCCCCGAAGGGTTACATACAGCGTTCCAAGAATGAGGGAGTTCGATACATGCAGAAAACCCTGTGAAGAAAAGTTGATTCAGCAAGGGAGCAGGGTGTGGCTAGAGTCTCTATTGACTTGTTAGAAATCAGAAGGGTTTCGGCTGCATGTTAACCGGAGAAGAAGACCTGATGGCACGAGCCTTGCTTTCCCATGTTAAATCTCTAAACATGCTTCCCTGAAGAATCCTAAATAACACTCTTTTTACCTGGCCTCTGGTCACTGTAGGCAGCCGTCTGGAAAGAAAAGGAGTTTTCTCTAAGGAAACACGGTGCTTCCATAGCATGGGTGGGAGCTCTTGCTGTCCTGCTCTAGAGCTACAGGGAAACTTGACGTGAGTCTTTGCCTCAAGCTAAGGCCTGAAAACCCTGCTGAAGCGAAAGCGCTTAGCAGTTTCCATTATGTCGTATTCGAAGTTCTGCTCTACTTTAAAGTTTCTACACTTTTCCAGACACTAGGCACCCTCGTGTAGGCACCCTTTTTCCTACAAATACAGTGAGTACCAGCAGTCTCCTTTGCTCTTCTAAGAAACATCCAGACCTACAAGCCTTTCCCAGTCACTCTATGTATTCAGAGTGTAGGGCAACTCGCTGCACCCTTCCTTAGGAAGCTAGGTAGACTCAGCTCTTCAACAGCTCCAGGGATTCTGTTCTCTCACGTCCTACATGCCATGGAAGTCTGCCTCTTGCCCTCTTTGGCGCTTCACTAAGATACACAACCTGCTTCGCCTACCTCTAGGAACTCTTACCCAATGACCCCATACCTACAGGAGAAAGGAGGCTTGCATTCCTACTGGAACCAAAGCACAGTTTTTCCTGTTACACTGCAGGATTTTAGAATAGGCTTCGGCCCTATACCATACATAGAACGTTCCAGGGATGTGGGAGTTCCATATATGCAGAACACTCTGTGAAGAAAAGTTGATTCACCAAGGGACCAGGGTGTAGCTAGAGTCTCTTTGGACTTTTTAGATATAAGAAGGTTTCCGGGTGCATGTTCACTGGAAAAGACCTGAATGCCTATGCCTTGCGTTCCCATTTATATCTCTATCCATGCTGCCCTGAGATACCTAAATAACACTCTTTTTGACTGGCCTCTATTCCGTGTGGGCAGCCCTCTGGAAAGAAAAGGAGTTTCTCTAAGGAAACACGGTGCTTCCATAGCACGGGTGGGAGTTCCTCTTGTCATGCTCTAGAGCTACAGGGTAACATGACGTGAGTCCTTGCCTCAAGCTAAGGCCTGAAAAGCCCTGCTGAAGCGAAAGCGCTTAGCATTTTCCATTATGTCGTATTGGAAGTTCTGCTTTACTTTAACGTTTCTTCACTTTTCCAGACACTAGGCACCCTCGTGTAGGCACCCTTTTTCCTACAAATACAGTGAGTACCAGCAGTCTCCTTTGTCCTTCTAAGAAACATCCAGACCTAGAAGACTTTCCCAGTCACTCTACGTATTCAGAGTTTAAGGCAACTCGCTGCACCCTTCCTTAGGAAGCTAGGTGGACTCAGTTCTTCAACAGCTCTAGGGATTCTGTTCTCTCACGACCTACATGCCATGGAAGTCTGCCTCAATGCCCTCATTGGAGCTACACTAAGAAACACAATCTGATTGGGCTTCTTCTAGGAACTCTTACCCAAGGACCCAATACCTACAGGAGAAAGGAGGCTTGCATTCCTACTGGAACCTAAGCAAAGTTTTTCCTGTTACACTGCAGGACATTAGAATAGGTTTAGCCCCAAAGGGTTACATAGAGCGTTCCAAGAATGAGGGAGTTCGATACATGCAGAAAACCCTGTGAAGAAAAGTTGATTCAGCAAGGGACCAGGGTGTGGCTAGAGTCTCTATTGACTTGTTAGAAATCAGAAGGGTTTCGGTTTCATGTTAACCGGAGAGGAAGACCTGATGGCACGAGCCTTGCTTTCCCATGTTAAATCTCTAAACATGCTTCCCTGAAGAATCCTAAATAACACTATTTTTACCTGGCCTCTGGTCACTGTAGGCAGCCCTCTGGAAAGAAAAGGAGTTTTTTCTAAGGAAACACGGTGCTTCCATAGCATGGATGGGAGCTCCTGCTGTCCTGCTCTAGAGCTACAGGGAAACTTGACGTGAGTCTTTGCCTCAAGCTAAGGCCTGAAAACCCTGCTGAAGCGAAAGCGCTTAGCAGTTTCCATTATGTCGTATTCGAAGTTCTGCTCTACTTTAAAGTTTCTACACTTTTCCAGACACTAGGCACCCTCGTGTAGGCACCCTTTTTCCTACAAATACAGTGAGTACCAGCAGTCTCCTTTGCTCTTCTAAGAAACATCCAGACCTAGAAGCCTTAACCAGTCACTCTATGTATTCAGAGTGTAGGGCAACTCGCTGCACCCTTCCTTAGGAAGCTAGGTAGACTCAGCTCTTCAACAGCTTCAGGGATTCTGTTCTCTCACGTCCTACATGCCATGGAAGTCTGCCTCATTGCCCTCCTTGGAGCTTCCGTAAGATACACAATCTGCTTCGCCTACCTCTAGGAACTCTTACCCAATGACCCCATACCTACAGGAGAAAGGAGGCTTGCATTCCTACTGGAACCAAAGCACAGTTTTTCCTGGTACATTGCAGTACTTTAGAATAGGCTTAGGCACTATAGCATACATAGAACGTTCCAAGGATGAGGGAGTTCCATACATGCAGAACACTCTGTGAAGAAAAGTTGATTCAGCAAGGGACCAGGGTGTAGCTCGAGTCTCTTTGGACTTTTTAGGTATAAGAAGGTGTCCGGGTGCATGTTCACCGGAAAAGAAGACCTGAATGCCCTAAGCCTTTCGTTCCCATTTTAAATCTCTATCCATGCTGCCCTGAGATACCTAAATAACACTGTTTTTGACTGGCCTCTATTCACTGTGGGCAGCCCTCTGGAAAGAAAAGGAGTTTCTCTAAGGAAACACGGTGCTTCCATAGTATGGGTGGGAGTTCCTCCTGTCATGCTCTAGAGCTACAGGGTAACTTGACGTGAGTCCTTGTCTCAAGCTAAGGCCTGTAAAGCCCTGCTGAAGCGAAAGCTCTTAGCATTTTCCAGTATGTCGTATTGGAAGTTTTGCTTTACTTGAACGTTTCTTCACTTTACCAGACACTAGGCACCCTAGTGTAGGCACCCTTTTTCGTACAAATACAGTGAATACCAGCAGTCTCCTTTACCCTTCTAAGAAACATCCAGACCTAGAAGCCTTTCCCAGTCACGCTATGTATTCAGAGTTTAAGGCAACTCGCTGCACCCTTCTTTAGGAAGGTAGGTGGACTCAGCTCTTCAACAGCTCCAGGGATTCTGTTCTCTCATGATCTACATGCCATGGAAGTCTGCCTCATTGTCCTCATTGGAGCTACACTAAGAAACACAATCTGCTTCGCCATTCTCTAGGAACTCTTACCCAGGAACCCCATACCTACAGGAGAAAGGAGGCTTGCATTCCTACTGGAATCAAAGCACAGTTTTTCCTGGTACACTGCAGGACTTTAGAATAAGCTTCCGCCCTATAGCATACATAGAACGTTCCAAGGATGAGGGAGTTCCATATATGCAGAACACTCTGTGAAGAAAAGTTGATTCAGCAAGGGACCAGGGTGTAGCTGTAGTCTCTTTGGACTTTTTTGATATAAGAAGGTGTCCGGCTGCATGTTCACCGGGAAAGAAGACTTGAATGCCTAAGCCTTGCGTTCCCAGTTTAAATCTCTATCCATGCTGCCCTGAGATACCTAAATAACACTGTTTTTGACGGGCCTCTATTCACTGTGGGCAGCCCTCTGGAAAGAAAAGGAGTTTTCTCTAAGGAAACACGGTGCTTCCATAGCATGGGTGGGAGCTCCTGCTGCCCTGCTCTAGAGCTACCGGGAAACATGACGTGAGTCTTTGCCTCAAGCTGAGGCCTGAAAAGCCCTGCTGAAGCGAAAGCGCTTAGCAGTTTCCATTATGTCGTATTCGAAGTTCTCCTTTACTTTAAAGTTTCTTCACTTTTCCAGACACTAGGCACCTTCGTGTAGGCACCCTTTTTCCTACAAATACAGTGAGTACCAGCAGTCTCCTTTGCTCTTCTAAGAAACATCCAGACCTAGAAGCCTTTCCCAGTCACTCTATGTATTCAGAGTGTAGGGCAACTCGCTGCACCCTTCCTTAGGAAGCTAGTTAGACTCAGCTCTTCAACAGCTCCAGGGATTCTGTTCTCTCACGTCCTACATGCCATGGAAGTCTGCCTCATTGCCCTCTTTGGAGCTTCCTTTAGATACACAATCTGCTTCGCCTACCTCTAGGAAATCTTACCCAATGACCCCATACCTACAGGAGAAAGGAGGCTTACATTCCTACTGGAACCAAAGCACAGTTTTTCCTGTTACACTGCAGGACTTTAGAATAGGCTTCGGCCCTATAACATAAATAGAACGTTCCAAGGATGAGGGAGTTCCATATATGCAGAACACTCTGTGAAGAAAAGTTGATACAGCAAGGGACCAGGGTGTAGCTAGTGTCTCCTTGGACTTTTTAGATATAAGAAGGTGTCCGGGTGCATGTTCACCGGAAAAGACCTGAATGCCTAAGCCTTGCGTTTCCATTTTAAATCTCTATCCATGCTGCCCTGAGATACATAAATAACACTGTTTTTGACTGGCCTCTATTCACTGTGGGCAGCGCTCTGGAAAGAAAAGGAGTTTCTCTAAGGAAACACGGTGCTTCTATAGCATGGGTGGGAGTTCCTCCTGTCAAGCTCTAGAGCTACAGGGTAACTTGACGTGAGTCCTTGCCTCAAACGAAGGCCTGAAAAGCCCTGCTGAAGAGAAAGCGCTTAGCAGTTTCCAATATGTCGTATTCGAAGTTCTGCTTTACTTGAACGTTTCTTCTCTTATCCAGACACTAGACACCCTTGTGTAGGCACCCTTTTTCGTAGAAATACAGTGAGTACCAGCAGTCTCCTTTACCCTTCTAAGAATCATCCAGACCTACAAGCCTTTCCCAGTCACTCTGTGTATTCAGAGTTTAAGGCAACTCGCTGCACCCTTCCTTAGGAAGCTAGGTGGACTCAGCTCTTCAACAGCTCCAGGGATTCTGTTCTCTCACGACCTACATGCCATGGAAGTCTGCCTCATTGCCCTCATTGGAGCTACACTAAGAAACACAATCTGCTTGGCCTTCTTCTAGGAACTCTTCCCCAAGGACCCCATACCTACAGGAGAAAGGAGGCTTGCATTCCTACTGGAACCTA
The DNA here is from genome assembly GCF_965194825.1 of Balaenoptera physalus. NCBI lineage: Eukaryota > Metazoa > Chordata > Mammalia > Artiodactyla > Balaenopteridae > Balaenoptera > Balaenoptera physalus. Next base: position 7,805,422 of record NC_138902.1, read on the forward strand.
AGCAAAGTTTTTCCTGTTACACTGCAGGACTTTAGAATAGGTTTAGGCCCGAAGGGTTACATAGAGAGTTCCAAGAATGAGGGAGTTCGATACATGCAGAAAACCCTGTGAAGAAAAGTTGATTCAGCAAGGGACCAGGGTGTGGCTAGAGTCTCTATTGACTTGTTAGAAATCAGAAGGGTTTCGGCTGCATGTTAACCGGAGAAGAAGACCTGATGGCACAAGCCTTGCTTTCCCATGTTAAATCTCTAAACATGTTTCCCTGAAGAATCCTAAATAACACTATTTCTACCTGGCCTCTGGTCACTGTAGGCAGCCCTCTGGAAAGAAAAGGAGTTTTTTCTAAGGAAACACGGTGCTTCCATAGCATGGATGGGAGCTCCTGCTGTCCTGCTCTAGAGCTACAGGGAAACTTGACGTGAGTCTTTGCCTCAAGCTAAGGCCTGAAAACCCTGCTGAAGCGAAAGCGCTTAGCAGTTTCCATTATGTCGTATTCGAAGTTCGGCTTTACATTAACGTTTCTTCACTTTTGGAGACACTAGGCACCCTCGTGTAGGCACCCTTTTTCGTACAAATACAGTGAGTACCAGCAGTCTCCTTTGCTCTTCTAAGAAACATCCAGACCTAGAAGCCTTTCCCAGTCACTCTATGTATTCACAGTGTAGGGCACTCGCTGCACCCTTCCTTAGGAAGCTAGGTATACTCAGCTCTTCAACAGCTCCAGGGATTCTGTTCTCTCACGTCCTACATGCCATGGAAGTCTGCCTCTTGCCCTCTTTGGAGCTTCACTAAGATACACAACCTGCTTCGCCTACCTCTAGGAACTCTTACCCAATGACCCCATACCTACAGGAGAAAGGAGGCTTGCATTCCTACTGGAACCAAAGCACAGTTTTTCCTGGTACACTGCAGGACTTTAGAATAGGCTTCGGCCCTATAGCATACATAGAACGTTCCAGGGATGTGGGAGTTCCATATATGCAGAACACTCTGTGAAGAAAAGTTGATTCACCAAGGGACCAGGGTGTAGCTAGAGTCTCTTTGGACTTTTTAGATATAAGAAGGTTTCCGGGTGCATGTTCACCGGAAAAGACCTGAATGCCTATGCCTTGCGTTCCCATTTTAAATCTCTATCCATGCTGCCCTGAGATACCTAAATAACACTCTTTTTGACTGGCCTCTATTCCGTGTGGGCAGCCCTCTGGAAAGAAAAGGAGTTTCTCTAAGGAAACACGGTGCTTCCATAGCACGGGTGGGAGTTCCTCTTGTCATGCTCTAGAGCTACAGGGTAACATGACGTGAGTCCTTGCCTCAAGCTAAGGCCTGAAAAGCCCTGCTGAAGCGAAAGCGCTTAGCATTTTCCATTATGTCGTATTCGAAGTTCTGCTTTACTTTAACGTTTCTTCACTTTTCCAGACACTAGGCACCCTCGTGTAGGCACCCTTTTTCCTACAAATACAGTGAGTAACAGCAGTCTCCTTTGTCCTTCTAAGAAACATCCAGACCTAGAAGCCTTTCCCAGTCACTCTATGTATACAGAGTGTAGGTCAACACGCTGCACCCTTCCTTAGGTAGCTAGGTGGACACAGCTCTCAAACAGCTCCAGGGATTCTGTTCTCTCACGACCTACATGCCATGGAAGTCTGCCTCATTGCCCTCATTGGAGCTACACTAAGAAACACAATCTGCTTGGACTTCTTCTAGGAACTCTTAAAAAAGGACCCCATACCTACAGGAGAAAGGAGGCTTGCATTCCTACTGGAACCTAAGCAAAGTTTTTCCTGTTACACTGCAGGACTTTAGAATAGGTTTAGCCCCGAAGGGTTACATACAGCGTTCCAAGAATGAGGGAGTTCGATACATGCAGAAAACCCTGTGAAGAAAAGTTGATTCAGCAAGGGAGCAGGGTGTGGCTAGAGTCTCTATTGACTTGTTAGAAATCAGAAGGGTTTCGGCTGCATGTTAACCGGAGAAGAAGACCTGATGGCACGAGCCTTGCTTTCCCATGTTAAATCTCTAAACATGCTTCCCTGAAGAATCCTAAATAACACTCTTTTTACCTGGCCTCTGGTCACTGTAGGCAGCCGTCTGGAAAGAAAAGGAGTTTTCTCTAAGGAAACACGGTGCTTCCATAGCATGGGTGGGAGCTCTTGCTGTCCTGCTCTAGAGCTACAGGGAAACTTGACGTGAGTCTTTGCCTCAAGCTAAGGCCTGAAAACCCTGCTGAAGCGAAAGCGCTTAGCAGTTTCCATTATGTCGTATTCGAAGTTCTGCTCTACTTTAAAGTTTCTACACTTTTCCAGACACTAGGCACCCTCGTGTAGGCACCCTTTTTCCTACAAATACAGTGAGTACCAGCAGTCTCCTTTGCTCTTCTAAGAAACATCCAGACCTACAAGCCTTTCCCAGTCACTCTATGTATTCAGAGTGTAGGGCAACTCGCTGCACCCTTCCTTAGGAAGCTAGGTAGACTCAGCTCTTCAACAGCTCCAGGGATTCTGTTCTCTCACGTCCTACATGCCATGGAAGTCTGCCTCTTGCCCTCTTTGGCGCTTCACTAAGATACACAACCTGCTTCGCCTACCTCTAGGAACTCTTACCCAATGACCCCATACCTACAGGAGAAAGGAGGCTTGCATTCCTACTGGAACCAAAGCACAGTTTTTCCTGTTACACTGCAGGATTTTAGAATAGGCTTCGGCCCTATACCATACATAGAACGTTCCAGGGATGTGGGAGTTCCATATATGCAGAACACTCTGTGAAGAAAAGTTGATTCACCAAGGGACCAGGGTGTAGCTAGAGTCTCTTTGGACTTTTTAGATATAAGAAGGTTTCCGGGTGCATGTTCACTGGAAAAGACCTGAATGCCTATGCCTTGCGTTCCCATTTATATCTCTATCCATGCTGCCCTGAGATACCTAAATAACACTCTTTTTGACTGGCCTCTATTCCGTGTGGGCAGCCCTCTGGAAAGAAAAGGAGTTTCTCTAAGGAAACACGGTGCTTCCATAGCACGGGTGGGAGTTCCTCTTGTCATGCTCTAGAGCTACAGGGTAACATGACGTGAGTCCTTGCCTCAAGCTAAGGCCTGAAAAGCCCTGCTGAAGCGAAAGCGCTTAGCATTTTCCATTATGTCGTATTGGAAGTTCTGCTTTACTTTAACGTTTCTTCACTTTTCCAGACACTAGGCACCCTCGTGTAGGCACCCTTTTTCCTACAAATACAGTGAGTACCAGCAGTCTCCTTTGTCCTTCTAAGAAACATCCAGACCTAGAAGACTTTCCCAGTCACTCTACGTATTCAGAGTTTAAGGCAACTCGCTGCACCCTTCCTTAGGAAGCTAGGTGGACTCAGTTCTTCAACAGCTCTAGGGATTCTGTTCTCTCACGACCTACATGCCATGGAAGTCTGCCTCAATGCCCTCATTGGAGCTACACTAAGAAACACAATCTGATTGGGCTTCTTCTAGGAACTCTTACCCAAGGACCCAATACCTACAGGAGAAAGGAGGCTTGCATTCCTACTGGAACCTAAGCAAAGTTTTTCCTGTTACACTGCAGGACATTAGAATAGGTTTAGCCCCAAAGGGTTACATAGAGCGTTCCAAGAATGAGGGAGTTCGATACATGCAGAAAACCCTGTGAAGAAAAGTTGATTCAGCAAGGGACCAGGGTGTGGCTAGAGTCTCTATTGACTTGTTAGAAATCAGAAGGGTTTCGGTTTCATGTTAACCGGAGAGGAAGACCTGATGGCACGAGCCTTGCTTTCCCATGTTAAATCTCTAAACATGCTTCCCTGAAGAATCCTAAATAACACTATTTTTACCTGGCCTCTGGTCACTGTAGGCAGCCCTCTGGAAAGAAAAGGAGTTTTTTCTAAGGAAACACGGTGCTTCCATAGCATGGATGGGAGCTCCTGCTGTCCTGCTCTAGAGCTACAGGGAAACTTGACGTGAGTCTTTGCCTCAAGCTAAGGCCTGAAAACCCTGCTGAAGCGAAAGCGCTTAGCAGTTTCCATTATGTCGTATTCGAAGTTCTGCTCTACTTTAAAGTTTCTACACTTTTCCAGACACTAGGCACCCTCGTGTAGGCACCCTTTTTCCTACAAATACAGTGAGTACCAGCAGTCTCCTTTGCTCTTCTAAGAAACATCCAGACCTAGAAGCCTTAACCAGTCACTCTATGTATTCAGAGTGTAGGGCAACTCGCTGCACCCTTCCTTAGGAAGCTAGGTAGACTCAGCTCTTCAACAGCTTCAGGGATTCTGTTCTCTCACGTCCTACATGCCATGGAAGTCTGCCTCATTGCCCTCCTTGGAGCTTCCGTAAGATACACAATCTGCTTCGCCTACCTCTAGGAACTCTTACCCAATGACCCCATACCTACAGGAGAAAGGAGGCTTGCATTCCTACTGGAACCAAAGCACAGTTTTTCCTGGTACATTGCAGTACTTTAGAATAGGCTTAGGCACTATAGCATACATAGAACGTTCCAAGGATGAGGGAGTTCCATACATGCAGAACACTCTGTGAAGAAAAGTTGATTCAGCAAGGGACCAGGGTGTAGCTCGAGTCTCTTTGGACTTTTTAGGTATAAGAAGGTGTCCGGGTGCATGTTCACCGGAAAAGAAGACCTGAATGCCCTAAGCCTTTCGTTCCCATTTTAAATCTCTATCCATGCTGCCCTGAGATACCTAAATAACACTGTTTTTGACTGGCCTCTATTCACTGTGGGCAGCCCTCTGGAAAGAAAAGGAGTTTCTCTAAGGAAACACGGTGCTTCCATAGTATGGGTGGGAGTTCCTCCTGTCATGCTCTAGAGCTACAGGGTAACTTGACGTGAGTCCTTGTCTCAAGCTAAGGCCTGTAAAGCCCTGCTGAAGCGAAAGCTCTTAGCATTTTCCAGTATGTCGTATTGGAAGTTTTGCTTTACTTGAACGTTTCTTCACTTTACCAGACACTAGGCACCCTAGTGTAGGCACCCTTTTTCGTACAAATACAGTGAATACCAGCAGTCTCCTTTACCCTTCTAAGAAACATCCAGACCTAGAAGCCTTTCCCAGTCACGCTATGTATTCAGAGTTTAAGGCAACTCGCTGCACCCTTCTTTAGGAAGGTAGGTGGACTCAGCTCTTCAACAGCTCCAGGGATTCTGTTCTCTCATGATCTACATGCCATGGAAGTCTGCCTCATTGTCCTCATTGGAGCTACACTAAGAAACACAATCTGCTTCGCCATTCTCTAGGAACTCTTACCCAGGAACCCCATACCTACAGGAGAAAGGAGGCTTGCATTCCTACTGGAATCAAAGCACAGTTTTTCCTGGTACACTGCAGGACTTTAGAATAAGCTTCCGCCCTATAGCATACATAGAACGTTCCAAGGATGAGGGAGTTCCATATATGCAGAACACTCTGTGAAGAAAAGTTGATTCAGCAAGGGACCAGGGTGTAGCTGTAGTCTCTTTGGACTTTTTTGATATAAGAAGGTGTCCGGCTGCATGTTCACCGGGAAAGAAGACTTGAATGCCTAAGCCTTGCGTTCCCAGTTTAAATCTCTATCCATGCTGCCCTGAGATACCTAAATAACACTGTTTTTGACGGGCCTCTATTCACTGTGGGCAGCCCTCTGGAAAGAAAAGGAGTTTTCTCTAAGGAAACACGGTGCTTCCATAGCATGGGTGGGAGCTCCTGCTGCCCTGCTCTAGAGCTACCGGGAAACATGACGTGAGTCTTTGCCTCAAGCTGAGGCCTGAAAAGCCCTGCTGAAGCGAAAGCGCTTAGCAGTTTCCATTATGTCGTATTCGAAGTTCTCCTTTACTTTAAAGTTTCTTCACTTTTCCAGACACTAGGCACCTTCGTGTAGGCACCCTTTTTCCTACAAATACAGTGAGTACCAGCAGTCTCCTTTGCTCTTCTAAGAAACATCCAGACCTAGAAGCCTTTCCCAGTCACTCTATGTATTCAGAGTGTAGGGCAACTCGCTGCACCCTTCCTTAGGAAGCTAGTTAGACTCAGCTCTTCAACAGCTCCAGGGATTCTGTTCTCTCACGTCCTACATGCCATGGAAGTCTGCCTCATTGCCCTCTTTGGAGCTTCCTTTAGATACACAATCTGCTTCGCCTACCTCTAGGAAATCTTACCCAATGACCCCATACCTACAGGAGAAAGGAGGCTTGCATTCCTACTGGAACCAAAGCACAGTTTTTCCTGTTACACTGCAGGACTTTAGAATAGGCTTCGGCCCTATAACATACATAGAACGTTCCAAGGATGAGGGAGTTCCATATATGCAGAACACTCTGTGAAGAAAAGTTGATACAGCAAGGGACCAGGGTGTAGCTAGTGTCTCTTTGGACTTTTTAGATATAAGAAGGTGTCCGGGTGCATGTTCACCGGAAAAGACCTGAATGCCTAAGCCTTGCGTTTCCATTTTAAATCTCTATCCATGCTGCCCTGAGATACATAAATAACACTGTTTTTGACTGGCCTCTATTCACTGTGGGCAGCGCTCTGGAAAGAAAAGGAGTTTCTCTAAGGAAACACGGTGCTTCTATAGCATGGGTGGGAGTTCCTCCTGTCAAGCTCTAGAGCTACAGGGTAACTTGACGTGAGTCCTTGCCTCAAACGAAGGCCTGAAAAGCCCTGCTGAAGAGAAAGCGCTTAGCAGTTTCCAATATGTCGTATTCGAAGTTCTGCTTTACTTGAACGTTTCTTCTCTTATCCAGACACTAGACACCCTTGTGTAGGCACCCTTTTTCGTAGAAATACAGTGAGTACCAGCAGTCTCCTTTACCCTTCTAAGAATCATCCAGACCTACAAGCCTTTCCCAGTCACTCTGTGTATTCAGAGTTTAAGGCAACTCGCTGCACCCTTCCTTAGGAAGCTAGGTGGACTCAGCTCTTCAACAGCTCCAGGGATTCTGTTCTCTCACGACCTACATGCCATGGAAGTCTGCCTCATTGCCCTCATTGGAGCTACACTAATAAACACAATCTGCTTGGCCTTCTTCTAGGAACTCTTCCCCAAGGACCCCATACCTACAGGAGAAAGGAGGCTTGCATTCCTACTGGAACCTAAGCAAAGTTTTTCCTGTTACACTGCAGGACTTTAGAATAGGTTTAGGCCCGAAGGGTTACATAGAGAGTTCCAAGAATGAGGGAGTTCGATACATGCAGAAAACCCTGTGAAGAAAAGTTGATTCAGCAAGGGACCAGGGTGTGGCTAGAGTCTCTATTGACTTGTTAGAAATCAGAAGGGTTTCGGCTGCATGTTAACCGGAGAAGAAGACCTGATGGCACAAGCCTTGCTTTCCCATGTTAAATCTCTAAACATGTTTCCCTGAAGAATCCTAAATAACACTATTTTTACCTGGCCTCTGGTCACTGTAGGCAGCCCTCTGGAAAGAAAAGGAGTTTTTTCTAAGGAAACACGGTGCTTCCATAGCATGGATGGGAGCTCCTGCTGTCCTGCTCTAGAGCTACAGGGAAACTTGACGTGAGTCTTTGCCTCAAGCTAAGGCCTGAAAACCCTGCTGAAGCGAAAGCGCTTAGCAGTTTCCATTATGTCGTATTCGAAGTTCTGCTCTACTTTAAAGTTTCTACACTTTTCCAGACACTAGGCACCCTCGTGTACGCACCCTTTTTCCTACAAATACAGTGAGTACCAGCAGTCTCCTTTGCTCTTCTAAGAAACATCCAGACCTAGAAGCCTTAACCAGTCACTCTATGTATTCAGAGTGTAGGGCAACTCGCTGCACCCTTCCTTAGGAAGCTAGGTAGACTCAGCTCTTCAACAGCTCCAGGGATTCTGTTCTCTCACGTCCTACATGCCATGGAAGTCTGCCTCATTGCCCTCCTTGGAGCTTCCGTAAGATACACAATCTGCTTCGCCTACCTCTAGGAACTCTTACCCAATGACCCCATACCTACAGGAGAAAGGAGGCTTGCATTCCTACTGGAACCAAAGCACAGTTTTTCCTGGTACATTGCAGTACTTTAGAATAGGCTTAGGCACTATAGCATACATAGAACGTTCCAAGGATGAGGGAGTTCCATACATGCAGAACACTCTGTGAAGAAAAGTTGATTCAGCAAGGGACCAGGGTGTAGCTCGAGTCTCTTTGGACTTTTTAGGTATAAGAAGGTGTCCGGGTGCATGTTCACCGGAAAAGAAGACCTGAATGCCCTAAGCCTTTCGTTCCCATTTTAAATCTCTATCCATGCTGCCCTGAGATACCTAAATAACACTGTTTTTGACTGGCCTCTATTCACTGTGGGCACCCCTCTGGAAAGAAAAGGAGTTTCTCTAAGGAAACACGGTGCTTCCATAGCATGGGTGGGAGTTCCTCCTGTCATGCTCTAGAGCTACAGGGTAACTTTACGTGAGTCCTTGTCTCAAGCTAAGGCCTGTAAAGCCCTGCTGAAGCGAAAGCTCTTAGCATTTTCCAGTATGTCGTATTGGAAGTTTTGCTTTACTTGAACGTTTCTTCACTTTACCAGACACTAGGCACCCTAGTGTAGGCACCCTTTTTCGTACAAATACAGTGAATACCAGCAGTCTCCTTTACCCTTCTAAGAAACATCCAGACCTAGAAGCCTTTCCCAGTCACGCTATGTATTCAGAGTTTAAGGCAACTCGCTGCACCCTTCTTTAGGAAGGTAGGTGGACTCAGCTCTTCAACAGCTCCAGGGATTCTGTTCTCTCATGATCTACATGCCATGGAAGTCTGCCTCATTGTCCTCATTGGAGCTACACTAAGAAACACAATCTGCTTCGCCATTCTCTAGGAACTCTTACCCAGGAACCCCATACCTACAGGAGAAAGGAGGCTTGCACTCCTACTGGAATCAAAGCACAGTTTTTCCTGGTACACTGCAGGACTTTAGAATAAGCTTCCGCCCTATAGCATACATAGAACGTTCCAAGGATGAGGGAGTTCCATATATGCAGAACACTCTGTGAAGAAAAGTTGATTCAGCAAGGGACCAGGGTGTAGCTGTAGTCTCTTTGGACTTTTTTGATATAAGAAGGTGTCCGGCTGCATGTTCACCGGGAAAGAAGACTTGAATGCCTAAGCCTTGCGTTCCCAGTTTAAATCTCTATCCATGCTGCCCTGAGATACCTAAATAACACTGTTTTTGACGGGCCTCTATTCACTGTGGGCAGCCCTCTGGAAAGAAAAGGAGTTTTCTCTAAGGAAACACGGTGCTTCCATAGCATGGGTGGGAGCTCCTGCTGCCCTGCTCTAGAGCTACCGGGAAACATGACGTGAGTCTTTGCTTCAAGCTGAGGCCTGAAAAGCCCTGCTGAAGCGAAAGCGCTTAGCAGTTTCCATTATGTCGTATTCGAAGTTCTCCTTTACTTTAAAGTTTCTTCACTTTTCCAGACACTAGGCACCTTCGTGTAGGCACCCTTTTTCCTACAAATACAGTGAGTACCAGCAGTCTCCTTTGCTCTTCTAAGAAACATCCAGACCTAGAAGCCTTTCCCAGTCACTCTATGTATTCAGAGTGTAGGGCAACTCGCTGCACCCTTCCTTAGGAAGCTAGTTAGACTCAGCTCTTCAACAGCTCCAGGGATTCTGTTCTCTCACGTACTACATGCCATGGAAGTCTGCCTCATTGCCCTCTTTGGAGCTTCCGTTAGATACACAATCTGCTTCGCCTACCTCTAGGAAATCTTACCCAATGACCCCATACCTACAGGAGAAAGGAGGCTTGCATTCCTACTGGAACCAAAGCACAGTTTTTCCTGTTACACTGCAGGACTTTTGAATAGGCTTCGGCCCTATAACGTACATAGAACGTTCCAAGGATGAGTGAGTTCCATATATGCAGAACACTCTGTGAAGAAAAGTTGATACAGCAAGGGATCAGGGTGTAGCTAGAGTCTCTTTGGACTTTTTAGATATAAGAAGGTGTCCGGGTGCATGTTCACTGGAAAAGACCTGAATGCCTAAGCCTTGCGTTCCCATTTTAAATCTCTATCCATGCTGCCCTGAGATACATAAATAACACTGTTTTTGACTGGCCTCTATTCACTGTGGGCAGCGCTCTGGAAAGAAAAGGAGTTTCTCTAAGGAAACACGGTGCTTCTATAGCATGGGTGGGAGTTCCTCCTGTCAAGCTCTAGAGCTACAGGGTAACTTGACGTGAGTCCTTGCCTCAAGCTAAGGCCTGAAAAGCCCTGCTGAAGCGAAAGCGCTTAGCATTTTCCATTATGTCGTATTCGAAGTTCTGCTTTACTTTAACGTTTCTTCACTTTTCCAGACACTAGGCACCCTCGTGTAGGCACCCTTTTTCCTACAAATACAGTGTGTAACAGCAGTCTCCTTTGTCCTTCTAAGAAACATCCAGACCTAGAAGCCTTTCCCAGTCACTCTATGTATACAGAGTGTAGGTCAACTCGCTGCACCCTTCCTTAGGTAGCTAGGTGGAAACAGCTCTCAAACAGCTCCAGGGATTCTGTTCTCTCACGACCTACATGCCATGGAAGTCTACCTCATTGCCCTCATTGGAGCTACACTAAGAAACACAATCTGCTTGGACTTCTTCTAGGAACTCTTAAAAAAGGACCCCATACCTACAGGAGAAAGGAGGCTTGCATTCCTACTGGAACCTAAGCAAAGTTTTTCCTGTTACACTGCAGGACTTTAGAGTAGGTTTAGCCCCGAAGGGTTACATAGAGCGTTCCAAGAATGAGGGAGTTCGATACATGCAGAAAACCCTGTGAAGAAAAGTTGATTCAGCAAGGGAGCAGGGTGTGGCTAGAGTCTCTATTGACTTGTTAGAAATCAGAAGGGTTTCGGCTGCATGTTAACCGGAGAAGAAGACCTGATGGCACGAGCCTTGCTTTCCCATGTTAAATCTCTAAACATGCTTCCCTGAAGAATCCTAAATAACACTCTTTTTACCTGGCCTCTGGTCACTGTAGGCAGCCGTCTGGAAAGAAAAGGAGTTTTCTCTAAGGAAACACGGTGCTTCCATGGCATGGGTGGGAGCTCTTGCTGTCCTGCTCTAGAGCTACAGGGAAACTTGACGTGAGTCTTTGCCTCAAGCTAAGGCCTGAAAACCCTGCTGAAGCGAAAGCGCTTAGCAGTTTCCATTATGTCGTATTCGAAGTTCTGCTCTACTTTAAAGTTTCTACGCTTTTCCAGACACTAGGCACCCTCGTGTAGGCACCCTTTTTCCTACAAATACAGTGAGTACCAGCAGTCTCCTTTGCTCTTCTAAGAAACATCCAGACCTACAAGCCTTTCCCAGTCACTCTATGTATTCAGAGTGTAGGGCAACTCGCTGCACCCTTCCTTAGGAAGCTAGGTAGACTCAGCTCTTCAACAGCTCCAGGGATTCTGTTCTCTCACGTCCTACATGCCATGGAAGTCTGCCTCTTGCCCTCTTTGGAGCTTCACTAAGATACACAACCTGCTTCGCCTACCTCTAGGAACTCTTACCCAATGACGCCATACCTACAGGAGAAAGGAGGCTTGCATTCCTACTGGAACCAAAGCACAGTTTTTCCTGTTACACTGCAGGACTTTAGAATAGGCTTCGGCCCTATAGCGTACATAGAACGTTCCAGGGATGTGGGAGTTCCATATATGCAGAACACTCTGTGAAGAAAAGTTGATTCACCAAGGGACCAGGGTGTAGCTAGAGTCTCTTTGGACTTTTTAGATATAAGAAGGTTTCCTTGTGCATGTTCACTGGAAAAGACCTGAATGCCTATGCCTTGCGTTCCCATTTATATCTCTATCCATGCTGCCCTGAGATACCTAAATAACACTCTTTTTGACTGGCCTCTATTCCGTGTGGGCAGCCCTCTGGAAAGAAAAGGAGTTTCTCTAAGGAAACACGGTGCTTCCATAGCACGGGTGGGAGTTCCTCTTGTCATGCTCTAGAGCTACAGGGTAACATAACGTGAGTCCTTGCCTCAAGCTAAGGCCTGAAAAGCCCTGCTGAAGCGAAAGCGCTTAGCATTTTCCATTATGTCGTATTGGAAGTTCTGCTTTACTTTAACGTTTCTTCACTTTTCCAGACACTAGGCACCCTCGTGTAGGCACCCTTTTTCCTACAAATACAGTGAGTACCAGCAGTCTCCTTTGTCCTTCTAAGAAACATCCAGACCTAGAAGACTTTCCCAGTCACTCTACGTATTCAGAGTTTAAGGCAACTCGCTGCACCCTTCCTTAGGAAGCTAGGTGGACTCAGTTCTTCAACATCTCTAGGGATTCTGTTCTCTCACGACCTACATGCCATGGAAGTCTGCCTCAATGCCCTCATTGGAGCTACACTAAGAAACACAATCTGATTGGGCTTCTTCTAGGAACTCTTACCCAAGGACCCAATACCTACAGGAGAAAGGAGGCTTGCATTCCTACTGGAACCTAAGCAAAGTTTTTCCTGTTACACTGCAGGACATTAGAATAGGTTTAGCCCCAAAGGGTTACATAGAGCGTTCCAAGAATGAGGGAGTTCGATACATGCAGAAAACCCTGTGAAGAAAAGTTGATTCAGCAAGGGACCAGGGTGTGGCTAGAGTCTCTATTGACTTGTTAGAAATCAGAAGGGTTTCGGTTTCATGTTAACCGGAGAGGAAGACCTGATGGCACGAGCCTTGCTTTCCCATGTTAAATCTCTAAACATGCTTCCCTGAAGAATCCTAAATAACACTCTTTTTACCTGGCCTCTGGTCACTGTAGGCAGCCGTCTGGAAAGAAAAGGAGTTTTCTCTAAGGAAACACGGTGCTTCCATAGCATGGGTGGGAGCTCTTGCTGTCCTGCTCTAGAGCTACAGGGAAACTTGACGTGAGTCTTTGCCTCAAGCTAAGGCCTGAAAAGCCCTGCTGAAGAGAAAGCGCTTAGCAGTTTCCATTATGTCGTATTCGAAGTTCTGCTTTACTTTAACGTTTCTTCACTTTTCCAGACACTAGGCACCCTCGTGTAGGCACCCTTTTTCCTACAAATACAGTGAGTACCAGCAGTCTCCTTTGCTCTTCTAAGAAACATCCAGACCTAGAAGCCTTTCCCAGTCACTCTATGTATGCAGAGTGTAGGGCAACTCGCTGCACCCTTCCTTAGGAAGGTAGTTAGACTCAGCTCTTCAACGGCTCCAGGTATTCTGTTCTCTCACGTCCTACATGCCATGGAAGTCTGCCTCATTGCCCTCTTTGGAGCTTCCGTTAGATACCCAATCTGCTTCGCCTACCTCTAGGAAATCTTACCCAATGACCCCATACCTACAGGAGAAAGGAGGCTTGCATTCCTACTGGAACCTAAGCAAAGTTTTTCCTGTTACACTGCAGGACTTTAGAATAGGTTTAGGCCCGAAGGGTTACATAGAGAGTTCCAAGAATGAGGGAGTTCGATACATGCAGAAAACCCTGTGAAGAAAAGTTGATTCAGCAAGGGACCAGGGTGTGGCTAGAGTCTCTATTGACTTGTTAGAAATCAGAAGGGTTTCGGCTGCATGTTAACCGGAGAAGAAGACCTGATGGCACAAGCCTTGCTTTCCCATGTTAAATCTCTAAACATGTTTCCCTGAAGAATCCTAAATAACACTATTTTACCTGGCCTCTGGTCACTGTAGGCAGCCCTCTGGAAAGAAAAGGAGTTTTTTCTAAGGAAACACGGTGCTTCCATAGCATGGATGGGAGCTCCTGCTGTCCTGCTCTAGAGCTACAGGGAAACTTGACGTGAGTCTTTGCCTCAAGCTAAGGCCTGAAAACCCTGCTGAAGCGAAAGCGCTTAGCAGTTTCCATTATGTCGTATTCGAAGTTCTGCTCTACTTTAAAGTTTCTACACTTTTCCAGACACTAGGTACCCTCGTGTAGGCACCCTTTTTCCTACAAATACAGTGAGTACCAGCAGTCTCCTTTGCTCTTCTAAGAAACATCCATACCTAGAAGCCTTAACCAGTCACTCTATGTATTCAGAGTGTAGGGCAACTCGCTGCACCCTTCCTTAGGAAGCTAGGTGGACTCAGCTCTTCAACATCTCCAGGGATTCTGTTCTATCATGATCTACATGCCATGGAAGTCTGCCTCATTGTCCTCATTGGAGCTACACTAAGAAACACAATCTGCTTCGCCATTCTCTAGGAACTCTTACCCAGGAACCCCATACCTACAGGAGAAAGGAGGCTTGCATTCCTACTGGAATCAAAGCACAGTTTTTCCTGGTACACTGCAGGACTTTAGAATAAGCTTCCGCCCTATAGCATACATAGAACGTTCCAAGGATGAGGGAGTTCCATATATGCAGAACACTCTGTGAAGAAAAGTTGATTCAGCAAGGGACCAGGGTGTAGCTGTAGTCTCTTTGGACTTTTTTGATATAAGAAGGTGTCCGGCTGCATGTTCACCGGGAAAGAAGACTTGAATGCCTAAGCCTTGCGTTCCCAGTTTAAATCTCTATCCATGCTGCCCTGAGATACCTAAATAACACTGTTTTTGACGGGCCTCTATTCACTGTGGGCAGCCCTCTGGAAAGAAAAGGAGTTTTCTCTAAGGAAACACGGTGCTTCCATAGCATGGGTGGGAGCTCCTGCTGCCTTGCTCTAGAGCTACCGGGAAACATGACGTGAGTCTTTGCCTCAAGCTGAGGCCTGAAAAGCCCTGCTGAAGAGAAAGCGCTTAGCAGTTTCCATTATGTCGTATTCGAAGTTCTCCTTTACTTTAAAGTTTCTTCACTTTTCCAGACACTAGGCACCTTCGTGTAGGCACCCTTTTTCCTACAAATACAGTGAGTACCAGCAGTCTCCTTTGCTCTTCTAAGAAACATCCAGACCTAGAAGCCTTTCCCAGTCACTCTATGTATTCAGAGTGTAGGGCAACTCGCTGCACCCTTCCTTAGGAAGCTAGGTAGACTCAGCTCTTCAACAGCTCCAGGGATTCTGTTCTCTCATGTGCTACATGCCATGGAAGTCTGCCTCATTGCCCTCTTTGGAGCTTCACTAAGATACACAATCTGCTTCGCCTACCTCTAGGAACTCTTACCCAATGACCCCATACCTACAGGAGAAAGGAGGCTTGCATTCCTACTGGAACCAAAGCACAGTTTATCCTGGTACACTGCAGGACTTTAGAATAGGCTTAGGCCCTATAGCATACATAGAACGTTCCAAGGATGAGGGAGTTCCATATATGCAGAACACTGTGTGAAGAAAAGTTGATTCAGCAAGGGACCAGGGTGTAGCTAGAGTCTCTTTGGACTTTTTAGATATAAGAAGGTGTCCGGGTGCATGTTCACCGGAAAGGAAGACCTGAATGCCTAAGCCTTGCGTTCCCATTTTAAATCTCTATCCATGCTGCCCTGAGATACCTAAATAACACTGTTTTTGACTGGCCTCTATTCACTGTGGGCAGCCCTCTGGAAAGAAAAGGAATTTCTCTAAGGAAACACGGTGCTTCCATAGCATGGGTGGGAGTTCCTCCTGTCATGCTCTAGAGCTACAGGGTAACTTGGCGTGAGTCCTTGTCTCAAGCTAAAGCCTGAAAAGCCCTGCTGAGTCGAAAGCGCTTAGCATTCTCCATTATGTCGTATTGGAAGTTCTGCTTACTTGAACGTTTCTTCACTTTACCAGACACTAGGCACCCTAGTGTATGCACCCGTTGTCGTAGAAATACAGTGAGTACCAGCAGTCTCCTTTACCCTTCTAAGAAACATCCAGACCTAGAAGCCTTTCCCAGTCACTCTATGTATTCAGAGTTTAAGGCAACTCGATGCACCCTTCCTTAGGAAGCTAGGTGGACTCAGCTCTTCAACAGCTCCAGGGATTCTGTTCTCTCACGACCTACATGCCATGGAAGTCTGCCTCATTGCCCTCATTGGAGCTACACTAAGAAACACAATCTGCTTGGCCTTCTTCTAGGAACTCTTACCCAAGGACCCCATACCTACAGGAGAAAGGAGGCTTGCATTCCTACTGGAACCTAAGCAAAGTTTTTCCTGTTACACTGCAGGACTTTAGATTAGGTTTAGGCCCGAAGGGTTACATAGAGCGTTCCAAGAATGAGGGAGTTCGATACATGCAGAAAACCCTGTGAAGAAAAGTTGATTCAGAAAGGTACCAGGGTGGGGCTAGAGTCTATATTGACTTGTTAGAAATCAGAAGGGTTTCGGCTGCATGTTAACCGGAGAAGAAGACCTGATGGCACAAGAGTTGCTTTCCCATGTTAAATCTCTAAACATGCTTCCCTGAAGAATCCTAAATAACACTGTTTTTACCTGGCCTCTGGTCACTGTAGGCAGCCCTCTGGAAAGAAAAGGAGTTTTCTCTAAAGAAACATGGTGCTTCCATAGCATGGGTGGGAGCTCCTGCTGTCCTGCTCTATAGCTACAGGGAAACTTGACGTGAGTCTTTGCCTCAAGCTAAGGCCTGAAAAGCCCTGCTGAAGCGAAAGCGCTTAGCACTTTCCATTATGTCGTATTGGAAGTTCTGCTTTACATGAACGTTTCTTCTCTTTTCCAGACACTAGGCACCCTAGTGTATGCACCCTTTTTCGTACAAATACAGTGAGTACCAGCAGTATCCTTTACCCTTCTAAGAGACATCCAGACCTAGAAGCCTTTCCCAGTCACTCTATGTATTCAGAGTTTAAGGCAACTCTCTGCACCCTTCCTTAGGAAGCTAGGTGGACTCAGCTCTTCAACAGCTCCAGGGATTCTGTTCTCTCACGACCTACATGCCATGGAAGTCTGCCTCATTGCCCTCATTGGAGCTACACTAAAAAACACAATCTGCTTGACCTTCTTCTAGGAAATCTTACCCAAGGACCCCATACCTACAGGAGAAAGGAGGCTTGCATTCCTAGTGGAACCTAACCAAAGTTTTTCCTGTTACACTGCAGGACTTTAGAATAGGTTTAGGCCCGAAGGGTTACATACAGCGTTCCAAGAATGAGGGAGTTCGATACATGCAGAAAACCCTGTGAAGAAAAGTTGATTCAGCAAGGGACCAGGGTGGGGCTAGAGTCTCTATTGACTTGTTAGAAATCAGAAGGATTTCGGCTGCATGTTAACCGGAGAAGAAGACCTGATGGCACAAGTCTTGCTTTCCCATGTTAAATCTCTAAACATGCTTCCCTGAAGAATCCTAAATAACACTGTTTTTACCTGGCCTCTGGTCACTGTAGGCAGCCCTCTGGAAAGAAAAGGAGTTTTCTCTAAGGAAACACGGTGCTTCCATAGCATGGGTGGGAGCTCCTGCTGTCCTGCTCTAGAGCTACAGGGAAACTTGACGTGAGTCTTTGCCTCAAGCTAAGGCCTGAAAAGCCCTGCTGAAGCGAAAGCGCTTAGCAGTTTCCCTTATGTCGTATTCGAAGTTCTGCTTTACTTTAACGTTTCTTCACTTTTCCAGACACTAGGCACCCTCGTGTAGGCACACTTTTTCCTACAAATACACTGAGTACCAGCAGTCTCCTTTGCTCTTCTAAGAAACATCCAGACCTAGAAGACTTTCCCAATCCCTCTATGTATTCAGAGTGTAGGGAAACTCGCTGCACCCTTCCTTAGGAAGCTAGGTAGACTCAGCTCTTCAACAGCTCCAGGGATTCTGTGCTCTCATGTGCTATATGCCATGGAAGTCTGCCTCATTGCCCTCTTTGGAGCTTCACTAAGATACACAATCTGCTTCGCCTACCTCTAGGAACTCTTACCCAATGACCCCATACCTACAGGAGAAAGGAGGCTTGCATTCCTACTGGAACCAAAGCACAGTTTATCCTGGTACACTGCAGGACTTTATAATAGGCTTAGGCCCTATAGCATACATAGAACGTTCCAAGGATGAGGGAGTTCCATATATGCAGAACACTCTGTGAAGAAAAGTTTATTCAGCAAGGGACCAGGGTGTAGCTAGAGTCTGTTTTGAGTTTTTAGATATAAGAAGGTGTTCGGGTGCATGTTCACCGGAAAAGAAGACATGAATGCCTAAGCTTGCGTTCCCATTTTAAATCTCTATCCATGCTGCCCTGAGATACCTAAATAACACTGTTTTTGACTGGCCTCTATTCACTGTGGGCAGCCCTCTCGAAAGAAAAGGAATTTCTCTAAGGAAACACGGTGCTTTCCTAGCATGGGTGGGAGTTCCTCCTGTCATGCTCTAGAGCTACAGGGTAACTTGACGTGAGTCCTTGCCTCAAGCTAAGGCCTGAAAAGCCCTGCTGAAGCGAAAGCGCTTACCATTTTCCATTATGTCGTATTGGAAGTTCTGCTTACTTGAACGTTTCTTCATTTTACCAGACACTAAGCACCCTAGTGTAGACACCCTTTTTCGTACAAATACAGTGAGTACCAGCAGTCTCCTTTACCCTTCTAAGAAACATCCAGACCCAGAAGCCTTTCCCAGTCACTCTATGTATTCAGAGTTTAAGGCAACTCGCTGCACCCTTCCTTAGGAAGCTAGGTGGACTCAGCTCTTCAACAGCTCCAGGGATTCTGTTCTCTCACGACCTACATGCCATGGAAGTCTGCCTCATTGCCCTCATTGGAGCTACACTTAGAAACACAATCTGCTTGGCCTTTTTCTAGGAACTCTTACCCAAGGACCCCATACCTACAGGAGAAAGGAGGCTTGCATTCCTACTGGAACCTAAGCAAAGTTTTTCCTGTTACACTGCAGGACTTTAGAATAGGTTTAGGCCCGAAGGGTTACATACAGCGTTCCAAGAATGAGGGAGTTCGATACATGCAGAAAACCCTGTGAAGAAAAGTTGATTCAGCAAGGGACCAGGGTGTGGCTAGAGTCTCTATTGACTTGTTAGAAATCAGAAGGTTTTCGGCTGCATGTTAACCGGAGAAGAAGACCTGATGGCACAAGCCTTGCTTTCCCATGTTACATCTCTAAACATGCTTCCCTGAAGAATCCTAAATAACACTGTTTTTACCTGGCCTCTGGTCACTGTAGGCAGCCCTCTGGAAAGAAAAGGAGTTTTCTCTAAGGAAACACGGTGCTTCCACAGAATGGGTGGGACCTCCTGCTGTCCTGCTCTAGAGGTACAGGGAAACTTGACGTGAGTCTTTGCCTCAAGCTAAGGTCTGAAAAGCCCTGCTGAAGCGAAAGAGCTTAGCAGTTTCCATTATGTCGTATTCGAAGTTCTGCTTTACTTTAACGTTTCTTCACTTTTCCAGACACTAGGCACCCTCGTGTAGGCACCCTTTTTCCTACAAATACACTGAGTACCAGCAGTCTCCTTTGCTCTTCTAAGAAACATCCAGACCTATAAGCTTTTCCCAGTCACTCTATGTATTCAGAGTGTAGGGCAACTCGCTGCACCCTTCCTTAGGAAGCTAGGTAGACTCAGCTCTTCAACAGCTTCAGGGATTCTGTTCTCTCATGTGCTACATGCCATGGAAGTCTGCCTCATTGCCCTCTTTGGAGCTTCACTAAGATACACAATCTGCTTCGCCTAACTCTAGGATCTCTTACCCAATGACCCCATACCTACAGGAGAAAGGAGGCTTGCACTCCTACTGGAAACAAAGCACAGTTTATCTTGTTACACTGCAGGACTTTAGAATAGGCTTAGGCCCTATAGCATACATAGAACGTTCCAAGGATGAGGGAGTTCCATATATGCAGAACACACTGTGAAGAAAAGTTGATTCAGCAAGGGACCAGGGTGTAGCTAGAGTCTCTTTGGACTTTTTAGATATAAGAAGGTGTCCGGGTGCATGTTCACCGGAAAGGAAGACCTGAATGCCTAAGCCATGCGTTCCCATTTTAAATCTCTATCGATGCTGCCCTGAGATACCTAAATAACACTGTTTTTGACTGGCCTCTATTCACTTTGGGCAGCCCTCTGGAAAGAAAAGGAGTTTCTCTAAGGAAACACGGTGCTTCCATAGCATGGGTGGGAGTTCCTCCTGTCATGCTCTAGAGCTACAGGGTAACTTGACGTGAGTCCTTGCCTCAAGCTAAGGCCTGAAAAGCCCTGCTGAGTCGAAAGCGCTTAGCATTTTCCATTATGTCGTATTGGAAGTTCTGCTTACTTGAACGTTTCTTCACTTTACCAGACACTAGGCACCCTAGTGTAGGCACCCTTTTTCGTACAAATACAGTGAGTACCAGCAGTCTCCTTTACCCTTCTAAGAAACATCCAGACCTAGAAGCCTTTCCCAGTCACTCTATGTATTCACAGTTTAAGGCAACTCGCTGCACCCTTCCTTAGGAAGCTTGGTGGACTCAGCTCTTCAACAGCTCCAGGGATTCTGTTCTCTCACGACCTACATGCTATGGAAGTCTGCCTCATTGCCCTCATTGGAGCTACACTAAGAAACACAATCTGCTTGGCCTTCTTCTAGGAACACTTACCCAAGGATCCCATACCTCCAGGAGAAAGGAGGCTTGCATTCCTACTGGAACCTAAGCAAAGTTTTTCCTGTTACACTGCAGGACTTTAGAATAGGTTTAGGCCCGAAGGGTTACATAGAGCGTTCCAAGAATGAGGGAGTTCGATACATGCAGAAAACCCTGTGAAGAAAAGTTGATTCAGCAAGGGACCAGGATGGGGCTAGAGTCTCTATTGACTTGTTAGAAATCAGAAGGGTTTCGGCTGCATGTTAACCGGAGAAGAAGACCTGATGGCAGAAGCCTTGGTTTCCCATGTTAAATCTCTAAACATGCTTCCCTGAAGAATCCTAAATAACACTGTTTTTACCTGGCCTCTGGTCACTGTAGGCAGCCCTCTGGAAAGAAAAGGAGTTTTCTCTAAGGAAACACGGTGCTTCCATAGCATGGGTGGGAGCTCCTGCTGTCCTGCTATAGAGCTACAGGGAAACTTGACGTGAGGCCTTGCCTCAAGCTAAGGCCTGAAAAGCCCTGCTGAAGCGAAAGCGCTTAGCACTTTCCATTATGTCGTATTCGAAGTTCTGCTTTACTTGAACGTTTCTTCACTTTTCCAGACACTAGGCACCCTCGTGTAGGCACCCTTTTTCCTACAAATACACTGAGTACCAGCACTCCCCTTTGCTGTTCTAAGAAACATCCAGACCTAGAAGACTTTCCCAATCACTCTATGTATTCAGAGTGTAGGGCAACTCGCTGCACCCTTCCTTAGGAAGCTAGGTAGACTCAGCTCTTCAATAGCTCCAGGTATTCTGTTCTTTCACGTCCTACATGCCATGGAAGTCTGCCTCATTGCCCTCTTTGAAACTTCACTAAGATACACAATCTGCCTCATCTAACTCTAGGATCTCTTACCCAATGACCCCATACCTACAGGAGAAAGGAGGCTTGCACTCCTATTGGAAACAAAGCACAGTTTATCCTGTTACACTGCAGGACTTTAGAATAGGCTTAGGCCCTATAGCATACATACAACTTTCCAAGGATGAGGGAGTTCCATATATGCAGAACACTCTGTGAAGAAAAGTTGATTCAGCAAGGGACCAGGGTGTAGCTAGAGTCTCTTTGGACTTTATAGATATAAGAAGGTGTCCGGGTGCATGTTCACCGGAAAGGAAGACCTGAATGCCTAAGCCATGCGTTCCCATTTTAAATCTCTATCCATGCTGCCCTGAGATACCTAAATAACACTGTTTTTGACTGGCCTCTATTCACTTTGGGCAGCCCTCTGGAAAGAAAAGGAGTTTCTCTAAGGAAACACGGTGCTTCCATAGCATGGGTGGGAGTTCCTCCTGTCATGCTCTAGAGCTACAGGGTAACTTGACGTGAGTCCTTGCCTCAAGCTAAGGCCTGAAAAGCCCTGCTGAGTCGAAAGCGCTTAGCATTTTCCATTATGTCGTATTGGAAGTTCTGCTTACTTGAACGTTTCTTCACTTTACCAGACACTAGGCACCCTAGTGTAGGCACCCTTTTTCGTACAAATACAGTGAGTACCAGCAGTCTCCTTTACCCTTCTAAGAAACATCCAGACCTAGAAGCCTTTCCCAGTCACTCTATGTATTCAGAGTTTAAGGCAACTCCCTGCACCCTTCCTTAGGAAGCTTGGTGGACTCAGCTCTTCAACAGCTCCAGGGATTCTGTTCTCTCACGACCTACATGCTATGGAAGTCTGCCTCATTGCCCTCATTGGAGCTACACTAAGAAACACAATCTGCTTGGCCTTCTTCTAGGAACACTTACCCAAGGATCCCATACCTCCAGGAGAAAGGAGGCTTGCATTCCTACTGGAACCTAAGCAAAGTTTTTCCTGTTACACTGCAGGACTTTAGAATAGGTTTAGGCCCGAAGGGTTACATAGAGCGTTCCAAGAATGAGGGAGTTCGATACATGCAGAAAACCCTGTGAAGAAAGGTTGATTCAGCAAGGGACCAGGATGGGGCTAGAGTCTCTATTGACTTGTTAGAAATCAGAAGGGTTTCGGCTGCATGTTAACCGGAGAAGAAGACCTGATGGCAGAAGCCTTGCTTTCCCATGTTTAATCTCTAAACATGCTTCCCTGAAGAATCCTAAATAACACTGTTTTTACCTGGCCTCTGGTCACTGTAGGCAGCCCTCTGGAAAGAAAAGGAGTTTTCTCTAAGGAAACACGGTGCTTCCATAGCATGGGTGGGAGCTCCTGCTGTCCTGCTCTAGAGCTACAGGGAAACTTGACGTGAGTCTTTGCCTCAAGCTAAGGCCTGAAAAGCCCTGCTGAAGCGAAAGCGCTTAGCACGTTCCATTATGTCGTATTCGAAGTTCTGCTTTACTTGAACGTTTCTTCACTTTTCCAGACACTAGGCACCCTCGTGTAGCACCCTTTTTCCTACAAATACACTGAGTACCAGCACTCTCCTTTGCTCTTCTAAGAAACATCCAGACCTAGAAGCCTTTCCCAGTCACTCTATGTATTCAGAGTGTAGGGCAACTCGCTGCACCCTTCCTTAGGAAGCTAGGTAGACTCAGCTCTTCAATAGCTCCAGGGATTCTGTTCTTTCACGTCCTACATGCCATGGAAGTCTGCCTCATTGCCCTCTTTGGAGCTTCACTAAGATACACAATCTGCTTCACCTACCTCTAGGATCTCTTACCCAATGACCCCATACCTACAGGAGAAAGGAGGCTTGCACTCCTATTGGAAACAAAGCACAGTTTATCATGTTACACTGCAGGACTTTAGAATAGGCTTAGGCCCTATAGCATACATAGAACGTTCCCACGATGAGGGAGTTCCATATATGCAGAACACTCTGTGAAGAAAAGTTGATTCAGCAAGGGACCAGGGTGTAGCTAGAGTCTCTTTGGACTTTTTAGATATAAGAAGGTGTCCGGGTGCATGTTCACCGGAAAGGAAGACCTGAATGCCTAAGCTTTGCGTTCCCATTTTAAATCTCTATCCATGCTGCCCTGAGATACCTAAATAACACTGTTTTTGACTGGCCTCTATTCACTTTGGGCAGCCCTCTGGAAAGAAAAGGAGTTTCTCTAAGGAAACACGGTGCTTCCATAGCATGGGTGGGAGTTCCTCCTGTCATGCTCTAGAGCTACAGGGTAACTTGACGTGAGTCCTTGCCTCAAGCTAAGGCCTGAAAAGCCCTGCTGAGTCGAAAGCGCTTAGCATTTTCCATTATGTCGTATTGGAAGTTCTGCTTACTTGAACGTTTCTTCACTTTACCAGACACTAGGCACCCTAGTGTAGGCACCCTTTTTCGTACAAATACAGTGAGTACCAGCAGTCTCCTTTACCCTTCTAAGAAACATCCAGACCTAGAAGCCTTTCCCAGTCACTCTATGTATTCAGAGTTTAAGGCAACTCCCTGCACCCTTCCTTAGGAAGCTTGTTGGACTCAGCTCTTCAACAGCTCCAGGTATTCTGTTCTCTCAAGTCCTACAAGCCACGGAAGTGTGCGTCATTGCCCTCATTGGAGCTACACTAAGAAACACAATCTGCTTCGCCTTCCTCTAGGAACTTTTACCCAAGGACCCCATACCTACAGGAGAAAGGAGGCTTGCATTCCTACTGGAACCTAAGCAAAGTTTTTCCTGTTACACTGCAGGACTTTAGAATAGGTTTAGGCCCGAATGGTTACATAGAGCGTTCCAAGAATGAGGGAGTTCAATACATGCAGAAAACCCTGTGAAGAAAAGTTGATTCAGCAAGGCACCAGGGTGTGGCTAGAGTCTCTATTGACTTGTTAGAAATCAGAAATGTTTCGGCTGCATGTTAACAGGAGAAGAAGACCTGATGGCACAAGCCTTGCTTTCCCATGTTAAATCTCTAGACATGCTTCCCTGAAGAATCCTAAATAACACTGTTTTTACCTGGCCTCTGGTCACTGTAGGCAGCCCTCTGGAAAGAAAAGGAGTTTCTCTAAGGAAACACGGTGCTTCCATAGCATGGGTGGGAGTTCCTCCTGTCATGCTCTAGAGCTACAGGGTAACTTGACGTGAGTCCTTGCCTCAAGCTAAGGCCTGAAAAGCCCTGCTGAAGCGAAAGCGCTTAGCATTTTCCATTATGACGTACTGGAATTTCTGCTTTACTTGAAAGTTTCTTCACTTTACCAGACACTAGGCACCCTAGTGTAGGCACCCTTTTTCCTACAAATACAGTGAGTACCAGCAGTCTCCTTTACCATTCTAAGAAACATCCAGACCTAGAAGCCTTTCCCGGTCACTCTATGTATTCAGAGTTTAAGGCAACTCGCTGCACCCTTCCTTAGGAAGCTAGGTAGACTCAGCTCTTCAACAGCTCCAGGGATTCTGTTCTCTCACGACCTACATGCCATGGAAGTCTGCCTCATTGCCCTCATGGGAGCTACACAAAGAAACAAAATCTGCTCGGCCTTCTTCTAGGAACTCTTACAAAAGGACCCCATACGTACAGGAGAAAGGAGGCTTGCATTCCTACTGGAACCTAAGCAAAGTTTTTCCTGTTACACTGCAGGACTTTAGAATAGGTTTAGCCCCGAAGGGTTACATAGAGCGTTCCAAGAATGAGGGAGTTCGATACATGCAGAAAACTCTGTGAAGAAAAGTTGATTCAGCAAGGGACCAGGGTGTGGCTAGAGTCTCTATTGACTTGTTAGAAATCAGAAAGGTTTCGGCTGCATGTTAACCGGAGAAGAAGACCTGATGGCACGAGCCTTGCTTTCCCATGTTAAATCTCTAAACATGCTTCCCTGAAGAATCCTAAATAACACTGTTTTTACCTGGCCTCTGGTCACTGTAGGCAGCCCTCTGGAAAGAAAAGGAGTTTTCTCTAAGGAAACACGGTGCTTCCATAGCATGGGTGGGAGCTCCTGCTGTCCTGCTCTAGAGCTACAGGGAAACTGGACGTGAGTCTTTGCCTCAAGCTAAGGCCTGAAAAGCCCTGCTGAAGCGAAAGCGCTTAGCACTTTCCATTATGTCGTATTCGAAGTTCTGCTTTACTTTAACGTTTCTTCACTTTTTCAGACACTAGGCACCCTCGTGTAGGCACCCTTTTTCGTAGAAATACAGTGAGTACCAGCAGTCTCCTTTACCCTTCTAAGAAACGTCCAGACCTAGAAGCCTTTCCCAGTCACTCTATGTATTCAGAGTTTAAGGCAAGTCGCTGCACCCTTCCTTAGGAAGCTAGGTGGACTCAGCTCTTCAACAGCTCCAGGGATTCTGTTCTCTCACGACCTACATGCCATGGAAGTCTGCCTCATTGCCCTCATTGGAGCTACAGTAAGAAACACAATCTGCTTGGTCTTCTTCTCGGAACTCTTACCCAAGGACCCCATACCTACAGGAGAAAGGAGGCTTGCATTCCTACTGGAATCAAAGGAAAGTTTTTCCTGTTACACTGCAGGACTTTAGAATACGTTTAGCCCCGAAGGGTTACATAGAGCGTTCCAAGAATGAGGGAGTTCGATACATGCAGAAAACCCTGTGAAGAAAAGTTGATTCAGCAAGGCACCAGGGTGTGGATAGAGTCTCTATTGACTTTTTAGAAAACAGAAGGGTTTCGGCTGCATGTTAACCGGAGAAGAAGACCTGATGGCACGAGCCTTGCTTTCCCATGTTAAATCTCTAAACATGCTTCCCTGAAGAACCCTAAATAACACTGTTTTTACCTGGCCTCTGGTCACTGTAGGCAGCCCTCTGGAAAGAAAAGGAGTTTTCTCTAAGGAAACACGGTGCTTCCATAGCATGGGTGGGAGCTCCTGCTGTCCTGCTCTAGAGCTACAGGGAAACTTGACGTGAGTCTTTGCCTCAAGCTAAGGCCTGAAAAGCCCTGCTGAAGCGAAAGCGCTTAGCAGTTTCCATTATGTCGTATTCGAAGTTCTGCTCTACTTTAAATTTCTTCACTTTTCCAGACACTAGGCACCCTCGTGTAGGCACCCTTTTTCATACAAATACAGTGAGTACCAGTAGTCTCCTTTGCTCTTCTAAGAAACATCCAGACCTAGAAGCCTTTCCCAGTCACTCTATGTATTCAGAGTGTAGGGTAACTCGCTGCACCCTTCCTTAGGAAGCTAGGTAGACTCAGCTCTTCAACAGCTCCAGGGATTCTGTTCTCTCAGGTCCTACATGCCATGGAAGTCTGCCTCATTGCCCTCTTTGGAGCTTCCATAAGATACACAATCTGCTTCGCCTACCTCTAGGAACTCTTACCCAATGACCCCATACCTACAGGAGAAAGGAGGCTTGCATTCCTACTGGAACCAAAGCACAGTTTTTCCTGTTACACTGCAGGACTTTAGAATAGGCTTCGGCCCTATAGCATACATAGAACGTTCCAAGGATGAGGGAGTTCCATATACGCAGAACACTCTGTGAAAAAAAGTTGATACAGCAAGGGACCAGGGTGTAGCTAGAGTCTCTTTTGACTTTTTAGATATAAGAAGGTGTCCGGGTGCATGTTCACCGGAAAAGACCTGAATGCCTAAGCCTTGCATTCCCATTTTAAATCTCTCTCCATGCTGCCCTGAGATACCTAAATAACACTGTTTTTGACTGGCCTCCATTCACTGTGGGGAGCCCTCTGGAAAGAAAAGGAGTTTCTCTAAGTAAACACGGTGCTTCTATAGCATGGGAGGGTGTTTCCTCCTGTCATGCTGTAGAGCTACAGGGAAACTTGACGTGAGTCCTTGCCTCAAACGAAGGCCTGAAAAGCCCTGCTGAAGCGAAAGCGCTTAGCAGTTTCCAATATGTCGTATTCGAAGTTCTGCTTTACTTTAACGTTTCTTCACTTTACCAGACACTAGGCACCCTCATGTAGGCACCCTTTTTCCTACAAATACAGTGAGTACCAGCAGTCTCCTTTGCCCTTCTAAGAAATATCCAGACCTAGAAGCCTTTCCCAGTCACTCTATGTATTCAGAGTGTAAGGTAACTCGCTGCACCCTTCCTTAGCAAGCTACGTAGACTCAGCTCTTCAACAGCTCCAGGGATTCTGTTCTCTCACGTCCTACATGCCATGGAAGTCTGCCTCATTGCCCTATTTGGAGCTTCACTAAGATACACAATCTGCTTCGCCTACCTCTAGGAACTCTTACCCAATGACCCCATACCTACAGGAGAAAGGAGGCTTGCATTCCTACTGGAATCAAAGCACAGTTTTTCCTGTTACACTGCAGGACTTTAGAATAAGCTTCGGCACTATAGCATACATAGAACGTTCCAAGGATGAGGGAGTTCCATATATGCAGAACACTCTGTGAAGAAAAGTTGATTCAGCAAGGGACCAGGGTGTAGCTATAGTCTCTTTGGACTTTTTTGATATAAGAAGGTGTCCGGCTGCATGTTCACCGGAAAAGAAGACTTGAATGCCTAAGCCTTGCGTTCCCAGTTTAAATCTCTATCCATGCTGCCCTGAGATACCTAAATAACACTGTTTTTGACTGGCCTCTATTCACTGTGGGCAGCCCTATGGAAAGAAAAGGAGTTTGTCTAAGGAAACACGGTGCTTCGATAGCATGGGTGGGAGTTCCTCCTGTCATGCTCTAGAGCTACAGGGTAACTTGACGTGTGTCCTTGCCTCAAGCTAAGGCCTGAAAAGCCCTGCTGAAGCGAAAGCGCTTAGCATTTTCCATTATGTCGTATTGGAAGTTCTGCTTTACTTTAACGTTTCTTCACTTTCCCAGACACTAGGCACCCTCGTGTAGGCACCCTTTTTCGTACAAATACAGTGAGTACCAGCAGTCTCCTTTACCCTTCTAAGAAACATCCAGACCTAGAAGCCTTTCCCAGTCACTCTATGTATTCAGAGTTTAAGGCAACTCGCTGCACCCTTCCTTAGGAAGCTAGGTGGACTCAGCTCTTCAACAGCTCCAGGGATTCTGTTCTCTCACGTCCTACATGCCATGGAAGTCTGCCTCATTGCCCACATTGGAGCTACACTAAGAAACACAATCGTCTTGGCCTTCTTCTAGGAACTCTTACCCAAGGACCCCATACCTACAGGAGAAAGGAGGCTTGCATTCCTACTGGAATCAAAGGAAAGTTTTTCCTGTTACACTGCAGGACTTTAGAATAGGTTTAGGCCCGAAGGGTTACATCGAGCTTTCCAAGGATGAGGGAGTTTACTACATGCAGAACACCCTGTGAAGAAAAGTTGATTCAGCAAGGGACCAGGGTGTAGCTAGAGTCTCTTTTGGCTTCTTAGAAATCAGTAGGGTTTTGGCTGCATATTCAACGGAAAAGAAGACCTGATGGCACAAGCCTTGCTTTCCCATTTTAAAAGCTCTATCCATGCTGCCCTGAAGATACCTAAATAAAACTGTTTTCGACTGGCCTCTATTCACTTTAGGCAGCCCTCTGGAAAGAAAAGGAGTTTTCTCTAAGGGAACACGGTGCTTCCATTGCATGGGGCGAGCTCATCCTGTCATGTTCTAGAGCTACAGGGAAACTTGACGAGAGTACTGGCCTCAAGCTAAGGCCTGAAAAGCCCTGCTGAAGCAAAAGCGTGTAGCAGTTTCCATTAGGTCATATTCACATTTCTGCTTTACTATAATTTTTCTACACTTTTCAAGACACGGGACCCTCGTGTGGGCACCCTATTTCCTACAGATTCAGTGAGCACCAGCATGTTCCACTGCCCTTCTAAGAAACATCCAGGCACACAAACCTTTCCAATTCACTCTATGTATTCAAGAGTAGAGGAACACACTGCACCCTTCTTTGCGAAAGCTAGATGTCCTCAGCAGTCCAACAGCTCCAGGGATTCTGTTCTCTCATGTCCTACATGACATGGAAGTCTCCCTCATTTCCCTCTTTTGAGCTGCACTTAGAAACACAATCTGCTTCGCCTTCCTTCTAGGAACTCATACCCAAGGACCCCATACCTACAGGAGAAAGGAGGATTGCATTCCTACTTAAACCAAAGCTCAGTTCTTCCTGTTACACTGGAGGAATTTAGGATAGGCTAAGGCCCGATAGCCTACATAGAGCGTTCTAAGGATGAGGGAGTTCGCTACATGCAGAACACACTGTGAAGAAAAGTTGATTCAGGCAAGGGACCAGGCTGTAGATAAGTCTGTTTTGACTTGTTAGAAATCAGAAGGGTTTAGGCTGCGTGTTCACCGGAAAAGAAGATCTGATTTCACAAGCCTTCCTTTCCCATTTTAAAAGCTCTATCCATGCTGCCCTGAAGATACCTAAATAACACTGTTTTTGACGGGTCTCTAGTCACTGTAGGCAACCCTCTGGAAAGAAAAGGAGTTTTCTCTAAAGAAACACGGTGCTTCCATAGCATGGTTGGGAGTTCATCCTGTCATGCTCTAGACCTAAATGGAAACTTGACGAGAGTACTTGCCTCAAGCTAAGGCCTGAAAAGCTCTGCTGAAGCAAAAGCGTGTATCAGTTTCCATTACGTCATATTCGCAGTTCTGCTTTACTTTAACGTTTCTACACTTTTCCAGATACGGGACCCTCGTGGGGGAACCCTATTGCGTACAATTACAGTGAGTACCAGCAGGCTCAACTGCCCTTCTAAGACACATCCAGGCCCAGAAGCCTTTCCTATTGACTCTATTTATTCAGAGAGTAGGGCAACACACTGCACCCTTCCTTGGGTAAGCTAGATGTCTTCAGCACTCCAACAGCTCCAGGGATTCTGTTCTCTCACGTCCTACATGCATGGAAGTCTGCCTCATTGCCCTTAATGTAGCTGCACTTAGAAACACAATCTTCTTCGTCTTCCTTCTAGGTATTCATACCCAAGGAGCCCATACCTACAGGAGAAAGGAGGATTGCGTTCCTACTGGAACCAAAGAACAGTCGTTCCTTTTACACAAGTGGATTTTAGAATAGGCTAAGTCCCGATTGCCTACATAGAGCGTTCCAAGGATGAACGAGTTTGCTACATGCAGAACACCCTGTGAAGAAAAGTTGATTCAGGTAAGGGACCATGGTGTAGCTAGAGTCTCTTTTGACTTGTTAGAAATCAGAAGGGTTTCGGCTGCGTGTTCACCGGAAAAGAATACCTGATTGCACTAGCCTTGCTTTCCCATTTTAAAAGCTCTTTCCGTGCTGCCCTGAAGATACCTAAATAACACTGTTTTTGACTGGCCTCTAGTCAGTGTAGGCAGCTGTCTGGAAAGAAAAGGAGTTTTGTCTAAAGAAACACGGTGCTTCCATAACATGGGTGGGAGCTCATCCTGTCATGCTCTAGAGCTACAGGGAAACTGGACGTGAGTACTTGCCTCAAGCTAAGGCCTGAGAAGCCCTGCTGAAGCAAAACCGTGTAGTAGTTTCCATTAGGTCGTATTCGCAGTTCTGCTTTACTTTAACGTTTCTACACTTTTCCAGACACTTAGGACCCTCGTGTAGGCACCCTTTCGCCTACAAATACAGTGAGTACCAACAAGCTCCTCTGCCCTTCTCAGAAACATCCAGGCCCAAAGCCTTTCCAAGTCACTCTATGTATTCAGGGAGTAGGGCAACACACTGCACCCTTCCTTGGGAAAGCTAGATGTCCTCAGCACTCCAACAGCTACAGGTATTCTGTTCTCTCACGTCCTACATGCCATGGAAGTCTTTCTCATTGCCCTCATTGTAGCTGCACTTAGAAACACAATCGGCTTCGCCTTCCTTCTAGGAACTCAAACCCAAGGACCCCATACCTACAGGAGAAAGGAGGCTTGCAATCCTACTAGAACCAAAGCACAGTTGTTCCAGTTACACTGCAGGATTTTAGAATAGGCTAAGACCCGATAACCTACATAGAGCTTTCCAAGGATGAGGGAGTTCGATACATGCAGAACACCCTGTGAAGAAAAGTTGATTCAGGCAAGGGACCAGGGTGTAGCTAGAGCCCCTTTTGACTTGTTAGACATCAGAAGGGTTTCGGCTGCGTGTTCACTGGTAAGCAGCCCTGATGGCACAAGCCTTGCTTTCCCATTTTAAAAGCTCTATTCATGCTGCCCTGAAGATACCTAAATAACACTGTTTTTGACGGGCCTCTAGTCACTGTAGGCAGCCCTGTGGAACGAAAAGGAATTTTCTTTAAAGAAACACGGTGCTTCCATAGCTTGGCTGGGAGCTCAGCCTGTCATGCTGTAGACCTAAATGGAAACTCGTCCTGAGTACTTGCCTCAGGCTAAGGCTGAATTGCCCTGCTGAAACAAAAGCGTGTAGCTATTTCCATTAGCTCTTAGTCGGAGTTCTGCTTTATTTTACCGTTTCTACACATTTCCAGACACTTAGGACCCTCCTGTGGGCACCCTTTTGCCTACAAATACAGTGAGTACCAGCAGGCTCCTCTGCCCTCCTAAGAAACATGCAGACCCGGAAGCCTTTCCAAGTGACTCTTTGTATTTAGAGAGTAAGGTAACACAAGGAACTTACCTCAACATAATAAAGGCCATATATGACAAACTCACAGCCAACATTGTCCTCAATGGTGAAAAACTGAAACCATTTCCACTAAGATCAGGAATAAGACAACGTTGCCCACTCTCACCACTATTATTCAACATAATTTTGGAAGTTTTAGCCACAGAAATCAGAAAAGAAAAAGAAATAAAAGGAATCCAAATCGGAAAAGAAGAAGTAAAGTTGACACTGTTTGCAGATAACATGATACTATACATAAAGAATCCTAAAGATGCTACCAGAAAACTGCTAGAGCTAATCAATGAATTTGGTAAAATAGCAGGATACAAAATTAATGCACATAAATCTCTTGCATTCCTATACACTAATGATGAAAAATCTGAAAGAGAAATTAAGGAAACACTCCCATTTATCATTGCAACCAAAAGAATAAAATACCTAGGAATAAACCTAACTAAGGAGACAAAAGACCTGTATACAGAAAACTATAAGACACTGATGAAAGAAATTAAAGATGATATAAATAGATGGAGAGATATACCATGTTTTTGGATTGGAAGAATCAACATTGTGAAAATGACTATACTACTTAATACTTGTTTCTAACACTTTGCCCCAGGTTCTGATTTCTGGAGAAACCTAGATAGTGTTTGAGTGGCATGTAATGTCATGGTAATGAATGAGATCATCCAAGAAAAAATGTGTACATTGAGAAGAGAAAGTGTCCCAAGACTAAGGCACCACAACCTTTCTTTAAAAGTGAAAGAGAGAAGGCAATTTTGGGTAAGGAGACAAAGAAGAAATAGCTAACGATTTAGGAGGGAAATCAGGAGATGATGGGCAAAGGAAGACAAACAAAAAAGTGTGTTTCAAGAAGGAAATGATAGATAATGTTGATAGCTGCAGAGATATACAGAACTATAAATAAAATAAGCGCTAATTTTTATCAAAGAGCTAGCTTTTGGTTTTGTTATTTTCTCTATTGTTTTTCTGTTTTCAATTTCATTGATTTCTGCCCTGATTTTTATTATGCTTTTTCTTCTGCTTTCTGTAGGTTTGTATTGCTATTCTTTTTCTAGTTTCCTAAGGTTAAAACTTAAGTTATTGTTTTAGATCTTTATTCTTTTCTACATTTAATGTTATAAATTTCTCTCTAAGCACTGTGCATTCCACAAATTTTGATAGATTGTATTTTCCATTTCATTTCCCACTTTTCTTAAGATTTCTTGTTTAGTTCTCATGCTATTAAATGTGTGTCATTTATGATACAAATAAACTTATTTACAAAACAGAAACAAACTCACGGACTTAGAGAATGAATTTATGGTTATGTGCGGGAGGAGTGTAGGGGGGAGGGATAGATTGGGAGTTTGGGATTGACATATACACGCTGCTATATTTAAAGTAGATAACCAACAAGGACCTACTGTATAGCACAGGAAACTCTGCTCAATATTCTGTAATAACCTAAATGGGGAAAGAACTTGAAAAAGAATAGATACATGTAGAATACCTACATGTATTCAGTATAACTGAATCACTTTGCTGTACACCTGACACAAACACAACATTGTTAATCAACTATACTCCAATATGAAACAAAAATTTAAAAAAATAATCTAAATGTGCGTCATTTAATCTCCAAAGGCTTTGAGATTTTCCAGCTGTCTTTCTGTTATTAATTTCTAATTTAATTCATTATGGTTTGAGAACATACATTGATTTCTTTTTTTTTTAATTAATGAAGAACATTTTATGGCCCAGAATGTGGTCTTTCTTGGTGGATGATTCCATGTGAGCTTCAGAACAATGCATATTGTGCTATTATTGGATATAGTCTATTAATGGCAATTAGATACAATTGATTGTGTGGCTCAGTTCAACTGATTTTTTGTCTACTGGATCTGTCAATTATTGATAGAAAGGAGTTGATGTCTCCAACTATAAGTAGATTCTCTATTTCTTCTTGCAGTTTTATCAGTTTTTCCTTCATATATATTGATGATTTGTTGTTAGGCACATGCACAGCTTTACTTAAAGAATTGACCCCTGTATCATTATGTTCTTTTGTATTCCTGATAATTTTCCTTATTCTGAGCAGGCTTTGTCTAATACTAATATTACCACTTCAGCTTTCTTTTGATTTATGTTAGCATGATTTATGTTAAGAAAGGGATATTTCTTCATCCCTTTACTTTTTTTTTTTCTTGGTCTTAGTTAGCTATTCTAGGGCTCATTAATTTACATATAAATTTTAGAATAAGCTTCTCTGTATCTACATAAAATAAAAGTAAAATAAGAACAACAAAAAATACTTCCTGAAATATTGATAGGAATTGCATTACACTTATATATCAATCTGGGAAGAATTGACACTATGTTGAGTCTTCCAATCCACAAACACAGTATGTCTCTGCAGGCCAGGTCTACTGGTGACAAATACTCTTAGTTTTTGTCTTTCTGGGCACGTCTTTATTCTCCTTCACTTTTCATGGATATATTTGCTGGATACAGAATTCTAGATTTGTGGGTTTATTCTTTCAAACCATTAAATATTTTTCTTTACTTTTTGCATGGTTTCTGAAAATAAGTCCACTATAATTCTTGTTTATCTTTAGTGTGTAAGGTGTTTTTTTTTTCCCCCTCTACCTTCTTTCAAGATTTTCTCTTTGTCTCTGTTTTTTCTGCAGGTGTCCATTTTTGGATATTTATTATGTGTGTTATTCTCTGAGATTTCTGGATCTGTGTTTTAGTGTCTGTCATTAATTTTGGAAAATACATATTCAGCCATTATTACTTCAAATATTTCTTCTGCTTCTTTCTTTCTTTCCTTCTTTCTTTCTTTCTTTCTTTCTTTCTTTCCTTCTTCTTCTGGTATTCCGATTACATTTATGCTGTATCTTTTACAATTGCCCTGCAGTTCATGAATGTTCTCTATTATTTCTTGGTTTTCTTTTTGCATTTTGGGAAGTTTCTATTGACATATCTTCAAGCACACTGAATCTTTAATTGGCCATGTTCAGTCTACTGGTAAGCCCATCAAAGACATTCTTCATTTCTGTTATAAATTTTTATTTCTAACATTTCCTTTTTTTATAAATTTATTTATTTAATTTATTTATTTTTGGCTGTGTTGGGTCTTCATTTTTACACGTGAGCTTTCTCTAGTTGTGGTGAGCTGGGGCTACTCTTTGTTATGGTGCACAGGTTTCTCATTGTGGTGGTTTCTCTTGTTGTGGAGCATGGGCTCTAGGCACGTGGCCTTCAGTAGTTGCAGCACGAGGACTCAGTAGTTGTAGTGCATGGGCTTAGTTGCTCTGTGGCATGTGGGATCTTCCCAGACCAGGGACCGAACCTGTGTTCCCTTCATTGGCAGGCAGATTCTTAACCACTGCACCACCAGGGAAGTCCCTCTAGCATTTCCTTTGATTCTTCCTTAGAGTTTTAATTTCTATGCTTACAATGCCCATCTATTCTTGCATGTTGTCTGCTTTTCCATTAGAAAGTTTAGCATATTAATCATAGTTATTTTAAATTCCTGGTCTGATAACTCCAAAATCCTTGCCATAGCTGAATCTTACTCTGATGCTTGCCTTACTTCTTCATACTGTGTTTTTTCATATGTTAGCATGCCTTGCAATTTTATGTTGGAAGCTAAACATGATGTACTGCGTAATAAGAACTGAGGTATGCAGGCCTTTAGTGTGAGGGTTTATGTTTATTTCACTAGGAATTATGCTGTGTTTACTGTTTTCTGTAGCTATAGATGTCCAAGTCTTCAATTTCCTTTACTATGCTAGTTTTGGTCTCTTTCTTGTCTCAGGATTGCCTGGAAATCCCTCATTAAATAGTGTCTGAAACTTGTAGCTTTTCATCTGTAATTCTCTGTTATATACAGTAGAATTATTGATATGGTTATAAGGGATGGTGAGGAGATAAGTATATTTATAGTCCTATCATTAGTCTCAAGTTTTAAGTAAGCCTGGGTTTTGCCCCAAAGTGTGACCTTCAAAAGTGCATCTCAACTTTTCCTCCCCTTAGGTGAGGCAGAAATGCTGGAGATGATTGGAGTTTGGTATTTTCCTTACCTTACTTTGACTAGGCTGTTATAAAGTAATTTCCCTGGAGGGAAGGGAGAGAACAGAATTCTGTGACCTGATTTCAAAATGATTACATTTTCCTCCTTCTATCAGAAGCGCATAGAGATTATTCTGTTGTCTTTACAATGAGAACTTGGGTGGGGATCCTGGTGGTAAAATCCACAAAAGTGTGGAGGACTCCATGAGACTGAGACAGCCCATAGTTTGTAACTTTCAAGCTCATCTACACTGAGTCTCCAGGAGTTCATTGAAGTTTTTAAGTGTTCTTAATAATACTGGTTTCAGCTAGGGCTTCTAATCTTGAACTTCAGTTCACAGTAATCTCCGATTCTATGTATGCACCTGTCTGTCTCTCTACTTTTTAGCAGTGTTGCTGAAATTTGGCCTCTGTACACTGATGCCAGATTAAATCTTGGAGACAGAGTTTTGGGTGAAGTAGAAAGAAATAGCTTTATTTCTCTGCCAAGCAAAGGTGGCCACAGTGGGTAATGCCCTCAAGACTGTGTGTCCCACTCTCGAGGGGGTAGCAAGGAGTCTTATAGTGTTCAAGGCACAGGGTGTGATCAGGTCATGGAATTTCTTCTGATTGGTTGGTGGTGAGGTAAGTGGGAATCAGCATCATCAGCCTTCTGGTTCCAACCGTTCTGGGGTCTACATGCTTGTGGGCAGCATACAGTTAACTTCTTCCACTTGGTGGGGGTTTCAGTATCTGCAAAACAACTGAAAGGACATGGCTGAGAATATTATCTATAGTCCTTGAGGAAGAACTAAAGATCCTTGACATTGTTTAATGGCTAAATTATTATTATTTTGTCTTGCTTGACTGTTTTCCTTTCGTTCTGCATTTTCTCACTTCTCTGATTAAATTTATTCTCTGACTAAAGTTTTTCTACAGACAAAAGGCAGGAAGAGAACATGGATGGGGGTCTATTCTGGGAAGGCCTCATAGAGTCTTGTTTGGTTGAAGCAGCATTTTTCCTCATGATGTTGATACACTAATGGATCTGTTTGATTTTTCAGGACTTGTTGATTTTGCAATAAGAATGAGAGGATTGGGGTTTCCCTGGTGGTCCAGTGGTTAAGAATCCACACTTCCAATGCAGGGGGTGGGGGTTCAATCCCTGGTCAGGGAACTAAGATCCCATATGAGGCACGGCAAAAAAAAAAAAAGAGAGAGAGAGAGAGAGAGAAAGAGAATTGATAACTTTTACCTGTTGGAGCAGAAACCAGAAGTCTTGGCAAGCAAATTTTAAAACAGATTTATTCAACAACAAAAGATCTTAAATTAGAGGTAATTGTCTTCCATAAATTCCATCATCAAGAGGGGGAGTTTTAGTTCAAACTTCCTATCTTTGCAAAAATGTAGGTCTGTTTGTTTTTCTTTAGCAATGAAATAAATTCTTTACATGCTTTAATATTTGAAAGAAAACACTTTAGAACAAGTTAGAATACTTACCATACACAAATTAATTCTACTGTATTAAGTATATTTATTTTTTTAAAAGCAGAATGCTTAAACTTTTCCAACTTGTACATACTGGAATAAAGAGGGAGTTTATTACTACACCTAACTCACCTCTTTATGGTGAGGAGAATGCTCAGTGACAGTTCCAGTATTTCTCACTTCTGCTCTCCTTCCACATGGAAAGTCTAGGAAGTAGTCAGAATTTGGCTTGGCAGTTCAGATGGCCACCCTGATCCCAGGCCTACATCCTCTGGTGTCCCTGCCCTCAGACCCCAGGATCCATGACTCTGGTCTTACTCTCCCTTAGCCACAAGCCTCCTGACTTCAGGTTTCTGAAACAATTCTTGCTGGAGATCCTCAAGGGCCTCTGTTACATTGGCTAGAATGATGGAAGCAATCTCAGAATTACAAACTTGCCATCTGGATCTTAATTCCAGGTGTCACATTTCCCAGGATCAGGGGACAATAGCCCTACTCCATTGAATGAAGCCTTTCCACAATTTCTGTCAAAATGACCCAGGCCCAGACCTGCATTCTGAGATTATATCCTTCTCCAGCAATATTTTTCTAGCAAGATGTCCTCTGCTATCCATCCTTCATCTCTGTTGTGCCCTGGCTACTATGGCAGAAGAGTGCTTCCTCGACACCTTGACATTTAATTCACCACCAGTAAATGTGATGGGTCAATAGGAATATGAAGTGATGCTCAAACTCACTAGGAATCAGAGAAGTGCAGATGAGAATTACACTGAGCTATCACCTTAGACACATGAGATTGGCAGACATTTGAAGGTTGCTAACCGAAAGTATCAACCAGGATATGAGGAAAGCAGGAAACTTTCTACACAAGAGGACAGAAATGCTCAATGAAATTAAGTACACTGATGCCCTGTCCTCTAGCACATTCCATTCCTGATGTCTATCCAAGCAAAGTCCTCATGTCCATCTACAGGGCACAAGTAGGAAAGTGCTGATTACAGTGGTGTTTGTAGTAACCAGGAGTTGGCAGCAACCTAAGTGTCCTTCACCAGTGGTACCAGTAGGTTAAATGGTTTTAGGTTGGTTTCCTCCAAAACCAGACCCTGAGATGAAGATTTGCATTCAAGTAGCTTACTTGGGAGGTGATTTAAGGAAGTACCACCATGGGAGTAGGAAAGTGAGGCAGCGGCTCTCTGAGACTCAATGAAGGGTACATGATCGGCAGGTTACCTCAGAGGACAATGGAAGCTTCCTCTCACTGGAGAACATAGGGAGGCAGTGCTGGCCATGACCCCAGAGTAACCCCACCTGAGTAGATGGAACACAGGGGCATTTATGCTCCCACTCACATTTTCCGGGCTGAGTGGTGTTCCAGGGCTATTAGTTGCAGGTCCATCTGTATGGCCAAAGCACAGGCCAAGAGAAAGCCTTCAGGTAGAGAATCCCAAGTTCATGCAGCATAATACAGGAGGCATGGACTAGAACTGTTAGTGCCAAAGAGAGAGCACAAGGCAACACTTGTGGCACGAAGATGGTTTTAGAAATGGGGGCAGGTGTTGTGGGATGAATTAGGAGATAGGAATTGACATATATACACTATTGATACTATGTGTAAAATAGATAACTAATGAGAACCTACTATATAGCACAGGGAACTCTACTCAGTGCTCTGTGGTGACCTAAATGAGAATGAAATCCAAAAAACAGGGGATATATGTATATGTATAACTGATTCACTTTGCTGTATTGTAGAAACGAAAACAATATTATAAAACAACTATACTCCAATAAAAATTTTTTTTAATTATAAAAAGAAATAAAGTATAGAGGGAAGTGCATTAGAAACAGCAAGAGTGATAGACCTATATCATTAACATAAATTAAAAATACA
This sequence comes from Balaenoptera physalus, assembly GCF_965194825.1. Classification (NCBI taxonomy): domain Eukaryota; kingdom Metazoa; phylum Chordata; class Mammalia; order Artiodactyla; family Balaenopteridae; genus Balaenoptera; species Balaenoptera physalus. The sequence continues at coordinate 7,844,544 of NC_138902.1, forward strand.
TGCAGAAACAAAAGCACATTATATATGTCACACTCATAACTTATATGTGGACAAATTTAGGACATATTATACAGTGCCTCAGGGTGGAGTGGTGAATGGGACTGAAGATGGGGAAGAAAAATAGGAATTTAGGGGCCACATGGAAATTCATGAGGAAATGCTGTCATAACCTGGGGGAGTGATTTAAAATATCCATCTCCTTCTGCTTCTCTAGGTTAATGAACCTGCTTTTCCTGGATCCCCTTAAAACCCTAACTTCCCACGTTACACTTAGGATATCTGGATTCAGCCTCCCTAAGAGTAGGAACTGTATGGATTACAAGGTCACTCCACTCTCAGCCTGGTGCCAGTTCTCACCAGAGTACATTTGAACAAGATGTGCACAAGGACAACCCAAGTTCCCAAGACTACATTTCCCAGAGTTCCCTGGTGATTCTAACTAGATTCAAGGGGTGGAGCAGTTTGCAAACCAGTGAGGTTTCTTCCTGGGCTTGTCCAGGAAGTGGGAGGATGGCAGTCAGCCTGGTTCCTGGTTGTGGGCCCCAGGGGAGCTCGGTAAGTGACACATTGTGCTTTGAAATCGGGGCTTAATCCTATTTCAAATGTGAGTCCAGGAGACTAGATACTACACAGACCCGAATGTCAGGTCCTAAGCCAGTTCAGAAAGTTTGGTTGACATATAACTTGAGTCCTTATGCTGTAATTACTGTACAGGATAATGGAGGAGATAACACACCCCAATTCAAACTGTCGGGGTTGATGCCGAAAGCTCAGCTTCTCTGTACGCCAGTGCCAAATCAGATCTTGGAGACAGAGTTTTGGGTGAAGTAGAAAAGGAGATCTTTATTACTTTTTCAGGCAAAGGGGGACACAACAGCTCCTGCCTCGAAAAACTATGTGTCCCAACCCAAGAAGATTTGATAAGGAGTTTTATAGCAATACTTCCCAAGGGTGGGGCTGTGGACAAGATAAGGATGTGTGCAGGGTCTCAGGTGGTCAGTCCCCTAATCTTGATGAGCTTCTCTGGTCCCTTTAATCTTGCTTCGGGTGGTTTCTTGGCTGCTCCTCCCTTGATTAGCAACTGTTCGAATCTGCCCTCTGGAACTCAGGGAAGGTCAAGGAGGCTGGAGTGTTGCCGACAAGAAATGGGGGACAAAAATAAGAGGCCAAGCCTCCATACCTGGGTGCCTCACAAGGCCCTGCTCAGTTTCAGGGTTAGAGTAACAGCCGTGTGATATCCCAGGTGTGAGGACTTGGGCAGGTCATTTAAGCATCTCTAAAAGTCAGTTTATCCCTCAGAAAATTGGAGCTAATAAGAGAGCTTACTTTAAAAGTTTGTTGCGAGGATTAAAGTATATAAAATATAGCTAATGTGTACAACACGTGATTCAGGGGACAGGATTTCCCTCTTGGATAATTGAAACAGCAATGTCCACCTTCTCTATCCCCACCTGGGTGTGTCCCAAAGGGCCCAGTTAGTCCTGCAGTCAGCAAATTCATGATCACTCCTGCTCCTCCTGCATTAGCTGATCAGAAATTCTCTAATGATCATCCCCAAACTCCAGGGAGGCTGTGTTGCGTTGTCTGCACAGTTTAAGGGAATTCTTGAGGACGTTTTATCTTGATGGAAGGCAGACCCTAAGGGAAGGTCTCCAGGAGCCATAAATGACAAGAACCAGCTCTTTCACTGTCAGGCAGGCTGAGGACACCACTCCCTGCGCACAAATGTGCAGAATTCCACAGGAGAGAGGAGCCTGTGGCGGCTGACAGCCCCAGAGCAAGGGCTCTGTGGGCTCTCCCCTCTGGACTTTGCTCCCTTGCCCTGGCCCGACGCCCACAACAACAACACGCCTGTTGGCTCTTCTTTGATGAACTGACCTTTCCCTTCCCCCAAGTCACAGTTTAGTTCCTCAGCCACAAAGTGGCTGACCCCGCCCCCTCTCACTCAGAAGGAAGTTGTTAACTGCCAACTATGTATATAGCTGCATCCTGCCCATAGGCTTATTTTGTTTGCCCTTTATAGGTTTAAATAGTTCAGAGCCAACTTTAAAAATAGGCAGATTTCACCCACAACTCTGAGCTTCTGCTCCTCAAGAGGGGGGAAAAAAGAGAAACAGAAACATTCAGAACTTCCTGCTGCCTGGGTGTAACTTTTTTTTTTTTGGCTGTTTTCCATTGGCGTTCTGTGCACTAAGCACTGTGAAGGACGGTCTGTGGGCACGGCTTGCCTGGCAACTTCTCTTGTTTTCATCCAGAAGATCACTGGGCTGGCCACTTGCCCCTGGGGGTGGGTTGGGTTGTGGTGTCCTTGCAGTGAGCCTTGGCACCAAAAAAAGGTAAGTAAAGGGAAGGGATAGGAAGGGAAGGGAAAAGGAAGGAGAGGAAAAGAAAATCACAGCATATAGAATGAAAAGCCATTTAGAAGCACCTCTTAAAATTCTACTATTCATTTGGACAGTTCTATTGCTAGGCATATACCCAATGAATTGAGAACAGATACAGAAAAAAGTACTTGACCACAAATATTCTCAGCAGCACTGTTCGCAACAGCCGAAGGTGGAGCGGAACACAGAGACAGGATGTAGACTGGTGGTTGCCAGAGGCTGGAGGAAATGGGGAATAACTGCTTCATGAGTCTGGGGTTTTACCAGGGGTAGTGAGATATTTTGGAACTAGATAGAAGTCGTGGTTGCACAAAGTTGTGAATGCACCAAATGACACCGAATTGTTCACTTTAAATGGTTTATTTAGGTCACGTGAATTTCACATCAATTTTTAAAAGTCTGTTCAGTCATGACAGATATGCTGGCAGTAGGTACAGAAGGTTCCACCTCTGTCCAAATGTGTATTTATGCTGCTTGTAGCCCTGAGTGTGACATCAGCATTTCACTCCCTTCCCCTGGGCCCTCATTTTAGTTCCTGAAGCATAAAACAGAGGACTCCATTCCTTCCCTCAAAAGGAGGTTTTTTTTTTTTTTTTTTTTACTATCAACTTCCTAGTACTTCTGTCCCAGAAACTTATTTTGTTTGGCTTTTCTATCTTCAGCTGAGCAGCTGTGTTCCTTTAGATTGTCTCTCTGGGCCTGCTCAGTAGTCCTCACAATACCTGCCTGACTCTGCAAGCTTTAGCTCAGAGCCCTGGCTGAGCTGCAGGCCTTCAGTACATAAAGCCCTGTTGTCCAGTGGCCTCTGAGCAGGGCTAGCCTAACAGCTCCCTTTCCATCCAGAAATCAAGCAGATGCCCACCTGCCCTGGTGTCAGGGTGGGTTGTAGTGTCAATCCAGTGTGATGCCATGTCCTTCACTGAGATAGAGAAAAGGAAAAAGAAGGAAAAGGATAGGAAATAAAACACAAACACACCACACAAACACACACACACACACACAAAGAAAAGCCACTCACTAGCACTCCTTAAGGCTCTTTTATTCAGTCATGCCAGAAGTGCAGGAAGTAGGTATAGAAGATTTCGTCTCAGTCCATAACTGTACTTGTGGTGGCAGCATCTCAGGGGTGAACTACCTCTGGATCAACCTGTTTTTAATTCTTCTATTTTAGGCTTTTGCTTACAACTTTATTTGGGGAACGAATAAGTGTTTTTTTAGTTGAAAAATAAAAAATAAAATAATAAAAATGAAATAAAATAAAATAAAATAGGAAAACACTGCTGTTCATGAAAGAGGTAGAGACCCTAGACTGGGAGCTGGACAATGAGTTCTTCATATTGACCTGCTCTCCAGCGCTACATCAAAAAGGTAATTTGTAACTGAAGTACCATGTCACTTAGGGGTAAATCACAGCAGCCAGTTGACTATTGAACATTGACCATTCAACAAAATAACAAGCATTCATTTGGTGACAGAAGAAGTCTCTTTTGCCTGACTTTCAAGGCCCTCTGGAAGTTGCCTCATCTTGTACATCTTACCTTTCTTTCACACAGCTCTCCAAAATGACCACTGATACGACTTGTCAGGTTCCCCAGATTTAGAAGCTGAGGCCAGGACCATGTGCAAGTGGCTTATGATGTGCTCCTGGGAGAACTCCACTGTCAGCCTGAATGTGAATTATAACTCAAAGTCTTTCCAGACTCAAGGCAAGGCAGCTGGGTTTTCAGAACATCTCACCAGTAAGTCACTGATACAGGGCTGTCCTGGGAGGACATGAAGTCCCTGGCACTTCCAATTTTCACATAGGAAGGCAAAGCAGCTCCAGGAACCCCCAAGAAGTCTTCCAAAGAGTCCACAATGCAGCTCCTTAAGCACAAGGACACAGAAGCCATGCTAGTCAGAGGCACAGAAAAAGCGGTCAAAGACATCTAAAGGCTTCTGGGCGGCTTACAGACAGCATTCTCCCCACATTAGCCTCAGTCCTGAATCCTCACCAATGCCATGTGCCCTCTCAAGGTACCCTGAGCATGCTCTGTTCTTTACCCTCTGTACCTGAGGCAGAAGTCTATAGGTCTGATGGCTTCCATTACAACACATTTTAAAAATGTTTTTAAACTACTTTAGCCAAATTCTCATAACATTTCTACTCTTTGTTCTATATTAAAAGGAAACTATTCCTTATATATAGTTCTGTCTCCACCTTTGATTTCTTTCTTGAATATAGTTTAGGTGAGATGTCTGGCTGGAGTGGAGCTTGGACTCCTCAATCTTTCCAGTGAATACAAGGGAAGATGACTGATGACAGGAGATACTTTAATGGCTGATCTTCTGTATATCGGTGGTTCTTCTTCCTTTCCAGTGACACCATACATTAAGAACACTGCCTTATTTTTCTACCCCAATATCCCCAATTATACTTTACACATAAAGGAAGACCGTGTGCTACCATTACATATTGGTGTTTGCTATGTTTGCTACAATTCTTGTAGTAGCAATCAGAGACATAGAACATGATTCACCCGTCCTAACTGATCCTATGGCAACTAATCATCTGATTGGTTCCTTCTGAGCCCCTTGTGCTGGCTTCCACAACCTCCAGGCTCAGAACCCATCAGTGTTGCTGTCATTTCCTGTGGTTGCACTTGCTACACCCTCCCCTATGCAACTCAGATGTCCCCTTTACTCTTCAGTCCTTTCCCTTCTCTTTTGTGATTTTTAGGTACTTTTCACAACTCATGTAACACTAAACTATCTTTCTGTTTTCAAAGGAAGTCACAATATACATTTTACTATCTCTTCTATTATTTCTAGAGTTTGGTCCAGGAGAAAGGAATTTCTGAGACTTCTGAATTAAAACTGAACATCAACTTGCTTCCATTTGCTTAGAAATGTTTTAAGTGCCTTTCTGGGAGTTCTCAGTAGATGCTCTAAGTGTGTTCTTTATATATCCCTTGAGTCTTCTCTAATATTAATCATGAAGCTGAAAGGAAAGGACATATCTGCACAGAAATGCTATATATCAAGAAATAAGGCTAGTTGTGTTTTCAGTTAGCTATTTTCCTGGCAACTGTTTTCTAAGTTTTGCCAGTATTTCACTGTGAATCACAACTTTAGTCATAGCAATTTCTTCTGTTTAATCACAGAATACTCAGGTAATATTTGGTTACTCTTTCTGATTTACTTCACTCTGTATGACAGACTCTAGGTCCATCCACATCTCTACAAATGACCCAATTTTGTTTCTTTCTATGGCTGAGTAATACTCCATTGTATATATGTATCACATCTTTATCCCTTCATCTGTCGATGGACATTTAGGTTAATTCCATCTCCTGGCTATGGTAAATAATGCTGCAATGAACATTGGGGTGCCTGTGTCTTTTGAAGTATGGTTTTCTCAGGGTATATGCCCAGTAGTGGGACTGCGGGGTCATATGGTAGTTATATTTTTAGTTTTTTAAGGAACCTCGATACTGTTCTCCATAGTGGCTGTATCAATTTACATTCACACCAACAGTGCAAGAGTGTCCCTTTTCTCCACACCCTCTCCAGCATTTATTGTTTATAGATTCTTTTGATGATGGCCATTCTGACCACTGTGAGGTGATACCTCATTGTAGTTTTGATCTGCATTTCTCTAAAAATTAGTGATGTTGAGCATCTTTTCATGTGCCTCTTGGCCATCTGTATGTCTTATTTGGAGAAATGTCTACTTAGGTCTTCTGCCCATTTTTTGACTGGGTTGTTTCTTTTTTGGATATTGAGGTACATGAGCTCTTTGTATATTTTGGAGATTAATCCCATGTCAGTTGCTTCATTTTCAAATATTTTCTCCCATTCTGAGGGTTGTCTTTTTATCTCATTTATGGTTTTCTTTGCTGTGCAAAAGTTTTTAAGTTTAATTAGGTCCCATTTGTTTATTTTTGATTTTATTTCCATTACTCTAGGAGGTGGGTCAAAAAGGATCTTGCTGTGATTTATGTCATGGAGTGTTCTGCCTATGTTTTCCTCTAAGAGTTTTATACTTTCTGACCTTATATATACGTCTTTAATCCATTTTGAGTTTATTTCGGTGTATGGTGTTAGGGAGTGTTCTAATTTCATTCTTCTACATGTAGCTGTCCAGTTTTCCCAGTACCACTTATTGAAGAGACTGTCTTTTCTCCATTGTATACTCTTGCCTCCTTTGTCATAGATTAGGTGACCATAGGTGCATGAGTTTATCTCTGGGCTTGCTATCCTGTTCCGTTGCTCTATATTTCTGTTTGTGTGTCAGTACGATACTGTATTGATTACTGTAGCTTTGTAGTATAGTCTGAAGTCCAGGAGCCTGATTCCTCTAGCTCCGTTTTTCTCTCTCAAGATTGCTTTGACTATTCAGAGTCCTTTTTGTTTCCATACAAATTGTAAAATAGTTTGTTCTAATTCTGTGAAAAATGCCATTGGTAATTTGATAGGGATTGCATTGAATCTGTAGATTGCTATGGGTAGTATAGTCATTTTCACAATATTGATTCCTTCAATCCAAGAACATGGTATATCTCTCCATCTGTTTGTGTCATCTTTAATTTCTTTCATCAGTATCTTATAGTTTTCTGAGTACAGGTTTTTGCCTCCGTAGGTAGGTTTATTCCTAGGTATTTTATTCTTTTGGTTACAATGGTAAATGGGATTGTTTCCTTAATTTCTCTTTCTGATCTTTCATTGTTAGTGTATAGGTATGCAAGATAGTTCTGTGTATTAATTTTGTATCCTACAACTTTACTAAACTCATTGATTAGCTCTAGAAGCTTTTTGGTGGCATCTTTAGGATTTTCTATGTATAGTTAGAATGTCATCTGCAAACAGTAAGCATTTTACTTCTTTTCCAATTTGTATTCCTTTTATTTCTTTTTCTTCTCTGATTGTCATGGCTAGGACTTGCAAAACTATGTTGAATAATAGTGGCGAGAGTGGACACCCTTGTCTTGTCCCTGATCTTAGAGGAAATGTTTTCAGTTTTCACCATTGAGAATAATGTTTGCTGTGGGTTTGTCATATATGACCTTTATTATGTTGAGGTAGTTTCCCTGTATGCTCACTTTCTGGAGAGTTTTTATCATAAATGAGTGCTGAATTTTGTCAAAAGCTTTTTCAGCATCTATTGAAATGATCATATGTTTTTTATTCTTCAAGTTGTTAATATGGTGTGATTTGTGTATATTGAAGAATCCTTGCATCCCTCAGATAAATCCCACTTGATCATGGTGTATGATGCTTTTAATGTGTTGTTAGATTTTGTTTGCTAATATTGAGGATTTTTGTGTCTATATTCATCAGTGATATTGGTCTGTAGCTTTTTTGTGATATCTTTGTCTGGTATTGGTGTCAGGGTGATGGTGGCCTCGTAGAATGAGTTTAGAAGTGTTCCACCCTCTGCAATTTTTTTGGAAGAGTTTGAGAAGGATGGGTGTTAGCTCTTCTCTAAATGTTTGATAGAATTCTCCTGTGAAGCCTTCTGGTTCTGGACCTTTGTTTGTTGGAAGATTTTTAGTCACAGTTTCAATTTCTTTACTTGTGATTGGTCTGTTCATATTTTCTATTTCTTCTGGTTCAGTCTTGGAAGGTTGTACTTTTCTAAGAATTTGTCCATTTCTTCCAGGTTGTCCATTTTATTGGCATATAATTGCTTGTAGTAGCCTCTTCCAATCCTTTGTATTTCTGTGGTATCAGTTGTAACTTCTCATTTTTCATTCTTAATTTTGTTGATTTGAGTCTTCTCCCTTTTTTTCTTGAGTCTGGCTAAAGGTTTATCAATTTTGTTTATCTTCTCAAAGAACCAGATTTTAATTTTATTGACCATTGCTATTGTTTTCTTCATGACATTAAGAAAGAATTAGGTTTTTAATTCCTACAAAACACCTTTCAGCATGCTTAACTTTCTGATAACACCCTCACCTACACCAGTTTTATTTTGGGGGTTTGTTGTTGTTGTTGTTTGTTTTTAGATCCACAGAACATGAAAATCCTTTTTTTGACAAGGCTTAGAAAGCTGACACTATCTCTTTTTTCCTCCTTCTATATGAAGAATATATTTAAATGAATGTTGGTCAGTAGGACATTTATCAGCTATGGGTATTGGGTGCTCAACTGTCTAATATTACCATTTGAATGTTGTATATGATTGTAAGGCTTATGTCACTAAAGATTTTTATTCTGATTTTTCATGATCAAAATTCATGTGATATTGTATAGACATGCTTTGTAGTGAACTATAGTAGCAATAATTTCTGTACATGATCTAGGGTTTATTCCAGCATTTCTTTTCCTTTTTTTTTTAAACAAAATATTTTTTTAAAAAATTAACAAATGATGGAAATAGAAAAGTCTACATAAAGATTTTAGAAGGAGAACTTACAGGACACAAATTTGTGATTCATTAGATGAGACACTTGGATGTGATTCCAAAAGCTTTTATTGAGCATTGTCAAATTTGTAAGCTTCATAGGGATGGACATCATACTTATAAATGCCCTTCTATAAGGGCTACCGTAGATGTGAAATTCTTGACCTTAATATCATCTTTGAAAATATTAAATTGAAAATTCTGTTAACTTATATTTTAAGAATCAGCATATTGTATTACTGCAAGAGATTTGATTTTCAGCAGAGTGCAAAGTTCTTTCAAATGCGCATGTCTTTTTTTATAATTTCGTTTTGTTTTAAAGCACTTTTTAAGTGTAGTTTACTCATTTAGTAAATGTTGTCTAATTGAACAAAAAAGAAAGACAATAGAAATACATAGCTTATCACCATTAACCTATGGGTGGGATTCTTTGTACCATGTCACCTCAGGCCATGTCATCTTACCAATAGTAATGCACCACTGTTACAATTAGTGCCCATACTAGATTAGAACTCTGGTAACAGGGGACAGAAATTTTTTTCTACATGGGATTTTACAAAATACAGACTTTGGGGGGAGGGGGTGCTCACCTTACCAGAAAGTCAAGAGACAGCCTAATCCTCACCAGTGTCATGTGCCCTCTCAAGGTACACTGAACATGCTCTGTTCTTTACCCTCTGTACCTGAGGCAGAGGTCAATAGGTCTAATGGCTTTCACTTGTCACACTTTTTAAATGTTTTAAAATTACTTCAACCATAATTCTCATAACTTTTCTACTCTATCTTATAATAAAAGGAGTCAAATCTGCCTTTCTCTTCCTTAGTTTTTCATTTTGATTTACATCTTCACGACTGATGGAGAGGTAACACTATTAGAATATATACATTTTTTTTTCTATTATCCTTTTTGAGTTTTATTTTTTCCTTCAGAAATACCAATTATCTTTATATTGGATTGTCTGGTTTTATGTCTATTAGCTTCTCTCTAACTCTTTAATGGCTTTATCTCTTCATTAAAACCATTAAGTTTTTCTTCTACATAAGTCATTTGATATTATGCTATATATATATTCCCCTTTTGTTCATAATTACTTATATATTATCTTTGTTGTTATTCTTAATTAGTTTCCTAAGTTATAAATAGTTCTTTTGATAACACTGTGTTATTTTATCACCTCATTTTTTGGCTTTTTGGTATGAGTCCATTTTAAATGTTCTATCTCTTCAAGTACCTGTGAAGAATATCTTTCCGTTGTTCAGTTTATGTTTCTTCTTGAGCTGGTTGTCTTTTTCCCCTATGTTTTGTGTATTATGTCCTTTTCTTCTGATCCCAGTCTCATAGTATATTTGCATTCTGTTTTTTCATCATATTCATGCATGTATAGTTCTGTCTCCATCTTCTATTTGTTTTTTGAATGAAATGTGACTGGTGAGGTGTCTGGCTGGAGTGGACCTTGGACTCTGCAGTCTTTCCAGTGGAGATGAGGGAAGATGACTGAAGAAAAGAGATATTTTGATGGCTGGTCTTCTGCATAAATGGTTCTTCCTCCTTTCTGGTGACACCATACATTAAGAACATTGCCTTATTTTTCTGCCCCAATATCCCCAATTATACTTTACACCTAAAGGAAGACAGGTGCTACCATTACATACTTGTCTTTTCTGTGTTTGGTAAATCTTGTAGTAACAATCAGGGACCTGAGAAAGGGTTCACACATCCTTGCTGATTGTATGACAAATATTCATCTGGTCTGTTGTGTCTGAGCCCCCTGCTGGTGACTTCCACAGTCTCCAGGTTTAGAACCCACCAGTTTTGCTCCCATGTCCCATCATTGTACATTCAGCTCTCTTCTCTATGCAATCCAAAAGGCCATTTTACTCCTTCTGTTTTGTGATTTTAAAATATTCTTCATATTCATGTCCCAATGAGAACTACTGTCCTTGTTTTCAAGGAAGAATATGATATATTTAAAACTATTTTTTCTTTTATTTCTACAGTGTGAACTAGGAAGAACTATCCTAAGTCGTCTGAATTAAAACTGAGACTCAAACTACATTGAACTTCCTCAGAAAGGTATGCTTTTCTGAGACATCTCAGCTGGCTCCCTAAGTGTGTTCATGCTCCCTCCTTTTATTCTTTTCTTATATTTATGATCAAGCAAAATGAAATGGTATATCAGTGCACATCTAAATTACAAGTCAATATATAAACTTTGCAGTGTTTTCACCCAGTTTTATCCTGACAACTACTTTCTAGTGCCTCCATATTTCACCTTCTATCATAACTTCAGTAGTACAAAATCTCTTATATTTAGTCATGGAATATGCAGGTATAATTTGGTTATAACATGTTGCTTGCATCCAGACCCCTATACTGTCTTCTTCTCAATGAACTTGAAGTTACTAAATTCTAAATTAACATAATATCTTTTTTTAACATCTTTATTGGCGTATAATTGCCTTACATTGTTGTGTTAGTTTCTGCTGTATAACAAAGTGAATCAACTATATGTACACATGTATCCCCATATCCCCTCCAGAAGTAACAAAGAAAAATCTTTAAAATCAAAAGATAGCTTTACAAAATATACATTAATTTCCAAATCAAAAGATGTTGGTTAACCCAGAAATGAAATGGCCAGGCAGGTCCGAATCATATTTCTTTTGTTCCACATCACCTGCCCTCCTTACTTACCCAGCACTGATTCTGGATACAGAAGCAGAAGAGGGTCTGTGGTGGTCTGGCTAAGTTGTTCTCTCAGTGTCTGAGTGGTATAGATTTTGGCTTGTGCAGATGTTGAAAAAAGATACTGATGCATGTAAAGATGAGAAGAAATGAAATAAGCTTAAGAGATTTGGAAGAGATCAGATTGCAGACATCAAGAATAGAAAAAGTTGAAACACTAGCAAAATGGGAAGAATAACTGATCAAAAAAAAGAATTAGGTGAATCTGAAAGAAATGACATTAAGAAGGACAACAGGAATACATAACTTATCACCATTAACCTAGGAGCAGGGCCTTTTGTAGCCTCTCACCTCAGGCCATGTCATCTTACCAGTGGTAATGCACCACTGTTACAATCAGTGTCCACACTGGATTATGACTCTGGTATCAGGGGACAGAAACATTTCCTACATGAGATTTTACAAAATAAGGGCTTCTTTTTTTTTTTTTTTTTTTCTGGTTTACCTTACCAGAAAGTCTAGATATAGCTTAAGACTTGATTTTTGTCTTTTCTCATCTTTCCTTTTCCTGCTTTTCATCCCTCAACTCAATACATTCTTTGTTGCTATTATTCTTCAGCAAGTTCTCCTAGTAGATTTGAGCAAATATCGTACCAGGTTCTGGCCCTGCAGTAGAAGCATCTGCTTAGGTTTCAGCAAAAGTTCCTCAACAGAATCTTACTGAACTGACTTGGACCACATGCCATCCACGAGCAAAACACTGGTCCTAGAGCAAATGTACTTTGAATTATGCCTACCTGGGTCACATGTCTATTCATTCAGCTCAGTATGTACCGCTCACTCTCCATACAAGCCAGACATAACAATTTGATGATGGTGCATTTTGTCCAAACTGCAGCCTTCCCCTACTGCCCTTCTCACAGTGATTTCTCATCTCAGAGTAAAAGACAAAAGGTCAGATCTCATCTCAATCCATGCTTCCACTTACTCCCTCTGCTCCCTTCATCCTGTCTTCCTTGAGTGTTCTTTGGAGACTCTAGGCAGGTTCCAGTTTAGGGTTTTTTTTTTTTTTAACTCTCTGGTCCTTCTTCCTAAATCATCCTCCCACACTTGTGGACATTGCTCATTCTCTCACGTCCTTAAAGTCATAGTGAAGCTTCCTCTGCCCACCTTATTGGAAACTGAAGATCTCTCTGTGCACATCTTATCTACATTCTTTGCTTTATTTTCCCCAGAACACTTATCACTATCTAAGAAATTGCATGTTTTTCGGCTTCCCTGGTGGCGCAGTGGTTGAGAATCTGCCTGCCAATGCAGGGGACACGGGTTCGAGCCCTGGTCTGGGACGATCCCACATGCCACAGAGCAACTGGGCCCGTGAGCCACAATTACTGAGCCTGCGCCTCTGGAGCCTGTGCTCCGCAACAAGAGAGGCCACGATGGTGAGAGGCCCGCGCACCGCAATGAAGAGTGGTCCCCACTTGCCGCAACTAGAGAAAGCCCTCGCACAGAAACGAAGACTCAATACAGTCATAAATAAATAAATAAATAAATAAAAGAACGTGAATTTCTTTAAAAAAAAAAAAAAGCAAACTGGGCTATTCATTTAAAAAAAAAAAGAAATTGCATGTTTTTTAAATTCATTTAATTCACTATCTGTGTCATACCAGACCCCGCTAAAATGTAAGATTCTTTAAGATAAGCAACCACTAGGTCAGTAACATATACATAATAGATTTTCAGTAAACTATTTATTGAATAAATCAATAAATCAGTTTGTGAATGAATATGAATCTTTGAGTGGGGAAATTTGTGTAAGGTTCAGCTGAAGAGGATATTGAGTTGGTCAACTACCATGAATGAAAGTACTATAATATATAATTCTCCTGTTTGTATTAGAAACTGTTTGTAAACTCTATTTTAATTGATAGCAACTTGTACCTCTCCTTATTCATCACCAAGAAAACCACATGTAAGCTGTTTATCATTTTACTCATCACTTCATCTGGATTTCCAACTTCTCATGCTCAAAACATGGAAGAAGTCATAATATTTTTCTTTCAGGGTTACTCACACCATTAAGTGAACTTATGCATGTGAAAGCCATTAATACACCAAAGCACACACAAAAAAGACTTATAATTACAGATATTTATAACCATTGTTTGTGTTTACATGTTTAAAATACATTTGTTATCATTAGGCTAATCAAAGAAATCCAAGTACAAAAGTAATTATTTGTTTTTTTTTGTTTTCCTTGCCTTAAGGAATCATGAACATTGAAGCATATTTTGAAAGAATTGGTTATAAGCACTGTAGGAACAAATTGGACTTGGAAACATTAACTGACATTCTTCAGCACCAAATCCGAGCCATTCCCTTTGAGAACCTTAACATCCATTGTGGGGAAGCCATGGAATTGGGCTTAGAGGCCACTTTTGATCAAATTGTGAGGAGGAACCGAGGTGGGTGGTGTCTCCAAGTCAATCATCTTCTGTACTGGGCTCTGACCACAATTGGTTTTGAGACCACGATATTGGGAGGGTATGTATACAACACTTCAGCAAACAAATACAGCAATGCCATGATTCACCTCCTGCTGAAGGTGACCATTGATGGCAGGAACTACATAGCTGATGCTGGATTTGGACGCTCTTACCAGATGTGGCAGCCTCTAGAGTTAATTTCTGGGAAGGATCAGCCCCAAGTGCCTTGCATCTTCTGCTTGACAGAAGAGAGAGGAATCTGGTACCTGGATCAAATCAGAAGAGAGCAGTATATCCCAAACCAAGAATTTCTTAATTCTGAGCTCCTGGAAAAGAATAAATATCGGAAAATCTACTCTTTTACTCTTGAACCTCGAACAATTGAAGACTTTGAGTCTGTGAATATATACCTTCAGGAATCTCCAGCATCTGTCTTTACAAGCAAGTCATTTTGCTCCTTGCAGACTCCAGAAGGTGTTCACTGTTTAGTGGGCTTCACCCTCACCTACAGGAGATTCAATTATAAGGACAATACAGATTTGGTAGAGTTTAACACACTGAATGAAGAAGAAGTAAAAGAAAATCTTAAAAATATATTTAATATTTCCTTGGAGAAAAAGCTTGTCCCCAAACATGGTGATAAATTTTTTACCATATAGAGTAAGCAGTAAAAATGGTCTCAGTATTACTTCTGGTGCTGTAACTTTTTATTATAAAAAAATTTTAACTTCTATAAAAGTAGAGAGAATGAAATAATAAACCTCCATTTGTTTATCACTCAGTTTATCAGCTATAAACTAGAGGCCTATCTATCATATTTTCTCAATGCTCCCACATTATATTGAAGAAAATGCTAGACATCAAATCATTTCACCTTTAAAAATGCCAGCATATATAATCAGATAACATTTAAAAAAACATAACCATATACCTTTTCAAAAATAATAATAGCAAAGATGTTTTAATGATGGCCTATGGTTTTCTTGAGGAAAAAGTGATTTATACTAGAAAACTTTCCACATTGGTTGAATGTTGAATTCATAGAACATGTTTACTTATCATTCAGTAACTAGAACCTTGAGGAAAACTTTTTTATTAAATTCTACCAGTGTATATCCAATGTCATATTTGTGCAGAAATACCACATGTATAATGGTATTATAATTCAACCAAAAAGAAAGAGACATGACATTGCTTCCAAATAACCTAATATTTCTCAAAACAAGGTGTAAACCAATACTTGTTAGCATGTGATCAAGTACCAAGAGAGGGACACAACTAATACTTTCTTACATGGCTCCTTTTGCAACCACACTTCTTCAAGTACCATTTTTCTTAATATGGGAACACTACTATTTATAACTTTCAAATTTTGGAACTCAGTATTTTTGCTTAAAAGTAATAAGTACTGTAAATTTAAAAATACTTATTATCTAAAAACTTGATGTTGGAAAAGTATGTTAAAACATTGTTGGCCAATACAATATCAGTCATAAAATTTTTGTTTGGCAGAGTTAGGTTATTATGGGGTTTCTTTTTTTTTTTTTCCTGCAGTAGAGTCTTCCTTGAATCCTCTTTCTTGTCTCCCAGTTCTATTCTTTTACTTCCTTTTACACTTTGTTGTAAGAGAAAGAGTATGTGCTTCACAGTATACAGTTCTGGGTTCAAATCCTATGGACACCAGGTGAATTAATTGATGAATCTGTGGCTCCCAATCCTCAGGGATAAAATGGGGACAATACCTATATGAATAAGTGCCAAACCTAGAGTGCCATCTTCCTTCCCTCACGTTGGCCTTGTTCAGCTCTGCTGTTATCTTGCAGCACAGTCAGGTCCTGTATGGTACTGTTGGACAGAAAGGATTTTCTCACATTCTGAAAAGACAATACCAAGGGAGGAGATGTCGGCAAGAGATACATTCCAGATCAAAATGTGGCCCAAGAGAGGACCTTTAAGATGGCGGAGGACTCAAATATGGAGGTCACCTCCCCACAAATACATCAAAAATATATCTATATGTGGAACAACTCCTACAGAACACTTACTGAACACTGGCAGAAGACCTCAGACTTCCCAAAAGGCAAGGAAATCCCCACGTACCTGGCCGTGTGGCTGACAGGGACTTGGTGCTCTGGCAGGATGTCAGGCCTGAGCCTCTGAGGTGGGAGAGCTGAGTTCAGGACATTGGACCAGCAGAGACATCCCGGCCATATGTAATATCAATCACCGAGAGTTCCCCAAAGATCTCCGTCTCAACACTAAGAAACAACTCCACTCAATGACCAGCAAGCTCCAGTGCTGGACACCCCATGTCAAACAACCAGCAAGGAACACCAACACACCCATTAGCAGAGAGACTGGCTAAAATCATAATAAGTTAACACACACCCCAAAACACACCACCAGACATAGTCCTCCCACCAGAAAGACAAGATCCAGCCTCATCCACCAGAACACAGGCACCAGTCCCCTCCAATAGAAAGCCTACACAACCCACTGAACCAACCTTACCCACTGGGGGCAGACAAAAAACAACAGGAACTACAAACCTGCAGTCTGTGCAAAGGAATACACAATAAGTTAAGCAAAATGAGAAGACATAGAAATACACAGCAGACGAAAGAGCAAGGTAAAAACCCACCAAACTAAACAAATGGAGAGGAAATAAGAAGTCTACCTGAAAAAGAATTCAGAGTAATGATAGTAAAGATGATCCAAAATCTTGGAAATAGAATACAGAAAACACAAGAAACGTTTAACAAGGACCTAGAAGAACTAAAGAGCAAACAAACAATGATGAACAACACAATAAATGAAATTAAAAATCCTCTAGAAGGAATCAATAGCAGGATAAATAAGGCAGAAGAACAGATAAGTGACTTGGAAGACAAAATAGTGGAAATAACTAACAAATAGCAGAATAAAGAAAAACGAATGAAAAGAATTGAGGACAGTCTCAGAGACCTCTGGAACAACATGAAACGCCCCAACATTCGAATTATAGGGGTCCCAGAAGAAGAGTAAAAGAAAGGGACTGAGAAAATATTTGAAGAGATTATAGTTGAAAACTTCCCTAATGTGGGAAAGGAAATAGTTAATCAAGTCCAGGAAGCACAGAGAGTCCCATACAGGAAAAATCCAAGGAGAAACACGCCAAGACACATACTAATCAAAGAATCAAAAATTAAATACAAAGAAAAAATATTAAAAGCAGCAAGGGAAAAGCAACAAATAACATACAAGGGAATCCCCATAAGGTTAACAGCTGATCTTTCAGCAGAAACTCTGCAAGCCAGAAGGGAGTGGCAGAACATATTTAAAATGATGAAAGGGGAAAACCTACAACCTAGATTACTCCACACAGCAAGGATCTCATTCAGATTTGATGGATAAATTAAAACCTTTACAGACAAGCAAAAGCTAAGAGAATTCAGCACCACAAAACCAGTTTTACAACAAATGCTAAAGGAAATTCTCTAGACAGGAAACAGAAAAGAAGGAAAAGACCTACAATAACAAACTGAAAACAATTAAGAAAATGTAATAGGAACATACATATTGATAATTACCTTAAATGTAAATGGATTAAATGCTCCCACCAAAAGACATGGACTGGCTGAATGGATACAAAAACAAGACCCATATATATGCTTTCTACAAGAGACCCACTTCAGACCTAGGGACACATACAGACTGAAAGTGAGGGGATGGAAAAAAGATATTCCATGCAAATGGAGATCAAAAGAAAGCTGGAGTAGCAATTCTCATATCAGACAAAATAGACTTTAAAACAAAGACTATTACAAGAGACAAACAAGGACACTACATAATGATCAAGGGATCAATCCAAGAAGAAGATATAACAATTGTAAATATTTATGCACCCAACATAGGAACACATCAATACATAAGGCAAATACTAACAGCCATAAAAGGGGAAATCGACAGTAACACAATCATAGTAAGGGAGTTTAACAACCCACTTTCACCAATGGACAGATCATCCAAAATGAAAATAAGTAAGGAAACACAAGCTTTAAATGATACTTTAAACAATATGGACTTAATTGATATTTATAGGACATTCCATCCAAAAACAACAGAATACACATTCTTCTCAAGTGCTCATAGAACATTCTCCAAGATAGATCATGCTTTGGGTCACAAATCAATACTTCGTAAATTTAAGAAATTTGAAATTGTATCAAGTATTTTTTCCGACCACAACGCTATGAGACTAGATATCAATTACAGGAAAAAATCTGTAAACAAACAAACAAACAAACAAAACATGGAGACTAAACAATACACTACTAAATAACCAAGAGATCACTGAAGAAATCAAAGAGGAAACCAAAAATTACCTAGAAACAAATGACAATGAATACACGACGACCCAAAACCTATGGGATGCAGCAAAAGCAGTTGCAAGAGTGAAGTTTATAGCAATACAATACTAACTTAAGAAACAAGAAACATCTCAAATAAACAACCTAAACTTACACCTAAAGCAATTAGAGGAAGAAGAACAAAAAAACCCCAAAGTTAGCAGGAGGAAATAAATCATAAAGATCAGATCAGAAATAAATGAAAAGGAAATGAAGGAAACGATAGCAAAGATCAATAAAACTAAAAGCTGGTTCTTTGAGAAGATAAACAAAATTGAAAAACCATTAGCCATACGCATCAAGAAAAAAGGGAGAAGACTCAAATTAATAAAAATAGAAATGAAAAAGGAGAAGTAACAACTGACACTGCAGAAATACAAAGGATCATGAGAGATTACTACAAGCAACAATATGCCAATAAAATGGCCAACTGGGAAGAAATGGACAAATTCTTAGAAAAGCACAACCTTCTGAGACCGAACCAGGAAGAAAAAGAAAATATGAATAGACCAATAACAAGCACTGAAATTGAAACTGTGATTAAAAATCTTCCAACAAACAAAAGCCCAGGACCAGATGGCTTCACAGGTGAATTCTATCAAACATTTAGAGAAGAGCTAACACCTATCCTTCTCAAACTCTTCCTAAATATAGCAGAGGGAGGAACACTCCCCAACTCATTCTACGAGGAAACCATCACCCTGATACCAAAACCAGACAAAGATGTCACAAAGAAAGAAAAGTACAGGCTAATATCACTGATGAACATAGATGCAAAAATCCTCAACAAAATACTAGCAAACAGAATCCAACAGCACATTAAAAGGATCATACTCCATGATCAAGTGGGGTTTATCCCAGGAATGCAAGGATTCTTCAATATACACAAATCAATCAATGTGAAACACCACATTAACAAACTGAAGGAGAAAAACCATATGATCATCTCAATAGATGCAGGGAAAGCTTTCAACAAAATTCAACACCCATTTATGATAAAAACCCTCCAGAAAGTAGGCATAGAGGGAACTTTCCTCAACATAATAAAGGCCATATATGACAAACCCACAGCCAACATTGTCCTCAATGGTGAAAAACTGAAACCATTTCCACTAAGATCAGGAACAAGACAAGGTTGCCCACTCTCACCACTATTACTCCACATACTTTTGGAAGTTTTAGCCACAGCAATCAGAGAAGAAAAAGAAATAAAAGGAATCCAAATCAGAAAAGAATAAGTAAAACTGTCACTGTTTGCAGATGGCATGATACTATACATAGAGAATCCTAAAGATGCCTCCAGAAATCTACTAGAGCTAATCAATGAATTTGGTAAAGTAGCAGGATACAAAATTAATGCACAGAAATCTTTGGCATTCCTATACACTAATGATGAAAAATCTGATAGTGAAATTAAGAAAACACTCCCATTTACCACTGTAACAAAAAGAATAAAATACCTAGGATTAAACCTACCTAAGGAGACAAAAGACCTGTATGCAGAAAACTATAAGACACTGATGAAAGAAATTAAAGATGATACAAATAGATGGAGAGATATACCATGTTCTTAGATTGGAAGAATCAACATTGTGAAAATGACTATAATACCCAAAGCAATCTACCGATTCAATGCAATCCCTATCAAACTACCACTGGCATTTTTCACAGAACTAGAACAAAAAATTTCACAATTTGTAAGGAAACAGAAAAGACCCCGAATAGCCAAAGCAATCTTGAGAGAGAAAAACGGAGCTGGAGGAATCAGGCTCCCTAACTTCAGACTATACTACAAAGCTACAGTAAACAAGACAGTATGGTACTGGCACAGAAACAGAAATATGGATCAATGGAACAGGATAGAAAGCCCAGAGATAAACTCACGCACATATGGTCACTTTATCTTTGATAAAGGAGGCAAGAATATACAGTGGAGAAAAGACAGCCTCTTCAATAAGTGGTGATGGGAAAACTGGACAACTACATGTAAAAGAATGAAATTAGAACACTCCCTAACACCCTACACAGAAATAAACTCAAAATGGATTAAAGACCTAAATGTAAGGCCAGACACTATCAAACTCTTACAGGAAAACATGGGCAGATCACCCTATGACATAAATCACAGCAAGATCCTTTTTGACCCACCTCCTAGAGAAATGGAAATAAAAACAAAAATAAACAAATGGGACTTAATGAAACTTAAAAGCTTTTGCACAGCAAAGGAAACCATAAACAAGATGAAAAGACAACCCTCAGAATGGGAGAAAATATTCGCAATTGAAACAGGCAAAGGATTAATCTCCAAAATTTACAAGCAGCTCATGCAGCTCAATATCAAAAAAACAAACAACCCAATCCAAAAATGGGGAGAAGACCTAAATAGACATTTCTCCAAAGAAGATATACAGACTGCCAACAGACACATGAAAGAACACTCAACATCATTAATCATTAGAGAAATGCAAATGAAAACTACAATGAGATATCACCTCACACCGGTCAGAATGGCCATCATCAAAAAATCTACAAACAATAAATGCTGGAGAGGGTGTGAAGCAAAGGGAACCCTCCTGCACTGTTGGTGAGAATGTAAATTGATACAGCCACTATGGAGAACAGTATGGAGGTTCCTTAAAAAACTAAAAATTGAACTACCATACGACCCAGCAATCCCACTACTGGGCATATACCCTAAGAAAACCATAGTTCAAAAAGAGTCATGTACCAAAATGTTCATTGCAGCTCTATTTACAATAACCTGGACATGGAAGCAACCTAAGTGTCCATCAACACATGAATGGATAAAGAAGATGTGGCACATATATACAATAGAATATTACTTAGCCATTAAAAGAAACGAAATTGAGTTATTTGTAGTGAGGTGGATGAACCTAGAGTCTGTCATACAGAGTGAAGTAAGTCAGAAAGAGAAAAACTAATACCGTATCCTAACACATATATATGGCTAACACATATATATGGAATCTAAAAAAAAGAAAAGTAAAAAATGGTCATGAGGAACCTAGGGGCAAGACGGGAATAAAGACACAGACCTACTAGAGAATGGACTTGAGGACACAGGGAGGGGGCTGTGTAAGCTGGGACAAAGTGAGAGAGTGACATGGACATATATACACTACCGAACATAAAATAGATAGCTAGTGGGAAGCAGCCACATAGCACAGGGAGATCAGCTCTGTGCTTTGTGACCACCTAGAGGGGTGGGATAGGGAGGGTGGGAAGGAGGGAGATGCAAGAGGGAAGAGATATGGGGATATATGTGTATGTATAACAGATTCACTTTGTTATAAAGCAGAAACTAACACACCATTGTAAAGCAATTATACTCCAATAAAGATGTTAAAAATAAATAAAATAAAATAAAATTTTTAAAAAAGGAAGTAATCAACCAAAGAAATAAACCAACCCAAAAATTAAAATAAACACAATAAAAACAGAAGAAGAAAACAAAAGGAAAAGACACAAAACAATAAAAAAATAAAGTCAAAAAATAGAAAATATAGTTTAAAAAAGATAAAAAGCAAAGGAAAAAAACAGAAACAAGGAAAAAGCACAATATATTAAAAAATAAAGTAGAAATGGAAAAAATATATATTAAAAATAAAAGCATCAAAAGAGAAGAAAAGAAAAAATAAATAAAAAAGTAAAAGAATAATTTCTTAAAAGAACAACAGCAGATCGATATGAAACAAAAAAATAATAGCAATAATAATAATAGTTTCCTGGGCCCTCAGCTGTCAGTGTCCTTGCCCCCACGGTGAGCCACCCCCAATCCCTACCTAACCAGGAAGTCCTCCTATACCTCTAGGTAGGTCTCTAGACCTGCTCTGGGCACTGTGGGACAGCTCAGACTCTGACCTGGCCTTACTTCCATGTGTACTTGCCCCCAGAGTCCACAGTTGCCCCCCAAATCCACAGCCTCAATTGTAGGAACACTCATTGTCTACTCAGATACTCCACAGATGCAGAGTTTACTAAGCCAATTGCGGGGATCTAATCCACTGCTCCAGCAGCTGCACAGAGAGATTTCCCTTCCTCTTCTTTGGTTGCACCTCCCCTGGAGTCCAGCTTTGGCTTTGGCCCCACCTCTGCGTGTGAGCCACCCTCAGGCATCTCGTCCCCACTCAGGCAAGAGTGGCTGAAAGCAGCGGCTGTTTAGGGTTCACTTGCTCCCTCAGGCCGGGGAGAGGGAGGGAAAAGGCAGTCACAATTGGGATGTGCGGGGAGTGCCTGTGGCGGCAGAGGCCAGCTGGAAGTTGCAACAGCCTGGGGTGTGCCGTGCACGCTGCTGGGGAAGTTGGCCCCAGATCGCGGGACCCTTGGGAGTGGCTGGCTGCACAGGCTCCTGGGAAGGTGTGGGCAGTGACCTGCGCTTGCTCACAAGACCCTTGGTGGAAGCGGCAGGAGTGGTAAAGGAGCCACCTCTGGGGCCCGAGATAGCAGCCGTGGCTCATGCTCACCCCTGGAGCTCATGAAGGTTGTACTCTGCTGTCTGTGAGCACATGGAGAAAGAAGCTCCTATGTGGGCCTGCCCCTCTCCTGCCACACCCCCCAACAATGGTCCCTTGCCTCTCTGACAGGCCAAGGCTTCTTCCCGGACTCCCTCAGCTGTGACACACTAGCCCCCTCAGGCTGTCTTCACCCAGTCAACCCCAGTCCTCTACCTGGGGTCTGACCTCCAAAGCCTGAGCCTCAGCACCCAGCCCCCATCCAACCCAGTGGGCAGACTAGCGTCTCAGGCTGGGGAGTGCTGGTTGGCACCAATCCTCTTTGCAGGATTCTCTCTGTTTTGCCTTCCACATCCCTGTTGCTGCACTCTCCTCTGAGGTTCTGAATCTCCCCCCACCCTTCTCCACCAGTGAGGGGGGTTCCTAGTGTGCAGAAACTTTTCCTCCTTCACAGCTCCCTCTCAGTGGTGCAGGTTTCCCCCCCCCCATTCCTTTGTCCTTTTTTTTTCCGTTTTCTTTTGTCCTACCCAGTTACATGGAGATTTTCTTGCCTTTTGGGAAGTCTGAGGTCTTCTGCCAGCGTTCAGTAGGTGTTCTGTAGGAGTTGTTCCACATGTAGGTGTATTTTTGATGTATCTGTGGGGAGAAGGTGATCTCCACATCTTACTCCTCTGCCATCTTGAAGGTTCCCCCCCTTTGTGTTCTGATTATAACTAGTATGCATGGCTGTTTTGAGATCTATCATGACGAATTATTTATTTGCTTGCTTCAGTTAATCTCTGACTAGTTTGTGAATGCTTTTAGTTGATCCACACTTGTGTTTAGCCTTTGCTTGATAAAAGGATATAGAGATGAATACATTTTTGTAAAATTAGTGCACAATTGGATGTGCTTAAGCTATAAAAACAACACTGTACTCAGACATGCAGTTAATAAGGAAGATGGGGTGCTTCAGAAAATGGTTACTTTAGTGTGGCTAGTACATAGCATCATGATGGGAGATGGAGCTGGAAAGAATATCTGGAAAAGGACTGTATATTATGTTAAATTACTGAGTTTGAACTTTTTAATCTGCTATAAATCTGGGTGTTTTTTTTTTGAAATCCTATTAAACATTTTCCAGACCATCATGAAAATAATTAGTTAGCATTCAAAGTTCCCTAGTCAATAATAATCAAGATGTCAGAGAGAGCTTTGCAAAGACTTGATATATCATTATCAAAGTCTACCCAAGAATGTTTTGTAACTAGCATGGTAGATGTCAAAAATATGCAATGCTTCATCATGGGTAAAATGAGTGGTGCTCAGGTATGTTGTTAGGTAGAAATATCATACAGATACCATCACCATTGTTTTGTGGACAAGTATGGGCAACTGGAGACCCAGAAGCCTCACCCTCAGGAGGAGGGCTGGAGGCCTGGAGCTCTGCATGGCCTGTGTCCCCTCTGACCACAGGACAGGGTCTGCTTTCTGATCTGAATAGAAAAGGCCTGGTCCTGACATAATAATTTTGCTATATTCTCCTCAAAATGAACCTCTCATTCAAGGTACTTGTTAGAGATTCCTCAAACTCATAACAATAAGTTGTATGACAGTTTTTGTTCTTGATAATAAATATTACAATTTGACAGAATTTGATCTAAGACTTGCTTTCATTCTCATATACCACCAGTTAGGGGAGAAGACAGATATAGTTCAACTTCTTCTAATCATTGGATTCTACCTATATTTACCAGAAGTCTACCACTTCGTACCTAATAGAATGGCTATAAATAAATAAATAATAAGTGTTAGTGAGGTTGTGGAGAAACTGGAATCCTCATACATTATTAGTGGGAATGTAAAATGGTGCAGCTGCTTTGGAAAATAAGTTGGCAGTTTCTTTAAAAGTTCAACATAAATTTACCATATGAACTAGCAATTTTACTCCTAGGCATCTTCCCAAAAGAAATGAAAACCTATGTCGACAAAAAACTTGTATATGGGGTCATAGCAGAGTTACTCATTATAGACAAAAACTCGAAAAAATTTTAACATTCATCAATTAGTGAATAGATAAACAAAATGTGTCATATTCTCACAACAGTCTATTTGTCAATAAAAAGGAATGGAGAGTATCCTTGCTACCACATGGATGAACTTCAAAATATTATGCTAAGTGAAATAAACTAGACACAAAACCACATATTGTATGATTCCATTTACATGAAATGTCTAAAAAAGCTAAATCTATAGAGACCTAAAATAGATTAGTGGTTGCATGCAGCTGGGAATGGGAATGGAAACTATCTCTTGGGGAGTTGGAAATGTACTAAAATTGGATTGTGACAATGGTGGTACAACTCTGTAATTAATTTACTAAAAATCATTGAATTGTACACTTAAAACGAGTGATAAATTATATGCCATATAAGCTATTTTTAAATTTTAAATTATATGTCTATATAAGCTATTTTTAAATGTTCTAAAATATATATGTATGTATAAATAATAGATGCTATATAGATGATAGATAGATGATAGATAGATAGATAGATAGATAGATGATAGATAGATAGATAGATAGATAGATAGATGATAGATAGATAGATAGATAGGTAGGGATAGGTGGTTGGCCAAATTAGATCAGTTTGCAACATCTGACAATGGATGCACTTGTGAAGGGTTTACCTTGTCAACTGAAAAAAATGCGCAACCTAAAAGTTGAGAATTATGTTTTACTTGGTGGACTCTCTGAGGACTTCAAGCCCGGGAGGCAGCATCTCAGATAGCCCTGAGGAACTGCTCCAAATAGATAGGGCAGGAGCCAGGGGTCTTTGCAACAATGACCAGGTAATTGGAACATCAAATGATTACTGTTGAGCATCTATTCATGTGCTTTTTGGCCATTTGTATGTCTTCTTTGGAGAAATGTCTATTTAGAACTTCGTTCCTTTTTTTTTTTTTTTTACTTCAGTAGTAACAAAAAACCAAACCAACCAACCAGAAAAACAACTAACACTAAACTTTCTTTGGGTTATTTGTATGGAAATATGTTAATATAAATGTTTCAGACATTACATGAAATTTCTAAAAATCTTATATGTTCTGGTATAATGTTATAAGTCATAATTCTAGTTATTACTTTAAAATGTATATCTCAGAAATAACTAAATTTCCTTGTCAATTGCATTATTATGAACTTTCATCAAGTCGTTAACCATGGTCATTAAAAAAAAAGATATTTAATCATTGAAATCATAGATTAGGTAAAGAACATATGACTTGATTTATACTTTACTTGAAAATATTTTCTGTTTACTGAGGAGGCACAAATTTTGCACTACCAATATAATTAGTTAACATAATTTACATATTCCAAATTTCTTCATTTCAGTTTAAAATACATGTTCCATGTAAATCTTTTTTTTTCCAATGGATGACCACAACAAAAGCAACAATGACTGCAATTACCAAACATGAAACACACTCATACCATGTTATAATATTGACATTCAGTCCAGTAATCCTCCACTGTAGCAGCTCCTTTACTTTGCAGTGAAAACTGATTTGTATATTTTTTGCCTCTGAGTACTTGTGGAATTTTTTTTTTTCTTATTCAAACAGAAACTCACAAAAATTATAATCATCCTCATCAGTTCACTCAGTCCCATGTAATTAATTATTTTTTTATCTTGATCTTTTTTCATCTTGATCTTAGCACTTTTATGAATTCATCAGTTTTCCATTAGAGTTCTGAAAATGCTTATTCATTCAGTTCAGCAGTTACTCAGTTACCAGAAACCTGTAATTGCCAGAGTCTTTTCCATGAATTCCTTAAAGATGAAATCCTTTTATAGGAACATATTTGCAAAAGCATCAGAGTACACCCAGGACTGTCTGTAAATGACAAAAGACTTAAAAATGACCAAGGTTAAAGATTTGATGAAAGTTCATAATAATGCAATTGACAAGGAAATTTAGTTATTTCTGAGATATACATTTTAAAGTAATAACTAGAATTATGACTTATAACATTATACCAGAACATATAAGATTTTTAGAAATTTCATGTAATATCTGAAACAATTATGTTAAAATATGTCCATACAAATAACCCAAAGAGAGTTTAGTATTAGTTGTTTTTTTGTTTGTTTGTTTGTTTATACTGCAGGTTCTTATTAATCAACAATTTTATACACATCAGTGTATACATGTCAATCCCAATTGCCCAATTCAGCACACCACCATCCCCACCCCACCACAGTTTTCCCCCTTGGTGTCCATACCTTTGTTCTCTACATCTGTGTCTCAACTTCTGCCCTCCAAACCAGTTCATCTGTACCATTTTTCTAGTTTCCACATACATGCGTTAATATACGATATTTGTTTTTCTCTTTCTGACTTACTTCACTCTGTATGACAGTCTCTAGATCCATCCACGTCTCAACATATGACTCAATTTCGTTCCTTTTTATGGCTGAGTAATATTCCATTGTATATATGAACCATATCTTCTTTATCCATTCATCTGTCGATGGGCATTTAGGTTGCTTCCATGACCTGGCTATTGTAAATAGTGATGCAATGAACATTGGGGTGCATGCGTCTTTTTGAATTATGGTTTTCCTGGGTATATGCCCAGTACTGGGATTGCTGGGTCATATGGTAATCCTATTTTTAGTTTTTTAAGGAACCTCCATACTGTTCTCCATAGTGGCTGTATCCATTTACATTCCCACCAACAGTGCAAGAGGGTTCCCTTTTCTCCACACCCTCTCCAGTATTGGTTGCTTGTAGATTTTCTGATGATGCCCATTCTAACTAGTGTGAGGTGATACTTCATTGTAGTTTTGATTTGCATTTCTCTAATAATTAGTGATATTGAACAGCATTTCATGTGCTTCTTGGCCATCTGTATGTCTTCTTTGGAGAAATGTCTATTTAGGTATTCTGCCCATTTTTTGATTGGGTTGGTTTTTTTAATGTTGAGCTGCATGAGCTGTTTATATATTTTGGAGATTAATCCTTTGTCCGTTGATTCGTTTGCAAATATTTTCTCCCATTCTGAAGGTTGTCTTTTCATCTTGTTTATGGTTTCCTTTGCTGTTCAAAAGCTTTGAAGTTTCATTAGGTCCCATTTGTTTATTTTTGTTTTTATTTCCATTACTCTAGGAGGTGGATCAAAAAAGATCTTGCTGTGATTTATGTCAAACAGTGTTCTTCTTATGTTTTCCTCTAAGAGTTTTACACTCTCCGGTCTTACATTTAGGTCTCTAATCCATTTTGAGTTTATTTTTGTGTATGGTGTTAGGAAGTGTTCTAATTTCATTCTTTTATATGTAGCTGTCCAGTTTTCCCAGCACCACTTATTGAAGAGACTGTCTTTTCTCCATTGTCTATCTTTGCCTCCTTTGTCATAGATCAGTTGACCATAGGTGCGTGGGTTTATCTCTGGGCTTTCTATCTTGTTCCATTGATCTATGTTTCTGTTTTTGTGCCAGCAGCATATTGTCTTGATTACTGTAGCTTTGTAGTATAGTCTGAAGTCAGGGAGTCTGATTCCTCCAGCTCCATTTTTTTCCCTCAAGACTGCTTTGGCTATTCGGGGTCTTCTGTGTCTCCATACACATTTTAAGATGATTTGCCCTAGTTCCAAAAAAAATGCAATTGGTAATTTGATAGGGATTGCATTGAATCTGTAGGTTGCTTTGGGTAGTATAGTCATTTTCACAATATGGATTCTTCCAATCCAAGAACATGGTATATCTCTCCATCTGTTGGTAACATCTTTAATTTCTTTCATCAGTGTCTTATAGTTTTCTGCATACAGGTCTTTGGTCTCCCTAGGTAGCTTTATTCCTAGGTATTTTATTCTTTTTGTTGCAATGGTAAATGGGAGTGTTTCCTTAATTTCACTTTCAGATTTTTCATTATTAGGGTATAGGAATGCAAGAGATTTCTGTGCATTAATTTTGTATCCTACAACTTTACCAAATTCATTGATTAGCTCTAGTAGTTTTCTGGTGGCATTTTTAGGATTCTCTATGTATAGTATCATGTCATCTGCAAACAGTGACAGTTTTACTTCTTCTTTTCCAACTTCTATTCCTTTTATTTCTTTTTCTTCTCTGATTGCCGTGGCTAGGACTTCCAAAATTATGTTGAATAATAATGGTGAGAGTGGACATCCTTGTCTCGTTCATGATCTTGGAGGAAATGCTTTCAGTTTTTCACCATTGAGAATGATGTTTGCTGTGGGTTTGTCGTGTATGGCCTTTATTATGTTGAGGTAGGTTCCCTCTATGCCCACTTTCTGGAGAGTTTTTATCAGAAATGGGTGTTGAATTTCGTCAAAAGCTTTTTCTGGGGCTTCCCTGGTGGCGCAGTAGTTGAGAGTCTGACTGCCAATGCAGGGGACACGGGTTCGAGCCCTGGTCTGGGAAGATCCCACATGCCACGGAGCAATTAGGCCCGTGAGCCACAGTTACTGAGCCTGCGCATCTGGAGCCTGTGCTCCGCAACAAGAGAGGCCGCGATAGTGAGAGGCCCGCGCACCGCGATGAAGAGTGGCCCCCGCTTGCCGCAACTAGAGAAAGCCCTCGCACAGAAACGAAGACCCAACACAGCCAAAAATAAATAAATAAATAAATTTCAAAAAAAAAAAAAAAAAAAAAGCTTTTTCTGCATCTATTGAGATGATCATATGGTTTTTCTTCTTCAATTTGTTAATATGGTGTATCACATTGATTGATTTGTGTATATTGAAGAATCCTTGCATCCCTGGGATAAATCCCACTTGATCGTGGTGTATGATCCTTTTAATGTGTTGTTGGATTCTGTTTGCTAGTATTTTCTTGAGGATTTTTGCATCTATATTCATCAGTGATATTGGTCTGTAATTTTCTTTTTTTGTAGTATCTTTGTCTGGTTTGGGGGTCAGGGTGATGGTGGCCTCATAGAATGAGTTTGGGAGTGT
This sequence comes from Balaenoptera physalus, assembly GCF_965194825.1. Lineage (NCBI taxonomy): Eukaryota > Metazoa > Chordata > Mammalia > Artiodactyla > Balaenopteridae > Balaenoptera > Balaenoptera physalus. Next base: position 7,874,303 of record NC_138902.1, read on the forward strand.
TCCTTCCTCTGCCGTTTTTTGGAAGAGTTTGAGAAGGATGGGTGTTAGCTCTTCTCTAAATGTTTGATAGAATTCACCTGTGAAGCCATCTGGTCCTGGACTTTTGTTTGTTGGAAGATTTTTAACCACAGTTTCAATTTCATTCCTTGTGATTGATCTCTTCATATTTTCTGTTTCTTCCTGGTTCAGTCTTGGAAAGTTATACCTTTCTAAGAATTTGTCCATTTCTTACAGGTTGTCCATTTTATTGGCATAAAGTTGCTTGTAGTAGTCTCTTAGAATGCTTTGTATTTCTGTGGTGTCTGTTGTAACTTCTCCTTTTTCATTTCTAATTTTATTGACTTGAGTCCTCTCCCTCCTTTTCTTGATGAGTCTGGCTAATGGTTTATCAATTTTGTTTATCTTCTCAAAGAACCAGCTTTTAGTTATACTGATGTTTGCTATTGTTTTCTTTGTTTCTATTTCAATTATGTCTGCTCTGATCTTTATGATTTCTTACCTTCTGCTAACTTTGGGTTTTGTTTGTTCTTCTTTCTCCAGTTCCTTTAGGTGTAAGGTTAGATTGTTTACCTGAAATGTTTCTTGTTTCTTAAGGTAGGCTTGTAGAGCTATAAACTTCCCTCTTAGAACTGCTTTTGCTGCATCCCATAGGTTTTGGATCATCGTGTTTTCATTGTCATTTGTCTCTAGGTATTTTTTGATTTCCTCTTTGATTTCTTCAGTGGTCTCTTGGTTATTTAGTAACGTATTGTTTAGCCTCCATGTGTTTGTGTTTTTTACGTTTTTTTCCATGTAATTGATTTCTAATCTCATAGCGTTGTGGTCAGAAAAGATACTTGATATGATTTCAATTTTCTTAAATTTACTGAGGCTTGATTTGTGACCCAATATATGATCTATCCTGGAGAGTGTTCTGTGCGCACTTGAGAAGAAAGTGTAATCTGCAGTTTTTGGATGGAATCTCCTATAAATATCAATTAAATCTATCTGGTCTATTGCCTCATTTAGAGCTTCTGTTTCCTTATTTATTTTCATTTTGGATGATCTGTCCATTGGTGTAAGTGAGGTGTTAAAGTCCCCCACTATTATTGTGTTACTGTCGATTTCCTCTGTTATAGCTGTTAGCAGTTGCCTTATGTATTGAGGTGCTCCTATGTTGGGTGCATATATATTTATAATTGTTATATCTTCTTCTTGGGTCGATCCCTTGATCATTATGTAGTGTCCTTCCTTGTCTCTTGTAACACTTTTTATTATTTTTATTTTTTTAATTATTAGCACATTTAGTAATTATTTATTTATTTATTTATTTTTGGGGGGCTGTGTTGGATCTTCGTTTCTGTGCGAGGGCTTCCTCTAGTTGGGGCAAGCGGGGGCCACTCTTCATTGCAATGCATGGGCCTCTCACTATCGTGGCCTCTCTTGTTGCGGAGCACAGGCTCCAGACGTGCAGGCTCAGTAGTTGTGGCTCACGGGCCTAGTTGCTCCGCGGCATGTGGGATCTTCCCAGACCAGGGCTCGAACCCGTGTCCCCTCATTAGCAGGCAGATTCTCAACCACTGTGCCACCAGGGAAGCCCCATTCTTTATTTTAAAGTCTACTTTATGTGATATGGGTATAGCTACTCCAGCTTTCTTTTGATTTCCATTTGCATGGAATATCTTTTTCCATCCCGTCACTCTCAGTCTGTATGTGTCCCTAGGTCTGAAGTGGGTCTCTTGTAGACAGCATATTTGTGTGTTTTGCTTTTGTATCCATTCAGCAAGCCTGTGTCTTTTGGTTGGAGCATTTAATCCATTCACATTTAAGGTAATTATCAATATGTATGTTCCTATGACCATTTTCTTAATTGTTTTAGGTTTGTTTTTGTAGGTCCTTTTCTTCTCTTGTGTTTCCCACTTAGACAAGTTCCTTTAGCATTTGTTGTAGAGCTGGCTTGGTGGTGCTGAATTCTCTTAGCTTTTGCTTGTCTGTAAAGCTTTTGATTTCTCCATCGAATCTGAATGAGATCCTTGCCGGGTAGAGTAATCTTGGTTGTAGGTTCCTCCCTTTCATCACTTTAAGTATATCATGCCACTCCCTTCTGGCTTGTAGAGTTTTTCCTGAGAAATCAGCTGTTAACCTTATGGGAGTTCCCTTGTATGTTTTTTGTCATTTTTCCCTTGCTGCTTTCAGTAATTTTTCTTTGTCTTTAATTTTTGCCAATTTGATTACTATGTGTCTCGGCGTGTTTCTCCTTGGGTTTATCCTGTATGGCACTCACTGCACTTCCTGGACTTGGGTAGCTATTTCCTTTCCCACGTTAGGGAAGTTTTCGACTATAATCTCTTCAAATATTTTCTCTGGTCCTTTCTCTCCTTCTTCTCCTTCTGGGACCGCTATAATGCGAATGTTGTTGCATATAATGTTGTCCCAGAGGTCTCTTAGGCTGTTTTCATTTCCTTTCATTCTTTTTTCTTTATTCTGTTCCGCAGCAGTGAATTCCACCATTCTGTCTTCCAGGTCACTTATCCGTTCTTCTGCCTCAGTTATTCTGCTATTGATTCCTTCTAGTGTAGTTTTCATTTCAGTTATTGTATTGTTCATCTCTGTTTGTTTGTTCTTTAATTCTTCTAAGTCTTTGTTAAACATTTCTTGCATCTTCTCGATCTTTGCCTCCATTCTTATTCCGAGGTCCTGGATCATCTTCACTATCATTATTCTGAATTCTTTTTCTGGAAGGTTGCCTATCTCCACTTCATTGAGTTGTTTTTCTGGGGTTTTAGCTTATTCCTTCATCTGGTACATAGCCTTCTGCCTTTTCATCTTGTCTATCTTTCTGTGAATGTGGTTTTTGTTCCACAGGCTGCAGGATTGTAGTTCTTCATGGTTCCACCTTTTTAAGACTGTTGATACACATTGCCAAATTACCATCCAGAAATGCTATGCCAATTTGTAGTCCACCCCAACAGTGGATGTGAAGCCTGCCTCACACAAACACTGGCTTGTAGCACTTTTTAAAAAGTGTAAAACTACAAAAATGAGTACCTCTCCCTTTTTCATGCAAGTGGGATTACTCCAAATTTCATAACTTTTTTCAGTTAATTTAGCAAGTCTGTAAATTTGTATCTACTGCATCATTTTTTGTGACTGTTCAGTGTTCCATTATATGAATATGCCACAGTACACATAGCTTCTCCATTCTTGTATATAAGCTATGTCCAGTTTTTCAGTTCCAAATAGTACTCTGATATGTATCCTTGCCTATATCTCTGACTATTTCTTTTGGTTAAATACTTAGAAAAAGAGTTGTTGGATCAAAAGCATATACACATTTTAAAGGCTTGGCTCAATCTGATAGGAGAATAACCACATTTTGTTTTATTTTGTATTCCTTTGATTTACTGGTGGGTTTACTGGCTGTTTGTATTAATTTGGCTAGTTGGTTAATTATACCCTGTGTCCATTCTTCTGTAGTGAGAGGTTATAACGGTTGTATCCTATCCTGTCAGGTCCATATGTCTGACTTCTGTTTCTGTGTGTCATGGGGTGTTGAAAGACTCCAGCTATTTTAATGTGATGCCCCACACAGCACTTAAAAAAATAACTCACGATAGTTGCCTTTCATGTAATATTTTTTAATACCTGCGCTTTTGTGATGATCCCTTTTGTTTAAGTGAGTAGGTTGTTCAGCCTCAGAACTACTAGAATTCATGATCATTTGTTCTAGTTTTTGTCTGACCTTTTACTGAGAGAGTTCTTGACCATCATACTTTCATGATAGGTTTTTAGTATGTACTGTGTCTTCACACATTCTTTGAATTTGTTATTATTTGTATCCTCCTAGACTTGTCTTTTTTGCTCTAAAACTAACAGTTATTACATTTCTTCTCTTTCGTTTTCCCCTTTTAAATAGTTTGAAGTGTGATTTGAAGCTCAAGATCATGATCAAAAGAATGCAGTGACTTTCTCAGTTCCACCAGTTTTTGCTTCTGAGGTTTACATGCCACTGCTGCCCTTGCTAATTATGAACTGAGATTCATTTTGTGATTTTTTTTCTCATAGGTTATATACAGTTATTCTTCAGGTCTGTAATTGTAGAACATGTTGGATAATTTATTGGTACTAAAGGCAGTGTTATCATTGCACATCCAAAAAGTGCTTTTTTTTTTGTTTTGTTTCGTTTTTGTTTTTTGCTTTATTGGAGTATAATTGCTTTACAATGGTGTGGTAGTTTCTGCTTTGTAACATAGTGAATCAGCTCTACATTTACATATATCCCCATATCTCCTCCCTCTCGCGTTTCCCTCCCAGCCTCCCTATCTCACCCCTCTAGGCAGTCACAAAGCACTGAGCTGATCTCCCTGTGCTGTGCTGCTGCTTCTCACTAGCTGTTTTACATTTGGTAGTGTATATATGTCCATGCCAGTCTCTCACTTCATCCCAGCTTACCCTTCCCCCTCCCCGTGTCCTCAAGTCCATTCTCTACACCTGCATCTTTCTTCCTGTCCTGCCCCTAGGTTCTTCATAACCATTTTTTAAAATTCCATATATATCTGTTAGCATATGGTATTTCTTTTTCTCTTTCTGACTTACTTCACTCTGTATGACAGACTCTAGGTCCATCCACCTGACTACAAATAACTCAATTTCGTTTCTTTTTACGGCTGAGTAATATTCCATTGTACATATGTGCCACATCTTCTTTATCCATTCATCTGTCGATGGACACTTAGGTTGCTTCCATGTCCTGGCTATTGTAAATAGAGCTGCAATGAACATTCCAAGAAGAGATTTTTAAATTGGATTATGCATTATGTGTGTGCATATATATTTCTGTTTTTTTCCATACCCAAAATTACAAACCTGCCATGGCTGGTCTTGTGCAGGATTCTTCCACATGTGAGAAAATGAGAGTTGTTTATATGTTAAATTTGTATAGACTTCGCAAGTGACCTTTTGTCTTTCATCAAAAGCACTTGACCTGCAGCAGTGTGGCCTCACCAGTAAAGGAGCAAAGGCTTTACTAAAGGCCCTTGAAAGCAACAGAACTCTGGTCGCTTTGGATATAAGAAAAAAATCCACTTGTTCGTACGTGGTCTTTTTTTTTTTTTAATTGATTAACACATAGCAAAACAAAAAGAGTTTGTTCACGTATTGACAGTTTTTAAAACTTAATGTGTTTCACTTTCCTCATCGTATACAGTTGGCCCTTGAACAGCTTGGGGGTTGGGGTGCCACCCCCCACGCAGTTGAAAATCTGGGTATAAGTATATAGTCAGTGGTTCCGCATCTGTGGATTCAACCAACCTTGGCTCGTGTAGGACGATAGTACATATTTATTGAAAAATACCCATGTGTCAATGGACCCGCGAGGTTCAAACCCATGTTGTTCAAGTGTCAACTGTACTTTTCTAAGGTTGCACTTCCCTTATGTTTTTAGCAGATAATGTACTAATTAAAGTGAGTTATACCTTTAAATTGTTCTTATCTCTACTCTGAATAGAGGTGAACCTAGATACTAAGCCTGCTTCCACCAAGAGCATTATTTCCTTGTTGTGCAACCTCTGAATTCTTGCAAGGAGTACTTTATTCATTTGTCAGTTTCACAAGCAATTGTTTTAATAGCTTGTGTGTGCCAGATATGGGTCAGGCACTAGGGATAAAGCAGTGAACCAGACAGACAAAAGTCTTGCCCTCATGGAGCTCACATTCTAGTGAAGGGGTTCAGATAGAAATGAGTAAACAGATAAGTAATATAATTTTAGACAGTAGGAAGTGCAGAAATATCGTAATGTAAGGAGAGTGAGTGGAGGCAGGTAGGACTCCATTGGATAGGTTTGTTAGGGGACAGCTTCACTGGAGAAGTGGCATTTGAATGGAGACTTGAATGAAGAGAGGAGCAAGCCATGGAAGATCTGGGGTAAGCACATTCCAGGACAAGGAGGCAATGAGTATGCAGGCATGTAGGTGGGTGGAGTATTTAAGGAAAAACAAGGAGGCCAATCTGGGCAGAGTACTGAGTGAAGAAGAGTGTGGTATGACATGAGGTCAAGGAGGTAGCCAGGGATCTGATCTTGTAAAGTCTTGAAGGCCAGAGTAAAGATGTGGATTATTCTAAACAAGTAGAGGGTTTTGAAGTGGAAAAAGGCATGATCCAAATAGCATCTCAATAAGATGACCTGGTATGGAGAATAGACTTGGGAGGATAAAGAAGACAAACAGGGAGACCAGTTAGTACACTATCACAGTGGTCCAAATAAGAGATGTTTATGGCCTAGGTTAGGTTGGAAGTTTGCAGCAAGTGAAAAGTGGTTGAATTCAGGTTGTGTTTTAAGGGTGTAGATAAAAGACCTGCAGATAGATTAGATGTGAGGTAGGAAGGAAATAGTAACAAGGAGACAAGTCGTTGATGATTATATGTGCAACTGGGTGGTATCACTTAGAAGAAGGGGGCTGAGAGGAGCAGCTTTTGAGGGAATATCAGGACTTTGGTTTGATATCTTAGATACCCTTTAGGTATCTAAGTGTCTGGACAGTGCTCAGACTGTACTTTCTATCCAAAGGTATCCAAAGCCACTTTAAATGCAAAATGTTTAAAGTTGACCTTTGCGCTAATCTTGCAGCCTGTGGAACAAAAACCACATTCACAGAAAGATAGACAAGATGAAAAGGCAGAGGGCTATATACCAGATGAAGGAACAAGATAAAACCCCAGAAAAACAACTAAATGAAGTGGAGATAGGCAACCTTCCAGAAAAAGAATTCAGAATAATGATAGTGAAGATGATCCAGGACCTCGGAATAAGAATGCAGGCAAAGATCAAGAAGATGCAAGAAATGTTTAACAAAGACTTAGAAGAATTAAAGAACAAACAAACAGAGATGAACAATACAATAACGGAAATGAAAACTACACTAGAAGGAATCAATAGCAGAATAACTGAGGCAGAAGAACGGATAAGTTACCTGGAAGACAGAATGGTGGAATTCACTGCTGTGGAACAGAATAAAGAAAAAAGAATGAAAAGAAATGAAAACAGCCTAAGAGACCTCTGGTACAACATTAAACACAACAACATTCGCATTATAGGGGTCCCAGAAGGAGAAGAAGGAGAGAAAGGACCAGAGAAAATATTTGAAGAGATTATAGTTGAAAATTTCCCTAACATGGGAAAAGAAATAGCCACCCAAGTCCAGGAAGTGCAGCGAGCCCCATACAGGATAAACCCAAGGAGAAACACGCCGAGACACATAGTAATCAAATTGGCAAAAATTAAAGACAAAGAAAAATTACTGAAAGCAGCAAGGGAAAAACGACAAAAAACATACAAGGGAACTCTCATAAGGTTAACAGCTTTCTCAACAGAAACTCTACAAGCCAGAAGGGAGTGGCATGATATACTTCAAGTGATGAAAAGGAAGAACCTACATCCAAGATTACTCTACCCGGCAAGGATCTCATTTTGATTTGATGGAGAAATCAAAAGCTTTACAGACAAGCAAAAGCTAAGAGAATTCAGCACCACCAAGCCAGCTCTACAACAAATGCTAAAGGAACTTGTCTAAGTGGGAAACACAAGAGAAGAAAAGGACCTACAAAAACAAACCCAAAACAATTAAGAAAATGGTCATAGGAACATACATATTGATAATTACCTTAAATGTGAATGGATTAAATGCTCCAACCAAAAGACACAGGCTTGCTGAATGGATCCAAAAACAAGACCCATATATATGCTGTCTACAAGAGACCCACTTCAGACCTAGGGACACATACAAACTGAAAGTGAGGGGATGGAAAAAGATATTCCATGCAAATGGAAATCAAAAGAAAGCTGGAGTAGCTATACTCATATCAGATAAAATAGACTTTACAATAAAGAATGTTACAAGAGACAAGGAAGGACACTACATAATGATCAAGGGATCAACCCAAGAAGAAGATATAACAATTATAAATATATATGCACCCAACATAGGAGCACCTCAATACATAAGGCAACTGCTAACAGCTATAACAGAGGAAATCGACAGTAACACAATAATAGTGGGGGACTTTAACACCTCACTTACACCAATGGACAGATCATCCAAAATGAAAATAAATAAGGAAACAGAAGCTCTAAATGAGGCAATAGACCAGATAGATTTAATTGATATTTATAGGAGATTCCATCCAAAAACTGCAGATTACACTTTCTTCTCAAGTGCGCACAGAACACTCTCCAGGATAGATCATATATTGGGTCACAAATCAAGCCTCAGTAAATTTAAGAAAATTGAAATCATATCAAGCATCTTTTCTGACCACAATGCTATGAGATTAGAAATCAATTACAGGGAAAAAAACATCACAAACACATGGAGGCTAAACAATACGTTACTAAATAACCAAGAGACCACTGAAGAAATCAAAGAGGAAATCAAAAAATACCTAGAGACAAATGACAATGAAAACACGATGATCCAAAACCTATGGGATGCAGCAAAAGCAGTTCTAAGAGGAAAGTTTATAGCTCTACAAGCCTACCTAAAGAAACAAGACAAATCTCAAGTAAATAATCTAACCTTACACCTAAAGGAACTAGAGAAAGAAGAACAAACAAAACCCAAAGTTAGCAGAAGGAAAGAAATCATAAAGATCAGAGCGGAAATAAATAAAGTTGACCTTTGCTGCTGCCAAAATAGTAGCCATGGGGGCAGTCTGCAAGATGGCATCTTAGGTTTATGAGGAAGAAATTAGAATACACAAAGGGGGAAATAAGTGTATAATTCCATAATGTAGATTTCATATTTAATTTTATGGGAAAAGCAACAATTAGTTGGCTTTTTGTTTTAAATGGAAATAGCCACTCATTGGGAAATAATTACTCTAATTTCAATTTATTTTACTTTAAATCATTCTGTGATGAAAGCTGTTATCAAGAAAGGTCTCCAGAATGGAAGGAGTGCCAAGTCAGAGGTATATAACATGTTTTAATTCTCTCGGAAGAATCTCTCTTTAATGGCTTGTTTTTCTTTCCTTCTTAAAAGAAAATTATCAAGGTACTTTCTGCCATCTTAAAACTAAGCTTTTAGTCAAATGAAATGGCTTTTCTGTTTTTGAAAATGTGTGATGCTTTAATTTAGCTTCCCAGAAACGCAGATTGAAGACCTTTTATTAACTTAAAATATCTTAATTTCCAATGAAGATCAAGCCCTCCTAAATTACCTGTGACTTAAATGGCATATTTATCATTTCTCTCTCAGTACCAGTGGATAGCTTCTCCATCAGTGAAGGAACCATCCAAAGCTGCTAGACAGAAAAAGAGAACTATAATTTTGGGAAGTGGTCGAAAAGGAAAAGATACTATTAGAATTGGTAACTCTTTCTTTTTTTTAATGCTACTAGAACTTATACCCCTTATATATCCAGTGTGCTAAAATTAAAACAGCCTTAATGGTTATTCCTTAACGGTTAATTATTTCCTTAACAGTTAGCTGTCAGTATTATTTGTGGTTCTTATGGAACGCACCTAGAATGTTCCTGACACATAGTGTTTAATATGTATTAGATATTAATTTTAATATGATAAAGCTCTTGAAGTGACAAAATCCATATCCAGATACGAGGTCACTTTTTCTCCCTTTCATGTGGGGTCCAGGCCTTAGGAAAGAGAGGGGAGCATGTGACGTGTCTAGTGACAACCCCAAAATAAAATAAAGTAGGCAGAGCCCTTGGCGCTTTACAGATATTAATACATTTTATTGTCATCACAGCCCTGTGAACAGACTGTGTTTTACAGCAATGCAGACAGGTTAGGGTCAGGTGCAGCGGGGAAGTGGGATCAGGCAAGATAAGAACATGGTGAGGGTCGGGCGGGCTGGTTCCAGAGCCTTTACTAAGGAAACAACAAAAAACACAGATGATAATGACTGTTTTTTCAAAATGCAGGAATCAGTGGAAAAACTAGAAATGATCATGTTCTGAATTGTGATCAGTTGTGTCTAAATATGTGAAAGTCACTTTCCCATAAGCCAGAAATAACCACAAAAAACAAGGAAAGATCCCATTCGCAATAGTCACAAAAATTAGTAAATATCTAGAAGTCAGTTCAGTGTTCACCTGAAAAAGTTAGTGCAAAAGGATAGATGAAACATTTTAAACATATTTGTTAACATTAATAAAACGTAATGTTAACATATGATCTATTAACATATAAAGCCACTGGCAGAGGGAAAGACAGATCGGTGGAAAAGTCCAGAAACTGGTCCCTGTTTACTTGAGAATTGTATTTTAACTTAGATAATTTTAAAGTCTAACTTGACTTTTTGTCTAATTGACTGATTGAAACATTGATAATTCATTTAAACAGATATTAGATATTTGCCTCACAGCATACACAAATTCTAGTCCGTCGAAAAGATGCAAATGCAACTAAATGCAAGAAGCAAATATAAAATACAGGAGAGAATTTCTGTGTAAGTGTAGGGAGTACAGAAGCCTTCCTAAGTAAGCCATACAACTCAGAAGCCATAAAGTAAAAGATATTTAATTACATGAAAATTTAAAACTTTTCTACAGTTCAAGACATAAACAAAACAAAATGACAGGCACCAAAGTTTGGTAGTGTATTAACATATAAAGGTTACTGTTGATATAGAGAAGAACCCACAAATTAATGAAAAAGGATAATCAAATTTTAAAAAGGCAGGGGGTGGTTTTTAACTGTATGAGCAAACAACTCAGAAGAAACACAGCTGGCTAATAGACAAATGAAGAGGGGCCAACTTCTTTAGGAAATGCAGATTAAAACCATGGGATTTTCTTCCCCTCTGATGGGCAGAAATTCTAAAGACTGATAACATCTGGTGTAGACAAGGGAACAAACACACTTTGCGTATGTTAAGTATAATAAATGTGTTCAAAATAATAATAATAATAATAATAATAAATGTGTTTAATTTTGGAGCAATGTTTGCAGCATCCATGAAAGTTCAAAACTCTCTTGCTCTTTGACCAAAGACTTTTACTTCTAGGCACCTGCCCTCTGCCAGTACTCTGCCTTGCATAGAAGTGTGCATAAAATCAGGCACCCACAAGTCCAATGAGGGATACTTACGTAATGGGGAAAATCTAGAGACAACCCGGATGTCCTTCAGGAGGGGTCTGATGAAGGAAATTAGGATCCATCCGTGATATGGAGTAACGTGTGTGTGGAGAACGGGGAAGGTCTGTGAGCAAACTGGGAAGATGACCTGATACGTCATCAGGTTAAAAGGAAAAAGAGCAGGTGTAGAAAAGGACATGTCTATTATTCCACTTAGAAACCCACAATGTTTGTATTTGTAAATACTATGTATGTATATATGTACATATGGAAACATGCATATATACACGTATACACATTTGTGTATCTGATCCTGAAAATGCACAAAGGACTGTTAATGGCAACCACCTCTATGGAAGGGAATAGATCTTTACATTTTTACTCTAGTTTTCCTAATGGTGTGCAAATTTAGAGTTAATTTTTTATTTAAAAGTTAGGCAGTCAGGAGAGGCCTAGTGACTCTTTTGTGGGCTTCTCTCACCTCAGGATGCACTCTTCACGCCCTTCTTGTTTCTGGTTTGTCTTTTGGAGCAGAAACCACTGAAACGAGCGTCTTGTCATCGCTTGCCAACTGCCTGCGGTTTTCTTGGCGCCCTCCTAACCCTCACCACCTTTGTGAGATGCTGTTTCGCGCTGAGGTGGTGCCTTTCCCCTCACACATACCCCTCTGGTACCTTGGGAAGTCCCGGGGTTTCTCAGTGGGCATTCTAGAATACTCATCCCAGAGATGCAGTGGGTTTTTCAGCCACATGCATTTGGGGAAAACTGTGTTCCTATATGAATTATCCTCTTGGGAGTTCACAAATCACCGGAGCTCTTGAGACGCTCTAGGAAGTTGAGTCAAGAAACCCTTGTAGCCCTGTTAATTCAGGATTTCCTAAATGTCTATGACTGACTGTGGCACCGCTTTTCCAGTCACAACCATCCTTATCAGCTTCCGTCATAGACTCCCTGCGGAGCGCTGCTCAGACTCTGTCCTGGAAGCTTTGTAGTCCCAGGATTACCCGCTGCTTCCGCGCCCACCAGGCCCCGCGCTGGCGCTCTGTCAGCGTGGCACCTTCTCCCTGCCCCCCAACTCAGTCAGGCCACAGGCCCTGCCCCCGCTCTGGGATTTAGTGATAACGCCTGGGAGCGGTGGCCCAGCACAGCCCACGGCAGTGCTCGGTGTGGCTCACAGGGTTTAAAACACACAATGTGAGCCCTTATTGGAACATGGGAAGATGATCTAAATCCAGATGTCTTATTTCATAATCCCCGTGTCTCTGAAAGTGGGAGAAAAGGACTGGGAAGGCCGTATGTTTCAAGCAAAAGGGAGACTCTGTTTCTCTGTGGGAGTAAAGAACGGCCCCTCACAGTTAACTGGTAACGTAGGGAGTTTGTGCTGAGTCTGTCATGTTGGGCCTGTTATACTCATTTATATGACCGTTGGGTCCCTATTGGCATTTGCATTTACTGCCCATGCTTGAAACTCCCCAGTGTCCCTGTCTTGGTCACGAGCCCGAATTCTGTTGACCTAGAAAGTTCTTTGTGGGAGCTTTCTAGCAGGCCTCTCCCCCAGTGTCCCCACCCTCCAGCCCCTATGTTGTAGTGCTTTTTCTAAAACGCAGAACTCCTTGTTGTGCAGACCTGATTGCTCCTCGTTGCTCCAGGATCCGATCGATCCAGTTCCCAGGAGAGCGTGTCTGCAGGGCCCTCTGCGGTCTGCAGTCCTGCCCCCAGCCAGGCACCCAACACCCCAGGTGCTGCAGAGAACTTGCTGGCGTCCCCCATACCTTGGCAGACACAGCTCTCTGTCAGATGCCCTTCCTTCGTCTCCCCCTGTCCTGACCCCTCCCACCTCCCTTCCTCTGAAACCTTCAACCTTCTCTCGGGCAGAGTTACTTGCTCAGCTCTGTGCTTCCACAGCACTTGTCCTGTGGAATTTGAATTCCCTCCACAGCCGTCTTGCTAGGTTGGGAGCAGCTAATTCCCCTTCATCTTTTTCTTCCTTCCCTCAGCCCCACACCAGGGACACTCGCGGGCACCGTGCAAACTTAATCTTCAGTTTCTAGTTGTTATGACATTGTTGCTGTCATGATACCACCTACGTTCACAGTAGGATGGGTAAATGTGTGGGGGACGACGGTCAATACAGATTCTTTGTAAATCCAGGTTCTTAATTCTTCCCCCTTTTAATATTTTTTCCCCTGAAAGCACGTGTCCTTTTTGCTGCTCCAGCTCTATTTTTGGACTGTCACCTTGGGAGCCTGAGGCAGCAGAATATCAAAGAGGGTAGACACTAAATTTTTAATGTAAGTGTCAACCAGGATACCTACTACCTGTGCAAAGGGGGGCCCAGAATTCAGGCTCAAAGCCTATTACCAGATACTTGGTTTCCCTGCTTGCGTCTCTTCTGTCCGTCGACGTGCACTTGAACTCCTATTAACTTTAACAGGAATTATGTGTGTGCCCTGAGGGGCGAGCATAGCTTTTAATGGGGGCTTCCTCACACTGTTTTTCTTTGTTGCTTACTTTTAATGAATCCCACCCACCTTGTAGAAGTGGAAGAATAAGACAGGATGTGTTTGAGAAAATGGAGAGAGTTATTACATATTTTCCTTGTAATCCAGAATAGCATGTCAGCTCTTCTGTTTGTCTCCTTTGGTTGTCAGTGGAAGATAATTTTGGCTTGCTTACTTTGCAAATGAGAAACTGAAGTCAAATACTAATGTATCCTAGATGAAACTTGACCCATTCATTTTTGAGAGTCTGTATGAGCCCTGTGCAAGGTGCTGAGAATAAAAAGACAGATTTATTGACTTCAATAGATATTTACATAGCATTGAATGTGTTCCAGACACTGTTCTAAATTCTATCAGTTATCTACTTTTGCATCATAGAATACTTCAAGACAGTGACTTAAAACCACAGCCATTTCTTTTGCTCAGGATTCTTTTCAGTCAGCAGGTGGGGCTGGGCTCAGTGGGGTGGTTTCTTCTGCTGGTCTCATCTGAGATCACTTACTCAACCAAAGTCATCTGGTGATTCACCTAGAGTCTCAATGGCTCCCCTCATCTGTCTGGCAGCTGGTGCTGGCTGTTGGCTGGGCCTGTTATTTCCAGCAGGCTAGCTCGGGCTTGCTTACATGGCAGTGATGTTTTAAGAGGGCAGGTATAGAAGCTGCATGCCCCTTGAGGCCTCAGCTTGGAAGTTGCACAGCATCACTCCTGTTGCAGTCTCTTGGTCAAAGCAAGTCCACAAGGCCAGCCCAGATTCAAAAGGTGTGGAGCACTAGACCCCACCTCTTGCTGGGAGGGCTGCAGAGAATTTATGGCCATTTCGTCGTCACATCAGAGAGGCACAACAGAGAGATTTAGTAACTTGTTCAAGGTCACACAGCTTGTGACAATACAGTGTTTTAAGTGCTTTGAAAGCAGCTGCTCATTATTTTTAAATCTTACAGCCACTATTCCGACCAACTTTTTTTTTTTTCTCTGCAACCTTGTAGAGAAAGGGTCATTCACATTGCTGTGTGGCTGCCATGGGTTGGAAGCTTCATATATGTTGTACCACTGAACTGTCATAACTAGTATGAAATGGAGATATTATTATTATTCCTAATATTCAGATGAGGAAACTGAGGCTCTTGGAAATTAAGTATGAGTCGTATAAGAGAATGTTAGCTCAGTGTTCCATATGCAAGAGTGGTCTACCTAAGTAAATTATAAATGTCCTGGGGCCAGATCTTTTTTTTAATCTCTTGTTTGCATCTGGAAAATGGTTTTTAAAACCTTTCTGTTGCTTTGTTAATGGCAATTGCACATTGCAGAAAAATAGCTGGAACAAAAAACGTGCTTTTCAGATGTCCAGTGGAGCCCCAGAATAGAAGCAAGATAAATATTCCATTCCACATTGGCAACACCAAAGGAGATGATGCTTTAGAAAAAAGATTTCTCGACAAAGCTCTTGAACTCAATATGATCTCCCTGAAAGGGCATAGGTGGTGAGTACATGTCCCATCCAGAAGCTTGTCAGAGAATTGGTTTAGTTTTCAGACGCTGAATGAAACACATCCAGGAGCCTGCCCAACCTGGAGTAGCAGTTATTGTAACTAGTTGGGAAAGACCATTTATTACGGGGGTTCTCCTGCTGCTGCTTACAGACCCCTTAGCACAATTCCATGGCTGAGAGCATGGGGGGGGCACACCTTCTTGGAGCTTTGGTCAAAATTACCTTTGAAAATCTCTGCTCTGACAGCACAAAGGGTGCCATCCCATCTCTGGTGCGGCTGGCACAAGCCTGTTCAGTGTAAGAACAGATCACTGTTGCTCCCCTGAACATCAGAGAGAGTAGTTAATTCTGTAAGCTCCATGAAAAATGTGTGTTCTCACGCATGAGAATAACTGCCCGCTCCCTGCCCCCTGTACGGCAGGCTCATTGAAGAGTTGAGCTAACCTAGGTTCCATGTGAGCGTGACGGTCCTTCACTGCGTTGGAAAGGAATTTTCTAATGACTGAGATGTGTGAAGCTCCTGGCCACCTGCGGGGACTTTCAGGAGGGAGGTTGGACACGATGGTCTCAGGTGCCATGACTCTCGCAGGAGCTGGTGACGGGAAGGAGGGTCGTCTTGATGCTAAGCCAGATGCTCCTGTTCTTAACGGCTGCATTGGTGGTTCTTCTGGGTCCGTGGGAGGCATTCGGGCCTCTCTGCATAATGCTGTCACCATCGAAGACGTCCAGAAGCTTGCAGCCTTCATGAAGCATTTTTTGGAGATGCACCAGCTATGAGCACATCCTAACCAATACACACTCTGCCCTTGAACACTGTACAAAATTGAAAGTCACTTGGGCATGGCTAAAAAAACGAAACAAACAGTATTTTTCTCGAATGAACATGCTTGTGATAGATTTTCTTCTTTTTTCAGAGAACAGCAAAACATCCACAGCTATCCCAAGCTGTTGAAACTTAACCTTAATTCTGACTTGAACTGGAAGCTTTTAAAAAATCTTCTCTTGCTTTTCTACCAAATTCTAGCTACTGTTGTCTTTGCTGCTACTTTTTCTGCCTAGATCTCACATTCAAAGCTGCCTATGGGTTTAATTATATGCAAATTGCAGGTTATTATTTTTAGAGACACACACACACACACAGCATGGAGGGTGGGTGGGGCCCTCTAGGTGCTGAATTTTGATCCTTTGCAAGATGACAGCAGTGGGGTCTTCTGGATTCTTTCTTTATACGGTTATTCTCATAAAGCAGTAAGAGTGACATTCTATATATTTATCTAGCAAGGTCTGTTCTTAATACCAAATAGTTTATATCTCTATGCATTTATATCTCTGTGCCTTTATATTTCTAAGAATACGGTTCTTGTTGGTATATGTTGAGACTTTGAGAATGTTAGGATCCTTGACCTTGTGCATTAGAGTGTTACGTTCTCAACTGTTGTGTGCCTCCCCTTCCCCCTCCCCTCTCCCTTTTTCAGCTGCTTCACAAGATTTGGAAGCTCCCTGATTCACTTTTACTGTTAAACTAAAAATCCCCGTTAAACTCCCTTACTGTTTGTTCACGTGACTGTTCTCTTTATGGTGTTTGACCAGTGATGCTGTGAGTTCGGGAAGATCTTTGCTGAAGAGTCTTTTCCCAAATGGTTCATCCATTGTCAGTGTTTTATGTTGACCGTATGAAGGACATTAAAGTCCTAAAACATCAATGACTTTCTTTACATGCTTTTTAGACAGATTGTTCTTTTAAAAACTTTATGTTGGGAAAACTTGAGTCTAAACATAGCATCTGTGAAGGGTATTTTGTTCAAAAAGGTGTAAGACTTGAGTCCTGTACATCCATGTTTTTAATGATTCAGCATACTTGTGGCTTTCCGTTGGCTTTTAGAATGGACATTACCAACAAACCACCTTACAACACAGCTGACGGGATAAAGTTCTATGAACTTTGTCCCACTTAGGCTGGAAACATGCCGCTAGGACAGTTTTGAGCTATCTTTGTGTTTCGTTGGATTGTGTAATGAGGACTATACTGATATTTTGTCCCAGCTCTGCACCAATTAGTTGGGTTAGTTGGGTTTCCTGCTTAGGGCTAAGCCTTGCCAGTCTTGGTTCTCTCATCTGTAAAAAGGAGGATTGAAATAACTCCCCCACTTATCTCAGGGATATTTAAAGAGCTTAAAACGAGGGCTCCATGCAGGATGTGACTAATAACCACAGTAAATGTTTAAATAGCAAAAGCCAGCCAGTCCATGGACACCATCCAAGTGTTCACATGTAATAGTGCTCAGAGTCTATTTTGCCTCCTTCCTCATCCATTCATATGATGGTTACAAGTCCCTGTGGTTTGTACCGGCCCCAAATCTCTTGAATCTCCACTTATTTCCAGTCCCATTGCCACAGCCAGCTCTGTCAGCCCTCAGCGGATCATTTCAGCAGCCTCATCTGCCCCCATCTGCCCCTACCAGCACAGCCAGTTGGACCATCACTTCCCCTTCATGCTCCTCCTTGGTCCATAAAAAAAGCCCAGACTTCTGAGCCCAACGGTCACAGCTTTGTGGTGTCTGGTCTGGCTTCTTCTTTCTTCTGTTTCTGGTTCTTGGAATGTGGCGTGCATATATGCCCATGCTACATCGGGTAAGACTGGAGCTCCTGCCCGCGCTCAGCAAGACTGACATTCTTTCAAGACACTTGCCAACCTCCTGACCTTGTTTGTGTCTCCTGCATTGGAAGGATGCGCTTTTCCTTTGTTCTTATAAGCGTGACCCTTTTATCCCATCACAGCACCTCTATTCTGTGTTTTCCTGTGCCGAGGGTGTCTGCTTATGTGCCTTCCCCATCAGAGCAAGGAACAAGCCCTGTTTCTCCACCTGCATCACCTGGCATCCTGCCTTGCCCTTAGGGGGTGCTCAGTGACTGTCTGTTTAATGAATGGAAAGGCAGGGCTTCCTGAATTTCGCAAACAGCCTGCAGTAAAGGCAGGGGTACAATCTCACATACGTGGATGTTTTAATTTTTCAAAAGCTTACTATGTAATTTCATTTTTTACTAAAATTTAAAATCTTGGAGGGCTCCTAGATTCTTCTTTACATATGTGTGAAAGTGTTTGGAAAACGTTCAGCAACTGCATTCATACCAGGACAAAGGGTAGTCACTGTTGTCTGGAGCACAGATCGCTGGAAGATACTCATTGAGCGAAAACCTTGACCTTTGTATGTCTCAAGTGAGTGAACGGATGCCAGTCTGCTGACCACTTGGAGAGAGGGGAAGGGGAGATAAGGATGCAGGCCCCGGGTCAACAGGCTGCGGGAGCCACAACTGGCCAGTCTTTAAGATTAAAAGCAAAGTGGACAGACAGGTGTCTTTCAGGCCTTGGGAAATCTGTGTAAGGCTTGGTGGCCTCATGTTCCTTTATATCCTCCGGAGTGGCCTCCTTCTTCTCCCAAACTGTTTTTGTCTATTTTTCTCTTTCAAAATTTGACAACATATAATCATGTTAATACCACCTACGTGAGAAAAAACAGATTTGTTCCCACGTTGCTTATGTTTACCTCCACACACTCCTTCATCCCCAGCACTGTGGCTCTGTTCTTTGCCTGCACAAGAAACAAAATTGTTCTGTTCCGCGCTAGTCTATGTTTATCTAAACATCTAATGCTGTCTCATCACAACTTAGCAGATGCTGGAAGGTTTGGCAAGCCCTTAGGTGAACTATGTGATGTAACAAATAATTAGTCCCTTTTTTACCCTATAGAGCTTCAGGAGCCAGCAAAACCCCATAAAATGGACAAGACCCATTGATAGATGTCCAGCTCTGCCAAAGGCCCTTGCAGGTCTGGCCTTGTATCATTCTGGAATTAATGTTTGTTGTATCGTGTTCTTTGGAAGAAAAATAAAATGAGGAAGAATTTTCTCACATTTGATCAGACTGAACATAATTAAAAAGTGAAATGCTACTGCATCTGCAAAGAAATCAATCACTTTAATTGCAAAGAAGCTTCCCCGCCTCGGTTAGTAATTGGGCTCTTGGTAATTTAGAATCAGAATCCATGATAGTTTGTGATGAATTGGCTCCTTTTGGGCTAAAGAAGGTAAGAAGTTCTAATTACCCCTGGATTATTCCAGAGTGGTTGGGAAAGCTTGATCAAAGAGATATTGGGGGCTTCCCTGGTGGCGCAGTGGTTGAGAGTCTGCCTGCCAATGCAGGGGACATGGGTTCGAGCCCTGGTCTGGGAAGATCCCACATGCCGCGGAGCAACTGGGCCCGTGAGCCACAATTACTGAGCCTGTGCGTCTGGAGCCTGTGCTCCGCAACAAGAGAGGCCGCGATATAGTGAGAGGCCCGCGCACCGCGATGAAGAGTTGCCCCCGCTTGCCACAACTAGAGAAAGCCCTCGCACAGAAACGAAGACCCAACACAGCCATAAATAAATATAAATAAATAAATTTTTTAAAAAAAAAGAGATATTGGGAGAGAGCTAGAAAAGCTAGCAGTGAGCAATGATTTCTTGAATTTCTTTTTAAGAAGCTAAAGAATAAAATAGTTCATTTGTTGTGACAAAAACCAGAGCCTGTGGTATTTGAAATCCCAGAGCAAATTGGATTTTCTAAGAAAATAGGGAACTGGGCATATTAGAAAAAGTTTATGTAGACAGAAGTCCTATAGTTAGGTTATGGAAATTGGCCTTGCTTACTTGTTAGCACACGAGAATACTGACAGCCTTGGGCTTCACTTGGGGAAAACTATGGAATTCATACTTTGAGTGTTTAAATGTATAAGTAATTGGCACTAAGTTTAAGGAAGTCCAAAATGTTTTATTCAAATGAGAGTGTAATTTAAGTTAGTAGAAATGTACTCAGGGCCCTAATGAATGAATCTACTAACACAATCCCTGTTGGTATCCTAGCCTTTGTCTCTCTTCAGATTACCTAACAATACCTGAAGAATAGGCTGGATTTTAGGTTGATGCACTTATTTTGAATGGTGTGTGTTGATTTTATATATCTATATAGATGTAGATATATAGTTATAGACATAATTTCAAACTTAAAGAAAAGTTGCAAGATTAGTACAAAGAACTCTTGTATATGCTTTACCTAGATTCACCAATTATTAATATTTAGCTTTATTTGCTTTGGCATTCACTGTCTCTCCATATATACATGTTTTTTTTTCTCCTGAACCCCTTAAGGGTAAGGAGACATTGTGCCCTTTTCCCTGTAAATAGTGATTACTTCCTAAGTGAAACAACATTTTCTTACCAAACCACAGCACAGTGGTCTAAGTCAGAAATTTAATATTGATACAGTTGACTGATCTACCGTCCATATTCAAATTTTGCCACTTATTCCAGTAACATCCTTAATGGCTAATTTTTTAAGCCCAGGAACCAGTCTACAATCATGCGTTGCACTTAGTTCTCATGTCACTTTGGTCTAAGTATGAAATAATTCTTCAGCCTCTTTGTTCTTCATATTATTGAGAGCTTGTGATGAGTACAGGCTGGTTGTTGTGTAGAATGATCCTCGGTCTGGGTTTGTGCTCTGTTTCCTCATGGTTGTTTCATGTTATGTGCTTTGGATGGGGGTTCCACAGAGGTGACAGTGTGTCTCTCTGTGCATCCTTACAGGAGCCACCTGATGGTCATCTGTCTCATTAGCATCTTGGTTAAGGTGGTGCCCACGAAGTTTCTCCACTGTCAAGTTATTATTTGTCACTTTGTAGTTAATAAGTAATTTATGGAGAGATATTTTGAGACTCAAAGTATTCTGTTCTTCATCAAACTTTTGAATTACTTATTTGGTTCATAGAGCCGGTAATTCAGGTGGATTTATTTGATGGAGAAGGTGAAGTGATTCTTAACGCTTACTTTCCACTAGTATTTTTACAAGCCACTCTTCTCTCTCCCAAAGGAAAAAAAAATCCTAAAGTATAAACACAGGTGTGCAGAACAGTTCATTGAAAAGTCAAAAGTCAACCGTTGGAAGATATAGATTCCAGGAGTTCTGAGAGTAACAAACATATTTTGAGAATGTGAACAGTATGGGCAAGTGTGCTTTTTGGTGAACCAGGGAAGGAGGAAAAGAATCCCCTGATCAGGATATAGGGACCAACTTGTAGACTTTTCCTTCCCTGTCTAGTCAAGGTTGTTTATTTCTCAACAGTTGTAGAAGTACAGCCCTTTGGCCACACAGACCTTTAATCTAACAACCAGATCATGAACCACAGAGCCTGATTATGCTTTGAAAGATGTGATATATCTATAACAACCTAAAGTTAAAGTTGCTTCTAATGACTCTAGCCTAGCAGAATAGCCCCCAAGAGAAAAGTAAAACCTTGGCTTCCATCTAGCCAGGTGAAAAGCTGTAGGCATCCCGAGAAATGAAACTTGAAGTTGAAACGTAAGAAATGTAGGAATTACAGGTCATTCTGCTGCAACGCTATTATGCTTAGTGAAATAAGTCAAACAGAGAAAGACAAATATGGTATGTTATCACTTATATGTGGAATCTAAAAAATAAGGAATAAATGTAACAAAGGAAATGAACTCACAGATCTAGACATCAAAGCAGTGGTTACCAGTGGGTAGAGGAAAGAGGGGAGGGGCAAGATAGGGGTAGGGGAGGGGATTAAGAGGCACAAACTACTATGCATAAAATAAATAAGCTATAAGGAATATAGCCAATGTTTTATAATAACTTTAAATGGAGTATAATCTATAAAAATATTGAATCACTGTGTTCTAATATATTGTTATTATAATATAATACTGTAAATCAACTATACTTCAATTCAAAAAATGATCACCACAGTATGTCTAGTTAACATCCATTACCATACATGGTAGAAATCTTTTTTTCTTGTGATGAGGACTTTGAAGATCTACTCTCTTAGCAATTTTTAAATATGCAGTACGGTATTATTAACTATAGTCACATCCCCAGGACTTATTTATTTTATAACTGGCAGTTTGTACATATTGACCATCTTTACCCATTTCACTCACCCTCCACCCCCTGCCTCTGGTAACCACCAGTCTATGTATCTATGAGCTTTCTTAAAAATTCCATATAAAGTGAGATAATACAGGATTTTTCTTTCTCTGTCTGACATATTTTACCTAGCATAACGCCCTCACGGTCCATTTATGCTGTCACAAATGGCAGGATTTGCTTCTTTCTCATGGCTGAATTTTTTATATATATATATATATAATATATATATAATATATATATAATATATATATATAAATTATATACATATATAAATAAATAATTTGGCATATTATGCCAAATGTCCTTTATCCATTTATCCATCGATGAACACAGGGGTTTCCCAGTCTTGGCTATTGTAAATAATGCTGCAGTGAATATGGAGGTACAGATTTCATTTTGAATTAGAATTTCTGTTTCCTTCATACAAATACCAAGTAGTGGAATTGTTGGATCATATGATAGTTCTATTTTTAATTTTTTGAGGACCTCCATACTGTTTTCCATAGTGTCTGCACCAATTTACATTCCTACCAACAGTGCACAAGGCTTCCCTTTTCTCCACACCCTTGCCAACACTTGTTAGCTCCTGTCTTTTTGATATTAGCCATTGTAACCTGTATGAGGTGATATCTCTTTGTGGTTTGATTTGCATTTCTCTGCTGATTAGTGATTTTAGGTGCCTTTTTAATTACCTGCTGACCATCTCTGTATCTTCTTTGTAAAAATGTCTATTCAGATCCTCTGCCCATTTTTTAGTTGGATTTTTTTTCTATTTTTTTGGTATGAGTTCTTCATATAATTTGAATACTAACCCCTTATAAGATAAATGGTTTGTAAAAATTTTCTCCCATTCGGTACGTTGCCTTTTCATTTTGTTCTTGGTTTCCTTTGTTGTGCTTTTTAGTTGGATGTAGCTCCACTTGTTTATTTTTGCTTTTGTTGCCTTTACTCGGATCAACGTCTTTGCATAAGTTCTGGAAACACCTCTTTCATAGTTTCCATGGATCGTTTTTAGGGGAGAGGGTGAGTGAGATGAACTACTAGTGAAAGGAGGGTCAGTGGGTCGAACTATAGCCTCTGTTACTGTAGGTGGCCTCAAAGCCACAACTGGTAGTCATTGTCTCTCTCCCTCCTGTGCTATCCATTCTCAGTTCCCCTTATCCTTGGATAATATCTCTGCTAAAATGGATGGCTTACTTGGTGGGGTGACCCTCACCCTCGTCCCTGAGTGAGTGTTCTGAGCCCTGGTCATCATTTCTTTCTCAAACCATGGCTGCTGTACTTGACCATTTACTGTGTACTTGACCATTTACTGTGAAAACTGGGAAAGGCAGTACCAAGAAATACCCCACAGACTTTTGTTGTTAATCAATCATTTTCCAATTAAAAAAATTTTACTTCCCACAGACATTTTTATCACCCCAAAAGGAAACTCTGTACCCATTGAGAAGATACTACTTCTCTCTTTCTATCAAGCCCTGGAGACCACCAATCTGCTTTCTTTCTCTATGGATTTACTTATTCTGGATATTTCAGATAAATGGAATCATACAATGTGTGACCTTTGTGTCTGGCATCTTTCACTTAGCATGATGTTTGTGAGAGTCATCCACACTGTAATATGTATTAGTATTTCATTCCTTAAAAAAATGTTTTTGGCCGTGTAATTGTTTGATATTTAGTTGCTCCATTCCTTTTTATGACTGAATTACTATTCCACTCTAGGTATATACCACAATTTGTTTATTCATTCATCCATTGATGGACATTTGGGTTATTTCCATGATTTTTCTACCATGAATAGTGCTGCTATAAACATGTGTGTACGTAGGTTTGTTTGTTTTCAATGACTTAGGAGTGGAATTGCTGAGTCACACGGTAATTCTATGTTTATCCCAAAAAACACACCCCAAGAAACTTCCTGAAAGTCTGTCCTTGTCTCAGAATCAGCTTTTCAGGGAACATGACCTGCAACAGTATGGACAGTGTCCCATGAGAGCTTATTTGTGATGCCTGGGGGTCTGGAGTTGGGAAGGGCTTCCCTTAAGAAGTGGCAGCTAAACTGAGGGCAAATTCAATGTTTTTTCCTTCCTTCCTTTCTTCCCTCCTTCTTTCCTTCAGAGGGATGACATAGATGTTTTACACAGTATATCCTTTTAAAGCTTTTGCATTTGAACCCTGAACTTATTCATAAGACAAATAAATGATTATTTTAAGCAGCGTATTAGGGCTCAAATTATTAATATCATAGAAACATTATAGTGACAACTTGGATTGGAAACAATTTATTAGGAAAACATATGGAAGGTTTTTTGTTTTTTTTTTAAATTTATTTATTTATTTATTTATTTATTTTTGGCTGTGTTGGGTCTTCGTTTCCGTGCAAGGGCTTTCTCTAGTTGTGGCGAGCAGGGGCCACTCTTCATTGCAGTGTGCGGGCCTCTCACCGTCGCGGCCTCTCTTGTTGCGGAGCACAAGCTCCGGACGCGCAGGCTCAGTAGTTGTGGCTCATGGGCCCAGTTGCTCCGCGGCATGTGGGATCTTCCCAGACCAGGGCTCGAACCCGTGTCCCCTGCATTGGCAGGCAGATTCTCAACCACTGCGTCATCAGGGAAGCCCTGGAAGCTTTTTTTATAACAATTTTGATAAATAAAAAAGTTGAGAAATCAGAGTGTATAGACAGAATATTGGTTATTTGGGAAATTGTATCATAAAATGGATGGGCTCCACAAATTCTTCCATTTAGTTGAAGAAAAGAGTGCTAAGCCAGTTTGGGCTGCTGTCACAAAGTACCACAAACGGGGTGGGGTGGGGCTTGTAAACAACAAAACTGTATTTTCAGTCCTGGAGGCTGGAAGTCTGAGATCTAGGTGCCAGGATCATCGCCTTCTGGTGAGGACTCTCTTCCGGGTTGCAGACTGTCCACTTCTCATTGTGTCCTCATAGGGCAGAGAGCAGAGGAAAAAATCAGCTCTCATGACTCTCACAAGGGTAAGAATCTCATCATGAGGGCTCCATCCCGATGACCTCATCAAATCCTAATCACCTCCCAAAAGACCCACCTTCTAATACCATCACATTGGAGGTAGGGTGTCAACATGTGAATGCTGGGGAGACCCAAATATTCAGTCTATAACAAGTACTAATGGGGAAATGAGAGCTTCTATTGAGGATGTTAAGGGCTGCTACAAAGATCAACGGTACATGTGTTTCCAGAGAGAACTACAATATAGAATAAGTTCTATAAGGCGTTCACAGAATAGATTCGTGTTTCTTCCCCAAAACAGTCCTTGGTATCCAGAGACCCATTCCTGGAAATTGACTCTTGCTCAAGGAAATCCATCCTCTCATTAAAAAAAAGTCTTACGAAGCTACATGAATGACACAAAGGACTTTTCCCAGCTCTAAGATTCTGTGTGTAAAACCTGTTAGTCTAACTTTATTTCCAAAAGATAGACCCTCCGCGGGGTCTGCTCCTGCGGGGAAGGTGGGACCCCCCGCTTGTGCCCCGGCCCCCAGGTGTGGCTTCCTCAAGTTTGGGGTGAAGCCCCCAGCCCCCTTGGGCTCTGCAGCGCTGCGGTGGGCTCCGGGGAAGGAGTACGGTCTCTGGGGTTTCTCAGCAGGAGATGCCGGGGCTGCTGCGCAGGAACCCAGCGGCCCGGGTGGGGCGCAGACTCGCCAGGCCTGGGTGTCCCTGCTGCGCATGGCTGCTGAGAACAGGGTCCGCGATGAAGCTCTGCCTGGCAAACGGGGACTGTGGGCGGCTCCATCCTCCCCGTCCGTCGGCACAGCCCCATCGCAGCCCTCCTTTCCGACAGGCAAAGCCTGTGACCTGTGGCCAGACGGCTCCACACCCTCAGGCCTTGGTGCTCGCCCCACGCGGGGAACAGGCACAACCCCTGGGCCGGCCTCTCCAGACGGCAAGAGCAGGATGGCTTCTTCGGCGCACCTGTCGCCCACCCCGAGCCCAGGGGACGGCAGGGAGGTCTGAGGGCCACTCGGGTCTGGGCGGGGCGGAGGCACGGGCTTCGCGGCTGGGCCGGCCCTCCTCGCCGCCTCCTGCCTCTGCGCCCCGGCCCGGGGTGGGCTTCCCGTGGCCCCATCTCCTTCCCAACCCCGTCGCGCCTCTTGCCCCCCGGGCCGCGGGCTCCACCCGGAGCAGCACCGCGTCGTGAGGGTGCGGGAGGGCGCCCGCCCTCGGGGCTTCCCCGACACCTACCGGCTGTTCGGCCGGCCGCGTCCCGGATGGGCACCGGCAGGTCAGTGGAGCGGAGTAGGCCCGGGTCTCCTCTCCCCTGAAGAGGGGCCAACCGGCACCGCGCACAAAGCAGCCCTGGTGGGAGGGAGACCAGGGAGGAGGGGTCGGTGGGGAGCTTGACTCGCAGTCACTTCCGAGGGGAAGCTGAGCCCCCAGAGCTGGGGGCTGACTGGACTCAGCACTCCCACGAGGGGGTGGTCAGGAAGGACGGACCCTGTGCCTGGGGCCCAGGGCGCTCCCAGGTCAGGCGGAGTCACCAAGTGTGTCGGGTGCCGTGGACAGCTGAGGCATGTTTAGCCCAAAGGAAAGTTCCAGCGCATTGCAGAGGGCAGACGAAATACCCGGTGGTGAAAATTCATTGTTGCTAAGGGTTGAAACGAGCCAATAATTCCTCCTGTTTCTCAGGGTGTTCCGTTTGGCTGTTAATGAAATGTATTTCCAAGGAATGCAGGCATGTGGCTGAAAAGGCCAGCGGTGCCTGGGGGTCACAGCGAGACCCTCCCATCTCGCCCCCCTCGGCCATCCTGTGCTCTGGGAGCAGAGCTCTCAGCTACAGGTGAAACATAGTAGCTTCCATATCCGGATTCTAAGATTTTCTAAAGCCCTTTAAAGGCCCCCTTCTCTGAGTGGTGCTTGACCTGCTGGTGTTTGGGGCGGGAGGGTGGGCTGGGTGGAGGGTCTGAGCGCCATCCTGAGGGAAGGGCTTTGGAGGCCTGTGTGAGCCTGAGACCGGGGGCCCAGTGCCCGTGTCCGAGGGGAGGCTAGCGCTGACTCCAGCCGTGCCGAATCAGACGTCGCCCTCCTTCCCGACAAGCCAGCAAAGCCTGTCGCTCACCTTCCTGGCTGTGCTGCTTACACGTGCCCTCTGGGAAGGCCAGCCTGGCAGAGCTCTGTTCCTGCCCTTTGGGCTGCTGGTAACTGAGTACCTAGCCTGGGTGCTGGAGGGGGGATCCATAGATGGTGGAGGCCCAGCGCCTGCCCAGGGTGCTGCCCCTCTGCTGAGGGGCGCTTGCCCAGCTGGTTAGACCTGTTCGCACCCAACTGCCCACAGTCAGCACCCAGGCTAGGAACAGCAGCCTCCCCATTTCCTCGGTGTCTTCTAGTTTTGTTCCTTTCTCCTTTTCGCTGCCTTCCTCCCCAAAGAGGCAAGATACTCATCTTCAAGAACCAAATCAGGCCATGATTTTCCAGCTAAACTCATGACAGTTCTGCACTTCTGAATGACTGGGTACAAACATTTGCAAGGATGCGCTCTTGGGTGAGGCGCCAGCCAACTTTTCTAGCTTCATCTCTCTTGCTCGTGTGTGGGCACCCCCTGCTGCCCCAGATGCCTTGACTCCTCCATTTTCGTATATTCCTCCTCAGAATGCTGCCACCACCCCATCCTGGCCTTTGGGAATGTTAGCTGGCTGTTCCCCACAGCATCCTGTCACCCTGGTCCACTCTTTCTAACCTCTGTATGCCCTTCTATGAAATCTTGTCAGGTCCAACTGGAGGAAGACCACCGTATAGGTCAATTAGCTTGGGAAGGAACCCAACTGTGTGACCTGCTTCCCCTTTCCCAGTGTCTTTAAAATAACGTTAAAAAAAAAAGAAAAAGAAAAAATGTTGTTCTAGAGCTCCTATACCATCTCTTACCAACATCAGAAAACCATCCCCCAAAAGGGGAACCTCATTCATATTGAAAATAACTTCTTAACGTGTAGGCATTACCTTAGGGCATTCTAGACACTGGGGGAGGGAAAAACCATTGTATTTTTTTCTAACATTCATGTGAAACTTCTTTCCAAAGTTCTTTAAACTGTGGTATTCTTACAGGTAGACAATGTTGCTGATCAAGCGCTTGTTTCTTCCCTTTTTCTTCCCCCAGGCTCAAAGATTTGGAAAGAGATAGTTTAACAGAAAAGGTAAGGTAATCTCCACCTTAACAAAATATATGATCAAATGTGACCATTTGACAGACACTATGTAGTTCCTAAAAACAAATTTAAGTGGAATTGGCTCTCTTTTCCCTGAAGTTGAGGATAACGTGGATGTTTTTGTCTAACGTGCTGGACTAATAGGCTATTATTGGTTAGCTTTTGGTAACTCATCGAGTTTCCCAGTCTGGGTTCCGTACCATCAAGTCTGGATTATAATTTGTCCTGGTTACACTGTTTTTCAAAATCAGGTTTGTTCTAGTATGCTATTATGTGTCTGTTTCACCTTTAATCTTTCCATTTTTCACCACTCTGGAGATGGTGTGATATGATCTTAACGAAAACAACAGGAACATGTCTTGTGAATGTCTTGTGAATATTTAGCTTTCTTTTTGGCTGACTCAGCATTGCCTGCCATTCAGTCATTGTTATGTGACCAGGCAGTGTAACTATTTGTGTATTAGTCCTTGGTTCATAGCTTGGGAATGTGGAGACTTCTAAACCCATATCCTTCCCTTAGGAATGCGTGAAGGAGAAATGGAATCTCTTGCCTGAATTTCTGCAGACAGAAATAAAGAATCAGTTATGTAACTTGGAAACCAAATTACATAAAGAAGAATTATCAGAGGTTAAGTCGTCAGCATCCTGGCGGCTAGAAAACGTTTCCTCCCATGTAACTTGTCTGTGACCAGGGAAGCAGGATAATCCCACCTCTCCCTGTTACCTGATAGTTATAAAGGAAGAGCATGTGTTTCCTTATTCTCTCATGGCCACTTGTTTACATTCACTGTTACTTAAATTATCCTTTCCTGCTGTAGGAGGGCTACCTGGCTAAAGTCAAATCCCTTTTAAATACAGATTTGTCCTTGGAGAACAGAGCTCATGCTTTCAGTCGGGAAGTGAATGGATGTCTAGAAAACGGGAGCCAGACAAGTGGTGAGGAGCGCAGAGTGGAAATAGCAGAGAAAAAGAAGTCCCCCAAACCTGTTTCCAAACTTTGCATGCCCAGGAGAAGCAAGTCCGATGGAGAAACAAAATGTAAGAGCACTTGACTCGTTTGACCTCGTTGGAGTCTGGTACCGCCTAAGGGGAGGACAGACTTGGTGCCATACGGTCTGTCTGTTCCCCACACACACAACCCCTCCACCGGCAGTACTTGTTTTTTGTGTATCTTTTATTTTATTTTTGGGGGGGTGGGGGGTGGCTGTGTTGCTCGGCTTGTACGATCTTAGTTCTCCAACCAGGGATCGAACCCGGGCCCTCGGCAGTGAGAGTGCCGAGTCTTAACCACTGGACCGCCATGGAATTCCCTCTGTGTATACTTCTAACTAGCTTAGATATATACTTTAAATTTTTGTCTTCGACCAAGTTATAGAGCATTAGATCCCCAAATGTGGTTGAATTTATGAGGTATAAGAAAACAAGAGCTGCTGATATTTATGACTTATAAGTTACATGCCTGTTGAAGCTAAACGTTTATTCTTAGACTCCTTCCCCACTTATAGTCAGAGTAACTCTTCTGGAATTTTTAAAATAAGAGCCTGGGACTTGAGCTCAGGTCAGGTGCTTGGCCACTTCATCGTTTGACGAAATAAGCAGAGGCTCTGTTTCCTTGTCCGTCTCAGGGTTGGGCCCTTCATATGAGAGTCTGTGTTAAAATGGCCTAGCAAACTGGCAGGTGCTAATTTGATGACTTTAGGAAGACGGTGGTTGCTTAGAATAAGAAGAGAAGGATACTTAATCCTCAGAACCTGGTCTCTGCACCAGCTTGCTAATGCTGAAGAACTGTACCTTGGCTGTGAACTCTTTATTCATAGTGGCTTTTTTGTTTCTTTTCTGTAAGCAGCTGAAGTCTCATGTAGCCCCAGGATTACAAGGCAAACTACCAGGCAGACCACCATCACATCTCATTTCACAAGGGGGTCAGTATATAATGAATGGACAGCCCCCATTTTAGGGGCCAACTGTTTTTGGTAAAACACATATAGAATTAGTAGGATGTAACTTAGTAATTCTGACTTCCACATTGCTTAGGTTTTCCTTTTGATATTCTGTTTTTAGACATTCATGAACAGCATTTCTGAAGACCTCATCCATTTTTACTCTTAGCATCGGAAACTTCAAATGTACATACACAAAATACCAAGGATAGTAAAATGAACCCCTGTGTACCTATCACCCAGTATCAACAGTTAACAGCTCCTGGCTGTTGTTTCATCTATACCCCCATAGGCTCCAAGTGAAAATTATTCCAAATGGATTACAACTCCATACACACCCATGTTCCCCCAGTTGGATTACTTTGAAACAAATCGGACATGTCATCTTATCCACAAATACGATATTTCTAGATGACAGGGTCTCTTTCTCTGACAAGTTTTTATTTCATATTTTGCTATAATTGCTAACATCTAGCAAACAGTCTTTTGAAGAAGACAAAACATGCCTTATAAAGTGTAACAGTTCCTTACTAACAAATATATAGCAGTGTTCATACCTCCCCTTGTGTAACAGAGTTTGGTTGATTTGTTCCTTAAGCCTTTCAAGTGATAGATTCCTTATTTTCTTGCCATTTATTTAAAGAAAATAGGTCTTTTGTCTAATAGCTTCTAGGTCTGGCTGACTGCATCGTTTTGGTGGTTAATGTGTTCCCTTGTCTCCAGTTTTCTGTAAACTGGTGGTTAGGTCTAGAGTCCTGATCAGATTCCAGCTTTATTTTGTGCGACTTCATTGACGGTATGGGGCTGGCCATCAGAGGCATGTAATGTCTCTTCGGTGATTCTAGCAGCCGTTGATCAAAGTCTAGATCCATTATTTCTTAGGGTTTGCAAAACGGTGGTATTCTAAACCTGTCATCCAAAGAAACATTAAACTCGAAGCTTGTTTTAATGTCCTGGCAAAAAGGGCTTCTCCTTGGAGGGAAGAGGGTGTCCATGCCCTGAATCTTTCCAAACAGAGGGTACTCTTGGTAGGGAGGAATATACGTTGTTTTGTGCCCACTGCAAGTCTAGGGTCTGGCTGAGCTAACAGTTGGCCTTACTGTATGTGACAGCCCTGCCAAACAGAAACCTGAGGAAGACCCTGAAAAAGCAAAATCAGGTGATTCTGTCGGTGAAGAAGAAAAAGACCAGGTAGGGCTCGCGTTCAAGTTTCTTAATTCTGCCTTATTTTGGTACACTTGCTGATGATTGTGAATTTACACTTGGTCTGTCTATGGACCGTAAGTGACTGAGAGGGTGTTAGAACATATCCCTGGACCCAGGGCAGTACGAAGTGTATTATGGTTAGACCCGAGGACTCAGCAGGCCCGTAACTTTGATGTGTTCTCTCCTGTCTACCTTCCTACCTCTCCAGCTGTCAAGATTTGACAGTCAAACCAGCAGATGTGATGTGTTTAAAGCATTTCCTTCTGATGTCAGATAAGCTCCTTTCCCACATCTAATCTCTCTATAAAAGCAGAGTTGTCGTGTTACTACGTGTATTGTAATGCTGCTTCGACTTTTTAGGTTAGAAAACTGGTGGCTTGCCAAAGGCCTCCAATATAGAAAATGTCAGTCTCTAGCACTGTCCCATGTGACTTGAGGGGCAAACCTAGATACTACCAGATGGTCACACGCTATCTATTTCATTCCTGCCACAGGATTAGCTGTGTAAGTCGGGAAGTCTGTAGGTTTACAGGTGGGTAGTAAATGCCCTGTTACCTGCTAAAGATGAGTATCCGTGGTTTGCTCTAAGGCAGGATTTCTCAACCAAGGCATTGACTTTTGTGGCCAGATAAACCTTTACTGTGGGTGTGAGTCCTGTGCACCGCAGAGTGTTTAGCAAGGTCCCGACCTCTACTCACTAGATGCCCGTAACATTCCCTCTCTCTCCTCCCAGTTGTGACAACCAAAATCACCTTCAGACTTTCCCAGACTTTCCCCATTTCCCAGATGAGGGGCACAATTGCACTGAGCGAGAAGCACTGGACTCAAGGCTAGCAATATCATTGAGGTAGACATGACGTCCTGTTGTAAAAGACATACTCATTCTCCTGTTTTTATTTTGGAAATTAGATGCCACTGTTCATGATCCTTATTCAGATATCTGTCATTAAGTTGAGTCAGACTACTCACTCACAGGTGGGACACTGAGACAGAGGGAAACAGCTTGTCCAAGTCACATGGCCACATCCCTTGCCTCCTAAGAAAACGTGTCACAAGGGAAAGCAAGCTGGCTCTTGTAATATTGACAAGTGTTTTTTTTTAAACAAATGTGCCAGTTTTAGAGTTGTTCTTTGCCCTCTAACCTTTTGGAGGGCTTACATAGCCTTCAAGCTTCTGAAGAAACGAACTGGGGCACTCTTTCCCAAGCAGGAAGCAGTTTCGCTGGCAGTGTGTGAGAGGCCTTGGGGACCTGGAGGATGAACACTTGTCGCAACAGGGTTTATCCCGATATGCTAGAGTAAGGCTCAGTGCACCACACCAGTGTCATCAGGTAGTGTTTGTTGGTCAAATAAGTAGTACTACAGAGAGAATCTTATTTTAGTCAATTTAAAGTTTTGAGATCTTACTATGTTTTTTTTTTGTTGTTGTTGTTGTTTTTTAAAGCTTTTTTTTTAATTTTTATTTATTTATATTTATTTTTGGCTGTGTTGGGTCTTCGTTTCTGTGCGAGGGCTTTCTCTAGTTGCGGCAAGCGGGGGCCACTCTTCATCGCGGTGCGCGGGCCTCTCACTGTCGTGGCCTCTCTTGTTGCGGAGCACAAGCTCCAGACGCGCAGGCTCAGTAATTGTGGCTCACGGGCCTAGTTGCTCTGCGGCATGTGGGATCTTCCCAGACCAGGGCTCGAACCCGTGTCCCCTGCATTGGGAGGCAGATTCTCAACCACTGCGCCACCAGGGAAGCCCCTTACTATGTTTTTAAAAACAGGTATTAAATACATGCATTTGGTAAAACAGTACAAAAGGCTGTTTGGTACATAGCAGCCAAAGAAAAACAATGTGGCTATTCCGTGCTGAGCTATGCTGTGAGCGTTATCAAATAGATACTGGATTCTGAGGCCTTTGTTCAGGAACAAAAAAGAATATAAAATATCTGATTACCACAACTAAGACCCGGCACAATTAACTAAGTAACTAACTGACTATTTTTTAAAATCTCATTAATAGGTTTTTAATATGATTTTTTTAAATTTATTTATTTATTTTATTTATTTTTGGCTGCGTTGGCTCTTCCTTGCTGCGTGCGTGCTTTCTCCAGTTGCGGCGAGCAGGGGCTACTCTTGGTTGCGGTGCGTGGGCTTCTCATTGCGGTGGCTTCTCTTGTTGCAGAGCATGGGCTCTAGGCACACGGGCATCCGTAGTTGTGGCTCGCGGGCTCTAGAGTGCAGGCTCAGTAGTTGTGGCGCACGGGCTTCGTTACTCCGCAGCGTGTGAGAACTTCTCAGACCAGGGCTTGAACACTTGTCCCCTGCATTGGGAGGCGGATTCTTAACCACTGCACCACCAGGGAAGCCCGAGCTCTAACCTTTTAAGAAATGTGTTCCGTCCACCTTCATGGAGCAGGCGTAGGGGATGGAGAGGAGTGAGAACCCAATTGGCAGGGGTCCGGTCGCAACCTCGGAAGGGGACGGGGTTGGATCTAAGAGGTGGCACCGGGCCACAGTCGACCCCCAGTGACAGCTAAGAGCTGCACTGCTGCCCCTTCCTGCCCCAGGACCTGAGCTCAGGTCCCGGGGTGGCTGGAGAAACGCACTGTTTCTGGTGAGATGCTCTTACTTACTGTGTGGAGCTGCTCCGGCTGCCCTGGCGACCACACCCCTGCAGGGCCCTGTGCCTGTCCTCCCTGGCCCCTGCCCAGGGCTCGGGGAACAGCAGTCTCTGTGGGGCAACCTGCTTCCAAGTCCTTCAGTGACCACGGAGGAGTGGGAACGGGCTGGGCTGCTGGGGAGCCTGGGCATGCAACACCTGAGCTCAGCCCTGGGGGCTCACGTGAGGGCAGGGGCTGGGGGGTGCGGGCGGTGAGCGGAGGGGCCTCCAGCCGGTGTCAGTCTGGGCCCTGGACCTGGGGAAAGGCCTCACCCTCTCAGTCCTGACCTGCCGCTCAGGAACCCTGTGGCCCACCAGCCCGAGGCCTGTGGCACCTGCCACAGACTGCCCGGCACACGGCTGGGGTGCCAACGCCACACCTGGATTTTGCACGGGGACCATCGAGGGGCTCGGTGCACGGGAAGACGAGCAGCCCCCAGGCCCCGACATGCCCCTTCCATGTCCATCGAGAAGTGCCGGATGGAAGGCCAGCTGTGTTCCTTTTCGAGCCCCAGGGAATTCGCAGGAACAGCCCTCCCGGCCACGGGGTGCCTGCCCACCGGCTCTGGGCCTGCGACCAGCCCAGAACACAGAAGGCACAGAAGTGGGTGCAGGGAGCTGAGCCGGGTCTGCAGAAGGGCAGACACCACAGCCTGGTCCACAGCCGACTGGCCCAGGGCGGGTGAGAACGGGCGGGCAGGCTGAGGGGAGGACAGAACGTGGCACAGCCTGCCCGCCTGGGCCCTGGGGAGAAGGTCGGGGCGCTGCCCATGCCCTCGCTCCGCTGCCTGGCGTCCTTTGTGGGGGCGAAGGGCCGGAGGCAGGGCTCCCGAGGAGCTCAAAGGCCAGGGAAGGACATAAGGGACTGTCCAGACCCACCCTAGCATTCCAGTGGGGCAGCACCCTCTCTGAATTCTTACTGCCACCAAAACACATCCCTAAGGCCTTTGGGAAGAATCGCTAGGACCCAGGAAGGCGGCCCCTTGCTGTGGTCCAGACTTCACCAGCTGCCGATGACCGGAGGGAGCCAGCGGGCTGGCCACGGGGACAGGGACAGCCACAGCAGGGCTTCCCGCAGCTGTGCCCACCGCCAGAACCAGTTGCAGCCAATCACAGCCCCCGACATGCCAAACAGTGCCAGGCGAGAGGCCGGCAGGAACCTGACACCCCCTCACTAGAGAGCCGGCCCGGCCAGGTGGGGGGAGCCATCCCCGTCTGAACTCACCCCACAGCTCAGCCATCTCCCAGTGACCCAGACGCTACACCAGCAGAGAGCAGCCTGCAACGGCCGCAGGGCTGATCCCCGACCAAGGTCAGAACTCCCCCCAGTGTGACGGCCTCCATGCCGCTCCTGTGGTGGAAGGGACCGTAGGCAGAGACCAGGAGTGGAGTCTTTTTATTAATGGCTGCATTTTCAAAGAACCGTTTTGTAAGCAGGAAAGCTCCCCAGGAAGGGATTGCATTAGTGCAACAAGGGGGAGCCTTGATGCCAGGCCCTCCAGACACATCCAGGTGGAGACTTTTGGCCGAGGCCGGCCGCCAGGGACTCAGGGGCTGGGAGGACACGCGGCCCCTCCCCCGCCCCGGCGGGGCGCTAAGGCACCGGGTCCGCCTGAGTGGGCAGAACCCCGTGCCGTCAGCAGCCGGCGGCTTGCAGCCCTCAACCTGCAGCCCTTTGCTCAGGAGGAAGGCATCCTGCGTGGGGTCGCAAGCCAGGAAGAGCTTCACCATGCCCTTGGCATCCTTGGAGCCACCTGGCCTCAGAATGCAGCTTCTGTAGTCCATGGCAACCTGCCGAGAGGGGGCGGGGCTGCAGGAGGGTGGAGCTCTGCCTTCACTGAGGGTGTGGGTGTGGCCACCTCTGCTGTGACTGAACAAAGGGCAGGGGAGCAGGAGGTCCAGGGCAGGGCCCTCAGAGCCTGGCAGGCCCAGGCGGGCGGCACAAGCATCTAGGCCGAAGCCGAGGACCTCCGTGTTGGTCTGCGCGGCAGGACGGCCTCTCACCTTGCCACTCAGGACGTCCTCCTGCTTGAAGCGTGTGTGGAACGTGTCCGCGGAGTACACCTCGCTGCACAGGCAGCCATAGGACTGGGCGGTGTATCTTCCTGCCGGGCGGCCGAAGGTCGCAGGCAGGTGGGTCCCTGGGACACACGCGGAGAGGCTCCTGCCCGGCCCCCTGGCCGCTCCGTGCCCCTTCCCCAGAGCGGGGGCCTCAAACAGCCCTGTCTGAGTCCCCTGCCACTAGAGGGAGTATTGGCCCAACACTTCTAGAAAACTGGGACCTTGCAGGCAACTCAGTGGAGGAACACAAATCAGTCTTTGCCGACTTTCTACTGAAGCTCACGAGGGTTCGCCCCTAAGCCTCTTACAAGGTCAGCTGCCGAGGCTCCGAGGGATGAGTCAGGGCTCGCCCTCCAGCACGGGGAGAGCGCGGGTTAAAGCACTCACGAGGGAGTGAACCGCGTGTCCGCACCGACACGCACGGGCAAACCTCGTCGACGTGTTCCGTCCGGGCTATGAAGCCCTCTCCTGCCTCTTCCAGGCTCTCCAGAAAGCACGTGCAGATACGCCCACCCCACCCTCGGACTCCGCGGGCCACAGCTGGAGGGACCAGCCAAGGAACTGAGGCAGGAAGAGGCCAGAGGTCACCGGGCCTCGGCCAGAGCCTGTCAGTCGGTCCCCTTTCACACACCACCAGACGATCCGCTTGACCTGGGCAGTAGCCGCCAACCGACCGCTAAGGTGGGCCCGGCTCGCGCTTGGCTGCCTGGCATGGCTGGGCCCCTGAGGATCTCCTGGCAGAGGCGGGCATTCTCCTGGGCCGGGTCCGCGGGCGTCTGCGTGTGCAGGGCCTGGTACACCTCTGCCAGGACGATCTGGCGCAGGTTGAAGAGGCCTGGGGGGCAGGAGGAAGGAGACGGGGGGATGGAACTGTGTCCAGGCCGCACTTTCCAGCCGGGCGGTCCAGGCGCCCCCTTCCCTTCCCTCGGCCCGGCCGCACCTGGGTTGGCCTGCCGGAACTTGATGAGCTTGTCCCGCAGCCCCTGGGTGATGGCGCTGCCCGTGCCCCACCGAGACTGGCAGCATCGCCAAGGCCTCACAGGGTGCGGTGCCCCTGGCCCCAGAGCCTTCCCTCTGGTTCTCATCACCGGCTGTCACCAGACTCGCAGGCAACGTGCCTTTCTTTTCAGTTTTCTTTTTTCCGGCCCTCAGCCACGCAAAGGGGTGAAGCCCTGACACTCGCTGCCACGTGCATGGACCCTGAGAACACGATGCTCAGCGAGAGAAGTCAGACACAGAAGGACACACAGGGTGTGACCCCACTGAGGGGAAACGTCCAGAACAGGTAGATCCACAGAGTCAGAGTGGGTTCCTGGTTGTCAGGGGCAGGGGAAGGGAGGGAGTGATAACTAAGGGCGTGAGGAACATTTTTGGGGTGATGGAAATGTTCCAAAACAGGACAGTAGTGATGGCTGCACAGCTCAATAAACTGTCCCCGCGCGCTCCGGTGCAGCCTGTGAGAGCATCGCTCTCAGGACGAAGGGCTGACCGCAGGAAGACTGAACGAGCACTGGGTCCAGGGCCCAGAGGCTCAGCTGGGGGTCCCCCCGTGGGGAAGACACTGGGACTTGCTGAGCCTCCACGGAGACTG
This sequence comes from Balaenoptera physalus, assembly GCF_965194825.1. NCBI lineage: Eukaryota > Metazoa > Chordata > Mammalia > Artiodactyla > Balaenopteridae > Balaenoptera > Balaenoptera physalus. The sequence continues at coordinate 7,911,972 of NC_138902.1, forward strand.
GCAGCAGCCCCAGGGCCTCACAGGGCGCGGCGCTCCCGGCCCCAGAGCCTTCCCTCTGGTTCTCATCGCCGCCTGTCACCAGACTTGCAGGCAACGTGCCTTTCTTTTCTTTTGTCTTTTTTAAAGGCAACTCTTGAGTACATGTACTTAACATGCAGGGAACCAGTCCTGACTCCTTGATCTGGGGCTTCCAGCCTCCAGTCTCGAGAACATCCATTTCTGTTGTTTATGCGCCCAGTGCGTGGGCTTTGATGATGGAAGCTGACACCGAGGGCGTCGCCACGTGCGGTGTGACATCAGTGGAAGAATCCCGTGGCGAGGGCCTGCCTGAGGACCACGCATGCCCGGGCCCTCCCCGGCCCCTGCCCGCAGCCCCGCGCCCGCACCCACCTGGGAGCGGAGCTGGTGCATCGCTTGCCAGAACTCATGGAAGTAGGTCTCCAGCTCATCGTGCTGCAGCAGGGAGGGCGGGTTGGGCGTGGGCTTGGTGAACTTGGCCACCATGGCCACCATGGCGATCTGGCGGCTCCCATCCTGCTGCAGGCAGCTCGGCTGCAGGCCGAAGCAGGCCGCGTGCCCGGACTTCCCTTCCCTGGGGAGGGACGCGGGGTGAGGCCCAGCTTCCACAGAGGAGCTCCGGCCCACGGCCGACAGGTTCCTGCACGCACGCACGCACCAAGGGTAGAGATCCAGGTAGAACTTGCCGATGGATGACCTTGCCCGAGGCCGCGTCCCGGACCGTGTAAAGCCTCACGTCTTCATGACACACGTTGGCGCCCTCCTCCAGGTCGAAGGTCAGCCCCAGCAGCTCCTGGGAGATGCCCAGCAGCCCGCGCATGACCACCTGCATGGGGAAGGACTCACTGAGCAGGTACTGGTCCTCGTGGTAACACGTCTCCTCCCCCTGGTTCATGTAGTAGCGCAGGTCCCAGGCGTTGATGGGCCCGTCACAGTGCAGGCCCCGCCTCTGGCACTCGGCCTTCTTTAGCTCCAGGATCACGGCCGCTCCTGCTCCCCGAGGGGCTTCAGCTTCTGGGCCAGCTCATCTGCGGGCAGAGGGGAGAGGCTCGGCTACGTCCCTGTGGCGGCTCCCCAGCCGCCCCCCCACCCTGCGCCCCTCGAAGCAGAATGGTCTGGGAAGGTGACCCCCAAGGGCTGACACAGTGGGGTCTCAGGCAGCACCACGCCCAGTTAATAAGGTCCGCCTGACGCCCTCCCCACTGGGACTCAGGTGGAGGCGGGGTTACCTAGGAAAGTGGCCACCACCTGGCTGGTCTTGGCCATGTTCATCTCCAGCATGGAGTCGGCACGCGTGCTGAACCCCAGCAGGCAGGACTTCTGGACCTGCAGCCTCACCAGCTCCCCGAGGATCGTGCAGTTCTCCTGGAACCCAGAGACGGCCGGCGCTGGGGACCGTGGGCCATGCTCTCCCTGTGGGACCCCTGGCCAGGTCTCTGCATGCGGGCAGGGCTCTCAGGCCACTGGCGGGCACAGCCAATCCCCCTCCCTCCTCCTCCTGGCCCGGATTTCTAGACACTTTGGTGCTGTCCTAACACGTGGTCTTTATTAACACAGGTCCTTTTGGAACCAGAAACAGCGTGAACGTGATGGGCTCTAAGGCCAAGGGCAGGAATAAATGCGGCCAGGCTCTCCAGGAGCCACCCAGGCAGGGGCCTCCCCGGGCTCAACAATACAAACTCGGCTGCCGTGCAGACAGCAGCTCATCCCCACAGCGCCCGAACACCCAGTCCCTGGACGGCGAGACGCCTGTTGCTGCAGGTGGCCCGTGGCTCGCTGGTGAGGCCCGGCCCCAGGCGTACGCCACCTTCTCTGGGGCCACCTCTCCGGTTCTGCGGTGGGGTTCTCCTGGAAGCCCCCAGTCACCACAGGACCAACGTGGCCTGTCTGCAGCCCAAGAAGGTGGGGACACAAGACTGTTCCCCGTGCCCCCTGCATCACCCGCGAGGCCCAGCAAGCACCAGTGGTGTCTGCGGGGAAGATGAAGGGCTCGTGCACAGCCCCCATCTACTGAAGATGCTAAACGGCAGAAGCGCAGACTGCAGCCACACGCGGTGTGGACCAAACGCAAGTGTCCTTACAGGACCCGATGTCTGAATGTCAAGGCCGTGCCCAGGCCACAGTGAGAAGGCCCAGACACCACGCAAGGCACAGAGAGGGGATGGGGGGAACATCTGCGAATCTGAGCTCATCAGGCATCACCCCAGAGGGAGAGGGAGAGGGAGAGAGGCAGAAGGAGATACGGAGGGAGAGGGAGAGAGAGGGAGGGAGAGACTTCTCTCCCTTCTCTGGGGGTTCTCTAGTGCAGCCAATGCTGAAAACCACTGCATTTCGGGAAATGGGTCCTCATAGAAAAGTTAAATAGTAGCTCATGGCATTATCGACACATAATAAAAAGGCCCAAAATCTTGGGGAGTCAGGGAGGGGAGCTGGCGGCTGCCTCGTAAACGAGGAGAGATTGGGCGTCAGAGAAGGGACCTGTGCAGCCTGCCACCCAGGGCCCTGTAGACGTCATCTCCCAGCTGTGGTCCAGGGCTGGAAGTCAGCGGGGAGGTCAGGCCGTCCAAGCATCAACGTTGACTTCAGGGCTGATCTAAAAGGTGCCTGGTGTCTGTTGAAGCAGAAAAAAGAGAAAGCAGTGGGGAGAGCATGGGAGGGGGAGGGAGCCCCCCTCCTCAGCCCTTCTCCCTCTCTTCCTCCCTCCCTCTCCCTCGCTGCCTCTCACTCTCCCTCTCCCTCCATCTCTCCCTCTGCCTCTCTCTGTCCCTTCCTCTCCCTCTCTCCTTCCCTTTCTCCCTGTCCCACTTTCCCTGTCCCTCTCTCCCTCTACCTTGTTCCCTCTCCCTCTCTCCCTCCCTCTCTCCCTCTCCCTCCACCTCCTTCCCTCTCTGGTGAGGGAAGGAGGTGGAGGGAGAGGGAGAGAGAGAGTGGGAGAGGGAGGTGGGAGAGGGAGAGAAGAAGAGGGAGAGGGAGAGAGGGATGTCTCTCCCTCCCTCCCTCTATCCCTCCCTCCCTCCCTCTCTCCCTCTCCCGCTCCCTCTCTCCCTCTCCTCCCTCTCCCTCTCCCTCCAACTCTCCCTCTCTCTCTCCATCTCCTCACTCCCTCCCAGAGTGGGAGACAGAGGGAGAGGCAGAGACGAGGGAGAGGGAGATAGGGAGAGGGAGAGGGAGGGGGCAGAGAGGGAGACGGAGGGGTGAGAGAGGGAGAGGGAGGGGGGAGGGAGGGAGGGAGAGGGGAGAGAGGAAGAGGGAGAGAGGGAGGGAAACAGGGATCCCTCTCCCTCCCTCTCCCTCTGAGTCTCCCTCTCTCACACTCTGTCTACCCTCTCTCAGGAAGGAGTGGGAGCAGGAGGGAAGGAGAGGCAGAGAGGGAGAGGGAGAGAAAGAGAGACAGACAGACAGAGACAGAGAGAGAGGAGAGGAAGCAGGGAGAAAACAGAGAAAGAACACACCATCTACATTTCTGTCAAATGACACCGGGGATCCTTACACAACCAGGAGAAAATTACACAGCGAGGCTCTTTCTCAGCTGGAACTGCAACTGCAGACGGGGCCAAACACCACCAGGCTGGCCACACATGTCCAGCCACTGCCCCAGTCCCGTGAGTCTGGTCAACAGGGCTCTGAGTGTCTGCTCCAGGGAGCTGGGGTTCACCCTCTCACCCGGGAGGCTGGGCCAAGCCAGTAGGGCCCCGGGCTGGACACAGGGGGGAAAGCATCCCCACAGGACAGCTTGTGCGAGCAGATTCAGCTGCCAGATTCTAGAGGCCCGGGATCACCCTGTGGCCCGTGAAACCCAGGAGCCACGAGGGTCTTGCATCGTGATTCCTGTCTGTTGGACTGTCAAGTTTATGTAGGGAATCTTGGAAACAGTGGTAACAAGACTGAATTGGAACGAGCTTTAGGCTATTATGGACCACTCTGAAGTGTGTGGGTTGCTAAAAACCCTCCCGGCTTCGCTCTTGTTGAACGTGAAGATCCCCGAGATGCAGCCGATGCTGTCCGAGAACTAGATGGGAGAACACTATGTGGCTGCCGAGTAAGAGTGGACCTGTGGAATGGGGAAAAGAGAAGTCGAAATCGTGACCGCCTCCTTGGGGTCGTCGCCCTCGAGATGATTATCGGAGGAGGAGTCCTCCACCTCGCCACACATCTCCAAGACGGAGAAGCTTCTCCCTCAGCCAGAGCAGGTCCCTTTCTAGACATAGGAGAAGAGAGAGATCACTGTCCCAGGAGAGAAATCACAAGCCATCCCAATCTTTCTCTAGGTCTCCTAGCCGATCTAGGTCAAATGAAAGGAAAAAGAAGACCACTTTGCAAGAGGGGTGGTGTACAGGAAATAACTTCATTTGACAGGAGTATGTACAGAAAATTCAAGTTTTGTTTGAGACTTCCGAAGCTTGGTGCACTTTTTAAATGTTTTAGCTGTTCACATTTGTTTGTCTCTTGAGACAGTGACACATAAAGGTGTCATTCTCTATGGTTTGAAATGGGTCATATGAGGCATGTGATATGAAGAATTGTTACCTTACAATGTTCCCTTAAGCAAAATTGAATTTGCTTTGAATTTTTGGTCTTGCCTGGACTGATAGTAAAACTCTGACTCCTGCCCAGCTAAAGTGTGATGTTTACTATTATGGAAACAACACTGGCAAACATTGAAAAGGCTTTCTGTAGCTGGGATATGGTATGCAGCTGTAGTTAAGCAAGCAGTCTTTAAAAGGTGCTGTGAACACAAGCCAGCAGGTAAAAATAAAAGCTGCACCCTTACCCTAGATTAGAGGTTTAAAAATTCCACTAGTCTTCACACCGGACAAGAGGTTGTCCAGTACTGAGCTCTGACCGCCACAGTAAAAGTCAGCTCTACCCACCACCAGAGCCTCCCATCAAGCCTCTTAGATAGCCTCAACCACCAGAGGGCAGACAGCAGAAGCAAGAAAAACTACAATCCTGCAGCCTGTGGACCAAAAACCACAGTTACAGAAAGATAGAGAAGATGAAAAGGCAGAGGGCTATGTACCAGATGAAGGAACAAGAAAAAACCGCAGAAAAACAACTAAATGAAGTGGAGATAGGCAACCTTCCAGAAAAAGAATTCAGAATAATGATAGTGAAGATAATCCAGGACCTCAGAATAAGAATGGAGGCAAAGATTGAGAAGACGCAAGAAATGATTAACAAAGACCTAGAAGAATTAAAGAACAAACAAACAGAGATGACCAATACAATAACTGAAATGAAAACTACACTAGAAGGAATCAATAGCAGAATAACTGAGGCAGAAGAACGGATAAGTGACCTGGAAGACAGAATAGTGGAATTCACTGCTGTGGAAAAGAATAAAGAAAAAAGAATGAAAAGAAATGAAGACAGCCTAAGAGACCTCTGGGACAACATTAAACGCAACAACATTCGCATTATAGGGGTCCCAGAAGGAGAAGAGAGAGAGAAAGGACCAGAGAAAATATTTGAAGAGATTATAGTCGAAAACTTCCCTAACATGGGAAAGGAAATAGCTACCCAAGTCCAGGAAGCGCAGAGAGTCCCAGTCCCATACAGGATAAACCCAAGGAGAAACATGCCGAGACACATAGTAATCAAATTGGCAAAAATTAAAGACAAAGAAAAATTATTGAAAGCAGCAAGGGAAAAACGACAAATAACATACAAGGGAACTCCCATAAGGTTAACAGCTGATTTCTCAGCAGAAACTCTGCAAGCCAGAAGGGAGTGGCATGATATACTTAAAGTGATGAAAGGGAAGAACCTACAACCAAGATTACTCTACCCGGCAAGGATCTCATTTTGATTTGATGGAGAAATCAAAAGCTTTACAGACAAGCAAAAGCTAAGAGAATTCAGCACCACCGAACCAGCTGTACAACAAATGCTAAAGGAACTTCTCTAAGTGGGAAACACAAGAGAAAAACAGGACTTACAAAAACAAACCCAAAACAATTAAGAAAATGGTCATAGGAACATACATATCGATAATTACCTTAAACGTGAATGGATTAAATGCCCCAACCAAAAGAGATAGACTGGCTGAATGGATACAAAAACAAGACCCATATATATGCTGTCTACAAGAGACCCACTTTAGACCTAGGGACACATACAGACTGAAAGTGAGGGGATGGAAAAAGATATTGCATGCAAATGGAAATCAAAAGAAAGCTGGAGTAGCTATACTCATATCAGATAAAATAGACTTTAAAATAAAGAATGTTACAAGAGACAAGGAAGGACACTACATAATGATCAGGGGATCAATCCAAGAAGAAGATATAACAATTATAAATATATATGCACCCAACATAGGAGCACCTCAATACATAAGGCAACTGCTAACAGCTATAAAAGAGGAAATCGACAGTAACACAATAATAGTGGGGGACTTTAACACCTCACTTACACCAATGGACAGATCATCCAAAATGAAAATAAATAAGGAAACAGAAGCTTTAAATGACACAATAGACCAGATAGATTTAATTGATATTTATAGGACATTCCATCCAAAAACAGCAGATTACACGTTCTTCTCAAGTGCGCACGGAACATTCTCCAGGATAGATCACATCTTGGGTCACAAATCAAGCCTCAGTAAATTTAAGAAAATTGAAATCATGTCAAGCATCTTTTCTGACCACAACGCTATGAGATTACAAATGAATTACAGGGAAAAAAACGTAAAAAAGACAAACACATGGAAGCTAAACAATACGTTACTAAATAACCAAGAGATCACTGAAGAAATCAAAGAGGAAATCAAAAAATACCTAGAGACAAATGACAATGAAAACACGACGACCCAAAACCTATGGGATGCAGCAAAAGCAGTTCTAAGAGGGAAGTTTATAGCTATACAAGCCTACCTAAAGAAACAAGACAAATCTCAAGTAAACAATCTAACCTTACACCTAAAGAAATTAGAGAAAGAAGAACAAACAAAACCCAAGTTAGCTGAAGGTAAGAAATCATAAAGATCAGAGCAGAAATAAATGAAATAGAAACAAAGAAAACAATAGCAAAGATCAATAAAACTAAAAGCTGGTTCTTTGAGAAGATAAACAAAATTGATAAGCCATTAGCCAGACTCATCAAGAAAAAGAGGGAGAGGACTCAAATCAATAAAATCAGAAATGAAAAAGGAGAAGTTACAACAGACACCGCAGAAATACAAAGCATCCTAACAGACTACTACAAGCAACTTTATGCCAATAAAATGGACAACCTGGAAGAAATGGACAAATTCTTAGAAAGGTATAACCTTCCAAGACTGAACCAGGAAGAAACAGAAAATATGAACAGACCAATCACAAGTAATGAAATTGAAACTGTGGTTAAAAATCTTCCAACAAACAAAAGTCCAGGACCAGATGGCTTCACAGGTGAATTCTATCAAACATTTAGAGAAGAGCTAACACCTATCCTTCTCAAACTCTTCCAAAAAATTGCAGAGGAAGGAACACTCCCAAACTCATTCTATGAGGCCACCATCACCCTGATACCAAAACCAGACAAAGACACTACAAAGAAAGAAAATTACAGACCAATATCACTGATGAATATAGATGCAAAAATCCTCAACAAAATACTAGCAAACAGAATCCAACAACACATTAAAAGGATCATACACCACGATCAAGTGGGATTTATCCCAGGGATGCAAGGATTCTTCAATATACGGAAATCAATCAATGTGATACACCATATTAACAAATTGAAGAAAAAAAACCATATGATCATCTCAAGAGATGCAGAAAAAGCTTCTGACAAAATTCAACACCCATTTATGATAAAAACTCTCCAGAAAGTGGGCACAGAGGGAACCTACCTCAACATAATAAAGGCCATATATGACAAACCCACAGCAAACATCATTCTCAATGGTGAAAAACTGAAAGCATTTCCTCTAAGATCAGGAACGAGACAAGGATGTCCACTCTCACCACTATTATTCAACATAGTTCTGGAAGTCCTAGCCACGGCAATCAGAGAAGAAAAAGAAATAAAAGGAATACAAATTGGAAAAGAAGAAGTAAAACTGTCACTGTTTGCGGATGACATGATACTATACATAGAGAATCCTAAAACTGCCACCAGAAAACTGCTAGAGCTAATTAATGAATATGGTAAAGTTGCAGGATACAAAATTAATGCACAGAAATCTCTTGCATTCCTATACACTAATGATGAAAAATCTGAAAGAGAAATTATGGAAACACTCCCATTTACCATTGCAATGAAAAGAATAAAATACCTAGGAATAAACCTACCTAGGGAGACAAAAGACCTGTATGCAGAAAACTATAAGACACTGATGAAAGAAATTAAAGATGATACCAACAGATGGAGAGATATACCATGTTCTTGGATTGGAAGAATCAACATTGTGAAAATGAGTATACTACCGAAAGCAATCTACAGATTCAATGCAATCCCTATCAAATTACCAATGGCATTTTTTACGGAGCTAGAACAAATCATCTTAAAATTTGTATGGAGACACAAAAGACCCCGAATAGCCAAAGCAGTCTTGAGGGAAAAAAATGGAGCTGGAGGAATCAGACTCCCTGACTTCAGACTATACTACAAAACTACAGTAATCAAGACAATATGGTACTGGCACAAAAACAGAAACATAGATCAATGGAACAAGATAGAGAGCCCAGAGATTAACCCACGCACCTATGGTCAACTAATCTATGACAAAGGAGGCAAAGATATACAATGGAGAAACGACAGTCTCTTCAATAAGTGGTGCTGGGAAAACTGGACAGCTACATATAAAAGAATGAAATTAGAATACTCCCTAACACCATACACAAAAATAAACTCAAAATGGATTAGAGACCTAAATATAAGACTGGACACTATAAAACTCTTAGAGGAAAACATAGGAAGAACACTCTTTGACATAAATCACAGCAAGATCTTTTTTGATCCACCTCCTAGAGTAATGGAAATAAAAACAAAAATAAACAAGTGGGACCTAATGAAACTTCAAAGCTTTTGCACAGCAAAGGAAACCATAAACAAGACGAAAAGACAACCCTCAGAATGGGAGAAAATATTTGCAAATGAATCAACAGACAAAGGATTAATCTCCAAAATATATAAACAGCTCATTCAGCTCAATATTAAAGAAACAAACACCCCAATCCAAAATTGGGCAGAAGACCTAAATAGACATTTCTCCAAAGAAGACATACAGACGGCCACGAAGCACATGAAAAGATGCTCAACATCACTAATTATTAGATAAATGCAAAACTACAATGAGGTATCACCTCACTGCTGTTAGAATGGGCATCATCAGAAAATCTACAAACAGCAAATGCTGGAGAGGGTGTGGAGAAAAGGGAACCCTCTTGCACTGTTGGTGGGAATGTAAATGGATACAGCCACTATGGAGAACAATATGGAGGTTCCTTAAAAAACTAAAAATAGAATTACCATATGACCCAGCAATCCCACTACTGGGCATATACCCAGAGAAAACCGTAATTCAAAAAGACACATGCACCCGAATGTTCATTGCAGCACTATTTACAATATCCAGGTCATGGAAGCAACCTAAATGCCCATCAACAGACGAATGGATAAAGAAGATGTGGTACATATATACAATGGAATATTACTCAGCCATAAAAAGGAACGAAATTGAGTCATTTGTTGAGACGTGGATGGATCTAGAGACTGTCATACAGAGTGAAGTAAGTCAGAAAGAGAAAAACAAATATCATATATTAATGCATGTATGTGGAACCTAGAAAAATGGTACAGATGAGCCAGTTTGCAGGGCAGAAGTTGAGACACAGACGTAGAGAATGGACATATGGACACCAAGGGGGGAAAACTGCGGTGGGGTGGGGATGGTGGTGTGCTGAATTGGGCGATTGGGATTGACATGTATACACTGATGTGTATATAATTGATGCCTAATAAGAACCTGCAGTATAAAAAAACAAACAAAACAACTAATACTAAACTTTCATTGGGTTATTTGTATGGAAATATGTTAATATAAATGTTTCAGACATTACATGAAATTTCTAAAAATCTTATATGTTCTCGTATAATGTTATAAGTCATAATCCTAGTTATTACTTTAAAATGTATATCTCAGAAATAACTAATTTTCTTGTCAACTGCATTATTATGAACTTTCATCAAATCTTTAACCGTGGTCATTTTTAAGTCTTTTGTCATTTACAGACAGTTCTGGGTGTACTCTGATGAGTTTGCAAATATGTTCCTATAAAAGGGTTTCATCTTCAAGAAATTCATGGAAAAGACTCTGACAAGTACAGGTTTCTCGTAACTGACTGTACTGCTGAACTGAATGAATAAGCATTTTCAGAACTCTAATGAAAAACTGATGAACTCATAAAAGTGCTAACAAAGGATCAAGATAAAAAAAAATTAATTACATGGGACTGAGTGAACTGATGAGGATGAGTATAATTTTTGTGACTTTCTGTCTGAATTAAAAAAAAAAAAAAATCCCACAAGGACTCAGAGGCAAAGAATATACAAATCAATTTTCACCGCAAAGTAAAGGAGCTGTTACAGTGGAGGATTACTGGAATGAATGTCAATATTATGACATAGTATGAGTATGTTTCATGTTTGGTAATTGCAATCATTGTTGCTTTTGTTGTGGTCATCCATGTACAATGCTTGGTGTCAGTCTATTTATCTCTTGTAAAAATAAAACACAGTGTGTGTGTATGAAAAAAAAAAAATGCTCTAGTTTTCCTGAATACCTGGAATATAATTACAATACATTTAAAAAAAAACTGTTATGAGTGAAAAAGAAACAGATTAATCAGTAAAAAAATAATAGGAAAAAAATATGAACAGGTATTTTGAAAAAAAAAAAATTAATTCTTGTAGTGTGTTACGAAAGATGACTGAACCAAAAGGATAACGGTGTTTCTGGTTCTGTTGTTAGTGTTCTCCATGGAAACATCGCGGAAGCTTCTGGACTCAATTTCCTTCCCCATGTGTGAATGTCATTGAAAATATCCAACTCCATTCTATCCCCATAGAACTTCAGAAACTAAGCAAAATGAAGACTCAAAATTCATTTCAAATAATGAAATGAAAATATAATGTAGAATGGAACTGGGAAAATACCTGGTTTAAATTCTGGAAAGTACTAACTATACAACTCTGGATAAGTTGCTTAATCTTGTTTAGTCTGATTTCATGCGGATCTCACAGGATGTTATGATGATTAATTTAATACCTTTGTATAACGTACAGTGTTATGTAATTTCTTCTTGTTCTTCTTGAGTCAATTCATATCTTTAAGCAACTCACTTTAAAAAATAGTTACTTACTTGCTTAAATTACTCTTACCTTCTATTATCAGCTGAATTGTGTCCTGCTCAGGTTAATATGTGGAAGTCTTAACCCCCAATACCTCGTAATATGACTGGATTTGGAGATAAGGCCCTTAAATAGGTAACTGAGGTCAAATGAGCGGGCTCTAGGTCCAATATGACTGGGGTCCTTATAAAAAGAAAATATTAGGACACAGGCATGCACAGAGAGAACAAAGTGATTATTAGTAACCACGATCATGTCCTGAATGCATGGAACACGTCACCATTTGCCAACCACCCTGTCAAGTCAGCAGAAACTACAGAAATTGAGAGCTCTCCGCAGAAATTCACACACCCGTGCACCAGGTAACAGACCACAGGCAGACGTTCACTCAGCCTTTCACGTGTCCCTCATGGAGGGCACGCTCTCTTCTGGGCGGGGCGAGCAGAGACACTTATCGGGAGTTTTACTACTTTTAAAATGCGTTGAGTCTGGAGCCTGTGCTCCACAACAAGAGAGGCCGGGACGGTGAGAGACCCGCGCAGCGCGATGAAGAGTGGCCCCCCACTTGCCACAACCAGAGAAAGCCCACACACAGAGACGAAGACCCAACACAGCCAAAAATTAATTAATTAAAATTAAATTACATAAAATTAATTAAATATAAATATATAACATATATTTATATATATATAAATATAAATTTATAAATATATAACATTAAATTTTTAAAAATTAATTAATAAAAAAATCAACCACTGCAATTAAATATTATTATTATTTTTTTTTTTCTGGGTGAAGTAGAAAAGAATAGCTTTATTGCTCTGCCAGGCAAAGGGGCACACAGCGGGCTCGTGCCCCTCAAAACTGTGTGTCCCTAAACCGGGAGGATTTGGTGAGTTTTATAGCAATGGTTCAAGGGCGGGTTGCTGATAAAGATTACGGTGTGGGCAGGGCCTGCACTCCTTTAATCTGGCCTCAGGGGGTCTTCTCCTAATGAGCTTCTCTTGCTTCCTTTAATCTGGTCCCAGGTGGTCTCCTGATGAGCTTCTCGAGATTATCAAACTGTGGTCTTCTCTGGAATGAAGAATGCTAACATCTTCCATTTGTTGGGGGCTTTAGTTCGGTGATCAGAGAAAAATCACAACGCTGAAGTGCCACTTTAAAACCATCAGGATGGCAAAAGTCTCTAGGAAGCGCTGATGAGACTTCAACTTGGCTCCGGCTACGCACAACATCCACCTGGCAGAGTCCCGGGGCCATCCAGGCGCCGCAAGCGCGGAGCTGGCAGCTCCCGGGCGGACCCCGAGGGCGCGCCGCTCCCCTGGGTGGGGGTTGGCAGGCAGGAACGCGCCCCCTGGGCACGGCTGCGGCTCGGGCGCCGGATGTGGAGCCCCAGCACGATGGCCCCTCGGCGCCCGGGGCTCGGCGCGTGGACCACGGCCCGGCACACCACAGTCCAGCGAGGCCCCCGGGGCTTTGCTTTCGAGAACCCGATCGGAGTAGGCATTTCGAAGCGGACCCGCCGCGCGGTCCATTGCCCCCCGCGGACCCTGCTGGGAGGACAGGGCCTCGGAGGAGAGGATCAGAGAGAAGCGGGGGGGGGGGGGGTTGTTTACTGGGGTCCGCGGGAGCCCCTGGGCGCGAGAAAAGGGCCGCCCGGCAGGCTCCGGGGAGCAAGCGCCCCCGGCCCGGACAGACCGCGCGCCCGGGCGCAGAGCCGGGCCTGCGTTCGGGGAAAGTTGCAGTTCTCCTCCGGCGCCCGTCCCCGCGCCCCCGGGACACCCGACACCCGGGCTCCGCGTGCGCGGCGGCCGCCGCCCCCAGCAAGTTTCCCCAAGCGCCCCTACCTGGGTCCCCGGCCGCGGAGGGGCCGGTTTCCGCGCCGCTCCTGCAGGCACACAAAAGAGCGGGGCGGCTGCGGGGTCTGCGGGTGGCCCCCGGGCACCCGCCCGGACGTAAACAAACTCCGGGGTCCGCGCTGGGCGCCCCACGCCTGGCGGGGGAGCGGCGGCGCGGTCCCCGCCCGCTGACAGCCGGGGGCCGCGGCCGGGGCCCGGGCCGGCCGGGGAGCGCGGACGCCCGCCCGGCCACCCGCCCGCCTGGCCGGAGCCGGGCCGCGCCGCCGCCGCCGGCCGCTCTGACCCTCTCCCGAGCCGGCGGCACCACAGCGCCACCAGCCCCAGCTCCGCCGCGCCGGCGGCAGTGGCGGCGGCGGCTCCTCCTGGAGAGGCAGGCGCTTCACCCCCACAGCAACTCCCCACAAACTTTCCCCGGGAATACGGCGGGCCGGGGGCGCGCGGCCGGGCGCCGCCGCCGGGCCGCAGCCCCCTCCCGGCGCAGCGCCCGCCGCCGCCGCCCGCTCCCCCGCAATTACATATTAAAAAAAAAATGCGTTGATACAACCATGTCTCACCTTTGCTTGGATCAGTCAGCAAACGCTTTTTGGAAACCCCAAATTCTCCACATCTCCTACCTTTCCGGCTGCCCTGCTCCTCAGGCCGGGTTCCCATGGGAGGCGGGGCTGCGTGCGGACGCACGACGAGTGCACTGACGTCCTCGAGCCCCGCCCCCACGGGGCCGCCTGCCGGTTGGAAGGGCAGCCCCCCGGCGCGGAGGGCGATGAGGCCGGTGCCGAAGTGAGCGCCGCACGGAGGGGCCTGCCTAACTGGGGCCCGTGGCCCTGCGTCTTCTGGCTGCGACGCGGGTCTTACCATTTTATTTGTCAATTATATCTCAACAGAGCTGAGGAAAAAAAGAAGGAAAACAACAGGGTCATCTTGGATATTTTCCCTTCCTGTACTGCCACACTGTCCCCCCAACCCCCAAGTCCCTTAGGATAAAGTATAAAAGTTAAATAGTTAAAAACAGAAAGAAAGAGTCACTCCCTTACCTAAGGAAAGAAGGAACATTCCACTCAGACACAGTAAAACCGGCCAGTGCAACCAACGGAGCCAGGGGTCAGGGGCAGGCTGTCACCCTTGCTCCAAACAATGGTGTGGAGAAGCAAAGAGCACACCAGATCAGAGAAGGAGGCTGCACTGCACAGGGAAAGCCCACAGAAAGGGACTCACACGCAGCTGTTCCGAGGCCAGAGACGAGAGAGGAAGGCCTGCTGCTGGGAGAGCCTGCTGACCGCCCTTCAACATGGGCACTTAGTGCCTCCACAGAGAAAAGAACAGCCGGCCTTCCCGTGGAGGTAAGTCTCCATCAGTTCCGCAGGACCCAAAAAGAGGTACCCTTCAAGAGCATTCCAGGTTAGGGCAAATCTAAGCATTTCAGCTGAAAATCACTTCTGTGGAGGGCCACAGACTGCAGGTGCTTTAAATCTGAACTTGCAGACATCTCATGTACCAAAGCTTCCAGGAGGTCAGTTACAGTAGATGAGAGCATGAGATAATAAAAGTGTCACCTTGTTTGCAATTCCAATACCAAACTCGAAAATCAGTCCAGTAATGTCATCTCCCAAAAGTACAGTCAGAAATGATTTACACAGTTCCGAGCAACGGTGTTTATTTTCATACGAGGAACGGTGCTTGTACACTTGCCAGGCTGGGCCAGAGGCAGGGCCATCCCAGTCCTCTACCTTGAATGAGGAGGACTCAGGTAGGGAATGGTGTACTTTATGACATCAGTCTCAAAGGTTCAAGAAAACAAGTAAGTAAATAATTTAAAATGTGAATAAATACTCATGTACAAAGATGTTTATTAACAGGGTCGTTTATAATGATCATGAAAAAGAGGAAACCACCTAACTGTCCCCAGACAGGAGAATGGCTGCGGAAACACGGGTGACTTCTAAAGACGAAATATTATGTAGTCACTAAAATGGTGTAACTTGAGAGTTTTACATGACATTGGAACATAGTAATAATGCTAAGTGAAAAATCAGTACACAAAATGGCCTGGGCCATATCTCAACCGTGTTTAAGAATGCACCGGGGGCTAAGGGACTAAAGAAACACGCCCAATAAGAGCGACTCTCTCTAGGTGTTCTTTACATTTTTTGATATTATGAAAATTGTCTACAATGAGCCATTACTACTTTTATCAATAAAAAAAAAACCTTCAAACACTACAAAGAAAAGTACTTTTTTTTTAAAGTTAGGCATGTACAACGAAAACATGCTTAGTTTTTCCTAGTAAAGAAAATGAATTTCATATGAATCTGTCTGTTTTCAGCCTAGGCCTCTCAGACAATTCTTTCTTCCTTACGACCCACAACCTAAGATGCAGAATACGTCTTCTGTTCTCTTCATTTATCTTATCTTTGTTTTTCACTTTCAAGGCTGTCCCTTCGTTGTGGTGTCTGAGCCCTCGGTGGATAGGTCTCTGCATGGTTTGGGGCCTCGATGTGCAGGAGTCTAAAGGTTCCTCCTCGGTCACACTTGCTCTTTCTCTGGATTCTTTCTTCAGCCTTCTCATGCTCCTCTGGAGGCTTTGGCCATCAGGACTGAACTTCACCCAAAGAATAAGAACATTTCCTGCTGGTCCAAGTACTTCACAGTAGTTGAGGTTAATGTTTACAAGAAACAACCTAGGATGAACTCTTTTAGCCTATGTTGGTTCACAGAATTAGAGAATCATAAAACATTGGATCTGAAGGGACTTTTAGAAGTTATCTATTCCAATTTTGGTCCTTCTGAAGATGTGACTGTCCTGAGAGTACAGCTTGTGATTATCCACTTACTACGTAGGCGGCACTCAAACGAAACCCGTGCGAAGGCAGCGGAAGTGATGCCCCTGGCTGACATGCATCGGGCTTTCTTAATGACCCTACTCCTGACCCCGGGGGTTGGGACACCTTGAGGTCCTGGCCGCAGCCAGGGGTGGGGAGGCAGAGACCATGGGGAAAGAGCAGAGGGTGATAAAGAGAGCGGGTTACCAAGAAGGCTGCAGAGTCTGCACCCTGGAACGTTTTCAGGGTCAGCTGATGTCTCAAGTGCTGTCCAGCTCCGTTATTTTACATCATCCAGAGACCACAGGGCCGGGAAGAGGCGGTTTAGCCTGGAACTATGAACCACAGGATTGTCCTGCGGGGAGAGGGAGTGGAAATTTCTGACCCTCTCCTGAGCAGTGCAGTCAACGGCCTTCATGAATTTATGGAACATGAACAAACTTATTTTGGTCCTCTAGCTACAGTTTCCACTGCAGAGCCTGTGGGCTCAGCCCTTCTGTACCAGGCCCCATTCCAGATATATTCACTCTCCCTTCTGCATTTTTGTCATTCTGACATTTAAATTTCTTGTTGGCTCATAAAGCGTGTGTGTTATTCAGATGTTTGCCACACAGCCTTTTGCTCCCTGGGAAGGCACTGTCTAAACCTAGGAAGTAAAAATATTTTTCAAAGGATGAAGAAATAAAAGCAAAATTAATTCAAATGAATTAAAAGTTAAAGGAGTTAGGATGATTTGGCCTGAAGAAGGGAAGATTTAGGAGGTCCTACATGACTTACATGAAAAATATTTCTTAAAAACGGAAAGACGGCCTCAGGAGGCATAAGTGCTAGTTTCCTGGAGGTGTTCAAATGGGACCTGAATGACTGAGTGGTGGGTTAGAGCAACAAAGCCCCTACCTATTGTTTCCATTTTAAACGGATAATTCAGTGATTCCATGAAAAGGTTACCAAAAGGAAATACATTATCAGCCACTCCTTACCCAGTTGGAGATACAGCAAACACTCTTTCCAACGACAGGCGAATGGATAGACAAGATGTGGCACGTACATACAATGGAATATTACTCAGTCATAAAAAGGAACGAAATTGGGTCATTTGTAGACACGTGGATGGACCTTAGAGTCTGTCATACAGAGTGAAGTAAGCCAGAAAGAGAAAAGCAAGTATCGTACATTAACGCATACGTGTGGAACCTAGAAAAATGGTACAGACGAACCTATTTGCAGGGCAGGAATAGAGACGTAGACATAGAGAATGGACATGTGAACACAGAGAGGGAAGGGGAGGGTGGGACGAATTGGGAGATTAGGTTTGACATAAATACACTACCATGTGTAAGTAAAATAGCTGGCTAGTGGGAATCTGCTGTATAGCACAGGGAGCTCAGCACAGTGCTCTGTGACGACCTAGAGGGGTGGGATGGGGGCTAGGGGGTGGGAGGGAGGTCCAAGAAGGAGAGGATATAGGTATACATAGAGCTGATTCACTTTGTTATATAGCAGAAACTAACGCAACCTTGTAAAGCAATTATACTGCAATTAAAAAAAAGAAAAGTCTTTCATTGTAATAAGAAAAACTACACTCAGGAGGAAAAAACTTTGTAACTGAATGGGTTGCCACACACTGCAATAAACTCCCACTGGAAATGTGGCACTACTTGCAGTGAAGATTTGAAAAAGATTTGAAAAATAGATTATTACCATCTTGCGGAGTGTTTTAGGTGCAATACTGCTTGAAAGCCAGGGACTAGAACAGCTGAGCTTTACACATTTTCTCCCACTCCAAGACAGAAGTGGCTTCTGAACGTTTTTCCCTTTCTGTAGGCACTATAGACAGATTCCCTCCAAATATTCTAGGTAAATTTTTTTCTTCACTCCTAACCGAAAATAGATGCATTTTCATGAGCAAATCACTTAACATCCCTTCTATCAACTGGCCAACCTAGGATCACTTGTTCCAGTTCTGTGCCCTGAAGTGTTGGGCTCCTTGGCTAAGTTCCAGGAACTATATTAGGGAAATACTTTCCCTTCAGCCACAGTTTAAAATGGAACTATGTATATAAATAGATATCTTGGTTCTTACATATTTATTTGCTAATTCTGTTCCAAGTATAATGGAAGCTCAATAAAAATATGAATGACACAAAAACATTGATTCCTGATACCACTACATATTATTTCTATTAATGGAACACTAGTATAAGTAGAAGAGTTGATAGATGAAGATTATTATCTTAAGTATTTTCCATGCTCAACTTATAGCCCCATATTTCTTGTTCTCATTCCAGAGGTTCTTAAGCAATAGTTCTTAGGCAGCAGAAGCAAGAGAGGACAGATAACTATTAAAATGATTTAGTTGGACTTTTTGGGATGTAGCAAAGTCTGTTCAAGGCTCTGAAGTGCCTCATCAGAAGGCTGCAAACTTGATTCAGTTCCACCAGTAAGTGCAAAAGAGCAGTGTAAGTAGCCTAAACAAGGCAATAAGTCCATAAATTGTTCATCTGGTTTGTAAGTCAGGTGAAAATTTAGCAGTTCTTCATATCTCTGAGACTATGAAATTAAAGTCTTGTTACCAAATTAAGAAACCATAAGCATTTACTTGATATCACCTTCAAAGGACCACGGAGACAGAAGTTAAAAAATATAAGAGCGATAAGACAGTTTATAAGATTTCTTTGAAAATTATTTCCCAATTCTGAGAGTACTCCTAGCACTTCATTCCTTATGCATGATTAAGATAAACTTTCCTGGGCAAGTCACTAGCTCCCTTTGCCTCAGTTTTTCCTTCAAAAAACTTAGAGCTGGGGAGGATGCTTTGATGTGAACATAAAGGGCTTTCTTATAATAACCAGAAAGCAACCAGATATAAGCTACTCTTTTTTTTAAATTTTAATTTATTTTTATTTTTTATTTTTGGCTGCATTGGGTCTTTGTTGTGGTGCGCGGGCTTCTCACTGCGGTGGATTCTCTTGTTGCGGAGCATGGGCTCTAGGCGCGTGGGCTTCAGTAGTTGTGGCTTGCGGGCTCTAGAGCACAGGCTCAGTAGTTGTGGCGCACGGGCTTCATTGCTCCGCGGCATGTGGGATCTTCCCAAACCAGGGCTCAAACCCGTGTACCCTGGATCAGCAGGCGGATTCTTAACCACTGTGCCACCAGGGAATCCCATAAGCTACTCTTTAGTGATGTTTTAAATCACTTAAGAGAAGAAAGATATGTAATTATACTGTCTTTTATCATTACCTACTTAATTACCTTTACTGGAGTTCGTGTGTGTATTCAAATTGCTGTCTTGTGTCACTTCCTTTCAGCCTAACGAACTTCTTTTAGTATTTCTTGTAAGGCAGATCTGCTAGGAGGGGATTCTCTCCGTTTTCATTTACTTGGGAATGCTTTTATTTCGAAAGACAGCTCTGCAGGATGCAGGACTCTCTCAGCACTTTCACACGTCTTCTCACTGCCTGCGAGCCTCCACTGTTCCTGATGAGACGTCAGCTGTAGTCTTGGTGGGCTTCCCTCATACTCCACAAGTCACTTCTCCCTTGCTGCTTTCCGATTTTCTCACTTTCAAAATTTTGACTATAATATGTCTGAGTGTGGATCTCTTTGTGTTTATCCTCGTTGGCGTTTGTTAAGCATTCCGGGTGTGTAGGTTAATGTTTTTCATCAGCTTGGGGAAGTTGTCAGCCATGACTTCTTTGAGTGTTTTTTCTGCCCCTTTCTCTCTCTTCTACTTCTGGTATTCCCATTGTGACACTTAACAGTGGCCTATATTTTTCTGAGGTTCTGTTCATTTTTCTTCATTCTTCTCTCTTTCAGTTCTTCAGACCAGATAATCTCTGTCACTCTATCTTCAAGTTTGCTGATTCCTTCTTCTGACAACTCAAATCCACGGTGCAGCCCCCTAATGAGTTTTTCATTTTGGTTACTGTACTTTTCAACTCGAAAATAGCCACTTTAAAAAAATGTTTTAATTGTGGTTAAAATAAACATAAAATTTACCATTTATCCATTTTTAAGTGTATAGTTCAGTGCCATTAAGTACATTCACATTATTGTGCAAACATCCCAATCATCCATCTACAGAACTTTTCATCTCAAACGGAAACTCTACCCATTAAACAACAATTTTCCATTCTCCCTGGCAACCACCATTTTACCTTCTGTCTCTATGAATTTGACTACTCTATCATATGAGTGACATTATACAGTATTTGTCTTTTTGTGACTGTCTTAACTTCACTTAGCATAATGTCTTCAAAGTTCACCCATGTTGTAGTATGTGTCAGAATTTCCTTCGTTTTTTTAGGCTGAGTAATAGTCCATTGTATGTATAGACCACATTTTGTTTATCCATTCATCTGCTGATAGACCTCTGGGTTGCTTCTACCTCTTGGCTATTGTGAATAATGACATTAAAATGGGTGTACAAATACCTCTTCAGGTCCCTGCTTTCAATTCTTTCGGGTATACACCCAGAAGTGGGACTGCTGGGTCGTATGGTGATTCTGGTTTTAATTTTTTGAGGAACTGCCGTCCTATTTTGTACCGCAGCTGCACCATTGTACATTCCCACCAGCAGTGCACAAAGGTTCCAATTTCTCCACATGCTCACCAACACATTATTTTCTATTTTATTTTGTTTTCTAATAGTAGCCATCCTAATGGGTGTGAGGTGATATGTCTCACTGTGATTTTGATTTTCATTTCTCTAATGATTAGTGATGGTGAGCATCTTTTCATGTGCTTGCTGGCCATTTGGAAATCTTCTTTGGAGAAATGTCTATTTAAGCACTTTGCCCATTTCTGAACCAAGCTGTTTTTTGCTGTTGTTGTAGGAGATTTTTACACATTTATATTTTGGATAATAACCCTTCATCAGATACATGATTTACAAATGCTTTCTCCCATTCTGTAGGTTGGCTTTTCACTCTATTGATTGCGTCTTTCGATGTGCAGAAGCTTTTAATTTTGATGTAGTCCAATTTATCTGTCCTTACTTTTGCTGCTTTTGCTTTTGGTGTCGTATCTACATTTGGTTCTTTTTTTTTATCATTTCTATCTCGTTAAGAATACTCTCTATCTATGCAATGAGTCACTGCTCCCACACCTTCCTTTAATTCTTTAAGAATGGTTTCTTTTAGTTTTTGAACTAAGAAAATAAAATAATAGCTTCTTTGAAGTCTTTGTCTGCTAAGCTCAGTAACTGGGCCCCTCCAAAAGCAGTCTCTACTGTCCAGTTTCTCTAACATGTCCCATAATTTTCTGTTGAAAAATGGACATTTTAGATAATATATTGTAGTAACTCTGGTTACTGGTTACTCCCTCCCCACCAGAGGTTTGTTGTTGTTATCTGGTTGTTTGTTTACTTGGCTGGACTAATTCTGTGGAAGTCCACTTTCCCTACAGGGTACAGCTGTTGATGTCCCTGCTCAGATATTTCTCCCTTTTATATACTTCAGTCTGGCTTGCTAGGGATCACCCTTGGGACAGCATAAGACACTTACCGGTCAAAGGTTGTGCTTAAGTCCCCTTAGCTAGTTAGGTTTTCACCCTCTACCATGACGTTTGGGGCTTAGAGACTACTTTCACAGTTCAGAGAGCAAGGGGTGGAGGGAAGGTCTGAATATAAAGGAGCTGCACAAGAGTTGGAATTATTATGTATCCTGGCTGTGCTACTGGCCATAAAAACCTGAGCATGTGTAAAACCTCATAGCACTGTACACCAGAAAAAGTGAATTTTACTGTATGTAAATTTTTAAGTGACTGGATTTGCCTTTTAAGAAAAGATACCTCTACACCTGTACTGCTCTTACACAGCTGGATCCAATTTGATCACTTGGGTTCTTAAAAGTTCAGTACTTAATATTTAATAAGGGGACAGAAAACAAAATCTTTCTTATTATACTACTGCCTACTGGGGGTCATTTCTTCTCAGAACACAATACAAACTAAACTTAAAAAACCACATCCTTGGGCTTCCCTGGTGGCGCAGTGGTTGAGAGTCTGCCTGCCAATGCAGGGAACACGGGTTCGTGCCCTGGTCTGGGAGGATCCCACATGCCGCGGAGCAACTGGGCCCGTGAGCCACAACTACTGAGCCTGCCCGTCTGGAGCCTGTGCTCCGCAACAGGGGAGGCCGCGATAGTGAGAGGCCCGTGCACCGCGATGAGGAGTGGCCCCCGCTTGCCACAACTGGAGAAAGCCCTCGCACAGAAACGAGGACCCAACACAGCCATAAATAAATAAAAATAAATAAATAAATTAAAAAAAAAAACCACATCCTTCTAATGCTTAATAGTTAGTATGATAAGGTCAAGCTTTTATACCTGACCAAAGAAGTCTCTTCTGGATTAGGCGTCGTCATTTTTCTTTAAGTAAAAATTCTGGATTTCCTTAATTGTTACTGACAAGGCCCACAGAGCCTGAAGACACTATGACTTAAAGATCAAGGAAAAATCAAACGAATGTAAACAAAAGTAGAGATGGCAAAAATCAGGCGTGACAGACGAGGTTTGAGGCTGGACGCACTGCCTGCCGGGTCCCCAGGGATCCTCAAGTCTGCACAGCAGGCTGAGGCACAGAGTGACAGAACAACTCAGCGAGCCTCTCTTGCCGCTCCGGCCACCACTTTAATTTCAGGTCAAGTTTAAAGCAATCCCTCTTTTTTTTTTTTTTAAACCTTTATGGTAGTAGATGAGCTCATTTATAACTCCCAACCAGCCCGCTAAGTTGAGTACATCCGTACCCTCTCATTTTTGCTTTTAATCTTCAGAGTAAAGGCAAAAACAAAACAAAAAGGGAATGAACAAACAAAAAAACAAAAAGGAAGGAAATAAACTCAGTCCAAATTTTTAAGCCAAGATTCATTCTCCTCTTGCTCTTACAAAAGCCACCCTTTCCCTCGACAACCACCAGTTTCCTGCCTTTTCTAAGGTAGCTTATAGTTTCACGAAGTACTTTTATCTGCTTTATCCCTTTTATTTTTTTTTATTTTTATTTTTTATAAATTTATTTATTTATTTTTGGCTGTGTTGGATCTTCGTTGCTGCGCGCGGGCTTTCTCTAGTTGTGGCGAGCAGGGGCTACTCTTCGTTGCGGTGCACGGGCTTCTCACTGCGGTGGCTTCTCTTGTTGCAGAGCACGGACTCTAGGCACACGGGCTTCAGTAGTTGTGGCGCATGGGCTTAGCTGCTCCGCGGCATGTGGGATCTTCCCAGACCAGGGCTCGAACCTGTGTCCCCTGCATTGGCAGATGGATTTTTAACCACTGTGCCTCCAGGGAAGTCCCTGCTTTATCCCTTTTAAAAGGACGCTCTCTTTCTTCCTTCGTGCCACTCAACTGGCAAAGCCTTCTATCAATCAAACTGTGACCACCTGCTTATTCATCTTGATACACATCTGTGCTCTCACTGTGTGCGGATAGCTCTGTGTCTCACTGAAGTTGGAACCGCTTGGTGGCAAGGATGTGCGGAAGTGGCCTCCACAGTCCTCACTGGGAACAGGGTTCCATCCACTGACTATCTGACTATCTGGGTTAAACCGTTCACCCACTGCTCTTTTCCCCTCCCCTGCCCAGAGAAAATGAAGATAAACCCATGGGGGATGTGTCTTTACTTCCTCGGGCAGGCAAGAGTGTGGAGAAGGATTACGAGATGATTCCTACTGTATAAGTGCAGGAGAAAGAGACAAAGATGATGAAGAAAGGAAAGAGAGGATGAGGAGAAGAACGCTCCTTGTAAGGATGAAAACAGTAGGAAGGAAACTTGAAAAACCAGCTTTCTCAGTTCTCAGGATTCCAGGAAACACTCCTGATGAGTAACAAAGTTTCTGAACCAAAGACTAGGTCAAAACATGGTTGTACAGGATCCTAGATTCCTTCTGGTTTCTCAAGGCTCTTTGGCTTTAAATTAAGCTTAAGGTATCAGTCCTCTTGACAGTAGATTCAACTGAATCTCAGTCCAGACCTCCGTCTTCAAGTGAACCTGGGGATGGATCCACTCATTTGGGCCGAGGCTTAGGAATAGACGAAATGAGAGACCCTTTACATAACCATCAAAAGGACTTACCCTCTCGACTCACCATACAAAGCGGGTAGAAAGGGAGGTCTCCTGCTTCTGCTCAAGACTTTCTTAAATCAACGGCCACCCGTACCAAAGCAGCTCCCCAAAACAGCCTTCTGATTAAGGCCACAAGGACATCCTGGCAGCGTGTGGCAGAAGTAACTGAGACAGCCGGTGCTCTCCTACAGGGCCATCACTCACCTCAGTAAACGCTGCTGAGATACACGCAGATACCACACAGCTAAGTACTGTGGAAACACTACCCGAGGCCCCCAGCACATGGTTCCACCACCCACTACTCTGGATCTATGATCTAGAAGGACAGCCCCTGACAAAACTTAAGTGGATAATCGTAACACTAGGCATACCATTTTAATGACTTTTTAAAATATGCTGGATTCCCCAGCTCCCTGTCTTCGCTCTCCACAAAACACTGAACCTGAGACCCTGGCCAATTTGACATTCATGTGAGAGTTCACGGACCCTCCAGAGCACCCAGTAGTGACGGCAGACCCCTGCTGAATGCCCTTCACACTGCAGAATTAACAGGATCAACCTTCACTGGTAATTGCTACACATCAGCCTATGTGGGCCTCTTCCCAAGAAACAAGATCTCAAGTCTCTGCCTTACAGTTTTCCATTGTAAAAATAATATGCGTGCATATAAAATTTTTGGTAAATATGGAAAAGGAGAAAGTAAGGCAAGGAACACTGCTCCTAGCCCACCACTGCAAAATGGCCATTGTTTTTGTGTACACTTTGGTGCACTAGTTTTATCCACAGGGGTAGGCATTAATTATGTAAGCCACTGGGAGGCCACTGGTGAATTAAATAAAATATAGAAGTCAAAATAAAAATGAGTTACAGGGCACAGTTGTTGCTGTGCACGGGCTTTCTCTAGTTGTGACGAGCTGGGGCTTCTCTTTGTTGTGGTGCACGGGCTTCTCATTGCGGTGGCTTCCCTTGTTGCAGAGCACAGGCTCTAGGCGCACGGGCTTCAGTAGTTGTGGCACGTGGGTTCAGTAGTTGTGGCATGTAGGCTCAGTAGTTGTGGCTCACGGACTTAGTTGCTCCGCGGCATGTGGGATCTTCCCGGACCATCGCTCGAACCCGTGTCCCCTGCATTGGCAGGCAGACTCTTAAACCACTGCGCCACCAGGGAAGTAGTCCCACCACTCTCATTTTTTTTAATTAATTAATTAATTTATTTATTTATTTATTTATTTATGGCTGTGTTGGGTCTCTTAGTTTTCGTGTGAGGGCTTTCTCTAGTTGCGGCAAGCGGGGGCCACTCTTCATCGCGGTGCGCGGGCCTTTCACTATCGCGGCCCCTCCCGTTGCGGGGCACAGGCTCCAGACGCGCAGGCTCAGTAGTTGTGGCTCACGGGCCCAGTTGCTCCGCGGCATGTGGGATCTTCCCAGACCAGGGCTCGAACCCGTGTCCCCTGCATTAGCAGGCAGATTCTCAACCACTGCGCCACCAGGGAAGCCCCCACCACTCTCATTTTTAATGACACATCTGTGGACTAGATATGACTGATTTTAGAAACAAATATACTTTTGCCATGGCGAAATACCGAAGAAGACTATTTTGTCATTTCTCTTTGTACAGAAATGAAAATAACCTTTTGCCTGCTACCATGAAGAACCAAATCAAGCAGCCATTTGGATTTCCTCTACTGGATATATAGTTATTGAGAGTTCAGGGGTTTTAAAGATAGTATTTTCTATTCAGAGACTGATCCAGGGCGTTAGAAGTCAGTCGTCTCTGCTCTCTGAATCACTAAGACAAACCTGTCTTCTCTATGTGCAACCACCACAGGGACCAGGTCTCACATACTCTGTGCGTGGACACAGATGTAGAACGTGACAGTACACGCGGCCTCATGTCTGAGAAGTCAGTTTTTTCCAACATAACGAGGTCTGAAGACTCAGTGACAGCCTTGGAATACTCACCTGCCACCTTCACCCTCTGTCTCCCATGACACGGCAAACGAGTCTATACCAGACTGCCCTCACTTGAAGGAATGTTGAATATTCTGCAAATGTGTGATAAAGAACAGCTATAAAAGCTAAGGATGCCACTATCCCCGTTCCCAGCGCTGAGCTCTGAGGGCCTCAGAGCCGGGCCAAGGCAGGACGTGGCCTCTCTGGGGACAACAGTGCGATCCTGGTGCGACACTTTCTAGGCAGCACTGGCAAAACATGTCCTCAGAGAACCCTTTCTTCACTCTGATCACAGGAAGCCCTGATTGTCCTAAACGCTACACAAAGTGTAACACACACACTCTCCGTAGTTTGTTTTCAACCCCAGACAACTCCTTCAAGCAAAAGTACAAAGGAAAAATACACAAAAGGGAAAAGACAACTAAATTAAGATGCATTTTTATTATGTGCAAAATGGGGGGCTGCGGGGGGAGGAGAGGGACTCAGGAGTAAGTACCTGGACTGGGGAGGGTCAGAACTGCCAGCTGCCCGATTCGAGATCATTAATTACACGGGCAAGGGCGGAGCACCTGTGGCCTTGGACGGTGCAACGGAATAATTCACTAGGTATTTGTGTTAAGTGCCTACTAGGTGTCCTGTTGGTTGTTTGCTGCGGATACAAAACAACAGGATAAACAGGTCCCTATCCTCCGGCTCTAAGGGAGACCCACTACCACAATATATTTAGGTCCCCCTGTCCCCAGCTTCCAGGTGGCAGGTGGAACTCCCCGTGCAGGCACGAGGGATGGCATCCTGCAGGCGGAAGGGACAGAGTTGGGAAGATGGGGTGGCATCACACTGCCCCTGTCCCCACGCTTCTTCTGAAATGGGGAAGAGCCCCCCTGAAATGGGGACTGTCACAGCAGTCTGCGGCACAGAGGGGTCACGGGCCAACATCAAGGGGCTCCCTATTTTCCCAGCTGCCCAAAGCTGCCCTCAGGTGGCTGCTGAGAAGTCACACGGGGAGCAGACAGTCTATTTAATGACACTGTGATAGAGCAAAAGCAGGAGATATAACACAGTATGACTTCTATCACAATATCTCATCTGCTCCTCATCTGAAATGGGCACTGTCTTAACTACTGAGTTCAGAAAAGTAATTGCAAAATTCTCCTGGGTAATTATTAGTCTTCTCTCAGTGACAGAGGAAATCCAGAGCAAAGTTAGGGCTAGAGGGGGCTGTGACAGGTCATTTAACTCCTGACTTCAGACAGAATATTGAAGACACTGCAAACAAATATAAACCCATTTTTAGATGACTTCAGGAAAAACGTTTCTATTTTCCAGTACCCAAATTCCCCATTTTGTAATACTCTTCTTTGTACCTCATCTACTGGTCCTCCAGCTTCATCCGAGTCACTTGGGGGGTGAGCTAAAACACAGATTGCTGGGTCCCACCTGCACAGTTTCTGAATCCACAGGTCTTGGGTGGGGCCTGAGAATGTGCATTTCTCACAAGCTCCCAGGTGGTACTGATGCTGAGGGCACTAGGACCACACATTGAGGACCACGGTTCTAACCTAACCCTTACTGGACCGAACCCTTACATCCTCAATAGAACTGGATACTAGTTGGCCATCATCCCCTGGTCCAGAGGTACACAGATACTGGAATAACAATTCAAGAGTCCCCTGGTCATTTTTTTCCCTTCAGCCTAAATAATAGATGTTCCCTAACCTCTTATTATAGGCATCATTTTTCAACCCTTTAATCATTTTTGAGGTTCTCTGTTGGGATCTCTCCAAGTCCCTTTTAGTTGTGGAGCCGTGAACGAGACCCGGAACCTTAGTCAGAGATGGGATGAGGTTGACTATAAAGGGAAAATGACTCACAGATTCATACCACATCCTCCTTTTATTAATCTCCAATACCCGAGCTTGCCTTGTTAGCTGCCTCTGATTCCTGTCCTTCTGACACCGTTCTGGGCTGCAGTCATGCTGAGCTGACCTTCGAAACGCCTTTCTTCAGAGAAGCTCAGAGCACTTCTCTAACTGATACAACTGTTGACTCGACATCCCCAACAAGATTGGGGATGAAGTAACTTGTTCAATCGTGTATCAGTTTAAGAGGGAGAGAAAATCGGGAACCCAAATGCAGGTTTCTATCCAGATATCACTCTGTGGAGAAAGATGCTCCTTACTTTTATGCGGTATCAAGTTTCCTCCTTTATAGAAAAATAAACAGTCCCTTTCCAGGTGCAGGTGAAACTCCTGATCTCCTTCCCTGTGTGGGGAATCATGCCAGAGACCTGGGGCTGTGGATCAGGCCCTGGGGGCCAACCCCCTCTTACCTCCATCACTTCCCCAGCTGCTGGAAGAGACAGGGAAGCAGGGCCCCGTGGCACTGCCGGCTGCCCGAATCCTACAAGGCGGAAGCCCAGATGGACTGAAAGCAGCCCACGGGTGACCCCCCGACCCTCCCCATTTGTCTTCCTTTCCTTCCTTCTATTCCTTGCTCTGCGGGTTTACTCAGTGTGCAAGTCGCGGCCCAGGCTCTGTCCCGCCGAATTTGAGCATGTGGGCTCTTTGAGAGTAGGAACTATGCTTTCTTTGTGCATTGTATGGCTCTGGGGGTGCTTAATACATGCTAAATAGTAACAGCCGTCCCAGCATTTCCAGAAGCAATCGGCATTCCTGCTGAGGACCAGATCCTATTACCATACACTTGTGCCCAAGGCAGGCAGCGCTGAAGACACCCCTCCGCTCACTGCTCCTTTCATCCGGAACTCAACGTATCAAATCCTATTCCTGCAAGAGTTCCTTCTGAAAGAGAACATTCTAGAAGTGTGATCACCGAGCACATGCATTAGGCTCCCAACCAAAAGGCAACCTGTTAGATAATGTAAGTCTAGCCATACAGTTAGCTACTAAAAACCGCATGTGGATGAAGGGGAGCCAGAGCAAAGGTTCCTCTCCACTTCCCTGAAAACCCCGCAAAGCTTCAGAGCAGACGGCTCTTGTCTAGGAATGACGTCACAGTAAAAGAAATCTACTGCAATCAGGAGTCACTCTGTCAGAGCCTCTGGGGCTGTAACTATTTTAAGAGGGAGAGGACTAGGACAGGAGGGCAGGCTGCCAGGGAGAGCAGCTTAAACAGCACTCGAGGACACACCTGCACCAAGTTAAGTGCAGTAGGGCTACGGGAGGCTCAGGCGTGCCCGGCACGCGGCCGAAACCACGGGTCCCGGGCTCCTTCCACAGCCCACAAAGCTGCCCACGTTTCTCAGCATCTGGACCCCCTGCTGGTGACTCTAGGTTGAGCTCATTGTGATTGGTCACGGCCAAGGTCACAAGTAGTCAACAGAGCCTCTTCTCAGGAGGGCACCGAGACCACTGTCCCTTTACCAGGCACCCGGGATGAACAGCGGGAGGAGAATCGCGGCTCCAGCAAACAGGAGAAATTCCCACCCTGACACTGACGTCACCTCCTGGCCTAGGGCACTCTCTCAAAGCGCATAAATCACAAAAACAAACACTCGGAAAGTGTCTACAAGCATTTTAGTAACTCCTCCTGTGGTGGCCCCCAAGCTGTAAGCTTATTCAGCTTTCTGCTTTCCGGAGAACTGCTTGTCTCTTTCTTGGTATGCACTCCTGATGCTGCGGTATTGAGCGTAAAAAAGGAAAATGGCTTGCGGCCAGTTTCGTTCCAGGTGCCTGCTCTGGATCTAAGAGCCCCTGGTTGTTCCCCAGAAGAAGGACGTGCTGCCCTGAGGGGGAAGTCTGTATCTCCAAAGAATGGCCCATAAGGCATGCTGACGCATAGATAGTGGTGCATAGATAGTGGCGACAGAATTATGTGGAAATACAAGGTTTACTGATTTATTGGAAATACAAGGTTTACTGATTTATTGTCTGATATTCGTTCCGTACTAAACCTATATATACATTCATGCTCTTTGAATAAACTTGCCTTGCAACCATCAGTTGTCTTGGCCCTTCTGATCCCATACTGGTGCTTTTCAGTTCCTTACCCCTCACCGCCAGGAACTTCTAGCTTTCTGCAGCCGGTCTGCGGCATCCTCCTAAAAGAACATATGCTTCCTTGTAGGAAAAACACCTTTGGAAACTTCTTTCTGTTAAATTAAAAACATGGATAAATCTTAAACAGCTTTTCTTTTTCGCAGGACTAAACGACAATTGAGCGGATGAATAATAGCTTGAAAAGGATCTAATACCCAACCACAGTATACCTCTAAAAACACTCCACTGAGACTCTGATGGTGCCTTATTAACAGTCAAAAGTAAGAACAGTTACTCTCTTCGGATAAAAGTATATATTCTGAAGAACATCCTGGAACAAAGTCCCTTTAACTGCTGAAGATGACATTACAGACTTTTCTGTTATAATTACAATGAATCCGGGTGGCAAATTTCTGTTCTACTCAATAAAAAGACTTAAGTTTAAAAAAAAAAAGTTTATTTCTAAAAATAGCCCAAGAACTCAGTTCTATTTTCCCCATCTTACATTCTTTTCCTACTAAATGTACCACTGAAACATTTCCTTTCATTGTTGGCACCTTGGGTTGTTCGGATTTAAAATCAGACAATACACAGTAACAAAGAAGTCTTTAAATACAGCTTTCCAAATGGAAAATGGCATCTGAGGGCAACCCTTCCTCCGGGCCCACAGATGATGGAGCCCTAACGCCTGGGAGCAGCTACTACCCCCTGTTAGAACTGTTTCATTAAAATCAACATTCCCAGGGGGGAGATAATCTACGTATTAATTGATAAAGAAATTCCTGCCAGGTTCTGTGTTATAAGCAAGTTGTTTGGCATGAAGTCCGAGTCTTCTGAATTAAAACACACTTCAAACTAAGCAAGGTGATTCAGACTTAATTGAAAATATTCTACATTAAAATCTTTAGTTTTCTTCGGTCCAAATTTAAGTTGGTGACTTGTTACGTTAAGATTAGGGAATTCTTCCAGAAGATAATTTCAATTACTTTCCAAAAGCTTCCTCCTAAATTCATTTTATTTTTTAAGGGCTTCTCTTTAGGAGTATATGGATTTAAGCACCAAATCCTCCTTTGACAAAAACTGTCCATCTACACAGTTTACAAAATTACATTTGACACTCCCATTATTTCTGCACATAAACTTGTAGCTCACAGTAAGTGTAACAGGAATCCACTTTCAACACTTTTTTTTCCCCTCTAAGAGTTAGGTTACCGTTGAAAATAAAGCTCAATGACACACCATTCCATTAATCAAATATTTGAGCAGATAAAGTATGTAACAATCCACAGACTGCTTTTGCAAAGATAAAAATAGTAAGAATCACATACTTTCTCTTGGGAAAATGGAGTAAGGCAGGTTTCTTGCATTAGGATTCATTTAAGGAAAGCCCTTTCACCACCATTCTTAGAAGCCTCTAAAGTGCCCACCCCAGAGCGCCCAGTTTTCCCAAGAGATAAAAAATTACTATGATAGCAACATTAGGAAGATTTAAGGAGAAAAGAACAAAGAGAAATCTGAAAGATTCACCCAGTACTCACAAGTACTTTCAAAGGAAATCGGGGCTGCAATTCTTCAAAGACTGCTCTCTGCGTATCACCAACAACCTGAGTCTAAAATAGACGCCTCTCACATGGGGCGGAGAAGTCACATTTCAGCTTGCTAACTTCTACTTGGGTAAACAGGTGTACAACTCATAGAACAAACCCTGGCTAAAATTAACTGCACGGGCGCAGCAGGCAGGAACTCGCTGATCTGCATCATGCGTGCGGGGATTTATTCGCTGGGACAACATTGGTGTCCTCTTAATGGGAGATCTGGCCAAGGGGCGTGCCCTGGGGAACAATACGGAGCATCATGATTATGCTAATTATCGAGTTCAGTCCCATGGTGCTATCTCCTTTTACGCTGTTTTCCTGTTTTCGCAAGTACTGACAGAGGGAGAGAGAGTAAGCTCTTTTTCACAGCAGGCGTTCACTTGATTTTTAAGCACTTTCAAATCAGACAAAACTTTGGCAACAAGGTGGCAGTGCTGTATGCTCTTCACAAGGAAAAACCAAGTCAAGGGATATTCTGTCAGATTATTTACACAGCATGACTAGACGTGGTACTACGTGAAATTAAACAGGCATCAAAGACACATACCAGTAAGTCTACCAACAAAGAGAGGTAAATGAAAGCTCTTTTCTTGATATATAATGAACGAATTTCGTTTGCTTTCTGGCTTTGTCTTCTGCACCTCCCAAGGAGTCGCTATGAGGATACAGGTTCACTACTAAATTACAGCTGAGAACAAATATCTCAAATATTTGCAAAAGGCATCGTCCTTAGCAAGAAGCATGTTGAAGTGTATTTAACTGCCTTGCCTGGCTGTCTGGAACTGGTAAGTTGTCCTTTATAGGTGACAGACCATCTATCAATCGTGTTGAAGCTCAAGTTGACAGTTAAAGACCCCAAGTACATAGCTGATATTCAAAAGAAAATTAGAAGTAACACGGAACTTTCTTTGAAAAATACAAATTGCCTTAATAAGTACAACTTGGATCAAAGACACAGAACTGCTTATCTACTCAAGATGGTTCAGACTAGTTTGTGTAGATATTTAAGTTCTTATGACATATTTTGCTCTTACTGGACACTTTATGAGAGCTATCCAGGCACACTACGAACATCAATCAAATCTCCAAACATCTCTGGGAGATGTCATTTTCCGATTTTGATTTTTAAACAGATGGGTAAACAGGGAAATTCAATGCCTTGTCCAGCGCTTCTCACTGAATCAACACGGGATTATTCCACCCCTGCTCCTTACCTCTCTATGACATGTCTTCCATGTTAACTATTCAGCTATAATCCTACAAATCTTTTCAGAGCTGTTTGTTTTCCCAATTTTAAAATGTCGTGTGTCAGTTTAGATTTCAAGAGATTTATTCTGCTCAGCTCCCAAATCCCAGGTCTGAGCTCTGAGGCTCACACCCCAACTCCCTGGTACAGGCAGGTGACATGGACCCCTAAGGCCTGGCTGTGTCCTTATGAAGCACTGGCCACCTGTGGCACGCCACCCAAAGCGGCGAACGGGTTGGTTTTCACTGGCCTGAGCTGGCAGCCACCAGCACAATCCCCCTCCCGGCTGTTTACAAAAACTGCTGGCTGCCAGTCTGGGCGTCCACCCCCAGGCCCAGCCTTCGGCGGCCACAGCCAGCACGAGCTCACGCCCGTGAGATGGTAGCTGCCCTGCACTCACCATCCCAACCCCAGTCGCTGGAGTGGGCCCCCCACTCTGCGCCCAAAGGAAAGAACTTATCGAAGATGGCTGACCTCTGATTAACATGGTCAGTTCTCAGTGACCCACAGCGAACTGACTCTGGAATTCTTCATGCCAAAGGAGGACATCAAGAGGCTATTTTTGACACAATTATCCTTATCCTATTATGTCATAGTTCAGTCAAAGAGTTTCTAAGCCAAAACATTATTTCTAGCCTAAACTGAATAAAAGAAAAAAGCCAATACACCATAAATACTTACGCATAGGATCTGGCATCGGAGAGGGCCAAGATGATGGACCCACATCCCTTACACTGAAGGCAGGGGACACCAAGCAGTTTTCCAGTTCCTCACGTGTCAAATATGCTGAGTATGACCCCACTGTTGCTTTCAACAGAGGCCACACCTGTTCCAAAATGCAAGAACGAAAACATTCCAAAGAAAATAGTGTATCCTCCAATGTACGAGTCACCCTGCTGTTTCCTTTTCATTAGTGAAAAGAATGTGAGAGTCAACTGTACTCTTGTTCCAGGCATACCTGTGACAGTAGAGAAAAATCTCTGTGCCTCATCTTAAAGCAAGGTAAAGCCTCCCGTTCGCTGTCATGAACTGTGGGTGGCAGGGATGAGGCAGAGGCAGAGGCAGAGCTATGCGCATGGGGGCCGGTGCCTAGGGGCTCTTCAGTCCGACAAACCCATGAAATTCAGACAATGAATCTCCATCTTCTCCCTTTCCCTTTATTTCCTGGAGAACTCCCAGAACTTCCAAAGAAACAATGCATGGGATATAAACCTTCTGAGTCCTTGAACATCTCAAATTACTTTTATTCTCTCTTCACAGTTGGTCACTTATTTCCTGGTAGATACATTTTAGAATTAAAGTTATTTCCATTAGAAATCGAAAGGCATCGCTCTGTTATCTTCTAATCACCAGTGATGCTGAAGAGTATCTGATTTTTGTTTCTTTGCAGGTAATTTATTTTTCTTCAGTGGAAGTTCTCAGGGTGTTCTCTTTATCTTTCATACTCTATAATTTCACAAGAATAGGTCTAGGTCTTTTTCATTTGTTGAGTTGTACCCTCAGTAGGCCCCTGTAACCTTCATCTGGAGAAAATTTTATTTTTTATTACTTCTTTGATTGTTTCTTAAACTCTTGCTCTCTTTCTAGGACATTTATTAGATGAACTTCCTGAATTAGTCCCCATGTCTCTTTATTCGTATTTCTATTTTTTTTCCTCTACGTTTTGAGAGATTTCTTCTATTTTGTTCTCTGGTACTTTTATTGAACTGTCTCAGCCCTCATCAGCCATACTTAAAGTCTCTGACTTTCTGATTATGTTTTTTTTTTTTTTTTAAACTTTGGGTTTATTTATTTATTTACTTATTTATTTATGGCTGTGTTGGGTCTTCGTTTCTGTGCGAGGGCTTTCTCTAGTTGCGGCAAGTGGGGGCCACTCTTCATCGCCGTGCGCGGGCCTCTCATTATCGCGGCCTCTCTTGTTGTGGAGCACAGGCTCCAGACGCGCAGGCTCAGTAACTGTGGCTCACGGGCCCAGTCACTCCGCGAGCATGTGGGATCTTCCCAGACCAGGGCTCGAACCCGTGTCCCCTGCATTGGCAGGCAGATTCTCAACCACTGCACCACCAGGGAAGCCCCTGATTATGTATTTTTTAATGGCATGTTTTCATTGTTTGGGGATGGAAAATATCTTTTTGAATAGGATGCTTTAAAAGTGCTTCCTTGCTGCCTGAGTTTTTTCTGTTTCTTCTGGTTCTTCTTCTTCTTTTTAAAAAATCTCTTTTAAAATCTTGTTCAGAATGAAGATACTTGATTCTCTTTGTACACCTGACGACCTCTGGTTTCCTGTTCACATTTAATGTAAAAGGACTGTGCAGCCTAGCAGGCTTCCTCTGGTGCTGTGTAAGCAGCCTGGTTCCCGGAGAGGCCTCTCCCCCCAGGAGGGATTCTTACCAGGCCTGTTGCATGAGGCAAAGCAGGGCTTGTGAACTGGCAGATTTTACGTCACCTGAGATAGGAGTCAGCTGGGAGATTTGGGGCCTCCTCCATCTCTAGCCCTGAAAAAAGCCCTTATTCTGGGTCATCAGTATTCCCACTAGAAACCTAACTTCCCCCCAGATTTCTCTGATTTATATAGAGAAGATTTGGATAGTGCTGTAGTGGTGATAATGGTAGGGTAATCAATTTTTTTAGAGCCTCAATTTGGGACACAGTTGCACCAGACTAAAAACAAAAGAAAACCAAAAAACAGGCCCCCAAAACCCATAATAGTATAATATAAAATAATTATACCTAAGTGTGTTATAATTTAACACAAAAATACGAAAAACAGGTGTTTATTTGCAACTCTAGGTCATTCCGTAATATTTACTTTTCTGTTACATACATGCTATTACTTAAAATAACAGTAGGCCTAGAGAACAGTGGCAATGAGTAGTATTTAATAGTAAAAGAATTAATAATAAATAAAAAATTAAAATTAATTGATAGTAATTAAACAAATACTGTGTAAGAAAATGTAATTATATTTTTATAATGTTTCTCTCTTTTGATACAACAATTTATCTTACCCCTTTTTGGAAACTATTTATTGTATATTTTCATTTTTTAGGCTATATTATTATGTATTCCTAAGATGCATAAATGTGAGGTTTTTTTTAAAAAAGGGAAACACAATAGGAATAATTAAATAGTTATTACCTATATTTAATAAAAATGACAATGACATATGTTTTCCATCCCTTGATACAGTTGGATATTTTTACTCTTTCTGTTTCCTTTTCCAATAATGCTTCTTTGAATTGCTTACAGCTTTTTCTTTTCCTCTTTTTTTTTTTTTGGCCATGCCACGTGGCTTGTGGAGTCTTAGTTCCCCAACCAGGGATTGAACCTGGGCTCTCGGTAGTGAGAGTGCAGAGTCCTAACCACTGGACCACCTGGGAATTCCTTGAATTGCTTACAGCTTTAAATAAAAAGCCTTCTTTTCTTTTATGTAGTAGTAAAACTGAATACTGTCAAAATTCACTGCCTCGCAGTGCTCTTATTAAGCCCACATTATACTGATTTCTGGAGTCAGGCCAATGTGATGGCCTCAAGCTAAATAACCCCTCAACAAAGGTATTTGGCCATAGGATAGTTAGGATTTTTCCTTACCAGCACTAGCAGGTTTGTAGACTTGTAGGAATTTGTTTGCAGCTCTCCCAAAATGTTCATTCACTTTGTATCTATGGACTTTTCCTGTTGGACCAGCTCTCTGCTAATCAGGTCCTTTGCATTCATAATTTCATCATATAGGCTGGCCATCTCCAAAATGTCCATCATTTTAAAACACTCTGAAGCACGTCGGGTGTCATCATAAATTAAATCCCTCTCTGTGGGGGAAAAATACTTTAAAAACACAGAAGTAATTTGAACTTGTGAAATCAAAGCTGGATTTCAAATAAGTTATGGTTTTAGTAAACAAAATAAGAAACTCCTATTTAACTTGGCTGCTCCTTTCCAGTAACAGATTTTTGAGTTTGGAAGTAGTCTTATTTCCCAAAAATGAGTCATTTCTTTTTTCTGTGTGACTTTTTACTGCAGCCTACATTTCACATCAAACAACTCAGATGCGGTGAGCCTCACCTTTTCTAGGAGGCTTACGGGCTCTTCACAGATCATCAAATTGTTTTGCAGAAACAGCGCATACATTTCTGTTTTACTGTAATCCTCTTCTCCATTCTCATCCCCAGTGTGTTTCCAAGCACTCTTGTGTTTCCACGTTCCTCTTGTCCCACATTTAGAGAACATGATTATATGGGAGGACAATCTTTTAATTTAATTTCTGTGGCTGGCAACAAAAATAGCCGTCTTGTAGCAAGAAGAGACCTCCTTACAAAATATCAGAAATCTAAGTGCTTCCGCATGTTCTGAAGAACCTGGAAAGTGATCAAAAACTTTTCATTACGAAAGCCTCAGTATCACACAGGTAAGCAAATCACATCTTTTTTTTTTAAGCAGTGTTCTGTACGAGGTGTGAAGGACATTTGACAGCTGAGATCTTTCATTTTCTTTGGTAAGAACTTGACGCAGGAAATGGAATTTGCCAAAATTTACATTTGTGTTGTCTGCCAAATATGCAGCTAGAGGAGGGAAGCTGAGTTTTTTTTGGACAGGATTGTTGATTAAAATGATTTGAAATTCCATTTTTGAAATCAAAGTGCCTAAGAACTAGGGGGAGAATTTTTTAGTTGCTACAATTTGATGCTTCATTTGATACACAGTAAAAAGCATAATCCCTGGTAAGATTTTACAGAATGAGTGGAGTGCTACAGCATTAGGGGTCAACACAAAATTTATCAAAATGTTCCCTTTTGTTTGCCCACAGGTCATTTCAGTTGCATCTTCTTAATCAGAAAATGTAATTTTACTACTTTACTCAATTTCATAGAGCAATCAAAAGAAGAATACAACACTATGAGCTTTTTTGCATGGTGTACTCAAGATAATTCAGCAGTCACTATTTTTGACTGAGCATTGGTGTCTTTGGGGAAACAAAAAACTGGATGGATTTAGAAGTACTTGCCTGTCTCATCCCAGATGTTTGAGGTCCAGTCTCTAGGAGTACTTTCGTGCCCTCTTCTCCACAATGACCAAACTCTTTCTGGCATGTCATGCAGTGTGCCCTGCTTTGGTTATTTATTTCCCTCATCCAGTTGTATGCGTCCTTCTGTCTGTCATTAAAATAACACAGTTGTTTAGTCTCATTCAGTGATGTCTGGGTCATGCGGGTGTGAGTTCATTGTTCTCATTTTGATGGCATGAACTCTTAGAAAACATGATCACAGTATTCACAGTGTGAAAAGTTAAACAAGCACTATCCCAATACAAAGCACAGCCATTACTTCTCGGGCAAAGTCAAAGTTCCAGTGCATTTGAATTGCACACTGGAATCTCATCGCTCGGGGGATGAAACCACAGAGGATCTAATGAATGAACCAGAAGTGGTGGTCACCAACATCAGCGGTCAGGAGAGGTGAATGACAATGACAACATCTATGAAGGCAAATAATCTCTGCCACGTCCACTTGACATTAAAGATAGTGCTGCTTCAGTCCCTATTTTGGGGGTCACTGTATGGGTTTTATACTTTCCCCCCAATCTCCTGCACTCGCAATGGAAAACCAGGACTTTCCACATCTGGGAGGGATTTCCCAGATGGTGGGCTTTCAGTAAAAATCCAGGATAGTCCTGGGCAGAGTGAGGCAGTGGTTCTAGAAAGATCTGTCTGTGCTCCATGGGGAAGGAGTGGGTGGGATACAACCATCCCCCATATAGACCTGTCTTTAATCCTCAGCTTTCAGCTTCATTTCTCAGTCTTACCCCTCGAGGTGACTCAGCCCTCAAGATCTCCAGGTAGACTGACAGACAGACCAACAGAGGCATGATCTAGGCTAGACGTTCTCAAACATGTTGGTCTCTGGACTCTACATTCTTAAATATTATTGAGGATGCTAGTGAGCTTTTACTTATCTGGATTGTATCTGTCAATGTTTACTGAATCGGAAATTAAAACCGAGAAATTTAAAAAATAATTATGTATTCACTGATTTAAAAATAACAATAATAAAACCATTGCATGTTAACAGAAAAAAGCATATTTTTTCATGAACAATAACTACATTTTCCGAATCAAAACAGTTTAGTGAGAAGGGTGGCTTTGTTTCATTTTTCTGCAAATCTCTTTAATGTCTGGGTTAAAAAAAGGCCTCTGGGTTTTCATTTCTACTTCTGCATTCAATCTTGGTTGAAGTATTAGAAAAATGTGACTTCACACAGATATGTAGCTGGAAAAGGGAGGAGTATTTTAGTAGCCTTTGTAGATAATTCTGTATACATATTCTATTCGACACCAAAACTTAAAGGTCAAAATTAATACAATTAGTAACTTTACTGTTTCAACCTGTAACAATTGTTGTAACATCCTTAGGTGAAATTGACTTTTTTCCTGCAGGTGCATGGGAGTGAATAATACAATGACTTCTGGGACAGTATGGTACCTCTGCCTGGATTCATGATGAGACCTCTGCAGTTTTACCCACCATTGCTTTTGGACCATCAATGCAAATGTCAACAAATGAAAATGGCAAATAGGATCTTAGTATTATCATGAAAATATAATAATGACATTACCGACAGCCCACACTTTGAGAACTGCTCATCCAGGCCATCTCTTTCTTGGCTTACTTTATCCATCCACTAACTCCCATTCACTTTCTTTCAGAGGTATTTTGAATTCTCTTTTTGATCTAGGTTATTCCATTTTATGTTTTCAATCCTTATTACAGTGGAATCCCACTGCATTTAGAGAAAGCAAGTATGTCTGGCGTATCGAAACATAGGGTTCACATAAGTCCTTTTTACTGTTTGCCCAAGAATCATGAAATTCATAGGTAAAAACTTCAACAAAGGTGAGAGATGTTGTTTTGCAAACACGCTCATTTCTTAAACAGAATCTTTTAGAAAGTTCAACATGAGGAAGCTCTCTGTTCTCATTTAGGTAGACTTCAGCCTCAGCCAGAATTGGTTCTCATTTGGAAGCCTAGGTGGCCCTGCTTAGAAACCCCCTGCGATTGGTCAGAACATGAACCTGTGGTGAAGAGTTTATCTTCCTTTGATCCTGTACAATAAAAGGTTGACTCAGCAGGTCCAGATTGTCCAAACCCTACACATTCCAGAGAAGTTCTGCCCCTTGACAGCTGCTGGGAAGTTCTGCCCCTTGACAGCTGCCGGGAGATATACTCTAAACCCTTGAAATATCCTGCCTGATCTCAGGTATCTCTGTTTACCTGGGGCCCTGATCCATGGCCAGATTCTTTATGCTAACAATGTGATTTATGGTGGGGACCTTATCAGTCTGACCTCTGGAGTGACCAGAGACTAAGAAACCAAATTCAACTCTGTGGACACTCCATGCCTACATGACTGATCCCCAATAAAAATGCTGGACACCAAGGCTCAGGTGAGCTTCCCAGATGGCAATGATCCATGGTGTTGTCACACGTTGTTTGCTGGGAGAATTCCACACTGTGTAAATGCATGGGGAGAGGACAACTACAAGGTCATGTGTGGTCTCTTTTCTGGGCTCTGCCTTATGTGTCTTTACCTGTCTGATTGTAACCTGTATCCTTTTGCTATCAGAAACCACAACTGTGAATATCATCGCTTTTCTGAGTTCTGTGAGTCCTTCTAGAGAAACACGGAACCTGAGAGTGGTCCTGGGGATCCCTGAGAACAGATCCCTCCTGCCCACTCTGCTGTACCCAAAATTACCTAAAAGACAGAAGCTAGGCACAGATGCTGCCTGCCTGCAAGGAGTTCATGGTTTAGTAAGAGAGGAGGTTAATATGCCCAAAGTACAGTACAAGGTACACAAGCAAGGAACACTGTCAGATAGATCCACAGGGTCTCATGGCTTAGAAAGGAAAAGGAATCCATCAGGCTGGGGGTATTTCGACACAAAGGTAGTGAGGCTAGAAATACATGAAAACTCACAGAACAAAAACATTCCAATTGCCTTTGGAAATAGAATCAATTGTTAGCCAAATGCTGAATCAGAAAATCCAATGTCTGTAGTTCTTCCTCCCTGACCTTTTCTTCCTCTTTGTTTTGTTCTTGCTTGAATTCTTTGCCATCTGGCTGGCTCTATCCAAAAAGATATCTAATCTTTTTTGCACTTTGACAGAAACTCTTTCACATCAGGAAATTCTGCCTCCCAGGTATTTGCTCATAAGAGCCTTTTATCTGTAACTGGGGTCTGGGACTGCTCTGTCTCTGGTTAGAGTAACATCTGGCAACAGCAAGATAATATTTTCAGACAGGTGGAGAGAGAATTCTCCTGGCCACTGAGCTAACTGTTGCCAAGGCTGCCTGGGAATGTACATCTGCTTTAGTTCGTTTGGGGCCAGAGATGGGTTAGAAGGAAGAGTAGGGTATCAAGACATCTCTTTTCTTCTTCCTCTCCCCCGCCCCCAGTTCTAAACATCTCATCTTATTTCTCAAATCCAAGACTCTCCCCCAAAGGTTTCTCCCTGTAACATTTCCCCTCCCCTTCATTTCCTCTCCCTGTAGGTGAGCATGACCTTGGGAGCAGGTACCCACAGCCAGAGACCTGGAGTTTCTGACATCTGGGCTCTCTCCTAGGGCATCTAACCTGGGGGAAGTGAGCTGGTGGCAGCTGCTTGATGACAGTGTGTGTGTGTGTGTGTGTGTGTGTGTGTATTGTGGGGTTTAATTTTCTGTGTTAAGTAGAGGCTCAGATAGAACACTTCTAATTTTCCAGTTCTACTTCAAGATGCTACGGATATTTGATTAAATGAGAGCTGGGAAATACAGATAAACGAGTCATCATTGATGTCAATTATAAGTAATGCAGAACAGCAAGCAAACAAAACTCTGAAACTTGGTGTTCTGGGTAAGAACATTACCAATAGAAGTCATCTATGAGCATGACTGACCATTGCAGCTCATTCACCCTGCAATATAATAACACTTATATAGAGGCGGCAACATGCCATTTTCTTGGTTATGTTTTACTTGATCAATAAACTCTACATGATGCTCACTTTTCATTCATTTTCCCTTTGGATACAGTGGTTGTCTGCACAAAACTTCAAGTGAAAAGGAACATAGCCTGGGAAGGGGCTTCCCTGGTGGAGCAGTGGTTGAGGATCTGCTTGCCAATGCAGGGGACACGGGTTCGAGCCCTGGTCTGGGAGGATCCCACGTGCCACGGAGCAACTGGGCCCGTGAGCCACAATTACTGAGCCTGCGCGTCTGGAACCTCTGCTCCGCAACAAGAGAGGCCGCGATAGTGAGAGGCCCGCGCACCGCGATGAAGAGTGGTCCCCACTTGCTGCAACTAGAGAAAGCCCTCGCACAGAAACGAAGACTCAACACAGTCATAAATAAATAAATAAATAATAATAATAGCCTGGGAAGACTCCGTTGATGGATGTGCCATTTTGGTGCTTTTGTGGTTTTCGCATTCTAGATGGTTTGCAAATTGCATGCCATCATCCATTCAGTGAATGCCTGCTATGTGCCTGCCTGCTCAGTACTGTTCCCCACTGCAGGGAAGTCAGGGCAGGTGAGGACAGATGGGGAGGAGGTGTTTACAGCTCTTGCCAGAGGGAAGTCCTCTTGGATGGTGAGGAAGTGGCCGCCTGGATTGTCCCCCAGGGCAGCCACCCAGCATGGGCATGGCTGTTAAAGCCAGCGCAGGCTCCCAGCAGCTGGCAGGGACGGCTGAGGACCCTCCTGCCCTTGCCTTTGTGCGGTCCCAGTCCAATCCCCACTCCACCTGACTCCATCCTCATTTCACCCCACTCTTGGTTTCTGTACTTGGAAAAATAAACACTTTTCCATGAGCTCATTCTTTAGACATGCGCCTTCCTCATCACTTCAGGGGAGCTCCTGTACACAGCCCTACTTCTTTTTTTTAGGAGTATTTTATCATTTATTTATTTATTTATTTTTAAAATTTTTATTGGCGTATCGTTGAGTTACAATGTTGTGTTACTTTCTGCTGTACAGCAAAGTGAATCATTTGTACATATACAAATATCCACTCTTTTAAGGTTCTTTTCCCATTTAGGTCATTACAGAGTATTGAGTAGAGTTCCCTGTGCTATACAGTAGGTCCTTATTAGTTATCTATTTTACATATAGTAGTGTGTATTTGTCAATCCCTTCTTTAGGACCAAATTCCATGCTGGTCCCCCTAGGGGAGGCCCTGGAGGCTAGTGATTTGCAGGGAACATTGTTGACTTGGTTTTTAAGTTCTGAGTTTAACCCCATTTTGACCTTGTCTTTAAGAGAATATTCGCTTGGAATGACTGTTACAGTAAATGTCCTGATTCTGTACTTCATTCCCAAATGAAATTGGGTCAAGTGTCGTACTGAAGATCTCCTTTTATATGAGCAGGAAGGAGTAGCTCATCAGATGGGAATATGCTCTATGGAGGTACTGACCTCTGAGAAGGGTCTCTTTATGCTAGGCTGCAGAATCATGATGGAAATGATGAATTGGGTCTACATGGGCCTGGTTAAACATGGCTGGGAAACATCTTTTTCTTGAGATCCACATCACACTTTCTTAGTAGAGTGGAAGAAAGATTTGGAGAAATAAGACTGTATTTCAAATAGCAATAGTGGCCCTTCCTGCCTGGGTGAACCTGGACAATTTACAGAATATCACTCCGCCTCAATTTTCTTCACCTTAACATGGTGTATTAGTTTCTGCGGGCTGCTGTAGCAAAGTACCCAAAAGTAGGTGGTTTAAGACAACAGAATTTATTGCCTCACAGTTCTGGAGGCTGGAAGTCTGAAATCAAGGTGTGTCAGGGCGATGCTCCCTCCGAAGGCTCTAGGGAAAATCCTTCCTCGCCTCTCCCAGCTTCTGGTGGTTGCTAGCTGTCCTTGGGGCTCCTTGTCTTGTAGCTGCTTCACTCCACTCACATGGCCTGTATGTATTCACATCATCTTCCCTCTGTGTGTATCAATTTCTGTGACCAAACTTCTTTTTACAAGGACACCAATCATATTGGATTAAGGCCCATCTTAATGACCTAATTTTAACTTGATGACCTCTGTAAAGACCCTGTTTCCAAATCAGCTCACATTCTGAGGTCCTGGGGGTTAGAACATCAACATCTCTTTTTGAGGGGACACGATTCAGCCCATAATATATGGGAATAATATTTACCCTATAGGCAACCATCTAGCACGGATGTGAACCCCATAAAGGAGAGATATTATATGATGATGACCACAGGAAGGGTGATTTAAAGTGATTAAATCTTCAAAGTCATTCACTTCTTCACTCATTATTTCCACAGACACTTACTGAAAGCTGTGTGCCAGGCGCCAGGGACCAACCTTTTTTTTTTTGGTTCCCACCTGGCTCCTGCCTTGGTCCCAGTTTCCCCCAGTCCCTGGCATTGGCTCCCTCTCCGCTGTGTAATCTCCTCCCTGCCTGGGTGGCCCAAGG
Source organism: Balaenoptera physalus (assembly GCF_965194825.1). NCBI lineage: Eukaryota > Metazoa > Chordata > Mammalia > Artiodactyla > Balaenopteridae > Balaenoptera > Balaenoptera physalus. The sequence goes on from NC_138902.1 coordinate 7,956,321, forward strand.
GCTGGACCAGGCCTCCGGCTACAGACCCTCGGCTCTGCCACCAGCACCAAGGCTGCCTTGCTTCCCCAGCCCTGTTCTTCCTACTCTGTCTTCCTAACCTCCCAGGCTCAAAGCCCTGACTTCATTCTCCCCACCAGGGCCTTGCTTCTGCATGTTATCCCTGCCAAGGTGGGGGATTTGACAGGAACTGATGAAGCCCTTAGCTGCAAACAGCCCTGGGGACTTTCTCTAGTCTGGGAGAGTTTGCATCCTCTCCCTTCTCCATCCACGTTTTGTCCTCCTCTCCTTCTCTTCTGGCTCCCAGCCTAAGCTTTCCACATGCCCTGCAGAGCACCTGGCCATACTCAATCCCTGTGCAGATCTCAGGTGTTTAAGGATTGCAAGGAGGAGGCTGCAGACACACACACACACACACACACACAGACACAGACACACACACACACACACACACACACACACACACACACTATACGTTCCCAACCTATTTAATTAGGAATCTTCCTCTTAAAGCAAGTAAGGCATTTTATGTAGCAGCAGAGGCAACACACCTTGGGGTGGTTTTTCCTTGGAGCTGGGGTTTTAACAGGACATGCAGCTGCTGGTGACACTTTCCCCTCCAGAATTAAGAAAGCAGGTGGGGGCTTCCCTGGTGGCGCAGTGGTTGAGAATCTGCCTGCTAATGCAGGGGACACGGGTTCGAGCCCTGGTCTGGGAGGATCCCACATGCCGTGGAGCAACTGGGCCCGTGAACCACAACTGCTGAGCCTGCGCGTCTGGAGCCTGTGCTCCGCAACAAGAGAGGCCGCGACAGTGAGAGGCCCGCGCATCGCGATGAAGAGTGGCCCCCACTTGCCGCAGCTAGAGTAAGCCCTAGCACAGAAACGAAGACCTAACATAGCAATCAATCAATCAATCAATCAATCAATCTTTAAAAAAAAAGAAAGCAGGTGGATTCTTCTTAAGCCGCTGCTCTTTTATATACAGGGCTTACATTACCTTCCCAGAGGAACTTATATTAACAATGCACACACTAGCTACATATTAGAATCACCTGGGGGTGGGAGGTAAATACCCCCAAATACCCAGGTTTCTGGGTATATAGAGTCAACAGGTCTTTGACAAAGGAGCAAATGTAATTCAGCTGAGGAAGGATAGTCTTTTCAATAAATGGTGTTGGGACACCTGGATATACACATGCAAAAAAAAAAAATTAAAAAAAAGAATCTACACAGAGACCTTGTACGCTTCATAAAAATTAACTGAAAATGGATCATCGTCCCAAATGTAAAATGCAACACTATGAAAGTCCTAGAAGGCAACACAGGAGAAAAATCTAGGTGATCTTAGGTTCAGTGATGACTTTTAGATACAATACCAAAAGCAAAATCCATGAAAGGAAAAAATGATAAGTTGGACTTCATTAAAATGAAAAACTTCTATTCTGCAAAAGATACTGTTCAGAGAATGAAACAACAAGCCACAGACTGGGAGAAAATGCTTGCAAAACACGTATCTGATAATGGGCTAGTATCTAAAATGCACAAAGAACTTTCAAAACTCAGCAATAAGAAACAAGCAACCCAATTTAAAAATGGGCAAATGACCTGAACACACACTTCACCAAAGAAGACTTACGTACTTATGGGAAATAAGAACATGAAAAGATGCTCAACATCCTATGTCACTAGGAAGCTGCAAATTAAAATAACAATGAGATGCATATATACCTACTGCAATGGCCAAAATCCAAAACCCTGACAACATCAAATGCTGGCAAGGATATGGAGCAACAGGAACTCTCATTCATTGCTGGTGGGAATGCAACATGGTGCAGCCACTTTGGAAAACAGTTTGTCAGTTTCGTACAAAATGAGACATACTCTTAGCACACAATCCAGCAGTCATACTCCTTGCAATTCACCCAAATGCGTTCAAAACTTATGTCCACACCAAAACCTGTACACAGATGTTTATAACAGCTTTCTTCATAGTTGCCAAAACTTGGAAGCAACCAAGATGTCCTTCAATAGGTGAATGGGTAAAGGAACTGTTCCACAGCCATACAACAGGATATTATTCAACTAGACAAAGAAATGAGCTATCAAGCCATGAAAAGGTGTGGAAGAATCTTAAATGCATATTGCTAAGTGTAAGAAGACAATCTGAAAAGGCTACAGACTGTATGATTCCAAGGATATGACTTTCTGGAAAAGGCAAAATTATGAAGACAATAAAAAGATCTATGGTTGCCAGGGGTGAGGGGGCAGGGAATGATGAATAGGTGAAGCACAGGGGATGTTTACAGCAGTGGAACTATTCTTTGTGACACTGGAATGGTGGCTACATGTCATTAATACACTTGTTAAAATCCATGAAATGTACAACACCAGGAGTGAACCCTAATGTAAACTATGGACTTTAGCTAATAGTAACATGTCAATATTGGCACATCAATTGTAACACATGTACCACACTAGTGCAAGATGTTACCAAGAGCGGAAACTTTTTAAAAAGCAAGGAGGGTCAAGGCATATAGATAACACAGCAAAAGCAAGGTGGGGAACAGTGCATGCTACACTTTCACTTTATGTGTAAATATATATGATTTCTTGTCTGTTTTAAAATGATCTCTGGAAGTTGCCTCTGAGAGAAGTGAGTGGCTGAGGACAGGGCTTGGATGGAGACTTACTGTACTGTCCTTGTGTACATTTTAAAATCTGTGCCTTACACATGTAATCTCTCTTCAAAAATAAATAAGATTAACAAAAAAATGAAGACAGAAGAAAACAACAGAGATACCCAGACTGTATCCCAGATTAGTGTAATCGGTATCTCTGGGAGTGAAGTCAAGGCATGAATAGTTTCTAAAGCCCCTCCAGGTATTCAGGAGAGAACCACAGCTTTAGAGGACCGTTTGCAAACATGGGGCTCCCCTGGTTCTTGCACCAAACTCATCAGCAGGGCCAAACTCTCATGGGTGTGGACAGATAAAGCAGGGTCAGTGCCCAGGTGTCTCTCAACCTTAGCTCACCCCCAGTGTCTAGTTGTCTGGAAGCCCATTTCCCCAGGGATACCAGCCAGCGCCCTCTCCCTGGTTTAATTCAAGTTTACCAGATGAGTTTCAAAAGCAATGCACATGCTTTCCTTGCAGCTAGCTATGTTAATTACAGAGAATTGTGAGTCTCTGGGGAGGCAATTGCTCAGAGTTCAGCTCTTGAGTCTGTCAATTTCATCTTTCATTTCCTTTGCTCTCTCCCAAGGGGCTGGGAGCTGTGACCTCCAGGCACTGGTAATGGAAGCAGCACAGCATGGCTGGTAGGAGCATCGCTCAGACTGCCTCAGAGTTGCATCCCAGCTGCCGCTCGCCAGCTTGTCTTTAAGGAGCCCAGCTTGCTCACTGGGGTTAAGCTGGCAGCACCACCATGCTAAATTCAGCAAGAGTTCTAGGGCAGTATGGGCAATAACTGCATTTCCCATAATCTGAGATATTGTATGTGAAAGCTCACTAACAATTGTGTTTTTTAATTAAAAAATAAAAGTAAACTCTTGCCCCGTGGACCAGGCTCCAGGCCAGGTAGTGAGGGTACAAAGAGAAGAAAAACTCCATCCTTCCCCTTCCCTCCCTCTACCTCCTTTCAGTCTATTCCCACGTGAAAAGCCAACATGGAACCAAAGTTGACAAAGAGCTGAAGAACTAATTAGGCAGGTTTCAAAGAAAAATTGGGGGAATTATGATGTCTGTTTGCTCCTTTTCTGTTCCCACCCTCAGCTTGTTTACCTTCTGCCCACCCTTCCCTTCCTTCCTCCCCCTGTTTATACAAGTGCTTCCTTATCGGGCTGACATTCCCCATCTCAAAGATGATGAGAGGAATTGATTGGGAAATCTGTTCTGCATTTTGTGTGCGTCCTGTCCGAACTATAGTCTTTGAAAACGCTTGTGCTGTTTAATCTAATTTGCCGTTCCTAGGAGCGAGGAGGTTTACTAAAGTCAGGAGGCAAAAACCACATGCAAATCTATTCAGACTGTGCACAGTCATTGCTGTGACATGCTGTACTCTGGTTATATTTTTGCTCTTATACATCCTTTTGCTTTGTTTTTCCTAGAGTTAGAAATTCTTTTCTTTTACTTTATTTAGTATTGATCAGGATTTGCTCAGAAAAGCAAACCAACGGTTTTGTTTTTTGTTTTTTTCACCATGGCAGTGAAGGCCCAGAATACTAACCACTAGGTCACCAGGGGACTCCCTGAACTGTAACAGTTGTTTTGTTGTTGTTGTTCTACTTTTACTCCTGGATCTCTTTCTCCAGAAGCTTTCTGTTTTTCTGCTCCCTTCTTTGTGCATGGCACTTGACTATTGTCTTGGGGCTTTTTTTCAGTTTTTCTGATGTCTCACTGGTTTCCTGGATCTGGTCTTCTTTCTTGGTTTACTCCCTGCCTCCTTCTTCCCCTGAGTTTTTTTTATGTATATATGTATGTGTGTGTGTGTGTGTGTGTGTGTGTGTGTGTGTGTGTTTGTGTGTGCGTGCGCGCGCACGTATGCTTTATTCCTGAAACTCCTCTTCTGGTACCTCCTAGGAAATAATGCATGGGAGATAGAACACTTACTCTCATGCCTGAAAATGTCTCAAACTTGGTTGATGGTTACGTGTTTAATTTTGATTGACAATTGAAAATCATATTTTCCCCCAGAACTTCCAAGGCCTTCGAACATCTGGTATTGTTCTTGAGAAATCCAATGACATTCGGATCCTCATTTCATCATATATAACCTTCCTTTCTCCCTCCCTCTCCCTCCTCCTCTGCTTCCTCCTCATTCTTTTCCTTTCTCTCTCTCTCTCCCTTTCTTTCAACTATCATTTTTATCCTGATTGTGAAATTTCATAATTAGGGTTTCCTGCTCTGGGCCTTTTTTTTGTACATTGCATTGGTTATTAAATGGGCCCTGTTAATCTGTCCAGATTGAAATTTTCCTATACTATTTCCTTTATGTCTTTGTTATTATCTTCCCATCCATTTCCTCCCTGTTTTCGTTTTATGGAACTTCTTCTACTAGTTAAGCAGTGGACGCCCTGAACTGCTCGTTGAATTCTCCTATCAGCTTATCTATAGCTCATTTGTTTGTTTCTTCTCTTCCTGTTGCTTTTTAAAAGTACTTTCTGGGATATTTACTTGATTTAATTGAATCTTCCACTAATTTTTTAACATTTTAACATTCATTATTTTAATTTTGTTTCTTAAAGAGTTTTCTTATTCTCTAATTGCCCCATCTTGGTATTAGAGCATTCTGTTCTTGTATCATGAGAATAGTATCGTTCTATGTCTCTAAAGATACTGATGGTTTTTGGAAATTTTCTTCTGTTCTCCATATTTTCTCTATTTCCTGATTTTAAATAAATCTTTTTTTGTTTTCTTTTGATCTTTATGTTGAATGCTTTCTTTAAAAACCTATTGATACTTTGCTGTCTGTCAATGTTTCAGAATAGAGGACTTGAGCTGATGTGAAGCTCTCTGACTGTGATGGGGCAATGCCTCCCAGGCTGTGCTATTAGGGGATGGGGGTGGTCATGGGCTTTTTCATGGGCTGAATCAAATATGTATATCAATTCATTTTTAAAAAATATTTTTATTTCTTTATTTGTTTGGCTGCGCCGGGTCTTTGTCGTGGCACGTGGGATCTTTAGTTGCGGCATGCGGGAACTAGTGCCCTGACCCCAGGGATCAAACCCGGGCCCCCTGCGTTGGGAGCGCAGAATCTTAACCACTGGACCACCAGGGAAGGTCCCACATTTTTGTATATGTCAAGAATATGCTAATAATTCTAGGGAAGTAGGCAGGCAATTATCATTATAATATAGGAGGAATGTCCAAATTCTAAAAAAAACTCACAAAGTTCTTAAAAGAAAGGTCCATGGCTACAGTTTTTGACTTCTTTTATTAGGTGCTGCCAGAGCCCTTTGTATCAGAGGGTGGATCTCAGACCTCTTGCTTCTCACTTAGACTTCTCCTATACTTGACCTTCCTCCACCAAGGTTCCTTTCTCACTGTATTGGACAGAAAAAATGCAAGTTCGGTGCAAAAATGGGTGTGAACATTTCCGTTGATTCAGGTGCTAGTGTGTTTCAGTAGTTCCTCTGCTTATTTAAGGGTATTAACATTGGATGGTACCCATCTCAAGTCTGTCCAAAATAGTTAACCCAAAGCAATTATTCTTGATTGTAGCACATGGTTTCCAGATCATGTTCCAATCAAGTGATGAATTCCAGATTCATTATTTGATGTAATTTCTTGAGTACATAGAGTTGTTAACCCCGTTTGTGAGTCTTGGTACCCACAATTCACTCTTCTTGGGTTACTTTCTCTTCACATGGGGAAAAGCTATTTTCCATCTTCTCCTTCCTCTTTCAAAACTGCTGAACTTTTTTCTTCCCTAAGAAGTTTTCTGTAAAGATTCAGGTATTTCTGTTCATGTTTCTACACCTATGCATTTGAGCTCCTGATATGTGTTTATGTTTGTTCATCCAGCCTCTCATGGAAAGTCACCTCCTCCATTTCTTCATCATCAGGACTCTACATAGTAAGGGCTTGACCTGTATTGCATTTGACTCATGGAAGGGACATATGTCTACCTCTGGGGACAAGTTTAACATGGGTTTGAGGAGTTAACCCAGGATTATTTCTCGAGTTTTTCTCAACCACTGTTGCATCTGCTAATAGTATCTATTTTCTTTTCTTTATTTATTTTTATTTTTGGCTGCGTTGGGTCTTCGTTGCTGTGCGTGGGCTTTCTCTAGTTGCAGCGAGAGGGGGCTTCTCATTGCAGTGGCTTCTGTTGTTGTGGAGCATGGGCTCTACGTGCGTGGGCTTCAGTAGTTGTGGCACATGGCCTCAGTAGTTGTGGCTCGTGGGCTTAGTTGCTCCGTGGCATGTGGGATCTTCCCGGACCAGGGCTTGAACCCGTGTCCCCTGCATTGGCAGGCAGATTCTTAACCACTGCGCCACCAGGGAAGTCCCTCTATTTTCTTATAGTAACTTTTTTTTAAAGAATAAAATTGCTTTGTGTTTTTTCTGATCCTCTGGGAAACTAGGTGTCAGGTTGGAAATTAGGTTGGTCTGAGCAAACGAGCCCTTCTTACCAGAAGATCTGGAATTCGGTACTTTATTTTCCTCTAACTCCCTACACGATCGTGAGGATGCTTTCTGCTTTCTCATCACCAAAATCAGGTGAATACAAAAGCCTATGTAGCCGACTGGAGTTTTGTGATGACAAAGGGAGATTCTAGACAAGATGTGGGGGTCATATCACTGTCCATTCCAGGTGCACCGAGAAGCCACCTGTGGTTTGCAGCACAAAATTGTAAGTCTGATGATGCTGTTCAACCACATATTTTTAATCTCTCTAAAATTTAATCTTCTCATATGCAAAAAGGTAGCAACAACAGCACTTGGGTACTTCAAAAAGTGTTTTGTCTGAGAGAAGGCACAGATTGCATAGGTGATATGTCCATCTCTCAGTGTCCTTGTTCAGGCTGAGCTGATTGCTATAAGGCAGAAATGCGGGAAGCCTATGATTCTTTTAAAAGTTGAGAATTTCAGAACCTATTTGTGTAGCAAGGTAAACTGGAATTGGCTGATGGATGACTAAAAGGAAAGTGAGCCCTTTCACCTTTTAAAAAGGTTAAAGTGACATTGTCAGTGTGGCTTAATGTTCACTGCTGTCCTGCTGGTAGATTACATGCTTGATACACTGTCACATGGGTGATGACATTGTGTTTAAGTCACGGCTGTGACAGACTGAAAGTGTCTCAGGAGTCTTGGTGTCAACATTCCTCAAACTGCGTTTCAAAAGAATTCTCCCGAAAGAATTCCTTAAGGACTACCCTGATGCCATAGCAGGAAGGACACCTTCAAAATACAGCAGGAGTCCAACTACAAGCCTAGTGCTTTCCGTCAGAATCTCTCATCGAAACTACTGAATTGGCTTCCTGACTAGCACCCTGCATTGACTATATAGTCAGCTCTCCACAAAGCAGCCAGAAAGATATTCTAAAAATATAATTTCTTCAAAAATATAATTCTCATTGCAAAACCCTCCATTGGTTTTTCTCTTACAATCAGATGCAGTGCAAATGCAGCCTTCCCATGGCCTAGCAGAGCTCAGTGTGATCTGGCCTGCATCAGCCTCTTCGAAGTCATGTCCTACCTACTACTGTCTCCTTTTCTTGATTCATTCTAATCATACTGGCTTTCTTACTTTTCTTTGGACATGTCTCAGGGCCTTTGCACTTGCTGGTACCTCTGCTGGACACACCCCCTTCCCCCCCAGATCTTTACCTGACTGACTCGCTCAATTCCTTTAAGCATCTTCTCAAATACCACCTCCCCAGAGAGGCCTTCCCTGGTCCCTCACTCTAGTCACTCTCTATCCCCAGTCGTGCTTTATTTTTCTTCCTGACTCGTAGTCACCTAGGATCATGTTATATTTCTTGGTTTATTTCCTTTCTTCCTTTCTAGAACATAAACTCCTTGAGATCAGAGACATGGTCCTTTTCTTGCTGGATCCCCATGCCTATAACGATATCTGGCCCAGAGTAGGTTGGCGATGAGTATTTGTTTAAATGAATGAACAAAGAAAGGAGTTACATTGAGGGTCAGATATGCCTGATGTCAAGTCTAAACCTTATCAAGTTGCCATTTATAGGAATACGAAGCATTTCTCTTCAACTCGCTAAGCGTTACTCTGCATGTTTTAAAATGTGTCCGATGCTACCTTCTTCCTAGGTTGTTAGAACTAAAAGAAGCAATAGAAAAAGCCTGCCACAGAGTGGTCGACCCACAGACATTCCCTTGGTCTGACTCCACACAGCTGTTTGTGGGCACTGCCTGTAAAATGGACTAGAAACCCAGGGGTTCTTTTTTTTTTTTTTTTTTTCTTATTGGTTTTATCTTTTTGTGACAGTATGATGTGGAGCTCCAGGAGCTGGCTGAAGCCCTTGGAGGGTTGTAGGCCATGAGTTTGAGAACCACTGGGCTGTGTCCATGGTTAGAGTATGGAGAAGTGAAGTTTGAAAACAAAATAGCAAGAGATCAGGAGGACGCACTTCATCTACTTTTTCCTCTTTTCCTTCCCTTTCCTCTGGTTCTGCATCATCCATGGTCTCAGACTTCCAGCTACTTAATGAAAATAAAACAAAACCATAAAAAACTTCCGGGCACCTTACAAGCCCACAACTCAGTTCAAAATCTTCAAGAAGAGCTGAGGTCTTTGGGTTGTTGGTAGGGTGAGTAATCACTGAACAGAGTCAGGGAACTGGATGTGACTTTCTCCTCTTACCAACTCACTATATGACCTCAGGCAAGTCCGTCCCTGCCTCAGTCCTGGAGGGAGGATAGAGACTTCCATTCAGGGGAGAATACTGATTAGCTCATCAAGTTTCCTACTTGGATGGCATCTCTGCCATTTGCTTTTCTCGTCTCCAAAGCATATAGATCCTGTCCTCAATTATTAAAGCAAGATAACGGTGCTTTTGATTTCCCTCTGAGAGTCTAACCTCGAATTTTTGGCTGTTTAGTACTGACAAAGTCTGGGAGAGGAGTGCCCTTTAGGAGTGACCATCCAAGGTCCCCCGCCCCATCCACCCCTGTAGGCACTCTGAGGCAGATGCCTCTCACTGGTCTACCAGAAGGCCAATTACTTGAACCATATTAGTTTATTTCCTTGTATAATTATCTTCACTGAACTGCATTTTAGGAATCATGCCGTTGGCTTTCATTAAACATCCTTGAAACAGTCATGCAAAGTTCACTGCTGCATTTGCACGAGAACTACTGTTGCAGACACGACCTATACGATTCTGGAAAAGACTTCCTGAGTGTTTTTGTGAAGCACAAGTCTGCAGGATATTAATAAAAATTTTATTATAGGAAAAGTTGAGTGAGTTTGGAAAAAAACCCAGGTGTCTTTCTTAAAGGTTATCTAAGAGGCTTTACCAACAAAAAGTATGGTGGATCCTTAGAAAGAGGATAAACTGCCAGATTTCCCATTTTGTCGACCCTTAGAATCCTGTTTTGGTGGTGCAGCTCTTGGGATCAGTGCTCTGAGCACCGAGCAGAAGAGGCTCCGAATGCTTCGGGCTCAGTTAGTCAAGCACCGTGAGCTGCAACAGGGAACATACAGACAGGAGGCTACGTAAGCAATTGACCAGGGAGCCTGCAGGGGGATGAGCAGCGAATGGGCAGCTGGCTGTTCCGTGCACAGCGATCCTGGGTACCTGGGGTCCCAAGAGGCTTTGCAACGTCCTGGCTGCATCAGATATTAACTTTGCTATTCATGGAGTTAGGGGTCCTAGTCTCAAATATATCCCTCAGTGACCCTCCTGTACAACAACACACAAAGTTAAAATATTTTAAAAAATAATTCATTGTTAGGAAAAGGACACAGAGACATGTGCTGTGTTTACTGTTTCATGGGCGAGATGGGGAGGAATGCCACTCGCTCCGACAGCTCACTACCTAGGAAGACCACTGAGAGTCTCTCCCCTCCTCTCCCGCAGCTGGAGTCTCTCTCTTTCACTTCCTAACGTGTACACCCCGTCAACCCTGAAATTTCAGCCTCAGAAGCTCCGAGAAAGCCCCTTGGGGAATACTCTGCTCCTCCCTTTCACTGGGCAGATCGACCAGCACAGGTGTGTGTGCAGACTGCCTGCCCTCCTATCCATGCAAGGTTCATTATTTAGAGGCTAATGATTTCATTTTAAAGTGGGAAGTGAAATATGTTTCGCTAAAGCTTCCAAAGTGAGGGAGGAAGGAGGGAGGAAGAGGGTAGGTCAGTGGGTAAATACGATTGCCTGATGGTCTGGGTCCAGCCATCTTCCTAAGGCTGTGTCTTTAACTGGGAGGTACAGCAAGATGATCAATATCACAGGCAACCTTAGGAGAACCACACGGGGCAGCCCGGATCAGCAGAGTCTGTGTGGTGAGATTTAAGGGGGTGCTTAGTTGGCCCTCCAGCTGTAAGTGTTTGCCAGATGACTTGTAACTTCACCACTGGAGCTAAATTCCTTTGACTCTTAGGGCTCTTTCTGCATTCAAGAGCCCTTGGAAATGAGAAATCCCTGAAATGGGTTGTCCCCTGCTGGCAGCTAACCCTGACGCTCAGGAGTAGAGTTGGGAGTAACGGGACGCCGTGTACCCGGGGTCCTTCCTGGGCGTGTGTAACTCTGAGGCTAAGACAGTGAGACTGGCAGTTTAAAAAGAACCTCCAGGACCATGTCACCTACTGGCAGGCGGAGTAAGGACCCTGCAAGGTGGACAGACATACCTCTTCTCTTATCATTTGAGAGTTTGAGAGAAGAGGCACCGGGAGTTTAGCCTGAGCCCTTCCCACAGGTGTAGAGGTGGGAAGAGAGAGGGATGGGCTTTGACCCTGGGCGGCTCCTCCCTCCAGGCCAAGACACTGGAGGAGATTTAGTTTGTATCTTCAGAGGGGATGGGGTGCCCAGGCAGGTGACTGAAGACTTTCTCTCCGAAGGACCCAGCATTAGAGAGCTTAACAGCCCCAGACCTCGCAGGCCGGGAGAGCTTCTGGGCGTCCTTCCGTGGAGTCCCATCACCTCCCTGATGGAGGCAGACTGGGTACCAGGACCCTGCGGTGAAGCCGACTGGGGAGCAGCTTCCTCCAGCCTCTCCAAGCACAGACGTCAGCGGCGAGGCTCAGACTTGGTGGCTGTGCTCTGTCTCTGCACAGGCTTGTGTACGCACAGCGGGGGACCCACGCAGGGGACCGGGGTGGGGAAGCACACAGGGGGAAAGTGTAGAGTGGATGCAAGTGGTGGTGGTGATGCTGGGGCAGTGCGAGCGGACAGTGGCTCTCCTGGAGTCTCCACCCCTCGGCGGGCTGACGTGGGACCTGGGTACGGACAGTCCACGTGGAGGAGCAGCTACTCAGGGCTGCCCTGCCGGGGGGGCGGGCGGTGCTGTCAGGCGGGGGCTGCGTTCAGGGTGGAGTTGTAGCAGAGAAGTGGGGTCACCCCCCTTGGAAGCTTTGAGAATGCGTATGAGGAGGGGGCTGCGAACGGAATCGGGGAAAGGTAAGGAGTGCCAGCTTGGTGGAGTTGGGTGCTGGCACGGCTCGCCTTGGAGTCATGGGAGCGTTCCCAGGAACATCCAGGGGATGGCCGCCGGGGCCCCAGTGGTCCCACAGGCCTCTTGAGGCTGGCTGTGCTGTGCTGAAGCCCGTATCAAGGGCCCTGGGGATGGCAGCAGAGGCCAGCATGGTTGAGGGTCCCCCGCACCCACCTCATCTCTGCAGGGACCACAGAACTGCACGCACAGGGGGCGTTCTTCACCTGCTTGCAAAAGAGCCGGGTCATTGCATGCAGCAGGAAAGGCTTGACGGGGGGTGACGGGAGGGAGGGCAGGAGCAGAGATTTTCCATCTTGATGGTTTTGTTCAAGGCCAGCCCAGAAGCAGCTGACGTTGGCTTCATTTATCCAAAGGGCACGGCGAGTGACCCTCTACAACCCAGGGATCCTGAAATATTTAGCAGCTCTAATGTTTGGGTGGGAAGAGAACCTCTTTTGGATGAGAAGCTCAATTATTCAGGAAGTGAGAGCTCCCGTTGTCTGGGGCGTAGCGGGGGCACCTTCCTGCTGGGTTGGTGGGGTGCCTGGCTCAGGGCACCCTGCCTGGGACACTTGCCCTGCTCTGTGGGTGAGGCCTCTCCCACAGTGCTGGGCTCTGGGGGACTTTTCTCATGGCCAAACTCTTCGTGAAAGTGACACAACGGCCTATTTCTTCCAACAGCATCTCTGATTCAGCCTAGGGTATGGTTCGAGGTTGCATCTCTTGTAAACCCCCCTTCAGCTGCTGTCAAGGGCTGGCACCCGAGTTCTTGAATTCAGGCTGATGTGGGTCCTGCTAGAGCCTGCTGTCATCTGCACATGTCAACAAATGTGTATGCAGGTGTGGACCAGCTGGATCTCTCTCCTTCTCTGGGAAGCGTGGTTTTCAGCAGCGTCAGGCTGGGAAGACAGACATTTCATTATCCCCGAAGTCCTGTGCAGGCAGTTGTCACACAGTGTTCCAGCAGCGGCCCACGGCCGGCACAGAACACTGCAAAGCTCCATCTAGCACAAGTGACCACGGGGAACGGGTTGAGAATCCTGCTGCGTTGTACACGTCTCCTAAGGGAAGAACATTAACAAAGATGAGCTCGCCGCGGAACTGGCGAACTGTGTGGAAGGAGCGGGATCTGTAGAGCTCAGCAGCGGCGAGCTCCTGTCATGGCTTGGCCAATTCGGGTCTCCCCCTGTAACTTATGAGGGTGCGGCGATGTTTTCCCAGATGTGGTCCCCGTGTACAAGGCAAAGAATCGCTTTGCACAAAGCCAGAAGGGATACATTGAAAGAATTATCAGAAAAGAATAATACATAGGAAATGTTTGTGCTCGCATGCAAGGAAACTTTGTGGGGTATCTGTGGCTGCCAAAGTGACATCTGGCAGGATTAACTGGATCACCAGAGCCAAACAATGAGGACTGGGAAGGCAGCAATAACTGTGAGGCCTGGGCCCATGTGGGGGCAAGATTTTGAGAATGACCACTTAGGTGACAAAATGGGATTCCCACGCACCGCAGCTCTGGTTAGTTTCTGGTCTGGCTCCGGATCCTCTCTCTGATGCAGACGTGGGAGGACGGAGCGGCAAGAGCTGCCCAGCTGCTCATCTGGGAACTCATCCTCCAAGGGACTCTGTCCCTCGTTCTCCTCCCGTACCTGGAGGCGGCAGTCAGCGGGCAGCACCTCTCACAGCACCCCCACGTACACCTGCTCAGACCACCTGCTCAGAGCTCCTCTTTTGCCCAGCCCAGCATACCTGTTGCACCTGTCTGAAGACCCGCCGCACGTTTCCTCGAAGCACACCCCAGAGCTCTTTCTCACTCCAGCCACGCCTCAGCAACTCCTCTATCAGTACCGGGTATATGGACACGTCCTCCAGCCCCTGCGGGAACCTGTGTGGCCGCCAGCCAGCCAGCTATTGGGCCTCAGACCTGTTCCCTGGTCCTGAGTCAGAACCAAAGCCCTATGTGTCCAGGGTCCACTGAACCCCAGCCCTGGTCAGATATGGAAAATGGAGACTTGGAGAGAGTAAATGATTCACTCCTGCTCTTCATCCTTCAGAGGAAGGCCCCAAAAGCGCCTCGACTATTCGTCAAAAGTCATTGAATTGTACTGTTAAGATCTATGCCTTTCACTGAATGCAATTTTTGCCTCCATTTATAAAGAGAAGAAAAGCTTTTTAAGAACTGGGTTGACCCCCCCCCCGCCACCGCATGCACAGACCCAGCTGCAGGCAGAGAGGATGGTCAGCCCAGCCCAGACCTTGCTAAGAGTCTGCTCAGAGGTCATGGGTCTGCTGGCACTGGATGGGTGCAGATGCTGGGCAGATGAGCTCTGTGTGGTGTTTTAGACAAATATGATGACCTAGAGTAGGGCCAAACAGGAGAGCCCAGGAAGCAGACCCTGGGAGAGGGGAGATACCCGTTGGGCCAGCACACCTGAGGCTATGGTCAAGGCCATGAGGACCACAGTGTGGTGGGCACGGTGGCTGTGAAAGCCCCACTGCTGCCCAGCCAGCCCGAGACAAGCCACGGGGAAGCACTCACCGGTCAGCCCCGTCATAATCTCCGCCAATCCCGATGAACTTGCATCCAGTGACTGCCCTGATGTGGTCGAAGTGATCTGAAGAATGGGAAGTCAGCAGTGTGGGGCTTCCAGGGCAGGGGTGGGGGTGATGACTGGCCTCTGTTGATTCCCCTTTTTGCAGCCTGTAGGCCAAATAGGCCAGTTCCTTCGTGGCCTGGCACCGAGAGTACCAACTCGAGGGCCCTGAGGTTTGATCTGAAGTGATCCCAGCTGGCTCTAGACTGGACTTCAGATTTGGAGTGGACCCCAGAGCCCCGTGTTTGGGCCATTTCCCACCCACGATTCACCCTGCCTCCCAGTCTCCTTGAGAACCTGTGGGGGCTCCTTTCCCCGGGTGTGGAGGATGAGAGAGGAACAAGAGTACAACTGATGAAGACCCCGGAGACCTAAGGAGCTGTCCAGTCCCTTGGCCAGAAGTAGGGGCAGTGCGCTTTAGGAGCCCCTGCAGAGGCACAGATGGGCAGCACCCGGGCTCTGTGTCTGACAGCCTCCCTGATACCCATCAGTATCGCAGTTCTGATTCCGTGGCTCCAGTTCCACATGGCACCAAGGTGCGTGTACCGTCCATTATTGGGCTTTTGGGAGCTGTACCTATTGCCAACAGGTGGGTCAAACCACTGGGGCTCTTCTGAAGTCCTCCCCAAGTTTGGACCCAGCTTCAGCTCCAAATCAGAGTTTTCAGAGAGCCCAGGGTGAGGCTCACCTGCCACAGTAGGCACGTTGGCTAACGGGTTGCACTGCAGCACCCGCACGGACAAGGGCACCATCACGACGCCACCGTTCTTCTTCTGCAGGGGCGGACCGGTGGACAGTCAGCTTGGCCCCCAGCACAGCCACCTGCCTGTTCACGCTCTCGGCCCCTGTGAGGAAGGTGTTGAGGTCAGAGTCGTCTCCTCTCTGGGTTTGTGTGAATGGAGGAGCCGCAGCCCTGGTCTGGGTGGTGTCTTGGCCCTGGGTTTCCGGGTTTGGAGGAATATCTTACCACCTAGACCCCCACCTAGGGCTCAAGAGTTCAGGGGCTGTGGACCGTGGGTTTTGGGGGCAGAAGATATTTAACCTGGGGTTTGAGGAAATTGAGGGAGAAGAGGCTCAGGTTCAAGGGCTCCCGGTTTGAACCTCTTGCTTTAGGTTTGAGGACTAGGGCAGTCTCTCACCAGAAGCTGCAGGATATCATCAGGAACATTCTGAGTGTTCTTGCCCACACCCCAGGCAGCTGAGTGGGAGAAGCTGACAGCTGCCTGCGACACTTCTAGGGCTCGCCGTGCCACAGCATCGAGACGTGGGACAAGTCCACCATCATGCCCAGGCCGTTCATTTCTGCCACCACCTTCTGCAGGGACAGGATGGGGAGAGGTCATCAGGGCTGCATTTACCTTGTGTGCATTTATCTGTAGGGAACAGGCGGGGCTGGACATTCATGTGGGGCAGGGTATGGAACCCGGGTCCTTACGTCGCCCAAGCCGGTCAGCCGACTGACATTGCTGTAGAAGGGGTGGATACCCTTTGCTGAGCTCTGTGCCCTGCAGGATGGCCAGGGGGCAGTCTGACTGGTGGCCATGACTTGGCTACAAGAGCCTAGAAAGAGGTTCTGTGGAACCGTCTACACCTGCAACTCCCTGGTGCAAGAGGAGGGACCCAAACTGGGCTGTGCCTGGAAGTAGGAGGGCCCTTCTGGGAATTCAGTCTTGTTCTGCAAACCTCCATTCCCCTCCCCACCCCAGGTTCAGGGCCGGATCCCAGGGGTAAACTTGCTTTGGGCCCCAGCGTGATATTGGGCAGATCCCTGCCTCACTGGGCCCTTACCATCTGCACTGCGCTCACCAGGGCGTGTTCCAGGTGTGGGTGAGTGTCACGTAGCACACACCCAGCGCATAGAAAGTACGCAAGATGGAGAGGCTACTGTCCAGTGAGTGGCCGCCCTCCACACCAATGAGGCAAACCAACTTCCGGGTATTGTTGAGAGCTGGGGGCAGGTAGGTCAGATGATCATTTTCAGAGGCAGGGGTAGCTTACTGAAGTCCCTAGCACCTACCACCACCAGTCTGTTTACCTTTTCTTTTTGTTTTTGGCCGTGCCGCGCAGCATGAGGGCTCTTAGTTCCCCCACCGGGGCTCAAACCCGAGCCCCATGCAGTGGAAGCGTGGAGTCTTAACCTCTGGACTACCAGGGAAGTCCCCCGTCTACCTTTAACTGAGGCCACAAGCTCCAGCTCAGAATAGGAGGCACACATGAGGCGGATGAGGTCAATTTGCTCCAGGGTGAGGCTCACAGCATCCCGTTCGTGGGTCTGGCATGGGACGTAGGCTGACCAGAACTGAGGGAAGGCCAGGGCTTGGTTTGGGCTTTGGAACTCCTTGGGCTTCTCATAGCCTCCTCAGCTGGGACAGCACCCACTGTGCCCAGAAGTCACATGGAATGCGTTGCTGTTTCTGTGGTACTTGGATGCCCATCAGGTTGGCTTACTGTGACCCCTGTAGCCCCCAGCATCCATGGCATGGCACTTTCTAGGTCACTATGGTAACTTAGTTCCAATGTGACTAAGCTGTGGTCTCTGAGGCCCCCAAACTGCCCCACATTCCCCAGCAGCCATGGTGGCACCTTGTGTGTCCCTTTGGTACCTGGGCACCCACGAGACCGTCTTTCAGCCTGTCCAAGCTGGCCTGGCCGTGGCTGAAATTGCACAGATTAACATCCTGGAGGCCATTGTGGTAAAACTGCCTCAGGACCAGGGGCATGTCGTTGTGGCTGGAGGGAGGTCAAGGCAAATGGGTGGGCTCCTTAGGTCTTGGGATCAGGCAGGACACATTGCCTGGCCTGGGCCAGCCGGGGGGTCCCCCATCTCACACTGTCACACAGACTATACTAGGAGCAGCTGAGGCCTGGGCTGAGGGCTTCCCACCAGGGAGGGGTGACAGAGAAGGGGAAGGGCGTCCATAGGTGATGGAGAGGCCATCCAGGGGTGGTGTGAGGGGGTCTCCCCGCTAGCTCTGCATGCTCCGGACCTCCTCCCCTGCCCGGGGCCAGGCTAGGCCCCCGCCGGCCCCCACCAGCCCGCACACACTGCAGCCCCCCGTCCACAAGCGGGAAGTCCCGCCTCAGGGCCCGCGTGCGCTCCCGCGGACTTAGGGTGCTGGAGGTGCCCGGCGTGGTCTGGACGCGGGTTCCCGGCCGCAGCAGCAGACACAGCAGCAGCAGGAGACGCAGCAGAGGCCGCTGGTTGAGTGCGCGGGGACCTTCGAGGCGCCCGGCCGCAAGCTGCGCAGGGTCAGGCAGGGGGGCAGAGGCGGGTCTGAGAGGGGCGGGCGATGAGGTTCTGCCCGTCGACACAGGCCACCCAGCGGCGTGGCCTCGCGACGGGGGCGGGGTGAGGGAGGGGATACAGAGTCACAGGGCCCTGCGAGCCCTGTGCGGAGAGCCGTGATCCGCGAAGCCCGGCAGCCCCGGGGCGGCACTGCCCTCCCGCCCCCCGCTCAGAGGAAGCTCCCGCGGGCTAAGCTGGCCTCTGCTGAGAGCTCACTCGCCTCCCGTCGCGGGTTCCTTCTGCCCCTGCGCCTCTTCCCACTCCCGCTGCTCCGAGGGGGCGCCCTAGGTTGCTCTCCCCCGCCTCTCACCTTCCTGGCCAAGCTGGGCTGCTTCTCTCAGAGGGCCACCTTCAGCCCGAGGCCTCCCGGGAGCGCACCTCGTCCCCATCTGCCTGCAGCCGGCCCCGCGCACTCCGGGGGCTGCGTGCGAGCATCTCTGCGGCCACAGGTGCTCTGGGCTCCCGGTGTCCCGGTACGGGGCCCTGTGGGCTGGTGTGGGGGAAGAGAGAGTTTCTGGAAATGGGGGGGTAACCTTGTGAGCTCTGGATTCAGGAAGGGGCCCCCTGCCCCCGACCTTCTCTCTCCACCTACTTGACTCCCCAGCCTGCATGACCATTCTCTGGGGACTTCAACCAGCACCCGGGAACTCTCAGGAACCCCCCCCCCCACTTCTGTCAGCCAGCCTCAGGAAAGAGTTCCCTCAGGAGCTGCTACACCTCCCCAGGGCCTGAAGAGAGGGGCTTTTGGGATGTGAACTGAACACCTTCTGGGGAGAGTCAATGACCCTTTTTTCAACAGAGCAGGAACCCAGTCAGTAGGCTATTTGAGTGGAAGGAAATGAAGTCATTTCCATGGCAGCAGAGCCCCCATCGCAGCAACCTTCCTCCCAGGGCTGCTGGCCGACCTTCTGGCCAGGATCCCTCCTACCTCAGCGTGGAAGGCCTGGCCTCGTGGACAAGTATAGGTTCTGAGGAAAGACCTGGCACCTGGGTTCTGCTGCTACACTTGCCTTATCTCGTGGCCCTTGTGGCTCTAGCTTTCCCAGAAACCTCAAGGGCTAAGTGCCTGTGCTTGCTCAGAGGCCGCACGCCATTCCCCATTTCCAGCCTCAGGCCCTCCCCCTAGCTGCCTCCTCTGGGGACCCCCTCCCCCCAACACACACACACACACACACACACACACACACACACACACACACACACACACACACACACACACATCTACAGGGGATGTGCCTTCTCACAGAAGCTCAACCACTGAGATGCTTTAGGGACTGTGCCCAAACTCCTTCATCCCCAGCCTCTCAAGTTTTTGCTCTGATCCCTGGCACCCCCTGGAGCTGTTCCACCTTTGGAACCTTTCCTGGGTAGCAGGAGTGCCTAGCACAGGGCTAGTGACCTAAGTGTGAGCACTGGCGACCCTAGAAATCTGTTACAGAAAAACATTGAGCAGTAAGGAACCCCCCTGGGGACAGAAAGGGCTTGGAATAAAGGAGCATGTGAACCTCGGGGCAGGGTGCGTGCTGCTTGACTCTCCATCCTGTTCTTGCTTCAGGGAGCAGGTCTTCCTGGGTCTCTCTATCCTGCCTCCTGAGACCCCAGGGAGGAGGCTCTTTGGGAAGCCACAGATTGCCGCTTTCAGGTTCAAAAAACCCAGCTCCCCCCTGGTTTGTGGTGGTGGCCGCTGACAATGGCTCAGAGCAGGAGCCCATGTGGTAGACTGCTAAGGCTTCTTTGCACCCTGTCTCTGCTCCTGCATCCTCCTCGGCTCGCAGAGTGCAGACTTTTCTGTCTTCAGCTGACAAAGGGGCCCCTGAGGATTGAGCAGAGGAACGTCACGTTTTCTTCCAGGCCAGCTTCAGCCCTGGGATGTCCAGGGCAGACTCTCATTTCAAACGTCAGTCTCTGAGGCTCCTTGCTTATGGCCATTTAGTGTGGAAGGAGGCTCCTGGCTGAGGAAGGCTCACACAGAACGCCGCAGGTTGTAATCTGTGGCAGTGGGCAGTGGGGGGACGGGGTGGGTCATTGCAGGAAGAGGCATTCGCTGCCTTAGGCAGTTAAACCATTGCTCTCTCTTCAGAATGGCTCAGCCAGCAAGATTCTGTGGGGTCTACCTCCTGGCACCATGCTCCAATCGCCGGAATTTGGGTCTGGGGCAACCCAGGTCTTCGTCCGACTCTTCCGGAGCGTGCTTTCTCTTGGGAGCACGTCTGGGGACTGGCTTCTCTGCTTCCACCTTTGCTGGCGTGGCCAAAGGAACTGCTGTTGCAAAGAAAATCAGAACTGATCAGTCACTTCTGCTGTACACAGTCTCCTGCCAGAATTTCCCTCTCTCATGTCTCTCCCAGTTTCTGGCTGAAGACCTTTAATCTACTTGACATCCAAAACACAGCCTTGGCCCATCACCTCTATGAGTCCCTAGAGAAGGGACACTGGCTGCAAAAGCAATTCCTAGAGCCTACGGCTGCAGCACATGAGGAAGTCTCTTCACCGTTTCCAGGGAAAACAGTAGAACCCGAAAGTCATTGCAATTATGAGCCTCTCCATCTCTCCCTTCCACACCAGAGAAAACATTTCTTGCAGTCTGTCACTTCTGAGGCTTTAATGGAAATGTCTTTCAAGTTTTGGAAAAAAATAATCTAATATAAATTGGTTAAGGACCCCTCCCACCTTGGCAACCCCTCTTGGGCCCCATTTATACTGCCTGTTTCAACCACACTGAACTCTAGCTCTCTGATACTTTTATGTAGATTAGAACAAGGCCAAATACTGAGGCAGAGTGATCAGGAGACTGAGAACCGCGTTCTGGGTACCAAGTCTAGGCTCACATCAACCCAGCCTCCTGGGACACCATCTCCTCAGCCCTCCAGTCTCATTAGCACTTCAACAGCCCTCTTGGTTCTTCCGGTCTTCCCATCAATATGGCACCACCCTCTCCCCTAGTACTCAGCAGGTCAGGATGGGATGTGTCTGAGGGCACCGATGTAGATGTCTACATGACAGCACAGAGGTGCCTGGGTTTGAAGGTTTGTTTCAAGAGTGGCCCTCTTCCTCAAACTGCTCCATTTACCATTTGCCAGCAAAAATGCACTTGTCTTTTGCTAAGAGGCAAATCAGGAAAGGGTCTGAAAGGAAGCATTCTGTAGCCCAAAGGGGAAGCTACATTTATAAAGATCAGGACCATCCTGCACACTTGTCCAGGGAGGACCTTTCACTTGTCCTCAGCAGTGAGCACTGTGGGTCCCTGAAGGTGTCCCAGGTCACTGGTATTACTTACAGCTGGGAACGCGCTCAGGTATACGTAGTGGGCAAACCGCACAGAAACATGAGGCAGCCAGGTGAGGTAGTGTGTACACCATTCCTCCTGTAGAGATGCCCGGTCTCGGTGTACCTGACGCACTGCGCACCCATGGAACAGAGCACAGGTCTGAGTTAATATAGACGATCCAGTCACACATTCTCTCTCTGACAACCAAAGAGAATGGTATCTGGTGGAGAACTGTCAGGGAAGTTTCTCTGAGGGCAGCACGTTGGCAGTTACGCTTCCATGGAAACTGTGAGAAGGCCGGTGAGGTCATCACTACCCAGTGAGGTCATGATAAGGAACCTGTGACTTGGGGGTCAGGCTTCAGGAGGAGGGGCAGTTTTGTGGAGGAGAGCAGGGAGGAAGCAGAGGTACTCTGCCAGGCCCCTCACATCTGGGCCTCCCCACCCATGCCCTAGTCTAGCAGACACCCCACGTGGGGCGTGCCGGTGGGCTGGCACAGCCCCAGGGGCCCCAGGAGGGCAAGAGAGACCCACTTTCTGAGATTGGCTTGAGAGGCAAGATTAACGTAAGAGACAGCTAGGTTGTATGGCACTGACCCTAAGAGGCAGAGATTTGTGTGGACTGGGGAATCAGGGAAGGCTCCTTGGCAGTGGGCCTGAAGGACAAGTGAGATTTGGACCCATGGGGAAGACAGGGAAGACATTCCAGTTTGGAAGAATAAAAGCAAAGACACATTCTCCTCGCCCTTGTCCTGCCACAAATATAAATTCATAGAACCATCACATTTTCACAACTGAGGACTGAAGAAAACCAAGAGGTGAAGGGGCCTACCCAGTGTTACACAGGTAGTGGAGAGGTGTTCTGCTCAATGGTTAGGTTCATGTTGGGGCTCCGGATTTACAGCTGATAGGAATGTGAGGACAAGCTCATGCCATTTCAAACATTTCCAAGTGATACTGAGAAAGATGTTAAAGGTGCAAAATGAGGGTGCTGAATGACCTCACAAAGTGGGAATGGTGGGCCCATTTTCATATGAAATTCAAAACAAGTTCATGACCAAAGGACATAATACAAAATGACAACATAACCATTACACTCCCCTCTCCCTTAGAAGTAAAAATCATTGTAATCCTCTCTCTCTCCACCATGAAACGATTAGGTAAAGGCTCAGCAGCAGCCCCGTGAAACACATGGTCACCACTGTGAAGAGGTGTTACTAAGACGATTTGGTCCGACACAGAGAAGGAAAGAGACAACTCTGCCCTTAGCCTGATCAGGCCCACAGGAATGAAGCACACTGGGGGCAGCCTTTGAGAGTGTGGCAATGCGAGAGAACCTTCTTTAGGAGGGGACTCCCTGTTGCCGACCTTGGAAAAGCAAGGATGGGACATTCGTTTACTGGGGCTGTTGCAGAGGGGATGTGCCCAGGAGGTAGAGACTGCTTGGACTACTATTTTAGAGGTTGGGCCACCCTGGTTGAGAACCACAGCACCTTGCATTCCTAAACTGCTTGAATCACCGAGTGCACGTTAGGACAGACGAAGTCAGGCCTCATTGGAGCCGACTGCCTTTGGGAGTGGTAGAAGGTAAAATGGGAAGGGGAATGCTCTGGAGGAGGTTTGTCATGGCAGGTGGCCCAGCACGAGACCATCCAGATTCTCCAAGGCTCCAGAGATGACTTGGCTGGGAGCATCCCTCTGATGTGGTGCGGGGACTCCTACGTTAACAGGACCTGGCTGGGCATCTGCGGGAGGCAGAATAAATGGTTTATTAACTTACGAGAGCGAGAGACTCACCTGGGGGTTTCCACAAAACGACTTCAAAAGACTTGTACCTGGATTCTTGAGCCAACCCTCAGAAAACTTATCTAGATCTGGAGTAGGGCTCTGGAAGCTGCACTTTTAATAAGCTTCCTGGGCAGTCTCACCACAGTGGTCCCTGGATAGTGTGACCAAATTATTGTGTATTCTCGGTTGCTTTGGGGAGTCAAAGTGGGCAATGTGAAAAACTGCAGCAGGCATACGTATAAACAGGGAATATTCAAGGCAAACAGAGGTGCAGAGTTATTCTATGCATGAATCAGATTTGAGAAATGCTAGCCTGGTGGTTAAAGAACACAACCCTTGGGACAGACAGACCAGATTCTGTCCTACTTACTTGTGTGATTTTGACCAAGTTCTTTTATCCTTCTGACTGTTTCTTCATATGGAAAAGAGCTATGGCTGTACATTTAGCACAATATTCTCTTTTGGCAAAGGCTGCTCTGGGTCCATTTGTGTTCTCTGCAACTTAATGTTTTCCGGTGTGCAAGCATTTTTAAGTTGTTTGGTGAAGTATTACATTTGACTTTCAACTGTTCATTACTTTGGGCAAAGCTTATATAATGCTGCAGAGACTAGAACCTATGCAGAGATAGTGAGAGGATGTGATAAGCTTATTCTGTCGGTTTATCAAAAAGTTTAACCTTTTCTCCTCTTCCTCCGCCTGCCACCAAGAGATGAGAAAGAAGGCAGAGCCTGGAAATGCACACCAAGCAATACTTCTGTGTCAGTTTGCCTTTTATTCCTCTGCCAGTACTTCCCAGAGAGATTTCACCAAAAGTGCCTAAGCTTGCCATGGCCATTGTTGTGAAGAACATTTCTCTCTATTGCTAGTCACATCCCCTTTTCCTTCTCCTGGGCGCTTAATGGATATTTGGGGGCAGGAAATAAAATTTAAACTAAAACATCAAAAAAAAAGAAGAAGAAAGATGAGCTCAAGTAGGCGTTATTGTGGTCCAGACAAGGTTTGGTTCATTCATTCCCTCGATTTGCATTTATCCCCCTTTGTGCCAGGCATGGGGGGAGAGAGAGAAATGTCTTCAAAGAGTCTGTGGTTGTAAGGGGGAGGGAGCTGTGGAAATCTGTCATTTAGAAACAGCATGGAAGTGCTAGGGAAAAATTGTTTTGTTCATTTATCACTCACTCATCCGTTCACCCATAGCAACTACAGAGGGTTTCACGCAGAGGAACTGGATGCCCTGAACTTGACATTCTCGTGGGGGAAACAACAATGTAAAGCACCAGCAGTGGTAAGTCACCAGTAGTGATTTCAAGCCAGAAGGAACCACTCACCAATGGAGAGAGGCACGGGGTGAGCAGTGACTTGCAGAAAGGAGGGGTTTTTTATTCATTCCAACTGCTGAGTTCAAGTTCATCTGGGTGGTTGTGTGGTTCGTGCTTACTGCATCTGCTTTTGGAACGTGGCTCCACCCTCCAAGAAGGGTGAGGCTGATCACCCCTCTTTCCTCCTGCTGTGCCCCGGGGTCACCCAGCGAGTGTCTGCAGGGCTGATCTGCTCTGTACTGGCTTTTCAGTCCCACTCCCGGGAGAAGAGAGACGAAGCTGTGTCTCCACCGCAGCTTGGCCTGATTCAGTCACTGGGTGAAAAGGTGGGAAGAAGGTCAAGTTCATGAGAACTGATACACTGCAGAGTCATTTAGTCCTGAAGTACCAGTTCTGGCTGCTGGTGAGTTGCTAAATCCAGGGACCTGAATGTAATTCCTCCAGAGCCACTGAGACATCACTTCCAGGCCCATGGCGGGCTGTAGGGGTGCTGACTTTTCTCAGTGCTAAGGAGCAGCCATCTTCCACTGAGAGAGGACTCTGTGTCAGCAGGAGCAGAACCACACCAGGCACCGAAGGAGGTTCTGCATCCCAGCATCTCCCAACACAGTGATAGATAAACGGGTAGAAGATGCGACAGGGCATTCACCATAGAACAGAAGCTTATCCCCAATAGATATGGAAAGATGTTCAACTTCACTACCTAACAAAGAAATTCAAGTTATAAATCTATTTCTTTTTTGCTCATCTCATTGGTAGAAAGTTTTAAGAATGCACAAAATTTGCTGCTAAGGATGTAAGGAAAAGGCCGTTTTCGTCTGTTGCTGCTGATGGGGATGGAAATTGGTGCGAACCTTCTGCAGGGTAATTTGGCAATTTGTGTATCAACAGCCTTAAAATGTTCATACACTTTGAGCCAGTAGTTTTGCTTTTAGCATCTTATCCTAAGGTGAAAGTCAAATTTATGTACAAGACTTATGTTCAAGAATATTCATCTCAGCCAGTAGTGTAATAGAAAAAATATTAGAAGCTACCTAAAAATCCCACAATACGGGGTTGGTTAAATAACGGATGGCCCAACTTAAGAATGGAAAATAAAGACGCAGACGTAGAAAATGGACTTGAGGACACGGGGAAGGGGAAGGGGAAGCTGGGACGAAGTGAGAGAGTGGCATGGACTTATATATACTACCAAATGTAAAATAGCTAGCTAGTGGGAAGCAGCCGCGTAGCACAGGGAGATCAGCTCGGTGCTGTGTGACCACCTAGAGGGGTGGGATGGGGAGGGTGGGAGGGAGACGCAAGAGGGAGGAGATATGGGGATATATGTGTATGTAGAGCTGATTCACTTTGTTATAAAGCAGAAACTAACACACCATTGTAAAGCAATTATACTCCAATAAAGATGTTTTTTTTTAAAAAGGATGGAAAACAGTTCATTCATTAAAAATGATTTTCTCCAAGAATATTTAATGGTGGGAAGATGTAGTGTAAAAGCAGGGTACAAAATACGAGATGGAGTATTTCATTTTGTTAAAATTTAATAATACAAGTGCAGAAAACGTGATTAAAATAACAGTACTGATTTCACTACGGGACATTTTTTTCTTTAACTTTTTCTGTATTTGGTGTTATAAAGCATCATATATCCTCTCTGAGTCTCAGCTTATGTTCTGTGAAGTGGGACTCATCACATCTACACTGCAGTGCGCTCGGGCAGAGCAGCACAATATTTGAAAGTGCCCTTGACAATGACCAGCCCATTGTAATACTCCAGGAATGGTTATAATATCATTGCCAATGACACACCCATAGTCCGGATATTATCCGTAACGATTACTAAGGTTGTTTATCTCCCTCCACTTTTACTAAGACAAAAAAAGGATTAATTGAAGACTCTTAAGTCATTTTTACTGAGGTTCTTTGTTTTTTTTTTTTTTTTTTCAAAATACTAATGGTAGGGCTTCCCTGGTGGCGCAGTGGTTGAGAATCTGCCTGCTAATGCACGGGACACGGGTTCGAGCCCTGCTCTGGGAAGATCCCACATGCCGTGGAGCAACTGGGCCCGTGAGCCACAACTACTGAGCCTGAGCGTCTGGAGCCTGTGCTCCGCAACAAGAGAGGCCGCGATAGTGAGCGGCCCGCGCACCGCAATGAAGAGTGGCCCCCGCTCCCCACAACTGGAGAAAGCCCTCACACAGAAACGAAGACCCAACACAGCTAAAAATCAATCAATCAATCAATAAATTTATTAAAAAGAAAAATACTAATTGTAAAGTCTGCAGTGGGTATAGAGGTGTTCAACTTTTTTCCAGATTTTACGTTTCTGGTTTTGTTTTTAAATTTTTTATTTATTATTTATTTATTACTTTTATTTTTGGCTGTGCTGGGTCTTCGTTTCTGCGCGAGGGCTTTCTCCAGTTGCGGCAAGTGGGGGCCACTCTTCATCGCGGCGCGCGGGCCTCTCACTATCGCGGCCTGTCTTGTTGCGGAGCAGAGGCTCCAGACGCTCAGGCTCAGTAGTTGTGGCTCACGGGCCCAGTTGCTCCGCGGCATGTGGGATCTTCCCAGAGCAGGGCTCAAACCCGTGTCCCCTGCATTGGCAGGCGGATTCTCAACCACTGCACCACCAGGGAAGCCCCCCCACCCCGATAGTTTTAAAACCAGCCTCAGTCATGCTTGCTTCAAGACTTATCCTGGCATCATGGACCACTGGATACTTTGGCTAGGTGTTAAACTCTCTTGTCCTGTGCCCGAGTCCCATCGTGGTGACTTAGTTGCCATCTAGGGCACTCTTGGCATGAGTCCTAGACATGAATCCAGCTCAATGGCTTGGGCCCTGCTCCCTGCTGGCTGACTGTCCTAATGCCCAGTGCCTCCTTTCTGCTTGGACTTCTGAGGGCCGCAGCCCCAGGACCCTCACTCTGTGTTCCCGGCTCTATTCAATGCCAACGGTATGTCTTTTGTTTGCTGTATGTCCCCTGCCCCAGTACCTCCTACTGGCTTTGACCTTCCTGTTTCAGGTCCTCTTATTGCGACCCTTTGTGTATAAGCCAGATCTGTTTGCCCTTCCTTCAAGGGGAGCTATTTCCCTGGTGTTTCCCTAGATGCTTATGATGAGACCCCTGCCAGAACTACACCAATCAGACCCTCCATGTACACGCTTGGGTCTGAACCCTTTCAGCGAGAGCAGGTTGGAAACCCATATATACATAAATATACAATGTGTACAAATCAAGTATTTTACAGATTGTAAAGAATTCTTGTGAACGTATTAGGTTAGGGAAGTCAAGCAGGATCATCATATGATGGCATAATCAAGCACATGTATATAACATTTCCTATTTTTATATGATGCCATTTTAATAGATGTGCCCATCTTTTCAAAGTTCTAATCTGTGGCAGTGGGCAGTAGGGGGACGGGGTGGGTCACAGCAGGAAGAGGCATTCGCTGCCTTAGGCAGTGAAACCATTGCTCTCTCTTCAGAATGGCTCAGCCAGCAGGATTCTGTGGGGTCTACCTCCTGGCACCGGGCTCCAATCGCCGGATTTTGGGTCTGGGGCAACCCAGATCTTTGTGCGAGTTTTCCGGAGAGTGCTTTCTCTTGGGAGCACGTCTGGGGACTGGCTTCTCTGCTTCCACCTTCGCTGGCGTGGCCAAAGGAACTGCTGCTGCAAAGAAAATCAGAACTGATCAGTCACTTCTGCTGTACACAGTCTCCTGCCAGAATTTCCCTCTCTCATGTCTCTCCCACTTTCTGGCTGAAGACCTTTAATCTACTTGACATCCAGAACACAGCCTTGGCCCATCACCTCCATGAGTCCCTAGAGAAGGGACACTGGCTGCAAAAGCAATTCCTAGAGCCTACGGCTGCAGCACATGAGGAAGTCTCTTCACCGTTTCCAGGGAAAACAGTAGAACCCGAAAGTCATTGCAATCATGAGCCTCTCCATCTCTCCTTTCCACACCAGAGAAAACATTTCTTGCAGTCTGTCACTTCTGAGGCTTTAATGGAAATGTCTTTCAAGTTTCGGAAAAAAATAGTCTAATATAAATTGGTTAAGAACCCCTCCCACCTTGGCAACCCCTCTTGGGCCCCATTTATACTGCCTGTTTCAACCACACTGAACTCTAGCCCTCTGATACTTTTATGTAGATTAGAACAAGGCCAAATACTGAGGCAGAGGGATCAGGAGACTGAGAACCGCATTCTGGGCACCAAGTCTAGGCTCACATCAACCCAGCCTCCTGGGACACCATCTCCTCAGCCCTCCAGTCTCATTAGCACTTCAACACCCCTCTTGGTTCTTCCGGTCTTCCCATCAATATGGCACCACCCTCTCCGCTAGGAGTAAAAATCATTATAATCCTCTCTCCACCATGAAAGGATGAGATAAAGGCTCAGCAGCAGCCCCCGTGAAATACATGGTCAACACTGTGAAGAGGTGTTACTAAGGCGATTTGGTCCGACTCAGAGAAGGAAAGAGACAACTCTGCCCTTAGCCTGATCAGGCCCACAGGAAGGAAGCACAGTGGGGGCAGCCTTTGAGAGTGTGGCAATGCGAGAGAACCTTCTTTAGGAGGGGACTCCCTGTTGCCGACCTTGAAAAAGCAAGGATGGGACATTTGTTTACTGGGGCTGTTACAGAGGGGATGTGCCCAGAGGTTAGGCCACCCTGCTTGAAAATCAAAGCACCTTCTAGTCCGAAATGGCTTGAATGCTCCAATCGCCGGATTTTGGGTCTGGGGCAACCCAGATCTTTGTGCGACATTTCCGGAGAGTGCTTTCTCTTGGGAGCACGTCTGGGGACTGGCTTCTCTGCTTCCACCTTTGCTGGCGTGGCCAAAGGAACATCCCCGTAGGCCCGGTAGCCATCAACCAGGCAGTATGTCTCCCCATGCCAGCCCAACTGCGTTTCTCCACACCCTCGGTAGAGGACATGGTAGTGACCAGGGGTAGGGGGAGAAACGGGAGCCACTGCTGCTGCAAAGAAAATCAGAACTGATCAGTCACTTCTGCTGTACACAGCCTCCTGCCAGAATTTCCCTCTCTCACGTCTCTCCCACTTTCTGGCTGAAGACCTTTAATCTACTTGACATCCAAAACACAGCTTTGGCCCATCACCTCTATGAGTCCCTAGAGAAGGGACACTGGCTGCAAAAGCAATTCCTAGAGCCTACGGCTGCAGCACATGAGGAAGTCTCTTCACCGTTTCCAGGGAAAACAGTAGAACCCGAAAGTCATTGCAATCATGAGCCTCTCCATCTCTCCCTTCCACACCAGAGAAAACATTTCTTGCAGTCTGTCACTTCTGAGGCTTTAATGGAAATGTCTTTCAAGTTTTGGAAAAAACTAATCTAATATAAATTGGTTAAGGACCCCTCCCACCTTGGCAGCCCCTCTTGGGCCCCATTTATACTGCCTGTTTCAACCACACTGAACTCTAGCCCTCTGATACTTTTATGTAGATTAGAACAAGGCCACATACTGAGTCAGAGTGATCAGGAGACTGAGAACCGCGTTCTGGGTACCAAGTCTAGGCTCACATCAACCCAGCCTCCTGGGACACCATCTCCTCAGCCCTCCAGTCTCATTAGCACTTCAACACCCCTCTTGGTTCTTCCGGTCTTCCCATCAATATGGCACCACCCTCTCCCCTAGTACTCAGCAGCTCAGGATGGGATGTGTCTGAGGGCACCGATGTAGATGTCTACATGACAGCACAGAGGTGCCTGGGTTTGAAGGTGTGTTTCAAGAGTGGCCCTCTTCCTCCAACTGCTCCATTTACCATTTGCCAACAAAAATTCCCTTGTCTTTTGCTAAGAGGCCAATCAGGAAAGGGTCTGAATGGAAGCATCCTGTAGCCCAAAGGGGAAGCTACATTTATAAAGATCAGGACCATCCTGCACACTTGTCCAGGGATGACCTTTCACTTGTCCTCAACAGTGAGCACTGTGGGTCCCTGAAGATGTCCCAGGTCATTGGTATTACTTACAGCTGGGAACGCGCTCAGGTATACGTAGTGGGCAAGCCCCACAGGAACATGAGGCAGCCAGGTGAGGTGGTGTGTACACCACGGCTCCTCTAGAGATGCCCGGTCTCGGTGTTTCTGCCGCACTGCCCACCCACGGAACAGAGCTCAGGTTCGAGTAAAGATAGAGGATCCGGTCACACATTCTCCCTCAGACAACCAAAGAGGTTGGAGAACTTCTGGTGGAGAACTGTCAGGGAAGTTTGTCTGAGGGCAGCACGTTGGCAGTTACGCTGCCATGGAAACTGTGAGAAGGCCTGTGAGGTCATCACTACCCAGTGAGGTCATAATAAGGAACCTGTGACTTGGGGGTCAGGCTTCAGGAGGAGGGGCAGTTTTGTGGAGGAGAGCAGGGGGAGGGCAGAGGTACTCTGCCTGGCCCCTCACACCTGGGCCTCCCCACCCATGCCCTAGTCTAGCAGACATCCCACGTGGGGCGTGCCGGTGGGCTGGCACAGCCCTAGGGGCCCCAGGAGGGCAAGAGAGACCCACATTCTGAGATTGGCTTGAGAGGCAAGATTAACGTAAGAGAGAGCTAGGTTGTATGGCACTGACCCTAAGAGGCAGAGATTTGTGTGGACTGGGGAATCAGGGAAGGCTCCTTGGCAGTGGGCCTGAAGGACAAGTGAGATTTGGAGCCATGGGGAAGAGAGGGAAGACATTCCAGTTTGGAAGAATAAAAGCAAAGACACATTCTCCTCGCCCTTGTCCTGCCCCAAATATAAATTCATAGAACCCTCACATTTTCACAACTGAGGACTGAAGAAAAGCAAGAGGTGAAGGGGCCTACCCAGTGTTACACAGGTAGTGGAGAGGTGTTCTGCTCAATGGTTAGGTTCATGTTGGGGCTCCGGATTTACAGCTGATAGGAATGTGAGGACAAGCTCATGCCATTTCAAACATTTCCAAGTGATACTGAGAGAGACGTTAAAGGTGCAAAATGAGGGTGCTGAATGACCTCACAAAGTGGGAATGGTGGGCCCATTTTCATATGAAATTCAAAACAAGTTCATGACCAAAGGACATAATACAAAATGACAACATAATCATTACACTCCCCTCTCCCCTAGAAGTAAAAATCAGTATAATCCTCCCTCTCTCCACCATGAAAGGATGAGGTAAAGGCTCAGCAGCAGCCCCCGTGAAACACATGGTCACCGCTGTGAAGAGGTGTTACTAAGACGATTTGGTCCGACTCAGAGAAGGAAAGAGACAACTCTGCCCTTAGCCTCATCAGGCCCACAGGAAGGAAGCACACTGGGGGCAGCCTTTGAGAGTGTGGCAATGCGAGAGAACCTTCTTGAGGAGGGGACTCCCTGTTGCCGACCTTGAAAAAGCAAGGATGGGACATTCGTTTACTGGGGCTGTTGCAGAGGGGATGTGCCCAGGAGGTAGAGACTGCTTGGACTACTATTTTAGAGGTTGGGCCCCCCTGGTTGAGAACCACAGCACCTTGTATTCCTAAACTGCTTGAATGAGCGGGTGCACGTTAGGACAGACGAAGTCAGGCCTCATTGGAGCCGACTGCCTTTGGGAGTGGTAGAAGGTAAAATGGCAAGGGGAATGCTCTGGAGGAGGTTTGTCATGGCAGGTGGGCCAGCACGAGACCATCCAGATTCTCCAAGGCTCCAGAGATGACTTGGCTGGGAGCATCCCTCTGATGTGGTGCGGGGACTCCTACCTTAACAGGAGCTGGCTGGGCATCTGCGGGAGGCAGAATCAATGGTTTATTAACTTCAGAGAGCGAGAGACTCACCTGGGGGGTTCCACAAAACCACTTCAAAAGACTTGTACCTGGATTCTTGAGCCAACCCTCAGAAAACTTATCTAGATCTGGAGTAGGGCTCTGGAAGCTGCACTTTTAATAAGCTTCCTGGGCAGTCCCACCACAGTGGTCCATGGAGAGACTGACCAAATTACTGTGTATTCTCCGTTGCTTTGGGGAGTCAAAGTGGGCAATGTGAAAAACTGCAGCAGGCATACGTATATACAGGGAATATTCAAGGCAAACAGAGGGCTAGAGTTATTCTATGCATGAATCAGATTTGAGGAAAGCTAGCCTGGTGGTTAAAGAACACAACCCTTGGGAGAGACAGACAGACCAGATTCTGTCCTACTTACTTGTGTGATTTTGACCAAGTTCTTTTATCCTTCTGACTGTTTCTTCATATGGAAAAGAGCTATGGCTGTACATTTAGCACAATATTCTCTTTTGGCAAAGGCTGCTCTGGGTCCATTTGTGTTCTCTGCAACTTAATGTTTTCCGGTGTGCAAGCATTTTTAAGTTGTTTGGTGAAGTATTACATTTGACTTTCAACTGTTCATTACTTTGGGCAAAGCTTATATAATGCTGCAGAGACTAGAACCTATGCAGAGATAGTGAGAGGATGTGATAAGCTTATTCTGCCGGTTTATCAAAAAGTTTAACCTTTTCTCCTCTTCCTCCGCCTGCCACCAAGAGATGAGAAAGAAGGCAGAGCCTGGAAATGCACACCAAGCAATACTTCTGTGTCAGTTTGCCTTTTATTCCTCTGCCAGTACTTCCCAGAGAGATTTCACCAAAAGTGCCTAAGCTTGCCATGGCCATTGTTGTGAAGAACATTTCTCTCTATTGCTAGTCACATCCCCTTTTCCTTCTCCTGGGCGCTTAATGGATGTTTGGGGGCAGGAAATAAAATTTAAACTAAAACATCAAAAAAAAAGAAGAAGAAAGATGAGCTCAAGTAGGCGTTATTGTGGTCCAGACAAGGTTTGGTTCATTCATTCCCTCGATTTGCATTTATCCCCCTTTGTGCCAGGCATGGGGGGAGAGAGAGAAATGTCTTCAAAGAGTCTGTGGTTGTATGGGGGAGGGAGCTGTGGAAATCTGTCATTTAGAAACAGCATGGAAGTGCTAGGGAAAAATTGTTTTGTTCATTTATCTCTCACTCATCCGTTCACCCAGAGCAACTACAAAGGGTTTCACGCGGAGGAACTGGATGCCCTGAACTTGACATTCTCGTGGGGGAAACAACAATGTAAAGCACCAGCAGTGGTAAGTCACCAGTAGTGATTTCAAGCCAGAAGGAACCACTCACCAATGGAGAGAGGCACGGGGTGAGCAGTGACTTGCAGAAAGGAGGGGTTATTTATTCATTCCAACTGCTGAGTTCAAGTTCATCTGGGTGGTTGTGTGGTTCGTGCTTACTGCATCTGCTTTTGGAACGTGGCTCCACCCTCCAAGAAGGGTGAGGCTGATCACCCCTCTTTCCTCCTGCTGTGCCCCGGGGTCACCCAGCGAGTGTCTGCAGGGCTGATCTGCTCTGTACTGGCTTTTCAGTCCCACTCCCGGGAGAAGAGAGACGAAGCTGTGTCTCCACCGCAGCTTGGCCTGATTCAGTCACTGGGTGAAAAGGTGGGAAGAAGGTCAAGTTCATGAGAACTGATACACTGCAGAGTCATTTAGTCCTGAAGTACCAGTTCTGGTTGCTGGTGAGTTGCTAAATCCAGGGACCTGAATGTAATTCCTCCAGAGCCACTGAGACATCACTTCCAGGCCCATGGCGGGCTGTAGGGGTGCTGACTTTTCTCAGTGCTAAGGAGCAGCCATCTTCCACTGAGAGAGGACTCTGTGTCAGCAGGAGCAGAACCACACCAGGCACCGAAGGAGGTTCTGCATCCCAGCATCTCCCAACACAGTGATAGATAAACGGGTAGAAGATGCGACAGGGCATTCACCATAGAACAGAAGCTTATCCCCAATAGATATGGAAAGATGTTCAACTTCACTACCTAACAAAGAAATTCAAGTTATAAATCTATTTCTTTTTTGCTCATCTCATTGGTAGAAAGTTTTAAGAATGCACAAAATTTGCTGCTAAGGATGTAAGGAAAAGGCCGTTTTCGTCTGTTGCTGCTGATGGGGATGGAAATTGGTGCGAACCTTCTGCAGGGTAATTTGGCAATTTGTGTATCAACAGCCTTAAAATGTTCATACACTTTGAGCCAGTAGTTTTGCTTTTAGCATCTTATCCTAAGGTGAAAGTCAAATTTATGTACAAGACTTATGTTCAAGAATATTCATCTCAGCCAGTAGTGTAATAGAAAAAATATTAGAAGCTACCTAAAAATCCCACAATACGGGGTTGGTTAAATAACGGATGGCCCAACTTAAGAATGGAAAATAAAGACGCAGACGTAGAAAATGGACTTGAGGACACGGGGAAGGGGAAGGGGAAGCTGGGACGAAGTGAGAGAGTGGCATGGACTTATATATACTACCAAATGTAAAATAGCTAGCTAGTGGGAAGCAGCCGCGTAGCACAGGGAGATCAGCTCGGTGCTGTGTGACCACCTAGAGGGGTGGGATAGGGAGGGTGGGAGGGAGACGCAAGAGGGAGGAGATATGGGGATATATGTGTATGTAGAGCTGATTCACTTTGTTATAAAGCAGAAACTAACACACCATTGTAAAGCAATTATACTCCAATAAAGATGTTTTTTTTAAAAAAGGATGGAAAACAGTTCATTCATTAAAAATGATTTTCTCCAAGAATATTTAATGGTGGGAAGATGTAGTGTAAAAGCAGGGTACAAAATACGAGATGGAGTATTTCATTTTGTTAAAATTTAATAATACAAGTGCAGAAAACGTGATTAAAATAACAGTACTGATTTCACTACGGGACATTTTTTTCTTTAACTTTTTCTGTATTTGGTGTTATAAAGCATCATATATCCTCTCTGAGTCTCAGCTTATGTTCTGTGAAGTGGGACTCATCACATCTACACTGCAGTGCGCTCGGGCAGAGCAGCACAATATTTGAAAGTGCCCTTGACAATGACCAGCCCATTGTAATACTTCAGGAATGGTTATAATATCATTGCCAATGACACACCCATAGTCCGGATATTATCCGTAACGATTACTAAGGTTGTTTATCTCCCTCCACTTTTACTAAGACAAAAAAAGGATTAATTGAAGACTCTTAAGTCATTTTTACTGAGGTTCTTTGTTTTTTGTTTTTTTTTTTCAAAATACTAATGGTAGGGCTTCCCTGGTGGCGCAGTGGTTGAGAATCTGCCTGCTAATGCACGGGACACGGGTTCGAGCCCTGATCTGGGAAGATCCCACATGCCGTGGAGCAACTGGGCCCGTGAGCCACAACTACTGAGCCTGAGCGTCTGGAGCCTGTGCTCCGCAACAAGAGAGGCCGCGATAGTGAGCGGCCCGCGCACCGCAATGAAGAGTGGCCCCCGCTCCCCACAACTGGAGAAAGCCCTCACACAGAGACGAAGACCCAACACAGCTAAAAATCAATCAATCAATAAATTTATTAAAAAGAAAAATACTAATTGTAAAGTCTGCAGTGGGTATATAGGTGTTCAACTTTTTTCCAGATTTTACGTTTCTGGTTTTGTTTTTAAATTTTTTATTTATTATTTATTTATTACTTTTATTTTTGGCTGTGTTGGGTCTTCGTTTCTGCGCGAGGGCTTTCTCCAGTTGCGGCAAGTGGGGGCCACTCTTCATCGCGGCGCGCGGGCCTCTCACTATCGCGGCCTGTCTTGTTGCGGAGCAGAGGCTCCAGACGCTCAGGCTCAGTAGTTGTGGCTCACGGGCCCAGTTGCTCCGCGGCATGTGGGATCTTCCCAGAGCAGGGCTCAAACCCGTGTCCCCTGCATTGGCAGGCGGATTCTCAACCACTGCACCACCAGGGAAGCCCCCCCACCCCGATAGTTTTAAAACCAGCCTCAGTCATGCTTGCTTCAAGACTTATCCTGGCATCATGGACCACTGGATACTTTGGCTAGGTGTTAAACTCTCTTGTCCTGTGCCCGAGTCCCATCGTGGTGACTTAGTTGCCATCTAGGGCACTCTTGGCATGAGTCCTAGACATGAATCCAGCTCAATGGCTTGGGCCCTGCTCCCTGCTGGCTGACTGTCCTAATGCCCAGTGCCTCCTTTCTGCTTGGACTTCTGAGGGCCGCAGCCCCAGGACCCTCACTCTGTGTTCCCGGCTCTATTCAATGCCAACGGTATGTCTTTTGCTTGCTGTATGTCCCCTGCCCCAGTACCTCCTACTGGCTTTGACCTTCCTGTTTCAGGTCCTCTTATTGCGACCCTTTGTGTATAAGCCAGATCTGTTTGCCCTTCCTTCAAGGGGAGCTATTTCCCTGGTGTTTCCCTAGATGCTTATGATGAGACCCCTGCCAGAACTACACCAATCAGACCCTCCATGTACACGCTTGGGTCTGAACCCTTTCAGCGAGAGCAGGTTGGAAACCCATATATACATAAATATACAATGTGTACAAATCAAGTATTTTACAGATTGTAAAGAATTCTTGTGAACGTATTAGGTTAGGGAAGTCAAGCAGGATCATCATATGATGGCATAATCAAGCACATGTATATAACATTTCCTATTTTTATATGATGCCATTTTAATAGATGTGCCCATCTTTTCAAAGTTCTAATCTGTGGCAGTGGGCAGTAGGGGGACGGGGTGGGTCACAGCAGGAAGAGGCATTCGCTGCCTTAGGCAGTGAAACCATTGCTCTCTCTTCAGAATGGCTCAGCCAGCAGGATTCTGTGGGGTCTACCTCCTGGCACCGGGCTCCAATCGCCGGATTTTGGGTCTGGGGCAACCCAGATCTTTGTGCGAGTTTTCCGGAGAGTGCTTTCTCTTGGGAGCACGTCTGGGGACTGGCTTCTCTGCTTCCACCTTCGCTGGCGTGGCCAAAGGAACTGCTGCTGCAAAGAAAATCAGAACTGATCAGTCACTTCTGCTGTACACAGTCTCCTGCCAGAATTTCCCTCTCTCATGTCTCTCCCACTTTCTGGCTGAAGACCTTTAATCTACTTGACATCCAGAACACAGCCTTGGCCCATCACCTCCATGAGTCCCTAGAGAAGGGACACTGGCTGCAAAAGCAATTCCTAGAGCCTACGGCTGCAGCACATGAGGAAGTCTCTTCACCGTTTCCAGGGAAAACAGTAGAACCCGAAAGTCATTGCAATCATGAGCCTCTCCATCTCTCCTTTCCACACCAGAGAAAACATTTCTTGCAGTCTGTCACTTCTGAGGCTTTAATGGAAATGTCTTTCAAGTTTCGGAAAAAAATAGTCTAATATAAATTGGTTAAGAACCCCTCCCACCTTGGCAACCCCTCTTGGGCCCCATTTATACTGCCTGTTTCAACCACACTGAACTCTAGCCCTCTGATACTTTTATGTACATTAGAACAAGGCCAAATACTGAGGCAGAGGGATCAGGAGACTGAGAACCGCATTCTGGGCACCAAGTCTAGGCTCACATCAACCCAGCCTCCTGGGACACCATCTCCTCAGCCCTCCAGTCTCATTAGCACTTCAACACCCCTCTTGGTTCTTCCGGTCTTCCCATCAATATGGCACCACCCTCTCCGCTAGGAGTAAAAATCATTATAATCCTCTCTCCACCATGAAAGGATGAGATAAAGGCTCAGCAGCAGCCCCCGTGAAACACATGGTCAACACTGTGAAGAGGTGTTACTAAGGCGATTTGGTCCGACTCAGAGAAGGAAAGAGACAACTCTGCCCTTAGCCTGATCAGGCCCACAGGAAGGAAGCACAGTGGGGGCAGCCTTTGAGAGTGTGGCAATGCGAGAGAACCTTCTTTAGGAGGGGACTCCCTGTTGCCGACCTTGAAAAAGCAAGGATGGGACATTTGTTTACTGGGGCTGTTACAGAGGGGATGTGCCCAGAGGTTAGGCCACCCTGCTTGAGAATCAAAGCACCTTCTAGTCCGAAATGGCTTGAATGCTCCAATCGCCGGATTTTGGGTCTGGGGCAACCCAGATCTTTGTGCGACATTTCCGGAGAGTGCTTTCTCTTGGGAGCACGTCTGGGGACTGGCTTCTCTGCTTCCACCTTTGCTGGCGTGGCCAAAGGAACATCCCCGTAGGCCCGGTAGCCACCAACCAGGCAGTATGTCTCCCCATGCCAGCCCAACTGCGTTTCTCCACACCCTCGGTAGAGGACATGGTAGTGACCAGGGGTAGGGGGAGAAACGGGAGCCACTGCTGCTGCAAAGAAAATCAGAACTGATCAGTCACTTCTGCTGTACACAGCCTCCTGCCAGAATTTCCCTCTCTCACGTCTCTCCCACTTTCTGGCTGAAGACCTTTAATCTACTTGACATCCAAAACACAGCTTTGGCCCATCACCTCTATGAGTCCCTAGAGAAGGGACACTGGCTGCAAAAGCAATTCCTAGAGCCTACGGCTGCAGCACATGAGGAAGTCTCTTCACCGTTTCCAGGGAAAACAGTAGAACCCGAAAGTCATTGCAATCATGAGCCTCTCCATCTCTCCCTTCCACACCAGAGAAAACATTTCTTGCAGTCTGTCACTTCTGAGGCTTTAATGGAAATGTCTTTCAAGTTTCGGAAAAAAATAGTCTAATATAAATTGGTTAAGGACCCCTCCCACCTTGGCAACCCCTCTTGGGCCCCATTTATACTGCCTGTTTCAACCACACTGAACTCTAGCCCTCTGATACTTTTATGTAGATTAGAACAAGGCCAAATACTGAGGCAGAGGGATCAGGAGACTGAGAACCGCGTTCTGGGCACCAAGTCTAGGCTCACATCAACCCAGCCTCCTGGGACACCATCTCCTCAGCCCTCCAGTCTCATTAGCACTTCAACACCCCTCTTGGTTCTTCCGGTCTTCCCATCAATATGGCACCACCCTCTCCCCTAGTACTCAGCAGCTCAGGATGGGATGTGTCTGAGGGCACCGATGTAGATGTCTACATGACAGCACAGAGGTGCCTGGGTTTGAAGGTGTGTTTCAAGAGTGGCCCTCTTCCTCAAACTGCTCCATTTACCATTTGCCAACAAAAATGCACTTGTCTTTTGCTAAGAGGCCAATCAGGAAAGGGTCTGAATGGAAGCATCCTGTAGCCCAAAGGGGAAGCTACATTTATAAAGATCAGGACCATCCTGCACACTTGTCCAGGGATGACCTTTCACTTGTCCTCAACAGTGAGCACTGTGGGTCCCTGAAGATGTCCCAGGTCATTGGTATTACTTACAGCTGGGAACGCGCTCAGGTATACGTAGTGGGCAAGCCCCACAGGAACATGAGGCAGCCAGGTGAGGTGGTGTGTACACCACAGCTCCTCTAGAGATGCCCGGTCTCGGTGTTTCTGCCGCACTGCCCACCCACGGAACAGAGCTCAGGTTCGAGTAAAGATAGAGGATCCGGTCACACATTCTCCCTCAGACAACCAAAGAGGTTGGAGAACTTCTGGTGGAGAACTGTCAGGGAAGTTTGTCTGAGGGCAGCACGTTGGCAGTTACGCTGCCATGGAAACTGTGAGAAGGCCTGTGAGGTCATCACTACCCAGTGAGGTCATAATAAGGAACCTGTGACTTGGGGGTCAGGCTTCAGGAGGAGGGGCAGTTTTGTGGAGGAGAGCAGGGGGAGGGCAGAGGTACTCTGCCTGGCCCCTCACACCTGGGCCTCCCCACCCATGCCCTAGTCTAGCAGACATCCCACGTGGGGCGTGCCGGTGGGCTGGCACAGCCCTAGGGGCCCCAGGAGGGCAAGAGAGACCCACATTCTGAGATTGGCTTGAGAGGCAAGATTAACGTAAGAGAGAGCTAGGTTGTATGGCACTGACCCTAAGAGGCAGAGATTTGTGTGGACTGGGGAATCAGGGAAGGCTCCTTGGCAGTGGGCCTGAAGGACAAGTGAGATTTGGAGCCATGGGGAAGAGAGGGAAGACATTCCAGTTTGGAAGAATAAAAGCAAAGACACATTCTCCTCGCCCTTGTCCTGCCCCAAATATAAATTCATAGAACCCTCACATTTTCACAACTGAGGACTGAAGAAAAGCAAGAGGTGAAGGGGCCTACCCAGTGTTACACAGGTAGTGGAGAGGTGTTCTGCTCAATGGTTAGGTTCATGTTGGGGCTCCGGATTTACAGCTGATAGGAATGTGAGGACAAGCTCATGCCATTTCAAACATTTCCAAGTGATACTGAGAGAGACGTTAAAGGTGCAAAATGAGGGTGCTGAATGACCTCACAAAGTGGGAATGGTGGGCCCATTTTCATATGAAATTCAAAACAAGTTCATGACCAAAGGACATAATACAAAATGACAACATAATCATTACACTCCCCTCTCCCCTAGAAGTAAAAATCAGTATAATCCTCCCTCTCTCCACCATGAAAGGATGAGGTAAAGGCTCAGCAGCAGCCCCCGTGAAACACATGGTCACCGCTGTGAAGAGGTGTTACTAAGACGATTTGGTCCGACTCAGAGAAGGAAAGAGACAACTCTGCCCTTAGCCTCATCAGGCCCACAGGAAGGAAGCACACTGGGGGCAGCCTTTGAGAGTGTGGCAATGCGAGAGAACCTTCTTGAGGAGGGGACTCCCTGTTGCCGACCTTGAAAAAGCAAGGATGGGACATTCGTTTACTGGGGCTGTTGCAGAGGGGATGTGCCCAGGAGGTAGAGACTGCTTGGACTACTATTTTAGAGGTTGGGCCCCCCTGGTTGAGAACCACAGCACCTTGTATTCCTAAACTGCTTGAATGAGCGGGTGCACGTTAGGACAGACGAAGTCAGGCCTCATTGGAGCCGACTGCCTTTGGGAGTGGTAGAAGGTAAAATGGCAAGGGGAATGCTCTGGAGGAGGTTTGTCATGGCAGGTGGGCCAGCACGAGACCATCCAGATTCTCCAAGGCTCCAGAGATGACTTGGCTGGGAGCATCCCTCTGATGTGGTGCGGGGACTCCTACCTTAACAGGAGCTGGCTGGGCATCTGCGGGAGGCAGAATCAATGGTTTATTAACTTCAGAGAGCGAGAGACTCACCTGGGGGGTTCCACAAAACCACTTCAAAAGACTTGTACCTGGATTCTTGAGCCAACCCTCAGAAAACTTATCTAGATCTGGAGTAGGGCTCTGGAAGCTGCACTTTTAATAAGCTTCCTGGGCAGTCCCACCACAGTGGTCCATGGAGAGACTGACCAAATTACTGTGTATTCTCCGTTGCTTTGGGGAGTCAAAGTGGGCAATGTGAAAAACTGCAGCAGGCATACGTATATACAGGGAATATTCAAGGCAAACAGAGGGCTAGAGTTATTCTATGCATGAATCAGATTTGAGGAAAGCTAGCCTGGTGGTTAAAGAACACAACCCTTGGGAGAGACAGACAGACCAGATTCTGTCCTACTTACTTGTGTGATTTTGACCAAGTTCTTTTATCCTTCTGACTGTTTCTTCATATGGAAAAGAGCTATGGCTGTACATTTAGCACAATATTCTCTTTTGGCAAAGGCTGCTCTGGGTCCATTTGTGTTCTCTGCAACTTAATGTTTTCCGGTGTGCAAGCATTTTTAAGTTGTTTGGTGAAGTATTACATTTGACTTTCAACTGTTCATTACTTTGGGCAAAGCTTATATAATGCTGCAGAGACTAGAACCTATGCAGAGATAGTGAGAGGATGTGATAAGCTTATTCTGCCGGTTTATCAAAAAGTTTAACCTTTTCTCCTCTTCCTCCGCCTGCCACCAAGAGATGAGAAAGAAGGCAGAGCCTGGAAATGCACACCAAGCAATACTTCTGTGTCAGTTTGCCTTTTATTCCTCTGCCAGTACTTCCCAGAGAGATTTCACCAAAAGTGCCTAAGCTTGCCATGGCCATTGTTGTGAAGAACATTTCTCTCTATTGCTAGTCACATCCCCTTTTCCTTCTCCTGGGCGCTTAATGGATGTTTGGGGGCAGGAAATAAAATTTAAACTAAAACATCAAAAAAAAAGAAGAAGAAAGATGAGCTCAAGTAGGCGTTATTGTGGTCCAGACAAGGTTTGGTTCATTCATTCCCTCGATTTGCATTTATCCCCCTTTGTGCCAGGCATGGGGGGAGAGAGAGAAATGTCTTCAAAGAGTCTGTGGTTGTATGGGGGAGGGAGCTGT
Organism: Balaenoptera physalus; assembly: GCF_965194825.1. Taxonomy (NCBI): domain Eukaryota; kingdom Metazoa; phylum Chordata; class Mammalia; order Artiodactyla; family Balaenopteridae; genus Balaenoptera; species Balaenoptera physalus. The sequence continues at coordinate 7,998,684 of NC_138902.1, forward strand.
GGAAATCTGTCATTTAGAAACAGCATGGAAGTGCTAGGGAAAAATTGTTTTGTTCATTTATCTCTCACTCATCCGTTCACCCAGAGCAACTACAAAGGGTTTCACGCGGAGGAACTGGATGCCCTGAACTTGACATTCTCGTGGGGGAAACAACAATGTAAAGCACCAGCAGTGGTAAGTCACCAGTAGTGATTTCAAGCCAGAAGGAACCACTCACCAATGGAGAGAGGCACGGGGTGAGCAGTGACTTGCAGAAAGGAGGGGTTATTTATTCATTCCAACTGCTGAGTTCAAGTTCATCTGGGTGGTTGTGTGGTTCGTGCTTACTGCATCTGCTTTTGGAACGTGGCTCCACCCTCCAAGAAGGGTGAGGCTGATCACCCCTCTTTCCTCCTGCTGTGCCCCGGGGTCACCCAGCGAGTGTCTGCAGGGCTGATCTGCTCTGTACTGGCTTTTCAGTCCCACTCCCGGGAGAAGAGAGACGAAGCTGTGTCTCCACCGCAGCTTGGCCTGATTCAGTCACTGGGTGAAAAGGTGGGAAGAAGGTCAAGTTCATGAGAACTGATACACTGCAGAGTCATTTAGTCCTGAAGTACCAGTTCTGGTTGCTGGTGAGTTGCTAAATCCAGGGACCTGAATGTAATTCCTCCAGAGCCACTGAGACATCACTTCCAGGCCCATGGCGGGCTGTAGGGGTGCTGACTTTTCTCAGTGCTAAGGAGCAGCCATCTTCCACTGAGAGAGGACTCTGTGTCAGCAGGAGCAGAACCACACCAGGCACCGAAGGAGGTTCTGCATCCCAGCATCTCCCAACACAGTGATAGATAAACGGGTAGAAGATGCGACAGGGCATTCACCATAGAACAGAAGCTTATCCCCAATAGATATGGAAAGATGTTCAACTTCACTACCTAACAAAGAAATTCAAGTTATAAATCTATTTCTTTTTTGCTCATCTCATTGGTAGAAAGTTTTAAGAATGCACAAAATTTGCTGCTAAGGATGTAAGGAAAAGGCCGTTTTCGTCTGTTGCTGCTGATGGGGATGGAAATTGGTGCGAACCTTCTGCAGGGTAATTTGGCAATTTGTGTATCAACAGCCTTAAAATGTTCATACACTTTGAGCCAGTAGTTTTGCTTTTAGCATCTTATCCTAAGGTGAAAGTCAAATTTATGTACAAGACTTATGTTCAAGAATATTCATCTCAGCCAGTAGTGTAATAGAAAAAATATTAGAAGCTACCTAAAAATCCCACAATACGGGGTTGGTTAAATAACGGATGGCCCAACTTAAGAATGGAAAATAAAGACGCAGACGTAGAAAATGGACTTGAGGACACGGGGAAGGGGAAGGGGAAGCTGGGACGAAGTGAGAGAGTGGCATGGACTTATATATACTACCAAATGTAAAATAGCTAGCTAGTGGGAAGCAGCCGCGTAGCACAGGGAGATCAGCTCGGTGCTGTGTGACCACCTAGAGGGGTGGGATAGGGAGGGTGGGAGGGAGACGCAAGAGGGAGGAGATATGGGGATATATGTGTATGTAGAGCTGATTCACTTTGTTATAAAGCAGAAACTAACACACCATTGTAAAGCAATTATACTCCAATAAAGATGTTTTTTTTAAAAAAGGATGGAAAACAGTTCATTCATTAAAAATGATTTTCTCCAAGAATATTTAATGGTGGGAAGATGTAGTGTAAAAGCAGGGTACAAAATACGAGATGGAGTATTTCATTTTGTTAAAATTTAATAATACAAGTGCAGAAAACGTGATTAAAATAACAGTACTGATTTCACTACGGGACATTTTTTTCTTTAACTTTTTCTGTATTTGGTGTTATAAAGCATCATATATCCTCTCTGAGTCTCAGCTTATGTTCTGTGAAGTGGGACTCATCACATCTACACTGCAGTGCGCTCGGGCAGAGCAGCACAATATTTGAAAGTGCCCTTGACAATGACCAGCCCATTGTAATACTTCAGGAATGGTTATAATATCATTGCCAATGACACACCCATAGTCCGGATATTATCCGTAACGATTACTAAGGTTGTTTATCTCCCTCCACTTTTACTAAGACAAAAAAAGGATTAATTGAAGACTCTTAAGTCATTTTTACTGAGGTTCTTTGTTTTTTTTTTTTTTTTTTCAAAATACTAATGGTAGGGCTTCCCTGGTGGCGCAGTGGTTGAGAATCTGCCTGCTAATGCACGGGACACGGGTTCGAGCCCTGCTCTGGGAAGATCCCACATGCCGTGGAGCAACTGGGCCCGTGAGCCACAACTACTGAGCCTGAGCGTCTGGAGCCTGTGCTCCGCAACAAGAGAGGCCGCGATAGTGAGCGGCCCGCGCACCGCAATGAAGAGTGGCCCCCGCTCCCCACAACTGGAGAAAGCCCTCACACAGAGACGAAGACCCAACACAGCTAAAAATCAATCAATCAATCAATTTATTAAAAAGAAAAATACTAATTGTAAAGTCTGCAGTGGGTATATAGGTGTTCAACTTTTTTCCAGATTTTACGTTTCTGGTTTTGTTTTTAAATTTTTTATTTATTATTTATTTATTACTTTTATTTTTGGCTGTGTTGGGTCTTCGTTTCTGCGCGAGGGCTTTCTCCAGTTGCGGCAAGTGGGGGCCACTCTTCATCGCGGCGCGCGGGCCTCTCACTATCGCGGCCTGTCTTGTTGCGGAGCAGAGGCTCCAGACGCTCAGGCTCAGTAGTTGTGGCTCACGGGCCCAGTTGCTCCGCGGCATGTGGGATCTTCCCAGAGCAGGGCTCAAACCCGTGTCCCCTGCATTGGCAGGCGGATTCTCAACCACTGCACCACCAGGGAAGCCCCCCCACCCCGATAGTTTTAAAACCAGCCTCAGTCATGCTTGCTTCAAGACTTATCCTGGCATCATGGACCACTGGATACTTTGGCTAGGTGTTAAACTCTCTTGTCCTGTGCCCGAGTCCCATCGTGGTGACTTAGTTGCCATCTAGGGCACTCTTGGCATGAGTCCTAGACATGAATCCAGCTCAATGGCTTGGGCCCTGCTCCCTGCTGGCTGACTGTCCTAATGCCCAGTGCCTCCTTTCTGCTTGGACTTCTGAGGGCCGCAGCCCCAGGACCCTCACTCTGTGTTCCCGGCTCTATTCAATGCCAACGGTATGTCTTTTGTTTGCTGTATGTCCCCTGCCCCAGTACCTCCTACTGGCTTTGACCTTCCTGTTTCAGGTCCTCTTATTGCGACCCTTTGTGTATAAGCCAGATCTGTTTGCCCTTCCTTCAAGGGGAGCTATTTCCCTGGTGTTTCCCTAGATGCTTATGATGAGACCCCTGCCAGAACTACACCAATCAGACCCTCCATGTACACGCTTGGGTCTGAACCCTTTCAGCGAGAGCAGGTTGGAAACCCATATATACATAAATATACAATGTGTACAAATCAAGTATTTTACAGATTGTAAAGAATTCTTGTGAACGTATTAGGTTAGGGAAGTCAAGCAGGATCATCATATGATGGCATAATCAAGCACATGTATATAACATTTCCTATTTTTATATGATGCCATTTTAATAGATGTGCCCATCTTTTCAAAGTTCTAATCTGTGGCAGTGGGCAGTAGGGGGACGGGGTGGGTCACAGCAGGAAGAGGCATTCGCTGCCTTAGGCAGTGAAACCATTGCTCTCTCTTCAGAATGGCTCAGCCCGCAGGATTCTGTGGGGTCTACCTCCTGGCACCGGGCTCCAATCGCCGGATTTTGGGTCTGGGGCAACCCAGATCTTTGTGCGAGTTTTCCGGAGAGTGCTTTCTCTTGGGAGCACGTCTGGGGACTGGCTTCTCTGCTTCCACCTTCGCTGGCGTGGCCAAAGGAACTGCTGCTGCAAAGAAAATCAGAACTGATCAGTCACTTCTGCTGTACACAGTCTCCTGCCAGAATTTCCCTCTCTCATGTCTCTCCCACTTTCTGGCTGAAGACCTTTAATCTACTTGACATCCAGAACACAGCCTTGGCCCATCACCTCCATGAGTCCCTAGAGAAGGGACACTGGCTGCAAAAGCAATTCCTAGAGCCTACGGCTGCAGCACATGAGGAAGTCTCTTCACCGTTTCCAGGGAAAACAGTAGAACCCGAAAGTCATTGCAATCATGAGCCTCTCCATCTCTCCTTTCCACACCAGAGAAAACATTTCTTGCAGTCTGTCACTTCTGAGGCTTTAATGGAAATGTCTTTCAAGTTTCGGAAAAAAATAGTCTAATATAAATTGGTTAAGAACCCCTCCCACCTTGGCAACCCCTCTTGGGCCCCATTTATACTGCCTGTTTCAACCACACTGAACTCTAGCCCTCTGATACTTTTATGTAGATTAGAACAAGGCCAAATACTGAGGCAGAGGGATCAGGAGACTGAGAACCGCATTCTGGGCACCAAGTCTAGGCTCACATCAACCCAGCCTCCTGGGACACCATCTCCTCAGCCCTCCAGTCTCATTAGCACTTCAACACCCCTCTTGGTTCTTCCGGTCTTCCCATCAATATGGCACCACCCTCTCCGCTAGGAGTAAAAATCATTATAATCCTCTCTCCACCATGAAAGGATGAGATAAAGGCTCAGCAGCAGCCCCCGTGAAACACATGGTCAACACTGTGAAGAGGTGTTACTAAGGCGATTTGGTCCGACTCAGAGAAGGAAAGAGACAACTCTGCCCTTAGCCTGATCAGGCCCACAGGAAGGAAGCACAGTGGGGGCAGCCTTTGAGAGTGTGGCAATGCGAGAGAACCTTCTTTAGGAGGGGACTCCCTGTTGCCGACCTTGAAAAAGCAAGGATGGGACATTTGTTTACTGGGGCTGTTACAGAGGGGATGTGCCCAGAGGTTAGGCCACCCTGCTTGAGAATCAAAGCACCTTCTAGTCCGAAATGGCTTGAATGCTCCAATCGCCGGATTTTGGGTCTGGGGCAACCCAGATCTTTGTGCGACATTTCCGGAGAGTGCTTTCTCTTGGGAGCACGTCTGGGGACTGGCTTCTCTGCTTCCACCTTTGCTGGCGTGGCCAAAGGAACATCCCCGTAGGCCCGGTAGCCACCAACCAGGCAGTATGTCTCCCCATGCCAGCCCAACTGCGTTTCTCCACACCCTCGGTAGAGGACATGGTAGTGACCAGGGGTAGGGGGAGAAACGGGAGCCACTGCTGCTGCAAAGAAAATCAGAACTGATCAGTCACTTCTGCTGTACACAGCCTCCTGCCAGAATTTCCCTCTCTCACGTCTCTCCCACTTTCTGGCTGAAGACCTTTAATCTACTTGACATCCAAAACACAGCTTTGGCCCATCACCTCTATGAGTCCCTAGAGAAGGGACACTGGCTGCAAAAGCAATTCCTAGAGCCTACGGCTGCAGCACATGAGGAAGTCTCTTCACCGTTTCCAGGGAAAACAGTAGAACCCGAAAGTCATTGCAATCATGAGCCTCTCCATCTCTCCCTTCCACACCAGAGAAAACATTTCTTGCAGTCTGTCACTTCTGAGGCTTTAATGGAAATGTCTTTCAAGTTTCGGAAAAAAATAGTCTAATATAAATTGGTTAAGGACCCCTCCCACCTTGGCAACCCCTCTTGGGCCCCATTTATACTGCCTGTTTCAACCACACTGAACTCTAGCCCTCTGATACTTTTATGTAGATTAGAACAAGGCCAAATACTGAGGCAGAGGGATCAGGAGACTGAGAACCGCGTTCTGGGCACCAAGTCTAGGCTCACATCAACCCAGCCTCCTGGGACACCATCTCCTCAGCCCTCCAGTCTCATTAGCACTTCAACACCCCTCTTGGTTCTTCCGGTCTTCCCATCAATATGGCACCACCCTCTCCCCTAGTACTCAGCAGCTCAGGATGGGATGTGTCTGAGGGCACCGATGTAGATGTCTACATGACAGCACAGAGGTGCCTGGGTTTGAAGGTGTGTTTCAAGAGTGGCCCTCTTCCTCCAACTGCTCCATTTACCATTTGCCAACAAAAATGCACTTGTCTTTTGCTAAGAGGCCAATCAGGAAAGGGTCTGAATGGAAGCATCCTGTAGCCCAAAGGGGAAGCTACATTTATAAAGATCAGGACCATCCTGCACACTTGTCCAGGGATGACCTTTCACTTGTCCTCAACAGTGAGCACTGTGGGTCCCTGAAGATGTCCCAGGTCATTGGTATTACTTACAGCTGGGAACGCGCTCAGGTATACGTAGTGGGCAAGCCCCACAGGAACATGAGGCAGCCAGGTGAGGTGGTGTGTACACCACAGCTCCTCTAGAGATGCCCGGTCTCGGTGTTTCTGCCGCACTGCCCACCCACGGAACAGAGCTCAGGTTCGAGTAAAGATAGAGGATCCGGTCACACATTCTCCCTCAGACAACCAAAGAGGTTGGAGAACTTCTGGTGGAGAACTGTCAGGGAAGTTTGTCTGAGGGCAGCACGTTGGCAGTTACGCTGCCATGGAAACTGTGAGAAGGCCTGTGAGGTCATCACTACCCAGTGAGGTCATAATAAGGAACCTGTGACTTGGGGGTCAGGCTTCAGGAGGAGGGGCAGTTTTGTGGAGGAGAGCAGGGGGAGGGCAGAGGTACTCTGCCTGGCCCCTCACACCTGGGCCTCCCCACCCATGCCCTAGTCTAGCAGACATCCCACGTGGGGCGTGCCGGTGGGCTGGCACAGCCCCAGGGGCCCCAGGAGGGCAAGAGAGACCCACATTCTGAGATTGGCTTGAGAGGCAAGATTAACGTAAGAGAGAGCTAGGTTGTATGGCACTGACCCTAAGAGGCAGAGATTTGTGTGGACTGGGGAATCAGGGAAGGCTCCTTGGCAGTGGGCCTGAAGGACAAGTGAGATTTGGAGCCATGGGGAAGAGAGGGAAGACATTCCAGTTTGGAAGAATAAAAGCAAAGACACATTCTCCTCGCCCTTGTCCTGCCCCAAATATAAATTCATAGAACCCTCACATTTTCACAACTGAGGACTGAAGAAAAGCAAGAGGTGAAGGGGCCTACCCAGTGTTACACAGGTAGTGGAGAGGTGTTCTGCTCAATGGTTAGGTTCATGTTGGGGCTCCGGATTTACAGCTGATAGGAATGTGAGGACAAGCTCATGCCATTTCAAACATTTCCAAGTGATACTGAGAGAGACGTTAAAGGTGCAAAATGAGGGTGCTGAATGACCTCACAAAGTGGGAATGGTGGGCCCATTTTCATATGAAATTCAAAACAAGTTCATGACCAAAGGACATAATACAAAATGACAACATAATCATTACACTCCCCTCTCCCCTAGAAGTAAAAATCAGTATAATCCTCCCTCTCTCCACCATGAAAGGATGAGGTAAAGGCTCAGCAGCAGCCCCCGTGAAACACATGGTCACCGCTGTGAAGAGGTGTTACTAAGACGATTTGGTCCGACTCAGAGAAGGAAAGAGACAACTCTGCCCTTAGCCTCATCAGGCCCACAGGAAGGAAGCACACTGGGGGCAGCCTTTGAGAGTGTGGCAATGCGAGAGAACCTTCTTGAGGAGGGGACTCCCTGTTGCCGACCTTGAAAAAGCAAGGATGGGACATTCGTTTACTGGGGCTGTTGCAGAGGGGATGTGCCCAGGAGGTAGAGACTGCTTGGACTACTATTTTAGAGGTTGGGCCCCCCTGGTTGAGAACCACAGCACCTTGTATTCCTAAACTGCTTGAATGAGCGGGTGCACGTTAGGACAGACGAAGTCAGGCCTCATTGGAGCCGACTGCCTTTGGGAGTGGTAGAAGGTAAAATGGCAAGGGGAATGCTCTGGAGGAGGTTTGTCATGGCAGGTGGGCCAGCACGAGACCATCCAGATTCTCCAAGGCTCCAGAGATGACTTGGCTGGGAGCATCCCTCTGATGTGGTGCGGGGACTCCTACCTTAACAGGAGCTGGCTGGGCATCTGCGGGAGGCAGAATCAATGGTTTATTAACTTCAGAGAGCGAGAGACTCACCTGGGGGGTTCCACAAAACCACTTCAAAAGACTTGTACCTGGATTCTTGAGCCAACCCTCAGAAAACTTATCTAGATCTGGAGTAGGGCTCTGGAAGCTGCACTTTTAATAAGCTTCCTGGGCAGTCCCACCACAGTGGTCCATGGAGAGACTGACCAAATTACTGTGTATTCTCCGTTGCTTTGGGGAGTCAAAGTGGGCAATGTGAAAAACTGCAGCAGGCATACGTATATACAGGGAATATTCAAGGCAAACAGAGGGCTAGAGTTATTCTATGCATGAATCAGATTTGAGGAAAGCTAGCCTGGTGGTTAAAGAACACAACCCTTGGGAGAGACAGACAGACCAGATTCTGTCCTACTTACTTGTGTGATTTTGACCAAGTTCTTTTATCCTTCTGACTGTTTCTTCATATGGAAAAGAGCTATGGCTGTACATTTAGCACAATATTCTCTTTTGGCAAAGGCTGCTCTGGGTCCATTTGTGTTCTCTGCAACTTAATGTTTTCCGGTGTGCAAGCATTTTTAAGTTGTTTGGTGAAGTATTACATTTGACTTTCAACTGTTCATTACTTTGGGCAAAGCTTATATAATGCTGCAGAGACTAGAACCTATGCAGAGATAGTGAGAGGATGTGATAAGCTTATTCTGCCGGTTTATCAAAAAGTTTAACCTTTTCTCCTCTTCCTCCGCCTGCCACCAAGAGATGAGAAAGAAGGCAGAGCCTGGAAATGCACACCAAGCAATACTTCTGTGTCAGTTTGCCTTTTATTCCTCTGCCAGTACTTCCCAGAGAGATTTCACCAAAAGTGCCTAAGCTTGCCATGGCCATTGTTGTGAAGAACATTTCTCTCTATTGCTAGTCACATCCCCTTTTCCTTCTCCTGGGCGCTTAATGGATGTTTGGGGGCAGGAAATAAAATTTAAACTAAAACATCAAAAAAAAAGAAGAAGAAAGATGAGCTCAAGTAGGCGTTATTGTGGTCCAGACAAGGTTTGGTTCATTCATTCCCTCGATTTGCATTTATCCCCCTTTGTGCCAGGCATGGGGGGAGAGAGAGAAATGTCTTCAAAGAGTCTGTGGTTGTATGGGGGAGGGAGCTGTGGAAATCTGTCATTTAGAAACAGCATGGAAGTGCTAGGGAAAAATTGTTTTGTTCATTTATCTCTCACTCATCCGTTCACCCAGAGCAACTACAAAGGGTTTCACGCGGAGGAACTGGATGCCCTGAACTTGACATTCTCGTGGGGGAAACAACAATGTAAAGCACCAGCAGTGGTAAGTCACCAGTAGTGATTTCAAGCCAGAAGGAACCACTCACCAATGGAGAGAGGCACAGGGTGACCAGTGACTTGCAGAAAGGAGGGGTTATTTATTCATTCCAACTGCTGAGTTCAAGTTCATCTGGGTGGTTGTGTGGTTCGTGCTTACTGCATCTGCTTTTGGAACGTGGCTCCACCCTCCAAGAAGGGTGAGGCTGATCACCCTCCTTTCCTCCTGCTGTGCCCCGGGGTCACCCAGCGAGTGTCTGCAGGGCTGATCTGCTCTGTACTGGCTTTTCAGTCCCACTCCCGGGAGAAGAGAGACGAAGCTGTGTCTCCACCGCAGCTTGGCCTGATTCAGTCACTGGGTGAAAAGGTGGGAAGAAGGTCAAGTTCATGAGAACTGATACACTGCAGAGTCATTTAGTCCTGAAGTACCAGTTCTGGTTGCTGGTGAGTTGCTAAATCCAGGGACCTGAATGTAATTCCTCCAGAGCCACTGAGACATCACTTCCAGGCCCATGGCGGGCTGTAGGGGTGCTGACTTTTCTCAGTGCTAAGGAGCAGCCATCTTCCACTGAGAGAGGACTCTGTGTCAGCAGGAGCAGAACCACACCAGGCACCGAAGGAGGTTCTGCATCCCAGCATCTCCCAACACAGTGATAGATAAACGGGCAGAAGATGCGACAGGGCATTCACCATAGAACAGAAGCTTATCCCCAATAGATATGGAAAGATGTTCAACTTCACTACCTAACAAAGAAATTCAAGTTATAAATCTATTTCTTTTTTGCTCATCTCATTGGTAGAAAGTTTTAAGAATGCACAAAATTTGCTGCTAAGGATGTAAGGAAAAGGCCGTTTTCGTCTGTTGCTGCTGATGGGGATGGAAATTGGTGCGAACCTTCTGCAGGGTAATTTGCCAATTTGTGTATCAACAGCCTTAAAATGTTCATACACTTTGAGCCAGTAGTTTTGCTTTTAGCATCTTATCCTAAGGTGAAAGTCAAATTTATGTACAAGACTTATGTTCAAGAATATTCATCTCAGCCAGTAGTGCAATAGAAAAAATATTAGAAGCTACCTAAAAATCCCACAATACGGGGTTGGTTACATAACGGATGGCCCAACTTAAGAATGGAAAATAAAGACGCAGACGTAGAAAATGGACTTGAGGACACGGGGAAGGGGAAGGGGAAGCTGGGACGAAGTGAGAGAGTGGCATGGACTTATATATACTACCAAATGTAAAATAGCTAGCTAGTGGGAAGCAGCCGCGTAGCACAGGGAGATCAGCTCGGTGCTGTGTGACCACCTAGAGGGGTGGGATGGGGAGGGTGGGAGGGAGACGCAAGAGGGAGGAGATATGGGGATATATGTGTATGTAGAGCTGATTCACTTTGTTATAAAGCAGAAACTAACACACCATTGTAAAGCAATTATACTCCAATAAAGATTTTTTTTTTAAAAAGGATGGAAAACAGTTCATTCATTAAAAATGATTTTCTCCAAGAATATTTAATGGTGGGAAGATGTAGTGTAAAAGCAGGGTACAAAATACGAGATGGAGTATTTCATTTTGTTAAAATTTAATAATACAAGTGCAGAAAACGTGATTAAAATAACAGTACTGATTTGACTACGGGACATTTTTTTCTTTAACTTTTTCTGTATTTGGTGTTATAAAGCATCATATATCCTCTCTGAGTCTCAGCTTATGTTCTGTGAAGTGGGACTCATCACATCTACACTGCAGTGCGCTCGGGCAGAGCAGCACAATATTTGAAAGTGCCCTTGACAATGACCAGCCCATTGTAATACTCCAGGAATGGTTATAATATCATTGCCAATGACACACCCATAGTCCGGATATTATCCGTAACGATTACTAAGGTTGTTTATCTCCCTCCACTTTTACTAAGACAAAAAAAGGATTAATTGAAGACTCTTAAGTCATTTTTACTGAGGTTCTTTGTTTTTTGTTTTTTTTTTCAAAATACTAATGGTAGGGCTTCCCTGGTGGCGCAGTGGTTGAGAATCTGCCTGCTAATGCACGGGACACGGGTTCGAGCCCTGCTCTGGGAAGATCCCACATGCCGTGGAGCAACTGGGCCCGTGAGCCACAACTACTGAGCCTGAGCGTCTGGAGCCTGTGCTCCGCAACAAGAGAGGCCGCGATAGTGAGCGGCCCGCGCACCGCAATGAAGAGTGGCCCCCGCTCCCCACAACTGGAGAAAGCCCTCACACAGAGACGAAGACCCAACACAGCTAAAAATCAATCAATCAATCAATAAATTTATTAAAAAGAAAAATACTAATTGTAAAGTCTGCAGTGGGTATAGAGGTGTTCAACTTTTTTCCAGATTTTACGTTTCTGGTTTTGTTTTTAAATTTTTTATTTATTATTTATTTATTACTTTTATTTTTGGCTGTGTTGGGTCTTCGTTTCTGCGCGAGGGCTTTCTCCAGTTGCGGCAAGTGGGGGCCACTCTTCATCGCGGCGCGCGGGCCTCTCACTATCGCGGCCTGTCTTGTTGCGGAGCAGAGGCTCCAGACGCTCAGGCTCAGTAGTTGTGGCTCACGGGCCCAGTTGCTCCGCGGCATGTGGGATCTTCCCAGAGCAGGGCTCAAACCCGTGTCCCCTGCATTGGCAGGCGGATTCTCAACCACTGCACCACCAGGGAAGCCCCCCCACCCCGATAGTTTTAAAACCAGCCTCAGTCATGCTTGCTTCAAGACTTATCCTGGCATCATGGACCACTGGATACTTTGGCTAGGTGTTAAACTCTCTTGTCCTGTGCCCGAGTCCCATCGTGGTGACTTAGTTGCCATCTAGGGCACTCTTGGCATGAGTCCTAGACATGAATCCAGCTCAATGGCTTGGGCCCTGCTCCCTGCTGGCTGACTGTCCTAATGCCCAGTGCCTCCTTTCTGCTTGGACTTCTGAGGGCCGCAGCCCCAGGACCCTCACTCTGTGTTCCCGGCTCTATTCAATGCCAACGGTATGTCTTTTGTTTGCTGTATGTCCCCTGCCCCAGTACCTCCTACTGGCTTTGACCTTCCTGTTTCAGGTCCTCTTATTGCGACCCTTTGTGTATAAGCCAGATCTGTTTGCCCTTCCTTCAAGGGGAGCTATTTCCCTGGTGTTTCCCTAGATGCTTATGATGAGACCCCTGCCAGAACTACACCAATCAGACCCTCCATGTACACGCTTGGGTCTGAACCCTTTCAGCGAGAGCAGGTTGGAAACCCATATATACATAAATATACAATGTGTACAAATCAAGTATTTTACAGATTGTAAAGAATTCTTGTGAACGTATTAGGTTAGGGAAGTCAAGCAGGATCATCATATGATGGCATAATCAAGCACATGTATATAACATTTCCTATTTTTATATGATGCCATTTTAATAGATGTGCCCATCTTTTCAAAGTTCTAATCTGTGGCAGTGGGCAGTAGGGGGACGGGGTGGGTCACAGCAGGAAGAGGCATTCGCTGCCTTAGGCAGTGAAACCATTGCTCTCTCTTCAGAATGGCTCAGCCAGCAGGATTCTGTGGGGTCTACCTCCTGGCACCGGGCTCCAATCGCCGGATTTTGGGTCTGGGGCAACCCAGATCTTTGTGCGAGTTTTCCGGAGAGTGCTTTCTCTTGGGAGCACGTCTGGGGACTGGCTTCTCTGCTTCCACCTTCGCTGGCGTGGCCAAAGGAACTGCTGCTGCAAAGAAAATCAGAACTGATCAGTCACTTCTGCTGTACACAGTCTCCTGCCAGAATTTCCCTCTCTCATGTCTCTCCCACTTTCTGGCTGAAGACCTTTAATCTACTTGACATCCAGAACACAGCCTTGGCCCATCACCTCCATGAGTCCCTAGAGAAGGGACACTGGCTGCAAAAGCAATTCCTAGAGCCTACGGCTACAGCACATGAGGAAGTCTCTTCACCGTTTCCAGGGAAAACAGTAGAACCCGAAAGTCATTGCAATCATGAGCCTCTCCATCTCTCCTTTCCACACCAGAGAAAACATTTCTTGCAGTCTGTCACTTCTGAGGCTTTAATGGAAATGTCTTTCAAGTTTCGGAAAAAAATAGTCTAATATAAATTGGTTAAGAACCCCTCCCACCTTGGCAACCCCTCTTGGGCCCCATTTATACTGCCTGTTTCAACCACACTGAACTCTAGCCCTCTGATACTTTTATGTAGATTAGAACAAGGCCAAATACTGAGGCAGAGGGATCAGGAGACTGAGAACCGCATTCTGGGCACCAAGTCTAGGCTCACATCAACCCAGCCTCCTGGGACACCATCTCCTCAGCCCTCCAGTCTCATTACCACTTCAACACCCCTCTTGGTTCTTCCGGTCTTCCCATCAATATGGCACCACCCTCTCCGCTAGGAGTAAAAATCATTATAATCCTCTCTCCACCATGAAAGGATGAGATAAAGGCTCAGCAGCAGCCCCCGTGAAACACATGGTCAACACTGTGAAGAGGTGTTACTAAGGCGATTTGGTCCGACTCAGAGAAGGAAAGAGACAACTCTGCCCTTAGCCTGATCAGGCCCACAGGAAGGAAGCACAGTGGGGGCAGCCTTTGAGAGTGTGGCAATGCGAGAGAACCTTCTTTAGGAGGGGACTCCCTGTTGCCGACCTTGAAAAAGCAAGGATGGGACATTTGTTTACTGGGGCTGTTACAGAGGGGATGTGCCCAGAGGTTAGGCCACCCTGCTTGAGAATCAAAGCACCTTCTAGTCCGAAATGGCTTGAATGCTCCAATCGCCGGATTTTGGGTCTGGGGCAACCCAGATCTTTGTGCGACATTTCCGGAGAGTGCTTTCTCTTGGGAGCACGTCTGGGGACTGGCTTCTCTGCTTCCACCTTTGCTGGCGTGGCCAAAGGAACATCCCCGTAGGCCCGGTAGCCACCAACCAGGCAGTATGTCTCCCCATGCCAGCCCAACTGCGTTTCTCCACACCCTCGGTAGAGGACATGGTAGTGACCAGGGGTAGGGGGAGAAACGGGAGCCACTGCTGCTGCAAAGAAAATCAGAACTGATCAGTCACTTCTGCTGTACACAGCCTCCTGCCAGAATTTCCCTCTCTCACGTCTCTCCCACTTTCTGGCTGAAGACCTTTAATCTACTTGACATCCAAAACACAGCTTTGGCCCATCACCTCTATGAGTCCCTAGAGAAGGGACACTGGCTGCAAAAGCAATTCCTAGAGCCTACGGCTGCAGCACATGAGGAAGTCTCTTCACCGTTTCCAGGGAAAACAGTAGAACCCGAAAGTCATTGCAATCATGAGCCTCTCCATCTCTCCCTTCCACACCAGAGAAAACATTTCTTGCAGTCTGTCACTTCTGAGGCTTTAATGGAAATGTCTTTCAAGTTTCGGAAAAAAATAGTCTAATATAAATTGGTTAAGGACCCCTCCCACCTTGGCAACCCCTCTTGGGCCCCATTTATACTGCCTGTTTCAACCACACTGAACTCTAGCCCTCTGATACTTTTATGTAGATTAGAACAAGGCCAAATACTGAGGCAGAGGGATCAGGAGACTGAGAACCGCATTCTGGGCACCAAGTCTAGGCTCACATCAACCCAGCCTCCTGGGACACCATCTCCTCAGCCCTCCAGTCTCATTAGCACTTCAACACCCCTCTTGGTTCTTCCGGTCTTCCCATCAATATGGCACCACCCTCTCCCCTAGTACTCAGCAGCTCAGGATGGGATGTGTCTGAGGGCACCGATGTAGATGTCTACATGACAGCACAGAGGTGCCTGGGTTTGAAGGTGTGTTTCAAGAGTGGCCCTCTTCCTCAAACTGCTCCATTTACCATTTGCCAACAAAAATGCACTTGTCTTTTGCTAAGAGGCCAATCAGGAAAGGGTCTGAATGGAAGCATCCTGTAGCCCAAAGGGGAAGCTACATTTATAAAGATCAGGACCATGCTGCACACTTGTCCAGGGATGACCTTTCACTTGTCCTCAACAGTGAGCACTGTGGGTCCCTGAAGATGTCCCAGGTCATTGGTATTACTTACAGCTGGGAACGCGCTCAGGTATACGTAGTGGGCAAGCCCCACAGGAACATGAGGCAGCCAGGTGAGGTGGTGTGTACACCACGGCTCCTCTAGAGATGCCCGGTCTCGGTGTTTCTGCCGCACTGCCCACCCACGGAACAGAGCTCAGGTTCGAGTAAAGATAGAAGATCCGGTCACACATTCTCCCTCAGACAACCAAAGAGGTTGGAGAACTTCTGGTGGGGAACTGTCAGGGAAGTTTGTCTGAGGGCAGCACGTTGGCAGTTACGCTGCCATGGAAACTGTGAGAAGGCCTGTGAGGTCATCACTACCCAGTGAGGTCATAATAAGGAACCTGTGACTTGGGGGTCAGGCTTCAGGAGGAGGGGCAGTTTTGTGGAGGAGAGCAGGGGGAGGGCAGAGGTACTCTGCCTGGCCCCTCACACCTGGGCCTCCCCACCCATGCCCTAGTCTAGCAGACATCCCACGTGGGGCGTGCCGGTGGGCTGGCACAGCCCTAGGGGCCCCAGGAGGGCAAGAGAGACCCACATTCTGAGATTGGCTTGAGAGGCAAGATTAACGTAAGAGAGAGCTAGGTTGTATGGCACTGACCCTAAGAGGCAGAGATTTGTGTGGACTGGGGAATCAGGGAAGGCTCCTTGGCAGTGGGCCTGAAGGACAAGTGAGATTTGGAGCCATGGGGAAGAGAGGGAAGACATTCCAGTTTGGAAGAATAAAAGCAAAGACACATTCTCCTCGCCCTTGTCCTGCCCCAAATATAAATTCATAGAACCCTCACATTTTCACAACTGAGGACTGAAGAAAAGCAAGAGGTGAAGGGGCCTACCCAGTGTTACACAGGTAGTGGAGAGGTGTTCTGCTCAATGGTTAGGTTCATGTTGGGGCTCCGGATTTACAGCTGATAGGAATGTGAGGACAAGCTCATGCCATTTCAAACATTTCCAAGTGATACTGAGAGAGACGTTAAAGGTGCAAAATGAGGGTGCTGAATGACCTCACAAAGTGGGAATGGTGGGCCCATTTTCATATGAAATTCAAAACAAGTTCATGACCAAAGGACATAATACAAAATGACAACATAATCATTACACTCCCCTCTCCCCTAGAAGTAAAAATCAGTATAATCCTCCCTCTCTCCACCATGAAAGGATGAGGTAAAGGCTCAGCAGCAGCCCCCGTGAAACACATGGTCACCGCTGTGAAGAGGTGTTACTAAGACGATTTGGTCCGACTCAGAGAAGGAAAGAGACAACTCTGCCCTTAGCCTCATCAGGCCCACAGGAAGGAAGCACACTGGGGGCAGCCTTTGAGAGTGTGGCAATGCGAGAGAACCTTCTTGAGGAGGGGACTCCCTGTTGCCGACCTTGAAAAAGCAAGGATGGGACATTCGTTTACTGGGGCTGTTGCAGAGGGGATGTGCCCAGGAGGTAGAGACTGCTTGGACTACTATTTTAGAGGCTGGGCCCCCCTGGTTGAGAACCACAGCACCTTGTATTCCTAAACTGCTTGAATGAGCGGGTGCACGTTAGGACAGACGAAGTCAGGCCTCATTGGAGCCGACTGCCTTTGGGAGTGGTAGAAGGTAAAATGGCAAGGGGAATGCTCTGGAGGAGGTTTGTCATGGCAGGTGGGCCAGCACGAGACCGTCCAGATTCTCCAAGGCTCCAGAGATGACTTGGCTGGGAGCATCCCTCTGATATGGTGCGGGGACTCCTACCTTAACAGGACCTGGCTGGGCATCTGCGGGAGGCAGAATCAATGGTTTATTAACTTAAGAGAGCACGAGACTCACCTGGGGGGTTGCACAAAACCACTTCAAAAGACTTGTACCTGGATTCTTGAGCCAACCCTCAGAAAACTTATCTAGATCTGGAGTAGGGCTCTGGAAGCTGCACTTTTAATAAGCTTCCTGGGCAGTCCCACCACAGTGGTCCATGGAGAGACTGACCAAATTACTGTGTATTCTCCGTTGCTTTGGGGAGTCAAAGTGGGCAATGTGAAAAACTGCAGCAGGCATACGTATATACAGGGAATATTCAAGGCAAACAGAGGGCTAGAGTTATTCTATGCATGAATCAGATTTGAGGAAAGCTAGCCTGGTGGTTAAAGAACACAACCCTTGGGAGAGACAGACAGACCAGATTCTGTCCTACGTACTTGTGTGATTTTGACCAAGTTCTTTTATCCTTCTGACTGTTTCTTCATATGGAAAAGAGCTATGGCTGTACATTTAGCACAATATTCTCTTTTGGCAAAGGCTGCTCTGGGTCCATTTGTGTTCTCTGCAACTTAATGTTTTCCGGTGTGCAAGCATTTTTAAGTTGTTTGGTGAAGTATTACATTTGACTTTCAACTGTTCATTACTTTGGGCAAAGCTTATATAATGCTGCAGAGACTAGAACCTATGCAGAGATAGTGAGAGGATGTGATAAGCTTATTCTGCCGGTTTATCAAAAAGTTTAACCTTTTCTCCTCTTCCTCCGCCTGCCACCAAGAGATGAGAAAGAAGGCAGAGCCTGGAAATGCACACCAAGCAATACTTCTGTGTCAGTTTGCCTTTTATTCCTCTGCCAGTACTTCCCAGAGAGATTTCACCAAAAGTGCCTAAGCTTGCCATGGCCATTGTTGTGAAGAACATTTCTCTCTATTGCTAGTCACATCCCCTTTTCCTTCTCCTGGGCGCTTAATGGATGTTTGGGGGCAGGAAATAAAATTTAAACTAAAACATCAAAAAAAAAGAAGAAGAAAGATGAGCTCAAGTAGGCGTTATTGTGGTCCAGACAAGGTTTGGTTCATTCATTCCCTCGATTTGCATTTATCCCCCTTTGTGCCAGGCATGGGGGGAGAGAGAGAAATGTCTTCAAAGAGTCTGTGGTTGTATGGGGGAGGGAGCTGTGGAAATCTGTCATTTAGAAACAGCATGGAAGTGCTAGGGAAAAATTGTTTTGTTCATTTATCTCTCACTCATCCGTTCACCCAGAGCAACTACAAAGGGTTTCACGCGGAGGAACTGGATGCCCTGAACTTGACATTCTCGTGGGGGAAACAACAATGTAAAGCACCAGCAGTGGTAAGTCACCAGTAGTGATTTCAAGCCAGAAGGAACCACTCACCAATGGAGAGAGGCACAGGGTGACCAGTGACTTGCAGAAAGGAGGGGTTATTTATTCATTCCAACTGCTGAGTTCAAGTTCATCTGGGTGGTTGTGTGGTTCGTGCTTACTGCATCTGTTTTTGGAACGTGGCTCCACCCTCCAAGAAGGGTGAGGCTGATCACCCCTCTTTCCTCCTGCTGTGCCCCGGGGTCACCCAGCGAGTGTCTGCAGGGCTGATCTGCTCTGTACTGGCTTTTCAGTCCCACTCCCGGGAGAAGAGAGACGAAGCTGTGTCTCCACCGCAGCTTGGCCTGATTCAGTCACTGGGTGAAAAGGTGGGAAGAAGGTCAAGTTCATGAGAACTGATGCACTGCAGAGTCATTTAGTCCTGAAGTACCAGTTCTGGTTGCTGGTGAGTTGCTAAATCCAGGGACCTGAATGTAATTCCTCCAGAGCCACTGAGACATCACTTCCAGGCCCATGGCGGGCTGTAGGGGTGCTGACTTTTCTCAGTGCTAAGGAGCAGCCATCTTCCACTGAGAGAGGACTCTGTGTCAGCAGGAGCAGAACCACACCAGGCACCGAAGGAGGTTCTGCATCCCAGCATCTCCCAACACAGTGATAGATAAACGGGTAGAAGATGCGACAGGGCATTCACCATAGAACAGAAGCTTATCCCCAATAGATATGGAAAGATGTTCAACTTCACTACCTAACAAAGAAATTCAAGTTATAAATCTATTTCTTTTTTGCTCATCTCATTGGTAGAAAGTTTTAAGAATGCACAAAATTTGCTGCTAAGGATGTAAGGAAAAGGCCGTTTTCGTCTGTTGCTGCTGATGGGGATGGAAATTGGTGCGAACCTTCTGCAGGGTAATTTGGCAATTTGTGTATCAACAGCCTTAAAATGTTCATACACTTTGAGCCAGTAGTTTTGCTTTTAGCATCTTATCCTAAGGTGAAAGTCAAATTTATGTACAAGACTTATGTTCAAGAATATTCATCTCAGCCAGTAGTGTAATAGAAAAAATATTAGAAGCTACCTAAAAATCCCACAATACGGGGTTGGTTAAATAACGGATGGCCCAACTTAAGAATGGAAAATAAAGACGCAGACGTAGAAAATGGACTTGAGGACACGGGGAAGGGGAAGGGGAAGCTGGGACGAAGTGAGAGAGTGGCATGGACTTATATATACTACCAAATGTAAAATAGCTAGCTAGTGGGAAGCAGCCGCGTAGCACAGGGAGATCAGCTCGGTGCTGTGTGACCACCTAGAGGGGTGGGATGGGGAGGGTGGGAGGGAGACGCAAGAGGGAGGAGATATGGGGATATATGTGTATGTAGAGCTGATTCACTTTGTTATAAAGCAGAAACTAACACACCATTGTAAAGCAATTATACTCCAATAAAGATGTTTTTTTTAAAAAAGGATGGAGAAGAGTTCATTCATTAAAAATGATTTTCTCCAAGAATATTTAATGGTGGGAAGATGTAGTGTAAAAGCAGGGTACAAAATACGAGATGGAGTATTTCATTTTGTTAAAATTTAATAATACAAGTGCAGAAAACGTGATTAAAATAACAGTACTGATTTGACTACGGGACATTTTTTTCTTTAACTTTTTCTGTATTTGGTGTTATAAAGCATCATATATCCTCTCTGAGTCTCAGCTTATGTTCTGTGAAGTGGGACTCATCACATCTACACTGCAGTGCGCTCGGGCAGAGCAGCACAATATTTGAAAGTGCCCTTGACAATGACCAGCCCATTGTAATACTCCAGGAATGGTTATAATATCATTGCCAATGACACACCCATAGTCCGGATATTATCCGTAACGATTACTAAGGTTGTTTATCTCCCTCCACTTTTACTAAGACAAAAAAAGGATTAATTGAAGACTCTTAAGTCATTTTTACTGAGGTTCTTTGTTTTTTTTTTTTTTTTTTTTCAAAATACTAATGGTAGGGCTTCCCTGGTGGCGCAGTGGTTGAGAATCTGCCTGCTAATGCACGGGACACGGGTTCAAGCCCTGCTCTGGGAAGATCCCACATGCCGTGGAGCAACTGGGCCCGTGAGCCACAACTACTGAGCCTGAGCGTCTGGAGCCTGTGCTCCGCAACAAGAGAGGCCGCGATAGTGAGCGGCCCGCGCACCGCAATGAAGAGTGGCCCCCGCTCCCCACAACTGGAGAAAGCCCTTACACAGAAACGAAGACCCAACACAGCTAAAAATAAATCAATCCATAAATAAATTTATTAAAAAGAAAAATACTAATTGTAAAGTCTGCAGTGGGTATATAGGTGTTCATCTTTTTTCCACATTTTATGTTTTTGGGTTTTTTTTTAAATTTTTAATTTATTATTTATTTATTATTTTTATTTTTGGCTGTGTTGGGCCTTCGTTTCTGCGTGAGGGCTTTCTCCAGTTGCGGCAAGTGGGGGCCACTCTTCATCGCGTCGCGCGGGCCTCTCACTATCGCGGCCTCTCTTGTTGCGGAATAGAGGCTCCAGACGCTCAGGCTCAGTTGTTGTGGCTCACGGGCCCAGTTGCTCCGCGGCATGTGGGATCTTCTCAGACCAGGGCTCGAACCCGTGTCCCCTGCATTGGCAGGCAGATTCTCAACCACTGCGCCACCTGGGAAGCCCCTTTACTGAGGTTCTTAATACTCACCTTCCTCACAAGGTTGGACAAAACTCTCAGCTTTTTGTATTGAGTGCAAATGTCTCTATTCTTGCCCATTTCAGAGTCCTCTTCACTCAAAATCTAGGTTTTGTCGATCTTTAATACCCTGTCTCTCGTCTTATCTCAGATTATTCTGTGGTAAGATGGTGCAAACTATGTATTTACTAACTGGAGAGAATTCGAGTCCCCGGAGCTGTTGTAGCTCCAAATTCTGTTTTAAGTGGAATCATTTTCTGTGCTTTCCTTTCATGCTGTCTGCAAAATGCCTGTTTCTGTCCTCCTTGAGATCCAGGTTTACAGCGCTCTCCTTTTTCTCATTCTGGGGTCTCTATGTTTGTGGCATCTCTGAGGGCCCATGTTCTGTTGAGGCTAAATTTGATACCTGGGTGGAGGGGGGAAAGCAACTTCCAGATGGGTCAGCCTAGAAAAGGATCCCCCATTGTGTAGAAATTTAAAAACAGGCAAAATACCTGTCCTATCAGACACTATGATTTGCCCCCTCTGTCTGACGCAGCCCAAAGCTTCGTCATTTAATTCACACCTATCTACTGTGAAGGCCCAGCCAACAAGATCATTTTGGAGCCCTGAGTGGGTGCCCAGAATGGATGGGAGGGCTGAGGTAACCAGAACTCTGCCTTTTTTATGGACAGGTGTTAGGGCGTCTTCTTTTCAAAGTGACACATTCCCAACCCATTCAACTCACGTAGAGGAAAAAACCACTGTCACCAGCCAAAGGGAGAAAAACATGGGGCTGCAGAGGAAGAGGGATCTTGTGGGGACTCTTGTATTATTCATCCACGTGCAAGTATGAGCTCCAGATTTGATAAGACATGCCGTCTGATCAAAAGTCATGCAATTAATGATTTCTTTCAAAATTCAAAGAACTCTTTGATTCTTCATTTTAATGTAACTTTGACCTCTTTTCTTTCCATGTCATGAAAGAGGCCTTGACTAAGCTAAACATGCTCTCTCTCCGTGCCTGCAATGTATCAGAAAGCATCCTCAGTTACTTTCACAGGCAGTGGAGAACTCCTTAATTTTTCTCTGATGACAAGAGCTCCCTTTGAGCCTGGGCCAGAGGTGAGCAAGATTCTGATTCTGGAAAGATGTAGAAAAATGAAGTTCCTTTTGCCAGAGGTTCTGGGTGAGCATTGTTGATGTGTGACTGTTAGCAGTCTTGCCCTCCTTCCACCTATTCTTCCTTTTCTGCATGGTGGACTGTCCTTTAGTTTTGGGGGTACAGTATTGGGGAAAAAAGGAAGGGGAGGCCTGAGGTAAGTAGGCTAGTGGCGGGGATTTTGTGCAAGAATATTTGAAGAAGGAAGTGTGGGAGCAAGTGCTGTGGTAAGACGGGAAAGGGAGAATTAAAAACAAAAAATCTGTGATCCATAAATCCCCTTCAAAGACTCTAAGCAAAGTACTTAAATTATTTTACAATTACTTTTTGGTTACTACTCTGCAGTATAAAAAACAATAAGTTCACTTTTTATCGTATCCCCATGTCATTAGTATCATTTTAAAGACGTGTCTTAACGGCTGTATCGTGTACCATCCTTTATTTAACCAGCTCCCTTTTTTGGACAGTTAATTCAGTTATTTTGTTGTTTATAAATATATATATATATATATATATATATATATATGATGGATATTTTTGTTTGTAATTCTGATTATGTCATTTTGTCAGTCAGGATAATTGATGGTAGCTGTACTAAAAAACAACCTAAAATCTCAGTGGCTTAGCAGGTGTTGACTGAAAAAAATGCACAACTAAAAGTTGAGAATCATCTTTTTCTTGGTGGACTTGCTGAGGACTTAAGCCCGGGAGGCAGTGTCAGATCGCTCTGATAGATTGTACTGAAGAGGGAAGGGAGGAACCAGGACATATAGGAGTTTTGCAAAAACAAAACAAAACAAAACAAAACATAAAACCCCAAAACAACCAGGTAGTCGGAACATCAAAAGATTACTGTTAATTAAAGAAAAACCAGACATCTCAAGTTAATGAATTTAGCAATTTTCTATGTATGGGAAGAGGCAGGAGTCTGGGCTCATTGGAATCCTTCCTTTGATGTGCATTTGAACTATCTAGAGCCAGCATCCTGCTTTTCTCCATCCTGAATCCCCTCAGGGTGCACCATCGGGGATGGCTGCCATGGCTGACGATGGCTTGATGGCTGCAACACTCTGTTGACTGATAGGGCAGGCGACATTCTTCATCCATACAGGTTCAAGTTTTATTTCTTGCTCGATTTACTGGCTAGGGTTGGAGTGGGAGACTCTGTTCTTTGCAGATGTGAGGGACTCAGGGTCCTTCAACATTGTGGCATCACCTTCCTCAGGTCCTCAGAGCCCCGCGCTGGAAGAAGGGAGCTTGGAGAAGGCACGCACGCTCTTGGCCTCTTCTGCCCAGAGAGGACAGAGCCACTTCTGCGCATGGTCCACTGGTCAGGGCTCGTCCCAGGGCCCCACCCAGAGGCAAGGGGGCTGTCGAAGGGAATCTGGATGCAGCAAAGAGAAAGGGCCAATGGGTAATGATTAACAACTAGCCAAGGTCCTACCTACCTACCAATTCACTCTCAGATCTTTAGAATACAAAGGGTTACATTCCTGCAATCCTTCTCTAATTTGAGACAATTCTCCATTCATATTCTCTTTTACTTAGAGCAACCTTGAGCTGGGTCTTCCCAGGCTCTTCTTTCTACCCTACAGGCTGTGGTCTCCTCGGAAGCTTTGGTGGGATGCAGGCACCATCTGGGAGAAGGCGCCTCGGAACTCACATGCCCGCGTTGCCCAGGACCCCAATTCCTTCCACCTCTCGGATGCTGCTTTCTTTTCCCAGGGACAGAGCCAAGCTGTAATTGACTCCTTGGGTATTTCAAAGTCCCTGATCCCAAGACTGAAGGATGACTCCCTGCTGTTGTGAAAGGTTACCAAATTATCAGGACCTCTGATTGGGAGGGACAGTGGGAAGAGGGGAGGTGGTGTCAGGGGAAAGGCACTGACATTTCAAACTCAACTGGCTACTCCAGCCCCTGGTAATGGCTTTAGTAACTTCCCAGCTGATCCCTGTGATTGAGCATCAGGACCACTGAATGCTAATTGAGTTGAAAAGCTTCCCCCTCATGTGCTAAAACTCTCAGGCAGTAAAAGGCTTCTGACCATGTCTGGAGTTGCGTGCTGGGGACAATGTGGTGGGTTGCCTCTGGCTACAGTTAACTGCTGTTCGTCTTCCCGGCTTGACGGGGTAGGGTTGCTGTACATACACAGACTTTAAAATTATTTTTAAATTATTTTAAATTTTTTTAAACTGAAGAATGGTTGATTTACATTGTTGGTGGTTTCAGGTGTACAGCAAAGTGATTCAGTTATGCATACACACATACATACGTATACATACATACATATATATATTCTTTTCCAGATTGTTTTTCATTATCGTTTATTGCAAGATATTGAGTAATATTGAGCACAGTAATACTGTGTTCTACAGTAGGACCCTGTTGTTCATCTATTTTACATATATCATATATCTGTGTGTCTCTGTTAATCCCACACTCCTAATTTATCCCTCCCCTCACCCTTTCCCCTTCGGTAACCGAAATTTTGTTTTCTGTGTCTCTGGGTCTATTTCTCAAACAGACTTTTTTTTTTTTTTTTTAAGCAGATTGCACCTTGCTGTGGCTGGATCAATACTCTGGAGTGAGCTGTTTGCCCTCAAAACTGCTGGGGCCGCAGCCGTGGAACTGCAGTATCCCAACGGGGTCCTGACGTCCATCTGCCCTGTTTTTTTCAGGTGCACTGAATCGACAGTCCTGAGTTTTGAAGTTTTCCTGGAGAGGACTTGCGGGGATTTCTCCAGGATCGATGGAACTCCTTTTGTGGTGCTTCAGTGCTTCCACCATGAAGCGCTCATTTCCTTATGCACGTCCCCCCGCCCCACCCCACTGTTTCCTTTACTCTCTCTCCTCCCACCCCCAATTCCCAGAAGAAGATCTAAGAATCAGGTCCAAACAGAAGATCTTTGGAGAATCCTCGTGTGTGTTTTTTAAAAATTTTTATTGGAGTATAGTTGATTTACAATGTTGTGTTAGTTCCGGGTGTACAACAAAGTGAATCAGTTATACATATACGTATAATCCACTCTTTTTTAGATTCTTTTCCCATACAGGTCATTACAGAGTACTGAGTAGAGTTCCCTGTGTTATACAGGAGGTCCTGATTAGTAATCTAGTTTATAGGTAGTGTTGTGTATATGTCAATCCCAATCTCCCAATTTATCCCTCTCCCCTCCCCATTTTCCCCCCCTGGTAACCATAGGTTTGTTTTCTACATCTGTGACTCTATTTCGAATCCTTGTGTTTTACTCTAGTCCTGAAACTAGATAAAGCCTAGTCGTCAATAAACAGGTGAGGAAGTAGAGCCAGGCATTGGTTGAGTGTTGATGTTTCTGGTACAAGCTGACTCTCCGCTCATCATCCCACACCTTCATCAGCCATCATCATGCTGTCTGTCACCTCCTCTTCTCTGAAGAAGGCCCGGGCCATCTTTTGAAAATACAAAGCCCAGCATTGAGACCCTCCCAACTGAGAGAGCAGGAAGGGCCAGGGCTGCTGAGGTGCTCCCTGAACCCCACTCAGGGGATCTGTGTTGTTCCCTCCTGGGTGTATTGTGTGGACCCCTAAAATTCCTCCAAACCTCTGCCTCTGCGCTTCCAGATTGCCCCTGAAAGAAATGAACAATAATCATAATACCCACCACGTACTGACCGCTGGTATCTTGAGGGCTGCCTTGCCATTGGACAACATTTGTTGAGCTCCTACTGTTTGCCAGACAGTGGGTACATGCTTTATGTGTGTTTAGCCCTTCTGACAACACTGTGATTTAGGACCTGTTAATATGTCTATTTTGCTGAAATGGAAACTGAGGTTCAGAGCGGTTAAGTAACTAGGAAAAGTCCATGTTTTTACCCCCTACACTAATATATATGTATATTTGTGTGTATATATTCTATATATGTATATTTAACATATATATTATGTTAACTGAAAAAAATGCACAACCTCAAAGTTGAGAAATATGTTTTATTTGCTGGGCAAAACTGAGTACTTAAGCCTGGGACACAGCCTCTCAGCTCTCTCTCAGGGACTGATCCAAAAAGGAGAGGGAGGAGCCATCAACCATAGGAGTTTTTGCAACAAAGACCAGGTAATCGGAACATCGAAAGATTCCTGTTAATTAAAGAAAACCAGACATCTCGAGTTAATGAATTTTTAGTGTTTTTCTGTGTATGGGAAGATGCAAAAGTCTGGGCTCACTGAAACCTTTCCTTTGATATGCACCTCAGCTATGTGGGCCAGTATCCTGTGCTTTCTCACCCTGAGTTCCCTCGGGGTGCACCATCAGGGGAGGCTGTGGCAGTTGACTGCTAGATGGTAGGCATCCTGTTTCCATCCTGAGTTTCCTCACGGTTCACTCTTGGGGCGGCTATAATGTGATGGCTTGATGGCTGCAACATCCTTTGTTTACTGATATGGCAGGCAACATTTTTTCATTGACAATTATATATATACAATATACACTGTTCGTGTTACATATATTATCTATTTTACATACTACGTGTTTTTTAGAATCTTTGCAAAAAACCTTGCAAGGTAGGTGTTATTCTTTACATTTTGTGAAAAAGAAATTAAAGCCTCTAACAGGCTGAGAAATTGGTCATGTCACTACATCACGATTAACAAGTCAGTGAACAAGATTTTGAATCCAAGTAATCCTTTTGTGAAAAAAAAAAACCCCAAAAAACGAAGAAACTATGTTCTTTCCATGCTCCAAAATATATTTTGGTCAAGTGACTTAAGAAGCTCTCCCTTAAGCTTGTCTAAAGCAGAAAATAAGACAACAGTGCTTTACTGGAGACTATCAAAAGGCAGGATCAAGCAGAAATAATGAAAGGGAGCCTGAGGTTTCGGGTGATGAACCCACTGGCTAATTAGGCCCCTGGAAACAGACCCACTTTTTTTTTTTTTAATTAATTTGTATATTTGTTTATTGACTGTTTTCCTCCAATAGAATGTAATCTTTTTTTTTTTAACATCTTTATTGGAGTATAATTGCTTTACAATGGTGTTAGTTTCTGCTTTATAACAAAGTGAGTCAGCTATACATATACACATATCCCCATATCTCCTCCCTCTTGCGTCTCCCTCCCATCCTCCCTACCCCACCCCTCTAGGTGGTCACAAAGCACCAAGCTGATCTCCCTATGCTATGCGGCTGCTTCCCACTAGCTAGCTATTTCACATTTGGTAGTGTCTATATGTCCATGCCACTCTCTCACTTCGTCCCAGCTTACCCTTCCCCCTCCCCGTGTTTAGAAACCCCTCTGGTCCAGTGGAGAAGCATATCCTAGGCCCCCGGTGCCTTTCAGAAAAGAGAATAGAGGAGGATTTTGCAAATTGATTGTTAACCGGAAGTGAAAAATTCTTTCCTGAGCATTGTCCTGCCTTAAAAAAAAAAACCTATGAAGTGAAACTACTTCATCCCTCCCCTTTGGATGTAAAGTTTGCCATGTTTTAAATTTCGGTTAGGCATTGTTTGAACCAGAAGGAAGACTGGCTTTTAGAAAACAGACAATGGTATAAATTGGGTTGTATACGAAAACAGGCTTTGTTAGTAAAAAAAGATACACAGATAGAGTCCGTTCCTATAAGCTTGGCTTTAAGAGAAAGGTTGATAAGGGAACCATTTTATTAAATGAAGAGGAAGTTTCAAGCAATAGTCAGCAGCTGGTAATCCCTAATTTGTGGGCTAATGTTGAAGCAAGTTAATAAAATGACCTCAGGGAAAGACCAGGGTAGTGTTTTATAGAATTCTGGAGCTGGAGGGAACTTGCAGAGCATCCAGTCCAATGATTTCATTATAAAAATGCAGGAACTGAGGCCAGCAGAGGAGGGGCAATCTCCCTACGGTCACAGGGATATAGTTGTTATGCAGAAAACTCATTTAAATATTATTTTTTGATCATGTAGTTGTGTGGATGAGAAGCAGAAAAGGTAACATTTACTTTTCTGGTCTCTGGCCGTATCTCCCTAATACTATTTGCCTTTTAAACTCTCTTTTCTCCCTTCAAGATTGCATTAAGCAAAAGAACAAAGTCAAGGGCTTTAAACATTATTTATTTTTTAAAACAATATGTGCATATTATAGATTCAGAAAGTGGTCTCCCTCTCACTCCTGGCTCAAGCCAAGCAGGTCCCCTCCCTCGGACTCACTGCCAACAGGTCTCCATGTGCCCCCCAGACCATCCCACATGTGGACAGGCCCATACATAACTACACACTTCTCTGCTATTCGTGGCGTCCTTCATCCTACTTTGATTATTTGGCAACATCCCTTGGGGGCTGCTAACACATCAGGTCCCATCCAGTCGCCTCTTTCTTTTTAAATGGTTGCATCGTCTTTCATTGTCTGGAGGTACGAGAATTTATTTAGCACATTTGGGTCACGTCCTCTCTTTTGCTATTTCAGATGGAACTGTGATAAATATCTTTGTACATACATCATTTCACACATAAGGGGATCTATCTCTCTGGGGTATAAATCCCTAGAAGTGAAATTGTGAGGACAAAGAGGATGTGTCTTACATTTTGTTGACATTTTGTTGACATTTCTAGAGAATTGCAAAGATTGGGGTACCTGTTTCTCCCCACCATGGCCAACACCCTATCAAACGTTTTTCACTTTTAGGCTAGGTGCGATTATGGTAGGTGGAAAATATCTGGTTGTATTTTTCATTTCTATTCAGACTCAGTTGTATTGAACATCCTTATGTTTAAGAGGCTTTGCAGAAATATTCTGTTTTTCTCTTTTGCTCATTTTCCTACCGGTTACTGGTCTTTTCTCTTATTGATTTACAAGAGATCTCTCTATATTAAGGCAATTCATTGTCTCTCTGTACCATTATTCACAGATTTTACTTCCATTTTGTTACTTGCCTTCTGATCTTGTTTACTGGGTGCCTCTCACCTCCCCTGTTCCCCTCTCCCTCCACCCCCGTTGGCAGTTCAGAAGCTTTTTTATTGTTGTGAACAAATGTGTGGATCTTTCTCTTTATTTGTGTTCGGATTTTGTTATCATACTTAGTAAGGCTCTCCCCATTAAAATCTGTCATACAAAATCTCCTCACAGTATACTTCGACTACTTTTAGTATTCCCATGATTGCATTTAAATTTTTCATTCATCTGAAGTTCCTTTCATGTAAAATATGCACTAAAGATTATACTTTATTTTTTTCAGATAGTAGCCGAGATATCCGAGTACCATTTATAAAATAAGCCATGTTTACTACATTGATTTGAAATGCTACCTTTATAACATAAATTCGAATCTACTTCGGGACTTCTATTTAGAGCCATTAATTATTCTGCATAGTCAAGAAGCAGTACAACATTCTCTTAATTCTTATAGCTGACAATATATTTTAATCGTAGTTTTTCTTGTTTCCTGAGGTAAGATTGTATTTCTATAAACTTCCCTCTTAGAACTGATTTCGCTGTGTCCCGCAGATTTTGGATCATCGTGTTTTTGTTTTCATTTGTCTCTAAGTATTTTGATTTCCTCTTTGATTTCTTCAATGATCCATTGGTGGGGCTCAACTTTTCTTTTTCTTTTTCTTTCTTTCTTTATTGGCGGCACCATGCGGCACATGGGATCTTAGTTCCCCAACCAGGGATCGAACCCGAACCCATGCCCATTGCAGTGGAAGCTGGAGTCTTAACCACTGGACCTCCAGGGAAGTCTGGGGTCTGGGGGAGAATGGATACATGTA
Source organism: Balaenoptera physalus (assembly GCF_965194825.1). Lineage (NCBI taxonomy): Eukaryota > Metazoa > Chordata > Mammalia > Artiodactyla > Balaenopteridae > Balaenoptera > Balaenoptera physalus. Next base: position 8,028,599 of record NC_138902.1, read on the forward strand.
TATGTATGGCTGAGTCACTTTGCTGTGCACTGAACCTATCACAACATTGTTAATTGGCTATACTCCAGCATAAAATAAAAAGTTAAAAAAATTAAACAAAAAATTTTAAAGCAGGTAAGTCCTCAAAACAAACAAACAAACAAACAAACAAAACACTCTTCCTTCTTGTTGATTTTTTTATTGTACAGAATGGAACCTGTTTCTTTATTTGTCCCTCTCCTTCCAAAAGTCCTGTGGGTTTTATGTGCATTATTTTATAGATTAACTTAGGGAGAATTGATATCTTTGTGATACTACATATTTCTGCTCAAGAACATGGCATGCCTTTTGTACATTAAATGGTTCATTTGTGTCCCTTAATGCATTTAAAAATTTTAATCACATACAGGTTACACATTTTTAATGTAAATTCCCAAGTAGTTTAACTTTACTCTTACTATATTTTCATTATATCTTCCAACTAATTTTTAATTATACAAAAATATTTAGCTTGGTATATTAATTATATACCAGACATCTTTATGCATTTAAAATTTTGTAGTACTTGTAACGTTATTTTCTAAGAATACAATTATATATCACACACACATAATAATAGTTGTACTTCCTTTCCCTCAAAATTCATACTTGTCTCTTTCATATAGTTGTATAAGCTAGTGTCTCCAGAACGATGTTAAATAAAAATGGTTACAATAGATATACTTATTTTGTTTTTTAGTTTAATGGAAATGCTTGTTGTATGTTAAGCCTCACACTAGCCTTTGTGCTGATATCTATATATGGATACACACAAGTATGTACATATAGTTCCGTATTTGGGAGAATAAAATCAGGTCAGATTAAAATAACTTTGATAATTGTTTAAAGTGCCAAACTGTATTTATTGTTTTATTTCTTTAATACATTGTTCCTGAATGCTGTCTTTTGAATTGTTTCAAAAGATTAACATATTTTTTTTACTGTTATTATTTTAAAATGGGAAATTACTATTATCTTTGGCCTGCAAAATTCCTTTCAAGCAATCATTTGAAGAGGAGCTATTTTATAATTCATAAGGAAGGAACCGTAATTTACTTTGTAGCAGTGTACTTCAATCAAGGAGAATTTACCTAAAATGTAGTAAACAGTCCAGCAAACTTCTATAAATACATTATCAAGAAGTCATGCATTGTTCTCCTGTGACAGGCTGAAATTACATGTACTGAGAACTGCTTTGTATCCAGCACTCTGCTGATGAATTCAGATACATTAGCTCATGTAATAATCCTCCTAACATTGTTTTAAGATAGGCTTTGATACACCTTTTAAAGTTATGGGAACTAAACCTCAGGCAAGGTTGCTTGCTCTGATAGAAAAGGGCATAACTGAGAATCGACACCAGATCATCTGATTCCTAATTCAGCTCTTGCCAGGTTAAAAACAACATGCCAAATATCGGTCAATTAGTTACATCTTTTTTTCAACCTGCTCTGAGAGTGGCCATTATGTCAGACCAACAGACGTGTCATTCCTTCTATAAGCATTTATTGAGCACCTAGTTTGTTGCACAGAGATCTCCTGGTGGACGAGGTGCTCTGTCATCCTGCACGTCTGCTCACGTGGAAAAGGGGCAGGTTGTAGGGCTTGGGAGAGCCAGTCACACCAGGGTTCAGAGGAGGAGGTCACTCAAGGGGAAGTATGCAGACCTGGGATTCGGGAGGGTGCTTCAAAGGTTGAAGATGCAGTTGGAGGCCATGAAAGGGAGGGATAGAGCAGACTGCAAAAAATGGTGCAGACATCATGTATCATAATGTACAAACAGTAGGGTTTTTGTCCTATTACATTTTTAAAAATGTTCTAATATTAACAATTAGTGAATTTAATGGTGATGACAGCAAGAAGAAAAAGGAGAGGCTGAAGAAAAAGCATCTGTTACAACCTACAGATTGGCTTAGAGTCATAATTGATAGCTAAACTAAAATATAAAGAAAAGAAAGGAAGATAATTTCCGGCAGCCACACACAAATACAATTTGGAAGGTATAAGATATTGGGATGCCATACATTCCATTTCTTCACCTTCAGGGAGAATTACACTCACACTATTCCAATAAGATAAAAGATCATGACTATAGACTGAATTGTGTCTCCCTAAAATTTATATGTTGAAGTCCCAATTTCCAATGTGACTATAGGTGATAGGGCCTTTTTGGAAGTAATGAAAGCGAAATGAGGTCATGGGGTAGGGCCCTGATCTGATAGGATTCGTGCTCTTATAAGAAGAGACAGCAGACAGCTCTGTCTCTTTGCCACAGGGGGACACAGTGAGTAGATGGCCATCTGCAAATCAGGAAGAGAACCTCCCCAGAACTCCATCCTGCCAGAACTTGATCTGGGACTTGTAGCCGCCAGAACTGTGACATAATGAATGACTGTTTTTAAGCCACCCAGTCTATGGTATTTTCTTTCGGCAGCCCAAGCTGACTAATACAAACACATTCTATTTTAGGATAGTTCCCTAAAACTCCAACTCCTCACTACCCTTTCATAGCATCAACGGCCTTGACACTGATCAGATGAAAATAAAGTAAAAGGTTGGCAATGACGTGAGGGGGTCCTTCCAGGATGACCTAAGAAAGTCTTTTACCCAGAGGTGATTTTAGGCAGCGTTAGGAGCCCCTCCAAACCTGGTGAAGAGATCTGAGGAAATAAATTGGAAAAGTTGAAAGTAACTTTGTGTGTGTTGTCGCCTGTGTGCACAGGAACTTACAAAGATGTGATGGTGAGGAGGCGTTCCTAATCTTTCAATGTAAAGTTAAGAAGGGAAATCATTTCCCCCTATAAACATACAATGCGTTACTCCAGGAAATGAAAGTTCATCTTAAACGAGCCAAAGGTTTAAGCCAGTGATACAATTCACTCACCCCCTCGTTCTTTCTTCAACCCATATTCATGGAGCCCTGGTGGGTACCAGGTGCTGTGCTCTTAGAGTCCCCACCTCCCATCATTGGTACGTATTGAACAGTAAACATTCTTTTCGTTGATCTCGGTTTTAAAAATATTCTATTGGTCAGGGCTCTTTGATACACTTTTCTTGATGACCACCTCCCGCCCCCCCACCTCTCAAGACCTTCAGTATCAGGGTGAAGAGTCCAGCAGAATTTTCCCAGTTTTGGAGAAGTTCTGCATGTACTTCATAACCTCAGGAAATACTTTCTTAATCAGTCAAGATGGAGAATCCCAGCTGCTTGGTTGGACTTAGTTGGACTGCTTCATAACAACATTTGTATCCAAATATCCTCTTCAGTAAAATATATCAGAATTTTGATTTATTCTCTTTTCTATCTTTTATTCATCCATGTACTCATGTTTGTAAGTCCAACTGATTATTGGCTGGCTTTCTACCAATAATAAAAGAAAAAAACCAACAACCAGAAAGTCCTTAAAAAAAATTTTTTTTTAGCATTCCTTTAACTCTACCAAGTGATTTATGAATTTCATCTGTGTTACCATCCTTTAGGACAACATTTTTCTCACAGACTTTTGTTTTTGGCCAAAATAAAGGGTTCTGTGGTGAGCTGGCATGGGAAAGACTACATTCTTATGCGTACTTACTCTGTGCCCCCCATACCCTACCCCCAAAGTAGGTTAGTGATTCATAATTCACAGTGGCATTTTGAAAGATTCTGAGACGTACTGCATAAAGAATCTAATAGATTAACTTTGACCTATTCACCCCCCCCCCCCCATAAACCCCTATCATCATCCCATGAGCTAATGTTGGATAGGACACCTCTGTGACCTTTTGGTTTAGGAGTTTCCTTATTCTCTTTTGGTCAGTCTTTGTGTTTGTAGATGTACTTCTCTTTTTGTCTTTGCTTATTTATTTCATTGCTAGTTAGACTTGCTGGGTCTTTTTTCCTTTTGCATTCTCAATATTAATTTGAAAATTTTGTACTTGAACTTTCTGTAACACATCTTTGAAAGGATTCCTCTCCTCTTTCTGTCATCTGGTCTCTGAGTGATTGTCTTTTTGTTTTCATGCTTCTTTAGAGTGTTAGCCCTGGATTGGGTCAGATAACTTATGGGGAGTACTTACAATGAGTTTTAGGTCTTGTACTTGTGAATATTTGTTTTTTCCATTTATGCTTTTCCCATACTTATTTTTTTGATAGGCTTCTGTGACCCAAGTTGAAATTTTATAATAATTTACTTTGAACAACAGAATACTTTTTGTTATCTTTCTGTATTCTATATTGAAATGGTTATTTTCATACTTTTAACGAGAATGCTACTTTGGTACTACTGGTGGTTATAATGGTTTCAGCTGTTTTTTTAATTTACTTAATAGTTGATGTAAGATTTTTAAGCTTCATTGCTTGTGATAGGGAATTAGCAACTAAAATAGTATGTTAACATTTATATTTTCCAGTGAACCTACTCAGAAATTCACTTTTCCTTCACAGAATTTGTAACAGAACTTCATATTGCTTTGCAGTGCTTACTGCATACAAGCTATGCTCTTGTTTCTGCTTGCAGGCTCTTGCCAGATGTCATTTTCTCAGTGACACCCATTCCTACCACTGCATTTGAAGTTGCAGACCTCCTTCCCCACACTACCTGTTCCCCTCTCTACTTCATTTTTGTCTTTTGTGTTGATCAATATGTAACAAACTATGCATTTTATTTATTCATTGTGTTTGTTCTCCTTTAATACAAGGTGAACTCCCTGAGGGCAAGTGTTTTCATCTGTTTGGTCACTGCTTTACCTCTACTGTCTAGAACAGTGTGACACATTATGGGTACAGAGTAAGTTTTTTATTGAAGTACAGTTGATTTACAATGTTAATTTCTGCTGTACAGCAAAGCGACTCAGTTACATATATATGCATTCTTTCTCATACTTTTCCAGTATGGTTTATCACAGGATATTGAATTTAGTTCCCTGTGCTGTATAGTAGGACCTTGTTGTTTATCCATCCTATATATAATAGTTTGCGTCTGCTACCCCCAAACTCTCAATCCATCTGTCCCCCAATGAATTCTTGATTAAAAAAAAATTTAATCTCAGGAGATGTAGAAAATGCATTCCATAACATTCAGTATCTATTCATGATACAAAATGAACAGACTATCATTAGAAGGTATAAATATTCAGCAGATGTGATATTTAATGGTGAAACATTGAAAACATTCTTTTTTAATATTGGAAACAAGATAAGACACCTTTCACCAACAAGATAAGATAATCCTTCTTTGCAGCATTATATAGGAAGTCTTACACAGGAAGAAAAAGAAGAATTCTTAGCATTGGAGAAGAAGAAACTGCTATCACTAGTCATTGAGGATATCTTGTCCCTGTAAAAAAACCAAAAGAATCTACAGATGAAGTATTCGAATGAATAAAAGTGGTTAGCAAGTATACTGCAAACAAAATCAATATACAAAATCAATTGCATTTCTGTACTCTGCTACAACTATTTAGAAAGGGCAATGAGATACCATTTATAATATTACCACAATTATAAAGCACCTAGGAATAACTCTAGCAAAAATAGGCAACAACTATATGGAGAAAATGATAGAACAAAGACACTTAAGAAAAACTAAAGGAATGGAGAAATAAATCTTATTTCAATAGAAAATTTCAATCTACAGAAGATGTGATTCTCCCCAAATTGTTTTAGAGATTTTATGAAACTAAAATGAATTTCCTTCACCTCCCTCCCCCACATAGAATATGCGAGCTGATTCTTAACAGCAAATGGAAGAGTGAATGGGGATTTTTGACCTACTAGATATTAAGACTCGCTATTATAAAACTCTACCAATTAAGACAGCATGGTACTGAGCAGAAATAAAAATAGATGATTGGAAGAGATTAGAGAAGCCAGGAGCACAGCCGTACATTTATGGTAAAGAGGACTATATAAATATATATGTATATGTTTTGGGGTCAACCTTTAAGTTCTCTTAGCAAATTTTAGTTATACATTGCAGTGTTATCAACTAGTCACCATGCTATACATTAGAACCTCAGAACTTATTCATCTTATAGCTTAAAGTTTGTAGACTTTATTTTTTTAGAGCAGTTTTATGTTCACAACAAAATTGAGTGAAAGGTACAGGGATTTCCCATGTACCCCCTGTTCCCACATATGTATAGCCTCCACCATGATCAACTACTCACCAGAGAAGTATATTTGTTACAATTGATGAATCTACATTTACACTTCATTAGCACCCAAAGTCCATAGTTCACATTAGGATTCACGCTTGGTGTTGTATGTTCCATGGGTTTTGACTAATGACATTATCCACCTAAATTATGGTATCACTTAGTTGGAATCAAAGAGTATGTAGCCTTTCAGATTGGCTTCTTTCACTCAGTAATAAGCATTTAAAGTTCTTGCATATCTTTTCATGGGTTGATGGCTTATTTCTTTTTAGTGCTGAATAATATTCCATTATCTGGATGCACCAGTTTGTTTACCCATTCATCTACCGAAGGGCATCTTGGTGGCTTCCAAGTTTTGGCAATTATGAATAAAGCTGCTATGAAACATCTGTGTCCAGGTTTTTTATGTGGACATAATTTTTCAACTCCTTTGTGTAAATACCAAGGAGTCCGATTGCTGGATCGTATAGTAAGAGTATGTTTAGTTTTGTAAGACACTGCCAAACTCTTCCAGAATGGCTGTACTATTTTGCATTCCCACCAGCAATGAATGAGCGTTCCTATTACTTCACATTCTTGCAAATATTTGGGGCTGTCAGTGTTTGGATTTTCATTTTTCTAATAGGTAGGAGCATTGTCTTTAATTGGCGGTGGGGGGGTGGGGAACAAAGGAAGTAACTCAGATATTCATTAATATCAATAGAATGATCTTGATTAAGCATGGTCAGTCCCTGAACTAGTGTCCTCCCGGACTGGGGAGTGCAGCGCGGGGCGGGGACTCGCAGAGACGAGGACAGCGCATCAACCCCAGTGGGAGGCGCGCAGGTCTCGGGGGTGCAGGGCGGGCGGCGCGATGTGGAAGGCGGACCGGCGCCGCGCTCCTCTCCGCCCCCGCGAGCGAGATGGTCACTTGCACCGGAGGGGCTGACCCCCGCGGGCGGGCCTGGGAGGGGCGCCGCGCCCTTGGTTCGGGGTTGCCCGAGGCTAGGCGCGAGGCGGGTGCTTGCGCAGCGCGGAGGGGAGTGCGAGCCGGGGCCGCGACCGCCGCGGGTGGGGAAGGGCGGGGAGGAGCCTGGGAGCGCGCCGGCCGCCGCAGGGGGAGGGACAGGGCAGCCACTGGGCGCGCGCACGGCGGCCGCCGCGAGCGTGGGGCGAGCGTGGATCGCGGCTCGGCGGTGCGACCCCTTCCCCGGCCCTCCTCCCCGCCCCAGGCGAGGGCACCGTGTGGCGGCGGCGGGGCCAGCGAGGCCGGAGGAGGCGGCCGTGCCCGGGCATGGTGGTCTGGGGCAACGCGGAAGGTGAGCGACCCCCGGGCCCGCGGCGGGGGTGGGGGCGGGGTGGGACCGGCCTCGCGTCGCCGGGCTGCGGCCCGAGCGCGGGCGGCCTGAGGCGGGGCGGGGGCGGCGCGCCGGCCCGACCCCCGCAGCCCTTGGTCTCGCGGCCTGGGCGGCCTGCGAGGGAAAAAAAAAAAAAAAAAATCATCTTAAAAATTGAGAGTTGCATATATAATAAAATGGCATGAAACTATACACAAGCATTGTCCGAAAACCAGTTTGCTGGTTTTGATACTGTAATATAGTTAGGTAAGATGTAACCATTGGAGGAAACTGGATGAAGCGTGCATAGGACTTCTCTGTACTATTTTCGCAACTTCTTTTTTACCTCTGATTTTTTCAAAATGAAAAAAGAAGTCAACAATTTTAGAGCTGTTTTCTTGTAGATGAAATACTGTCCCGCCATGAAAGCAATGAATTACTGATAAAAACCGAGGGCTACATCTCAAAAACATCATATTGAATAAAAAATCAATTAGCATAAAAAGATATAGTATAAAGGTCAGAACATACAACCTAAACAATATATTATTTAGAGATACAGCTATGAGAAAATTAACAAGAAAAGCAAGTGAATGATAAGACACAAACTTGAAGATAATGTTTATCTCAAAGGACTAACAGAGGGTATGTGACCAAGAAAAGGGATTCAGGGTCCTCAAAGGTGATTGTAATGTTCTTTTCCTTAAATTTTTATTAATCACTATTTTATAACAACTCTTAAGTCTTAAAAATGTATAAACCTGATCTTTAGTATTTAATAATCACCTTTATTGAAAAGAGTTAAATTAAGTGAAAGGTGAATAAAATTCAGCAACATTAAACATGTTTGATAGAGCATATAATTATAAGAGCATCTAAGAGAAGATTGGGTTCTAGTTTAAATTCTGGTCTGACTCTAATTTGGGGTTAGTAGGTTTTGGTCAGTGGTTTTTGAAGGGCGGTCCCTGGGCCAGCAGCATTAGTACCACTTGGATATTTGTTAGAAACGTAAGTTCTCAGACCTTACCCCAGACCTACGCTCTTGGGGAAGAGCCCAGCACTCTCTATTTTAACACAAACCCTCCAGGAGATTCTGATGTGCACAGAGTTTTGAGAGTCACCAGGAAGTTCAACTTTCTCACCCATAAAATTAGAAGCTAAAACTAGATCAGTGTTTCCCAAAGTGTGGTATATGTAGTACTGATCATGTGCAAGATGTTTTTAAGTGATAGACACATCACCATTTAAAATTTTATTTATTGTAATGTTTGTTAGACTAGTACAGATAGCTAACCAAACCCATAAGTTCACTGATGTTGTGTCATACATTGCTAAGTTAAAAAAAAAAAAAAAAAAGAAAGGAAAGGAATCAACTTAATGTAAATATAAATAATAAGGCAAAAGAGTAAGGTATGTATAGCAGAAAGTAACACAACATTGTAAATCAATTATACTCCAATAAAAATTTAAAAAGTAAGGTGGTATGAGAAGATCACCAAATTCCTGGGGTTAGTTCTTAGATATTAAAGTTTCAGTAGTCCTGAAGAGGATCAATCTTGAAAATATTTTCCATTCTAAAATTCTGAGACTTCATATGCTTGCTTTTCTTACAGATCTGCCTCCTTAATTTTGCTTTTTAAAATTCAAGCTAATACGTTAAAAATTTAGTCCACACAGCTTGTGTTGGGAGAGGAATGGCCTGTTAATGTGCTTTTGTATTGGGGGATACTTAATCTGAGATTGAAAATTTAACCATAGCTAATGGAAAGTGTGGGTAATTCACATGCGAATCATTAAAATTAAATATATTAAGGAGAAATCTGTTTTGAAAACATGATTTAATTTTAGAAGTACTTTCTTCCTTTCACTACTTGTAGTATTTATAGTGGAATAGGCAGATGGTTTTATGTAAGGAAATGAAATGAGATTTGTGGACAGTAAGAAACATATTTTGATAATTAGGGATTTAGACTTTGAAAGGTCTATACAAGTTATAAACAGCTACAACATGACTGGCCCTTTTGTTAAAAAGTAAATTTATTTATTTATTTATTTTTGGCTGTGTTGGGTCTTTGTTGCTGTGTGTGGGCTTTCTCTAGTTGCGGCGAGCGGGGACTACTCTTCATTGCGGTGCGTGGGCTCTAGGCGCGTGGGCTTCAGTAGTTGTGGCACGTGGGCTCAGTAGTTGTGGCTCGTGGGCTTAGTTGCTCCGCAGCATGTGAGATCTTCCTGGACCAGGGCTCGAACCCGTGTCCCCTGCATCGGCAAGTGGATTCTATACCACTGCGCCACCAGGAAAGCCCGTGACTGGCCTTTTTAACTGGCATTTTAAATAGCTTTTTTGAGATGTAGTTCACATACAGTTCACCCACTTAAAGTGTACAATTCAGAGGTTGTGTATAGCCAGAGAGTTGTGCAGCCATCACCGTGCACCATTCTAGAACATTTCATTACCCCAAAAAGCAACCCTATATCCATTAGCAATTATTCTCCATTCCCTCTACACTCTCAACCCTAGGCAACCACTTATCTACATCTTATTTCTATGGATTTGCCTATTCTGGGCATTTCATATAAATAGAATTTATATTTCATATAAACATAATGATATGTAGCCTCTTGTGACTGGCTTCTTTAATATAATATTTTCAAGGTTCATCCATATTGTAACATGTATCAGTACTTTATTTCTTCTTATTGCTGAATAATATTCTGTTCTATTGATATTATATGTCACTTGATGGACATTTGGGTTGTTTGCACTTCTTGTCTTTTATGCATAATGTTGCATGTATGAACATTCATGTACAAGTCTTTGTGTGAAAGTATGTTTTAATTTCTGTTTTATACCTAGGAGTGGGATTTCTGGGTCAGATGATGACTGTGTTTAACATTGTAAGGAACTGACTGGATCTAAAATGCATTCTCATTCAAAGCAAAATTACAAGTTTGCTGAAAACTTAAATACATTTCTGTTCTAATTTATAATAAGGTACCAATCTTGTTTGTCAATGGTTTTATTACAAAATATCTCTCTAAAATGATGTTTGGCAAAAATCATCATTAAAATACATGTTTTTGAAAACAGCAGCTTACAAACGGCTGTTCTACATCACAATTTATCATCATTTATCAAAATTGTCATATCTTCTGTGACATGGGTCTTTCTCTGCATATTTTATCGCTGCCTGTGTCGTTTAGCATTTAGGGGAAAAAAATGTCATGGAATCTGCTTCCTGAGCTGATGATTGAATTCAGATTGTTTTGGTTGACTTTTACAAATAAATTATATGTTAAGAAACTGATGGTAGTTTTTTTTCTAAAATTCTCGTTTCAGCAATAATAAAAAACATACTTCTAAAATAAAAACATAACATTTTGGAGTCTAGCTGCATCTGACACTTGATATTTTGCTGTGCTGCCCTATTAATATTTTGAAGTTATATGAAGAGATACTTTTTTGTGTAATGAGAATTTATGTTCAGTAAATTGTTAATATTTGACTTTGTCTTACTTTCTTCTAATGCTTTCCTAAAGGCTTATGTACTAAATTACCTATCTTTAGATTTCTTTTTAGGAAAGGTGGTCAAGATATTTCTTTTTCATACCTACTTGTGAAATGAGGTTTTTAGCACCTCCTTGTTATGAAGGAATATTTGTGAAAAAAATAAGATAAAAAACTAAATGCAGTGAATAACTGAAGTAATAGAGAAGTGATAGTACAGAAAAAAGATGCTCCTCAGGGAAGAGAAAGAAAAAATACCAGTTGGACTTGAATGGATAAGATTTATTTAAAACCTTTCATTGCTGCATGAAGGATAAACAAAGAGTAGTAAGGCAGCATGAGGCATTCAGTGTCCTTGTAAAGAAGACAAGAAATATCCTTAATCTCTGAATCTATAACTATATGATTCTACACATAGATCAGCTAAAATCATCCTTTGTTTTATTTCTAGTAGGGATAAGCTGTTCTATGCACAATATTGTAATGGATGTTTGTAGTGAAGACTTGAAGCATTTGGATCATTTGGGAAGTAGACTCAGACAGGGTTTAGTGTGTAGAATACTTGTAAGCATGTGCCCTTGGGAACAACATAGTGGGAGGGAGGCAGAGGCGTCAGGATTGGGCAGAAGCTTACGTCAAAGTGTCTCCTTGGCCAGCCTTCCAAGAGAGGTTTGTTGATAGCTTGGATGTGGGGTATGACAGAAAGAGGTGTCAGGATGATTTCAAGGATTTCGGCCTAACTAACTAGAAGGATGAAGTTGTCATCAACTTCATCCTTTGAAAGGAGGTTTGGTGGAGAAGATCTGGAGTTAGTTGGGCCTGTTAAACGTTCGAGATCTGTAAAACATCTATTGGCAGAGGATGAGTTGGTGAGTCCGTATGTGAAACTGGAGCCCAGGAAAGAGGTCTGCAGTATAGATAAATATGGGGGTGGTCAGCATAGGATAGATGCTAATTCGACCAGGAGACTAGCTGAGACCACCAAGTGAGCATGTGTAGACTGACTTGAGAATGAGACAGGGCTGAGTCCTGGGACACTTCAGCGCTTAGAAATTGGGGCAAATAGGGGAAACCAGCGGAGGAGACTGGGATGGAGCCCCAGGACCCAGCACACTGCTTAACAGCAGTGGGTAGTAGATGTTTATTTAGTGGATAAATGTCCAAAAGGGAGGGAAAATAACATAGGACAGTGATGAATTTTATTTCTCCAGGTAGAATAAATTAAAAGGTGAAAAATAGGATCAACTGTTATCTATCTCATCGGTGAATGGGTGGGGAGTGAGTCATGGAAATTAGAATAAAAGTAAATGTGTTCTTTTCTATAAAAATATATGTGTATACATATAAAATAGGAACCGTTCCTTTTAATAAACTGAAGTATTTTTAATGCAGTTACTTTCTTTTAATCTTTATGGTACCTATTGTGCTTGTGTGGCTAATTCTTGGAGAAACTGTATAAAAATGTCCCTTGTGTATAGAGATGAATCCAGTTCTTCAGATTGATTATTTCTATTGTTTGTGAATATGCTTTAAAGTAGCAAATTAAGTAGTTGAAACTCATTTGAGAAATTATCCTATATTTGTATCTCTAGTCTTTGTACTAAATTACAGAAGAATTTCATTTATATATTTGCTTCCATATATTTGATAATTTACAGTAGAATTTTCAGTGTTCTTCATGGTTAAAATTGGTACTAAAGGTGATTTGGAAATTGTGTTGAGCATGTATCTTGCTAAACTATAGAAGACAGACATTATTTTCTTCAAGGATTTTATATTCTAGGTGAAAAAGTTAAAACATTTATGGAAAGGTACATAAACAGTTTTCTTGGGAAGATATACAGTTATGTCATTGAAACTCTGAGTCCTGTCTTACACTGAGCGGGACATTTATTAAAGAATAGACTGAGAGTAGAAATATCTGTAAACTTGAATTTTGACAGAATGAAAGAAGAATACAGAAATCAAGCTCACAAACTCAGCTGCCTTGATGTGGATGAAGCTTCTGTGAACAGACAGCTACTGTCCTTGAATAATAGTTCACATATCTTTTAAAGTGAATTAAGCTTTGGTTGTACTGGACCTGACCTGTCGGTGAGAAGGAGATGGCTGAGTCCAGGGAGGCGTGTGAGCTTTCTCAAGACAGACTAGAGTCGCTGGTGACTGAGACAAGTAGTGAAACGTTATTTCAAGGGTTGAAATGTGAATAGGAACCAGTGATTTAACAATGCTCATCTCTAACTTTAAGCCTTTTCTTGAGCCAGAAACCTTGGTTTTTTATGAGAGTTTGAGATTCCCTGAAGATACAACCTAGGTTGGACAGTTACCCAGATGTATTACATATTTAAGCTCAGGAAACTTATGTGAACTGTGTTACTGCTTCTTGTTTTTGTGAATTTTTGGTGCAGGCTTTCAGAAAGACCTGAGCTGAACTCTAGGACAAAGTTTGTGGTGACCACCTTTGCTGTTTCAAGCCACTGTCCTCTGTGTTTCTTTCTGTCATTCAGGAATTTTGTTGTCATACCTCCTCTATTACTGACGTGTGTGTGTGTGTAGGGGGTGTCCTTCATTTGTAAATTCTGTACTCTTTGGACCTTGGATGGAGATGGTAAATACAGAAGTCTTAGAATAGAATTGGTCCCAAACTCTTTTGAGAGAAAACACAAAGCATATTAAAATTTACATTTTCAATTAAAGCATAGGGAAACCATTCACAAAAAGGGTGCAGAAGTTGCTGCTGTTGTTTATTGTGTTATATGCTGGTTATAGACCTTCATTTTACGGTTATTTCTCTGAAATGCAGTAAAAAAAAAACCCAAAAAGCAAAAATCAATGCCTAGCACCATAGCAGCCCCTATGAAATGAGGCATATGCTGTTTCTAAGACTCACAGCATGTTTTTCTGATACTGTGTTTGTCCATAAACATGTTTATGGTAGGTGCTGTCTGAGGCAGGGGCGGTTTTCCTATGGAAATCCTCTCTTGAACATACTGGTTTCTGATTCCCCTTGAGGAAGGATGAAGCTCCTTTTTGCTTCCTTAGCAAATTTGATACTTCAAGTATTAATAACATAGCCAGTGGTTGATATGTATCTTGATGACTTACAGGTCATCATGATGGCTGCTCTGTCATAAGTTGCTGTGGTTTCAGAGTACGTTAGAACTCTACGCAGCGTTTTGAGGTGGGAGGGAGCTGAGGTGTAATGAAAGAGAAATTCTCTGCACAGCAGTGGTGATGCCTTAATTATAAAATCATCTGGCTTGGTCTCAGAATCACTGGGTCTACCAGCAACAGCATTAGATGTGAAGTCTGACCTGGGCTTACATTTTGATTTTGCCATTGAAAGCGTTATGACTTTGCCCTCAACACTTCTGCGAGTCTAGAGGAATGTTAATTACTAAATTAAAACAAATTTATGAGATCCTTTTGATGGAGTAGAGTGTAATATCTGCTGAGTGCCCCAATAGACATTCAGCCCTTTAGAGGAGAAGACTTATAAGTGGTAAAGAGTAGGCTGCTTTTGGAGAAGGAAGCGTGAGGTGAGATGGCAAATTTGGGAATACGTTTTCTAAGGAAGGCCTTGGAGGAGGCCATCATTCTGTAAAGCTGAACTTGAGATACAGCAGTGTCAGTTTTGGGGATAGGAGGTCTCTGGGGCATTTATGATTGGGAGTGTGTGAAAATACTGATTCAGAGCCACGAGACCCTGTGACATTGGCTGCATCTAACCCAGGTCTTTCTCATTTAGGGCCCCAGACTAAGGAAGCTACAGTTATCTTCTAAAAGATAGTAAAAAAGATGATCTTGCTGCTCTTAAAGTGAAAAAATCCAAATTTTGTTGAAGAAATGTTTTAGGGACAGGATTGCCCCCATGGTTTTAATATCACTCTTGACTGATTGTTTATTTCGCTTCTTATTTGGGGAAAAGTATATGGAAGTTTAGGTTGGGAAAATTACTCGAAAGAGTTTCTTAAGAATAACCTCATTAGATAGTTTGTGTGTAGATGTGAGAATAAAGTTTTCTTAGAAACAAATGATTTTTTTTATAGTTCAAATATTTTATTTTCCTTAAAGATAGGAGTAGATTTTATAGTTTGAGACTCTTGCTATTATTTAAGCAATAACCAATAAATGTGAGTAAGCAGCAATTATTTAGGAAAAATGATATAATGATGAACTATTGGAAAATATAAAAACTATAGATAGCATTGTGGAATTGGAGGGGACTTATCACCTGATTTTATAGACAGTTTATCTCATTATTCAGCCTCCTCACTGTAAAATGGTAAAAATATTAGTTGATCCAGAGTTATTTTAAGGAATAAAAGAGAATTTATTCATTCAACAATTATTTATTAAGTGCTTACTAGGTGCTGAGGCACATGCAGGTTCAGAGGATGTGTCTGTGTATTAGAAAGAAGAAAATCCTGGCCTTCATGGATTTTACCGACTAAGAGGCAAGAGGCTTTACCCAGTGATGACAAACGTGATGAGGGCTTCCAGTGTGCTCCCTGCAATGGTGTTTTAGACTGAACACAGTGCCTGATAGTTGCGGTAGAAGAAGACCAGCACCAGTGTGTCTTGGATGCAAAGTACACCCATTATCTCATTTAAATCTAACACCAGTTCTATAAACTAGGTCTAGTTTCCCCCCTTTTACAGCTGAGCAATGTTGTGTTCTTTTAGGTCTGTGATCAAATCAAGGTTATTAAATAAATTAATGAGTAAACTTAGACCTAAAGTGTGGTCCAAGGTCTTCAGCCGGATAGTGGCAGAGCTGGCACTAGAACTGGTTTTGACTCAAGCTCAGGCTCCTTTCATTGTACCACATTGCCCCTCAGAGCGTGCATGGGCAAATAATCGTATGTACCATGGTAGATAGGAAGAGTGCACCGTTTCAGAGATCCCATACTTGCCAATATGAAAATCATTTCACACAGTACAAATAATAACAGTGAAATCAGGGCTGCTGGCATCCTCAGTTTTAATTCCCATCGCTAGTTATATTCAGTTATCCAGTGAGATGGACTTTGAGCTGTGGATTTAGTGTATTAAGTAGTAGGATCCAACTCTAAGTTTTCTCTGGCAAGCTATTGGCTGTGAAGTAAATTCAAGGCTATTCATCCAAAACGTAAGGTGTCCTGAAGTAGATGTATATGTCATCTTGTCTAATGGGTGGGTTGTGTGAGAGATTTTTCTTTCCAAATTGAGTCATTGGAGACCATTGCTCCTATTACTGCCTTTGAAGTCCTGCAGCTGGTGAACCTTTGGTAGTTGAGATTTCTTTCTCAAAAAACAAAAACCAAAAACATGTATTATAAGTATTTGTAGTCTAGTTGTGTGTGGGTTACGTGTCTTAATTAGTAAAGTTCTAGTGAATGTCTTGGGATTTTATAAAAACTTCAGTAATAACTAAAAATGAACATTTCTGATCCTTTCTCGTGACCCCATAATCAAATCCAAGTCAGTTTCTACTCTCTGCCTTCTATCCTCCAACTCTGAACCATCTTGAAAATACTTGTTTTTTCTAAATATTGTTAGTTTAGGGAGTTACTTGGAACGAGAGAGTCTCTTTCCTTTGGCTTCCTTTGGGTCAGCAAAGCAGAGGAGTTAGTTTTGGAGGGTTCTCCTTCTAGGCATCATCAGTTTT
The DNA here is from genome assembly GCF_965194825.1 of Balaenoptera physalus. Classification (NCBI taxonomy): domain Eukaryota; kingdom Metazoa; phylum Chordata; class Mammalia; order Artiodactyla; family Balaenopteridae; genus Balaenoptera; species Balaenoptera physalus. The sequence goes on from NC_138902.1 coordinate 8,045,226, forward strand.
AGTCCTTGGCAACGTCTCTAGTCCCAAAGAAATGATGTGGGACTCCCCACGTCTTCCAGAATTTTTAGAAGGCATGTGATGTATTAACAGTACCTGTGTCTCTTCTGTAATTCATTTGGGCTCTGCAAAATGCCAAAGTGTATCTAATAGAGCAGTACAAGACATGTGCCTGTTTTCTTAAAAGTCAACCTTAATTTCGTGTCACTCCAGTCTGCCACTGGTCTCCCCAGTAATTAGGATTTTAAGGCTTATGAATAGTTAGGGGCGCTCCTAGTCCAGAAAGGAGATGCAGCTGAAAATATGACAGATATTGGCACTACCACTGCAGTGCTTTGGGTTTAAATATTCATCAGACAAAACTAAACTGTATGAAATGAATGCCAGGATAGACCAGTCTCATCCTGATTTCCTGTCTGGAGTCTATTGCGATAAAAGGTGTATATGTTTATAATTCCTGCCCCTAATAGTCCCTTGCTTCTGTAGAGCAGTGTTTCTTTCCCAAGCACTTAAATATGTTTGATTTTACCCTTGCACCTGTCTTTTAAGGCAGACAAACTCAAGTTGACACACAGTTTTTCTCATGACAAGGACCAGTTGTGATTTATGGCCATTTACAGGATGTCAGTGATGTGGAGAGGGTACATTTTGAGCGAACAAGGCTATATATGTATATCCTTTCACTTGGCAATAAAGAACATGGTAAAAAGCTGTTTTCTTCTCAGTGAAGAGCCCTTAGGCTAACTTCCTATAATGTTCACCTAATGTGTTACTATGTTCAAGTCACCTTAACAAATATTTCTTGAGTGCCTGCCTCCTGCAAGGTATTCCACTGGCTGAAGTGAAAGTTTCTGTGAGAAGCTTGATATCTAGAATTTGGAAGTAAAAAAATGCAGTGTTAGTGTGGGTCTTTACTGCTTTAGTTGAAAAGAAAGTGTTATGAGGTAACCTGTCTTTTCCTTTATGAATTTGGCTTGTTTAGCAAGAAACATATTAATCAAAGATGAAAGGTAGATTCAGAAACATTTATTCACTTTTAATATGAGTGTAAACATTTATTTTCACCAGAAATTCCTAAACACCTTGATTATAATAAAGTACAACCCTGATTTTGGCTTTTAGGGCCAAGGATAAAAGATTTGTAGACTTACTGAAGAGTAGATTCTATGAAAGCACAGACTCCTGATAAACGCTGAGTGCCCTGTAGTCCTCTAGATCAGCGGTCCCTAACCTTTTTGGCACCAGGGACGAGTTTCGTGGAAGACAGTTTTTCCACGGACGGGGGGTTGGGGGTATGGTTCAGGTGGTAATGTGAGTGATGGGAAGCGGCAGATGAAGCTTCGCTCGCTCCCCGCCACTCACCTCTTGCTGTGCGGCCAGGTTCCTGGGGGGTTGGGGACCCCTGCTCTAAATAACTGTCCTAAAAGTGGAAGAACCAGTCTTTTTGTTGGTGAGGACCCAGTGGCCTCCATCACTGTAATTACTGTGATATAACCTGTAGTGTGTGATTGATAAATAATTTAATACTGTCGACAGGGGTATTTGTTGCTTATTTTGTACATTTGCAAGCAGTTCTTTCTTCCTCATGATACTCCTTGCATTAATAGTTGACCGAAATGACATGATGAGTCAATAAGACTGCTTTCGCTGTGACCAGAGTTGTCAGGACAAGTCAGGGTCTAATCAGACATTTTCATTTCATTAAGTTGGACTTTTGCCAGAGCCTTTTGGAAGCCAGCGTAACACTTGTTCTTGCAGGTCATTGGCCCAGACACAGTCACATGATTACACCTCCACGCGAGAATGTCTGGGAAATGTTTTATAGTCTCGTTTCGGAATAAAAATCAGGGTTCTGACGTTAAGAAAAAGGCTACTGCTGAGCTACTCCAATTCTTTTCCCTACCTCCGATTTCTTCCTGATACTTAGATGGAAGATCTGGCTGTATTCCTTTTCTTGAAGTCTGTGTGGCATACTTGGGTACTTCATGTCCTAGTCTTTCAACCTGAGAGGAGGATCCTTCAAGTTTTTGCAGCTTTCAGCTCCATGAGCTCAGTAGGAGTATCCTTGAAGCAAAATAAGAACAGGGTGTTGCATGCTCTTTTATTTTTTTTTTAATTTCAGATTTTAATGATCAATTTTAGATATGTATGCAAAGTGATTCATGCAGATCATAAAATTCTTAGAGGAAAAGGAACCCTGGGACAGAAGACATGGGTCCACTGAGGGCGGTAGTCATGGTTTGCAAATAAAAATTGTGACTGCAGCCGGAAGAAGGAACAGTGGGTGCTGAGAAAGGAAATGACAGATAACCAACCATTCCTAGAGGGTTTATTTGGCTTTTTAGAAATAAGTAAACGAAAAGTTCCCTCTACTTTGCTGCTTTGAGTCTTCCCTTGAACACATCATCTAGACAGAGTTGACATAGATGGTTCTTTTAATTTAAAATCTCTGTAGTCTTCAAACAAGGAGGCCCCATGCAGGCAGTCTCATAGATGGTTGTACATGAATTACCCGTCTGTCTTCAAAAAAGGGAGTTTCTGATTTCTTTCTAAGAAAAGGATTTGCAGGATGTGGTGGGAATGAGGTGAGTGAGGCCTTCAACTTCCATGCAGTTGCAGACATTTTGGAGGCAACTTGAACTCTTTGGATCATACTTTAATCCCTGATACCTAAGGATGGCGATCCTCATTTCAGCATCTGGGTGGTATTCATGAAAGACTTCTGGTTGAATAAGTTAGGAAGGATGCTCATATGAATAAACCTTATTATATGCCCCAGTTTCTGGGCAGCCTGCAGTACCGAGTTCTGACCTGGGATTAGGATGCCTTGTGTGGAGCTAGTGCCACTGCAGCTCTTAAGTCTCATCCAAGATGGTTATTTTCCATGTGCTTCTGAGTAGCTGTTTCTTTGGCTTTCTAATAGCATGGATACCCAGCATAATCACAGACTCCTAGATATGGAAGTATCTGAATGATAATGTAGTCTAATTTCGAAAGAAATGAAATGAAAGAGGCCAAGTGACTTGCTTCAAGGTATCTGGTAGCAAAACTGGTGTTAGAACCTTGGTTCCGTGTTCTCAGTCCAGTGCTGTGTTGCAGTGCACTGAATTTCTCAGAGAAAATGAGACTAAATGCGGTGTTTTTCTGTGTCCTCCTTTGCTCCTGGTACTTAACAGACCTGGAATCTACTCATGTATGTGTCAGGTTTTAGATCAGCAATAGGCTCACTGATTATGGAAATAATTGGGGAGATGTGGTATGTGTGAAAGTTTCAGGTAAGCGAGGCAAGGGATTATTGTGGTGGATTGGGAGATGTTTGCCAGTTCAAATCACATTTCTGCAGTGCGTTATGGGACTTGGGGCTCTTCTTTCTGTAGCTTATTAACAGATAAGCTGTTTCGCTGCTGGAGCTGCTGAATCTACAATAGCATGAATCAGCAAGAAGAAGGTGTAATTAGTCACGTGGACTTAGGCCTTTCCCATTGCCAAGGCTTGATATATTCACATCTTCCACTTTTTTTTTCCTTCCGGTTTTACTGAGATATAATTGACATAGAGCAGTGTAAAAGTTTAAGGTATATAGCGTAGTGCTTTGACTTACATACATCATGAAATGATTATCACAGTAAGTTTAGTGACCATTCATCATCTCATATAGGTACAGAATTAAAGTAGAAAAAAAGTGTTTTTTTTCACATCTTCTGTTTTTTCCTCTTTGTAGAGGCTCATCACATGGAATGATAGCATGTTTAGTCTTCTGTGTTACACTTGGTTTAGTCCACGTAATTACATGTAATGTAAAATTACATACAGTGCAAATCAGTCAAGAGGCTCTCTTTCCTTCCTCCATCTCTGAGACATGGGTGACCACAGGAGGCCACTCTGTTGACATTTCTTGCTCTTGTCGTGGCCCTGTTGCCAATCAGTCTAAAAACATATTTTTCTGTGAATTTCTTGTGAAGTTATTTACATGAAAAGTTTTCTAAACGTATGTAATTCAAACTTGATTCTTTGTTTAATGCCAGTGTAATTTTTATTGACTAGAAAAAAAATTATATGAATTCTAGATTTTCCCGGGAAATCTGTTACATGCAGATCTGAAGTTCATATGGGACCTCTGTCTCCTCGTGAGCCCTAGGTAAGGTACAGTGAGGATGGAGAGGTGGCTAAAGGAAGGAGTGAGTGATGCTTCATTGAGGAAGGTGAGCAAGGTGGCCAGATAGGTTTGTTTCATGACAAAGAGTGTGATTTAAGCACTTACTTTCTTTTGAAAACATCTCTTTTCACCATCTCCCTATCCTGATATCACAGGAGGAGGGAAAACACCAAACAAACCTGTTGCCTCATTTCCTAAAGCAGTGATTCTCAAACTTGAATGAACATGCAAATCACCTTGCATTTTCCAAGACTGCCGACTCTGATTTAATAGTGGTGGGGCAGTGGTTCTCAAAGTGTGTTCCTCAGAGCAGCAGCTCTGGTTCCGCCAGCCGTGTTAGAACTATAAATTCATGGACCTCGCCTGACCTGCTGAATTAAAATCTCAGAGGATCGGCCTCAGAAACTGTTTTTACACATTCACCAGGTGATTCTTGTGTACCTTGAACATTTGAGAATCACTGCCATTGAAGCTATTCTCTTGGGATTTTCCCAGGCCTCTGGTATTTGCTACTCTGTGATTGGGCCTTGGTATTATTCCCTTGATATTTAGCAATTGAAACTTTTGGGCAGAGATTTCACTTGAGGCTCCTGACTGGATGTTGGTGTCCAGCAAGTTAACTGGCTCTATTAAAGTATGTTTCTTAGTCCTTCACCACTCTCTCTGTTATAACCCTGATACTTTGTAAAGCAAAGATGCCACTTCATGGAATCATGATGAACATCAGTACCATGGCTAGACACCATACATAACATGGCGATTGGGTAATACTTTAAAAGGTAGACTGGAAAAGAAACCGACGAAATAAAACACCCCAGAAGAAAATGCTCTTGTAGATTTTCAGGGGTTTTACATCGTAATATCAACTGAGTCCCAATTCACAGATAGTTTCAATCATATTAATAGCCAGTGGGCGTTGTTACCTAGATTCTTTGCCTGCTTGGTTCAGATGGGTGCAAACACGCTTAGCAGTGCCTTTACCAGTGTTGCCATTACTGGTGAAGGAAGAGTATTTTATAATAGGGATTGGATTCTCTCAGAAGTCAGTTTTCTTAAGGTACTTGCAAAGGATGAATGTTACCTCCTACAGTGTTTCAAGAGCTCTAACTTTAATTTTCTGAAAGTTTTATTGATTTCCTCCAAAGGCTATAGCTGGAGAAATACGCACTGTATGTTATTATTTGTCAGATTGTTTACAGGGTCTCCAGTATAGGTGGGCTGAGGCTGTGTTTGTGCTTTTCCTCTGGGAGGTTTTTCATCTTAGAGAAAGGATCCATGTGTTTTGTGAATCTCTATAAAGCAATGAGTGGAGTTCAAAATTTATTAGAGTACTCGACAGGTGTTCCAAAGAGGGATATTTGGGCACAAGGTCTAGATGCTAAGATGCTATGTTCTTTGAAAACAGCTTAAATATAAGTACATATAAGAACCCTAGTTAAGATTTAAGGGTAATGCTATAAGATCTCTCATAAAGGAGTCACAAAAAGTGCTGCAAGTTTGTAACCTTTCCAGAAGCAATACAGCGTATGTTCACCCCTCATTTGCAACTTGAAGAAATTTACCCAGTTTATGCGGAAAATTGAAAAGAAGCAGATGCTTATTCCTAAGCTAGAGTTTTGAAGGCCAACAATGAAAATAAACATGTCTCTGCCAAAACTTGAACTAAATTAAAATATTTAGCATGTAAATTAAAGCTTACTTAAAACTAAATTTATCAAGGAAATACATTTGTTTTCCATTACTGGTTTTAATTATTGTGAAAAGGCTTCCATTTTTATGGAACACTGAAGATTTTTTAAAGTTTCAAACAATTTATTAGACAATTGCACCACTGAAAATGAGTTACGAGTGTCTGGCTTAAATGTATGAACTATTAGCACATCGTTGATGAGCTTAGAGAGAGATGTTAAAGCAGCCATTATCCTCCTGCAGGTTCATGTTCCTATTCCCAGGGGACTGTAAGAAACTGGTTTGTAGCCTGAAAACAGATAAAGCTATGGGCTGAGGATATACGTAGCATCTCTTCTCTCCTATTCGTTTGTTCTTTCTCTTGGGAAACTGAATTTTGGGACATTGCTGATGAATTGCTGTCAGGCTTGGGTACTCTTAGTTTATTGCCATAGAAGAAGAGAGAGATTACTTCCTTGTTTGCAGTACCTGTCTGCTCTAGTCCTGTCTGTACAGTCTTTCCTAATTAATATTTCCTAAACACCTACCTCATAACTTTTTTTCATTTACTAAATATTTATTTAGTTCTTATTTTCCCAGCTTTCTTGAGGTATAATTGACAAATAAAATTGTATATATTTAAAGTGTACAAACTGATTTGATACACCTAGGCATTGGGAAATACGGGTCCTGATGAAGTTAATTAACATTTTCATCACCTCACATAGTTCCCCTCTACCCCCATACCCTTGTTTTTGTTTTTGTTTTTTTTGGTGGTGAGAATGCTTAAAGTCTATTTCAGCAAATTTCAAGTATACAAGACAGTATTATTAACTACTGTAACCATGTTGTCCATTGGATCCTCAGAACTTATTCATATTCTTCTGAAAACTGAAAGTTTGTACGTTTGACCAACGTTTTCCTGTTTCCCTCATCTCCCAGACCCTGGCAAGGACCCTTCTATTCTGTTTCTATTAGTTCAATTTTTTTTTTTTTAATTGCACATATAAGTGATACCATGTAGCATTTGTCTTTCCCAGTCTGACTTTTTCCATTTAACATAATGCCCTCCGAGTTCATTCATGTTGTCACAAATGACAGGATTTCCTTCTTTTTTATAGCTAAATAGTATTCCATTGTATATATATACCACATATTCTTTCTTCATTCATTGATGGACACAGGTTTCCTTATCTTGGCTATTGTCCTAATGCTGCAGTGAACATGGGAATGCAGATATCTCTTTGGGATACTGATTTCATTTCCTTTGGATATGTATCCAGAAATGGGATTGCTGGATCATTCGGTAGTTCTATGTTTAACTTTTTGAGTAACCGCCATACTGTTTTCCATAGTGACTGCACCAATTCACATTCTCACCAACAGTGTACAAGGGTTCCCTTTATTCATATCCTCACCAAGATTTGTTATCTCTTGTCTTTTTTCATAATAAACATTATAATAGGTAGTGAGGTCATATCTCATTGTGGATTTGATTTGCATTTCCCTGATGATTAGTGATGTTGAGTACCTTTTCATATATCCGTTGGTCATTTGTATGTCTTCTTTGGGGAACTGTCTATTCAGGTCCTCTGCCCACTTTTTAATTGGATTTTTTTTTTTTATTTTGCTATTGAGGCATATGAGTTCTTTGCATGCTTTGGATATTAATCCCTTATCTGATAGGTAGTTTGCAAATGTTTTCTCACATTCTGTAGGTTGCCTTTTCATTTTGTTGGTTGTTTCCTTTGCTGTGCAGAAACTTTTTAGTTTGATGTAGTTCTACTTGTTTAATTTTACTTTTATTGCCTGTGCTTTTGGTGTCAAATCCAGAAAGATATGGCGAAGACCTATGTCAAATAGCTTACCACCTATGTTTTCTTCTAGAAGTTTTATGGTTTCAGGTCTTACATTTAAGTCCTTAATCCATTTCAAGTTAATTTTTGCCTATGGTATTCTTTCGCATGTGGGTATCAATTTTCCTAACACCAGTTATTGAATAGACTATCCTTTCCCCATTTTGTGTTTTGGACACCATTGTCAAAGGGTAGTTGACTGCATATGCATCCCACATAACTATTTTCCTGAAAACTTTCATTTACTCCTGTTTGCTGTGCCAGGATTCATGGCCCTCAGTTTACTGTTCTATTTTCATTGATCCCTAATCATCACTCCTCTGCTTCAGTCAGTCCAGTGATTTTCCTTCTTCCACCACATCTCAGGTTCATGCAAAGTAGCTTCTTGGGCAAAGTTGCCTTTTCTTTCTAAACAGGTCCAGTCAGATCATCACATATGAGTGCTTGTACATATAGAGGAAGGCAGACTATCAGGAGAAAACTATTTTAGGATTCTATGTTATAATCATTTTAACTAAAAAACTTTTAAATTTAATGAGTTCATGCTTCTTAAAAAGAAAATGCTGAACACAATTTAATCCTTTCCAGGTAAATTAGAGTGACATTATACACAGTAAAAATAAGTTGCATTGTAGTGATTTCTACTAGACAGGTAAGGTATTAAGGACTAGTTGTCTGATCCTACATTGAATAATACGTCTTGCAGCTGATATTTGTTTTTATAATGAATGCACACGTGTGTTGGTTTAAATTGCTGTGTTGAGATTAATGTTCTCAGAAATTATTTCTACATTACCAGGAAGTGGTACATTTGAAGCCTCTCCTGTACCATCTTGAGATTAAAAAAAAAAAAAAAATAAGAACTTTCTTTTATTTCCTTTACTTAAGTTTATTTAAACTTGTGTTTAAAAAAAAAAAATACCTTCTCAAATCCCCAGTCATATTTCCATGCAGCTTGGTTCTAAGAGTCCTGGAAACAAAGAACAGTATCAGTCCAGGACCTTTGCAGGAAATGTCCTCAAGATCACTAGTGCATCTCAGGATGTTAGCCCAAGGGCCAACTGGGATATCAGGCCACATTGAAGAGATACTTTAATTTGTAAGATTTGTTGTGACCGTCAGACAACATATGTCTTTTGACTCCATTAAAGAATGTGTGAAGGCACAGCACTACTAATGCTACATTAGCTATCTGTCTTTAACTTTCAAAAATAATTTGAAAGCATTTTTCATGCCATTTTTCAGACGGCGAAAAGAAGTGCAAAGAAGTTAACTTGGCCAAATATAAGTGAAGGAGACGTGATTTTAGCTCGAGAACAAATGCTTTGTCTCATTACTGTACTGCTTCACTATAACAATCAAGATGTGGAGATTTCTAAAATTTTCACCATGAATGTTAAGAAAACACTAGATTGCATGATGTGTTACAGAAACACCCACTAAAATCCACTGAAGTAAGAAGTTGTGAATTCTCTCTGTACTTTGATAAATTCCCCTTGGGAGCACACCGGTTTGGAATCAAGAATGCTTGGTTCTAGTCCTAACATTTCCATTCTGTGGGTCTCAGTTTTTAATATTAAAACTCTCCAAGGTCCCTTCTTAGTGCAGTGATACATGCCTATGGAATTGGGGCTTTTTGCATGCTTTATGAAGTATTTTAGAGCCAGCTGGCCTGGCACTTTACACTAAAGGAAAAAGTAGCCATTAAGGTCTTAAATTTGTCCCGTGTAGTAAAGACTGAAGGTGAAGATGAGAAGTTTTGTTTTATTAGGTGTTGTTGAAGCAGGCTGCTACTGACTGCTGCCCTGGCATGCTTGGGATTCGTCATAGGGCCGGAGGCTGTGCCTGCCGGTCTGGCAGTGGGCCATCCTGGCGAAGCACAGCGCAGTGGCTGGTGTACGCTGCCACGTGAAGTATTAGATAACTGCCCAGAAGAGCTGCCATACATGCAGAGGAGAGGGTATTCGGGGCTGCCCATGGTAGTCATAAAATGATAGATATGAATCTAATCTTAGAAAAGCGAGTTGAACTCCCTCACTTTTAGTTGGGGCTCAAGGAAGTGAGGAAAGTTGTGCAAGTTTGTACCTTTAGTGTGAAAGTTGAGGATGGAATTCGGGTCTCCTGACTACTTATCTAACTCACCACTTACACTCATTTATGCTAAATACCATGCCTCCTTTTGCTCCCACAGGAATATGGTCACTTGGTGAATTTATGTTCATTTATTTCATGTACAACCTGAAATGCCTCTTCTTGCTTATCAAATCAACATAAAGCACTGGAAAATTGGATTCAAGCTTAGACAACAGACACAGTGACGTATTAAGATCATTTTATGCCGTATCATGATGATTTTTAGGGAGTTAATTAATTTCCGCTCAAGGAAGCATAAACAGCAACTACATGCAGGTAAAAGACAATAGACAAAAAGGTAGCAGTAAATGTTTGCCCTTTGGGTTCCACAGGGCTTGTGTTAGATAAGGTCTTACTTTGCATAGTTATGATGCGGTAAAGAAGTATACTCCCCACTAGTAAATATTTCAGAGATGCTAAATTGGGAAACTGGCAAATTGCAGGTATGAATGGATGAGTACAATGTGCTCAATGAATAAGGAATCAAAAGGAATCAGAAGGAATCGAAAGAATGTAGGCACCTTAAATGTATTCAGGTACAAAGAAATCACCACAAACGAGACCGTGATGGAGGAAAGGTACTGGCTTGTCAATAGATTTGGGTTTGCAGTTTGGAAACCACTCTGTAAACTCCACAAGAACTAATAATTGTGCTAATAACCTTGGTGTTGATAATCATAATCTGGGTATTCAGATTTACTGGCATGACATTATGCAAATCAGTTAACCTTTCTGAAAATCTAATTCCTCATCTGTGAAGGAGTTGGATTAGAATATATTTCCTGGCTTAAATAACCACTGTTGGACAAAGAATCTTATAATTAGTATCTGCAGCTCTTCAGGAGGAAAAAAAATAACGATAATTGATAACTTCAATGAGTAACTTTATTTCTTTGAGTTATGGGATAGTCATGCTTTTTTCAGTCGTCATAGATACTCCCCATCGCTTAAGATTATAAATATATGAGGCTTGAACACACAAAGGAAACTTAGAGATAGTCCACCCCTACTCGAAATTTCATTCTTAAGGGTGGAGAGGCCTTGAATTACAAAGTGACTTGTCTAACTGGTTAATGGTGAAGCCCAAAGGACTAACAAGGCTTCCCAGTTCTCCACACACAGGGCTCTTTTCTCCTATAGGAAAAGGGGTAAATAGGTTTTCTTTCTCATGCCAATTCAGGTTGATTAGTAAGGCCTGGCTGTTGAGAAGGACTGTGGAACTGAGAGCCAGGTACTATAGAAAAGACTAATGTTATCGATGAGGACTGTTTGCTATATAAACAGAACGGGGAAGTCACCTATATGTTTGGCACCTCCTCTCAAAGCTATGCTTTACACATGTTCCTTGAGATTAAACTTTGAATATTTCTTCTGCCTTGCTTTTTAACAACCATCACTCCCAATATTAATTAATGTTGTCTAAGGTATTTCACTCTAAGAGACGGCCTATGTCTCAGTGGACCAAACTTGGATTTGGTCATTAGGAAATACGTCATTCTCAGTGCTTGGATCCTCATTGGGTTTTCTTGAGCTGTTTTTCATTTCTGACGCTGCTAAATGTTTTAGACTTCTCCATTAGCATCATGTGGCCTGTCTGACTAGGATTTCAGGCTGCCAGGGCAGGACCACAGCTCTGAGTACAGGCTGGCTGTAGTTTTGTCCCTCATTATAAGACCATGGAATACAGTAGGAGAGGAGCGGCAGATACCTTGTCCTTTGTGGTTCCGACAACTTAAGTGCAATTCTTGGCAGCCTGGTTTTAGACTCTGATATGGGCCTTTTCTCGTATGATGTTGCAGGAAGCTTTCTCTTGCTGCTGACATGTTCTGGCTCCTTGGTTTACTCAGAGGAGTGGTGAAGGAGACATACCTCAAGCCAGGAGCCGCTATGTTGGCCCTTATGCTCTACTTTCTAAAACTTTGCAGGATTTTGGAAGAAAATGAGAATATACTCTGGAACTGGAGATACATATACCCACACATAGATTCATATATATATATATATTTTCACTTCTTCAGGTCTATGTCCTCATTCCTATTATCTGGAATTGTTTTGAAAGAAAAAGGCATATTACCCTCATAAGGAACTAGAGTTTAACTTCGGAAACTTACAACACATTTATAAAAGACACAAAGTGTTCTCTCTTTTTAGAACTGTTCAAGTGCAAGTCAGATTTGAGTTCAAATGGAATGAAATGCCTGTTTATTTCTGGAAGCAAGTTTAGTTATTTTCTAGTCCAGATTCTTTGTTTTACAGATGAAAAAATGGAAATCCAGGGTCTAGGAGGGTTAAGTGATATGCTCGGTGGTACATTTCAGAAGAAACAGAATAGGAAAAAGAATCCAGAACTTGCCAATTTTTGGTCTCACGCATTTTATCTCTCACCGCACTACTGCCTCTGGGTTTAGAATTACAACAGTTTGGTTTCCTTTTAAACTGATGACTTAGGTTTTTGTTAAGGTTTGATTTACAGTTTAGTAAAAATTTAATACTTATGTTCATTTTGGGTTTTAGCAAGTCAATACTATTCTAGAGTTTTATTTTTATTTTCTTTAAGCCTGTAATGGGCATTGAGGTCTCCCTGTGGTCTCTGGACTTCTCTCTCGGCTTTGAAGATTCTGCTGTTCCCTGCTCCATCTCAACTTATGCATATTCTCAACCACAGGGGAGTCTGGAACATGCCAAACATTATGGTGAGGCTGTTACAACGCTCACCCCGGTCTAAAACCTAAGCCACAGGAGACACAGACTTCTGGTTCCGCAGAAAGCAGGTGTTACAGGTGTAAGGTGTAAGGAAGGGAGCATAATGTACAACAGCCAGATTTTAAACAGCTCTGCTCAGATCTCATATTCCCACACTCCCTCTAATTTACAGGCTTCTGTTCACAGGTAGTTTGAAAACCTATCTGTACCAAATTTAAATATTCAGTGACTTGCCTATAACTAATCATACTTGAAATTAAAAAAGCATGTGTGAACAAGCAATAGCACTAACTAGTACTCACAGGGGAATATTCCAGCTATATTACAGTGAGACTTTTGGCAGTAAAAGCACTCAAGTACTGTTTCTTAAAATGTAAGGATTAGGTGTTCTTGAGGTAGAAAAGGAAAATCTATTCTTTGCAGATGGAGGGGACAATGAAATGGATTCACTAGCAGAGTCACTTTTATGGAAATTTGGATCTGTACTGTGAAATTTTAGTGTTTAAACAAGATCAGAGGCCTTGTAGGATGATTTTTTAACATGCTGGATTAGAAACACCAGACAGAATTGATTCCCAGTAAAATGGAAAACGTCCTGAATTTAAAAGGGGCCTCAAAAAAAAAAAAAAAAGGAGCCTCACTTGGTAACACTTAATTTTCTAACATGAGTGCTCCAAACTCTTAATAACTATATTAAAACACTTGATAATTTCATGTAAGATAAATTTTACGTAAGAATAAAAATGGACAGCGTATATGAATTTGGTGAGACTGAGCATACAATGTGGATTTGCCTTGGAAAACTTGGGCAGTTTTTGAGATTATTGAAGTCGAGCGTCTGTTGCAAGATATCTAAGTGAACTCTCCCAAAGCATTTCCTGGAAGCATTTGCCCAACAAGTACTCTTCAAACAAACGAACAAACATACATACCCACCATTCCTCTATTCCGTGTAATATAATCCATGGACCAACAAGAATAAGCTTATCTTCTACTTGTACAGTTTTTGGGTGGTGCTGCTTTTCCTAACCTTCTCACCATCTGTCAAGACGTAACTTTCATTACTCTCCAGCATCACTTTTAACAGCGTCATCTTTCTTTTCGTCCTTTCTCCTTCCCTCCCTCCCTCCTCCTCTCCCCCTTTGTTTTCTTCCCTGCCTCCTTTTTCTTTCTTTAAAAGGAATCTCTTTTGACCTGTGTTTTCCTCAAGGGTTCAATTGTTTTTATGTTTCTCTCCCTCATAATACAGTCTTTGGGGATTTAAAAATACAACATAAATAGAATCTTCTGTGATTTCTCAGCAGAAAGGAAGGTATGGTTTGTATTACTTTCTCTCATAGGATTCTTTATGCGGTAAATATTTCCAGATGCCCCAAATCTCTTTGTTACGTTTACTATAAGAACCAACAACTCTTCCTTTTTCTCTACGGTGACATGATTGTGTCCTGGGATAGCTCCCACTCGTATCGCTATGAAAACAGAAGTTTCATAAACCAGAGATGAGTTACTTCAACTCAGTTTAATTCAATAAACAGTTATTGAACATTTACTGTGTCCAGGATACCACTGGCCATGGTGAATGATACATGATCCCTCCTATCAAGAAATTTGCAATCTAGTATGGGAGAAACTATGCAAATAAATGTCCAACCGTAAGATGACTGCTACGGTATAGTAACAAGCAAAGATTTAGGAACTCAGTAGGTAAGCAAAATAAGTAGAATAGTAAAGATGAGGCTCTTTTGTTTGTCAGTATTTTACTTTAGCTCTGTATAGTTTTGAGATATGAAATGGTGTCATTTTACTTTACAGTTCTTGTTACTTTATAATCATTACCACGACTTTGTAGTCATAGCTCATGTGTAAGTTGCTTCACTTATGTGAATGTTAGGGAAAGGTACTATGCTTCCGGTAGAGTCTTCTTCAGAAGGAGATTTATTGATTTGAGTTTATAACACTGAATTATGGTTTGGTAATACGTTTTATTTCAACTAGAAGATAGCTACTTTATCGATCCCGTGGGCAAACCCTTACGCTAGATCTGGGCGGTGAGCCCTCTCAGGATCAGCTGTCACACAGCAAGAGATAAGACTTCCTGGATCAGTTTTCTAAAGTGACAGGTTTATTCCCCGGTCAGGACAGAAGATACTCTCTTTTTAACGAACAGGCTAGACTTCTCTGTGTGCGTATTTGTTCCATGTGTTTCGGGGTGAGGATGGGGTTGAGGAGTCTACTCTGTTTTTATGGGGCATGAATCTGGCTTAAAAATGACAGAGCCCTTTAACAGGGAAATTGCAGCTGGAAGACACCAGCAACTAAGTAGATCTGGGACTTGAGAAACTGTGCCTCCCTGGAGCTATCCAGGGTACTGAACCACTTCTCCTTATGTTGCCTTCTAACCCCGTGAAACAAACATTCAGACATTTAAAAATATCTAGCTTTTTTTTTTTTTTTCTGACTAGAGAAATTCTTTAACCTGTATATTTCTGATAATTGTTCTTGCTCTAGTCTTGGCCAGCTGTAGCAGTTCATCTCTTGTGTCTTTTATTCACTAAACAAATATTTAGGTACAACCTTCTCTGCGTTGGGCACTTTTCTCATGGTTAAATTACTCAGATTGAATATGATTATTTTTGCCTTTTTGTGAAATTTGGGTTAAAGAAACAAATTTTATGGGATACCTAAAGGATCTCAGGTTTTCAAGTGTCGTTTGAAGAACCTGGTTTCTGGTCCAAAGGTTGTGTTTGTTTACCTTTGTTTACAGTACTTAGAATAGCCCTTGGCATAAAATAGGCAGCACAGAAATTTTATTCCACTGATGATCAGATTTATTTTGTGGAATTTTTTAAAAAATAAATTTATTTTATGTATTTATTTTTGGCTGC
This sequence comes from Balaenoptera physalus, assembly GCF_965194825.1. Lineage (NCBI taxonomy): Eukaryota > Metazoa > Chordata > Mammalia > Artiodactyla > Balaenopteridae > Balaenoptera > Balaenoptera physalus. Next base: position 8,060,624 of record NC_138902.1, read on the forward strand.
GTTGGGTCTTTGTTGCTGTGCGCGGGCTTTCTCTAGTTGTGGCGAGCGGGGGCTACTCTTCCTTGTGATGCGCGGACTTCTCACTGCGGTGGCTTCTCTTGTTGTGGAGCACGGGCTCTAGGCGCATGGGCTTCAGTAGTTGTGGCACCTGGGCTCAGTAGTTGTGGCTCGTGGGCTTTAGAACGCAGGCTCAGTAGTTGTGGTGCACAACCTTAGTTGCTCCGCAGCATGTGGGATCTTCCTGGACCAGGGCTTGAACCCGTGTCCCCTGCATTGGCAGGTGGATTCTTAACCACTGCACCACCAGGGAAGTCCCATTTGTAGAATATTTTTCTATACCATGTTACAAGGAACATATTTCTTTTCAACCTAAAGGTAAAATTCTTTGAAGAAAAATTTTGCTCTAAGTGCTCTAGATGCAACATGCACATAATCCTGATGAATGTAGACTAAGCATTTTGGGACACTGTCATATACATTAGGACCAAAGTACAAGCTGACCGGAAACTTCCAGCTCAGACTTTTCTATTTATGTATTTTCTCAACCATGTTTTCATTCTATTTTAGTCATACTAGTCTATTCTGTATTCAGGTAAACAACCACCACCTGTTCACCCCCTCTCCTCCAAAAGAGGAAAAAAAGAATTTTTCCTTTGATGACAGCAACACATGACCCAGGAAGGTGGAGTATATTCTAAACTGTCCTTTTGTAATTCCTTGTTCTAAGCATCGGGCAAGACAAATTGGTCTTGACTTCCCTGGAAATGTTGGTTTCTTTCAGTGAGTATAAGGGGTACAGAATCAACAGTGTTCCTAGTGTTCTCAAGACTAGTTATTGTATGGGTCAGTAAGGCTAAACCCTTCACCCCCAACCTGGTGTTAATTTAATGTTATTCTCAGTATATATCTGAGACAGACTGAATTTGAGCAGAATATAAAGTATCTGGCTGAAATTGAATCAGGCTCAGTGTTCTAACATAGCGATTTGCCACTACCCACATCTATTTCTGTGGTATGCCTTTTTTTTTTTTTTTTTTTTACAACATGTACATTTAGAAACTTGGTAAGGTCCAAACTGTATCATAATTGACATGAAAATGTCAGTTTCTTGGGATTGCCAAACTCAGACACTTTTCTTGGTATTTCAGTGAGAAATCAAATTTGAGGTTGAAGAGTATTGACCAGTAAGCTTCTTTTCTAGAGATTGTTACTCTACCTTTGGTCATGGACCAAGTTTAATTATTCCTATTGCTTTTATTTCCCATTCCTTAGGGAAGTGATAGGCAGTTGTTTAGTCACCGCAAGTTGTGAGAATTTGTGGATCTCAGCAAAGACCCAAGAGACCTATGCAACAGTATTGTTTTCCTACTTATTACCCAGACCCAGTTTGTTTTAAAATCAATTTACTGATTCCACCTGAGTTGCATGACTTAGTTGTAATATAATCTCTTGATTTCTTGAATTATCTCCAGACTGGACTTCATGATTGATTTCTTTTTCGCCTTTGACTTATTCAGATGGAAATAGGTTAAACAAACAGAAAAACTTGACTATTATTCAAAGGCTGAAGGATTCCTTCATTACTTCCCTCCATTTCCTTGGGAATCAATACCATTGGCTGTTTTCTTTTAGTTAGCATAGTTTTGCTTGCTTAATATAATTGATATAGTAATTTAAGAGTTATATATACGTGGTCTGACTTAACCTTCCAATTCTATGGTGTAATGTTACTACTGTCATTTTATGTGTGAGAAAGGTAATGTCCAGGGGGAGTTAAGGAATTTCTAATGACCATAAAATTAGGAGTCAGGACTGAAGATTCAGACCCAGCTCTCTCCGACATTAGTCACTGCTTTTAATCACTCTTCTGCTTGCTTTAATATTTCTCTACTGCCCACATAAAGTGCCATGTCAGAATATAGAAATGGTTATTAACTGAGGAAATAGGAAATATTTTGATGTTTTTAGGGAAATTCAAAACATTGTAGAATAAAAAGCTGGACATGATTTTATTGGCAGTTTTATCACGATGGCTTAAAAGAAATGAAGTTGTTCCTGAAGGTACCTAGTTTATTGTCGTGAAATATATTTGCTTTGCCTCATGCTGTATTTTGTAACACTTGGTCCTGGTAGGGTTTATTTGTGCGTGTAGTTTGATATAAAGATCTCAATTTTAACAAATACTGGGAACTATTCAGAGAAAAAGCCAAAACAGATGTGTTTTTACTCAGTAGTTTTTGTTTAGGTCTGAACCTTTGATAGGAATTTGTTCCAAAACTGTGGTTATTACAGAAGATGAAGAAAGCCAAGCTGAACACAAAGTTAGATGACTTGTCTATTTACTTGTCTATTTAATTTTAGGTGATACTTGCCGAATGTCTTGAGAAAATATTTTTTCAACTTGTTTCAGAATTAGAATAGACTCTGTTGACAGTTTATGCAAGCATATATCTGTTATACCTTTTTAGAAATTCGAAGTAAATTCTTCTTATAAAAATAATACACAATCAATAATACACGACCATTTTCTATGAGGAAATTTTCAAATGAAAAAACATTAATCTCTAAACATCCATAACCCCAACCAGTTAATATGTTAGTATGTTTCATTTGGTTTTTGACACACACAAATGCACACAAAACTTAACATATAATTATATAATTTTATATGTAATTTTGTGTTCCAGTTTTCTACTTAATTAATAGCATTGTCTTATTTTGCATTTCTGTGACTTCCAGGGAGATATAATCTACTTTATTGGCCAGTTCTATCTAATTTGGGGTTCTCTGCTTGTGTGTATGGTGTATGTGTGTGCATAATTTAATATATATATGTGGGTGTGTATATATACACATATGTATAATTAGTTTTCTTGTTTTAGAAAAAGATGCATTGTATTCCTTTTAATACATCACAACTTACCCATTTTATTGGGAAGACTTTGCACATATTAAAATCTGATATATTAGGACTAATCAAGAAGAGGTCAGTGTGACTAAGATGTTTTTTAAATGTTTTTTTGTATTGTATTTAGCAACTGGAGCTGCTTTCCCAACAGAAATTTGAAGTAATGCCGAACCTGTGCTAATGAATAGATATAATTAATTGGAAAACTTCATCTGTTTTCCTACAGTGTCTTAAAGACTTTAAAATAATCCCTCAGTAATTTAATCGTATCTCCTAGTTTTCTCCTTTAATTTACCTAGCAATATTTTTTCTTTATTTTAAGATCATCTTCAGCCTAATCCATATAGCCCTATTAAATTATCGTATCAAAAACCAACGATAATTTTCTATACCTTTTATTTTCATACGGAAATAATTTTGAGATCCACCAGTGTGATTAAAAAATAGAGCAGGTGGAAGTGGGGCAAGGGTGGGAATTGACATCTGATGCAAGAGCCAAGGAGGAAACCATTGTTTTTACTCGGGTCAGGTGATAGCATGCTAGCCTTACATTTCTAAAATTTGAGTATCTTTGGAATTATATTCAACTGCAGCAGTTTAAGTTGTAAATGCTTTAATGTTTTCAAGGCATGTCTTTTAGTGACTAAACTTTTCTAGTGCATTTATTTCAGTAAGGTTGAGGGGATTTCTATTGGATGATCTTCTCCAAATGAGATAAATATTCTAATGGTAACTGTCCTCCTGGAACACATATCTCTTGTTATTAAAAGTTTTCTAAGAGTACTGATGAATTTAAATGACTCACAGTAGCACAATAGGCATTTTAGTTAACCTGATTTTTAGCAACAACTTTTTTTTTCACTGTGAAACTTCTTATTCCAAGATGTTTGAAAAGAGGGGAAAAACTACAAAGAAAAACATAAAATTTAAATGAACTGCCACTACTTAGATAAATCAGGGTCAACATTTTTTTTAAAAAACATCTTTATTGAAGTATAATTGCTTTACAAAGGTGTGTTAGTTTCTGCTTTATAACAAAGTGAATCAGTTATACATATACATATGTTCCCATATCTCTTCCCTCTTGCATCTCCCTCCCTCCCACCCTCCCTATCCCACCCCTCTAGGTGGTCACAAAGCACCGAGCTGATCTCCCTGTGCTATGTGGTTGCTTCCCACTAGCTATCTATTTTACATTTGGTAGTGTATATATGTCCAGGCCACTCTCTCACCCTGTCACATCTCACCTCTCCCCCTCCCCATATCCTCAAGTCCATTCTCTAGTAGGTCTGTGTCTTTATTCCTGTCTTGCCACTAGGTTCTTCATGACCTTTTTTCTTTTTTCCTTAGATTCCATATATATGTGTTAGCATACTGTATTTGTTTTTCTCTTTCTGACTTACTTCACTCTGTATGACAGACTCTAACTCCATCCACCTCACTACAAATACCTCCATTTCATTTCTTTTTATGGCTGAGTAATATTCCATTGTATATATGTGCCACATCTTCTTTATCCATTCATCTGATGATGGACACTTAGGTTGCTTCCATGTCCTGGCTATTGTAAATAGAGCTGCAATGAACATTTTGGTACATGACTCATTTTGAATTCTGGTTTTCTCAGGGTATATGCCCAGTAGTGGGATTGCTGGGTTGTATGGTAGTTCTATTTTTAGTGTTTTAAGGAACCTCCATACTGTTCTCCATAGTGGCTGTATCAATTTACGTTCCCACCAACAGTGCAAGAGTGTTCCCTTTTCTCCAAACCCTCTCCAGCATTTATTGTTTGTAGATTTTTTGATGATGGCCATTCTGACCGGAGTGAGATGATATCTCATTGTAGTTCTGATTTGCATTTCTCTAATAATTAATGATGTTGAGCTTTCTTTCATGTGTCTATTGGCAATCTGTATATCTTCTTTGGAGAACTGTCTATTTAGGTCTTCTGCCCATTTTTAGATTGGGTTGTATGGTTTTTTGTTATTGAGCTGCATGAGCTGCTTGTAAATCTTGGAGATTAATCCTTTGTCAGTTGCTTCATTTGCAAATATTTTCTCCCATTCTGAGGGTTGTCTTTTGGTCTTGTTTATGGTTTCCTTTGCTGTGCAAAAGCTTTTAAGTTTCATTAGGTCCCATTTGTTTATCTGTGTTTTTATTTCCATTTCCCTAGGAGCTGGGTCAAAAAGGATCTTGCTGTGATTTATGTCATAGAGTGTTCTGCCTATGTTTTCCTCTAAGAGTTTCATAGTGTCTGGCCTTACACTTAGCTCTTTAATCCATTTTGAGTTTATTTTTGTGTATGGTGTCAGGGAGTGTTCTAATTTCATACTTTTACATGTACCTGTCCAATTTTCCCAGCACCACTTATTGAAGAGGCTGTCTTTTCTCCACTGTATATGGTTGCCTCCTTTATCAAAGGGAAGGTAACCATATGTGCGTGGGTTTATCTCTGGGCTTTCTATCCTGTTCCATTGATCTATATTTCTGTTTTTGTGCCAGTACCATACTGTCTTGATTACTGTAGCTTTGTAGTATAGTCTGAAGTCAGGGAGCCTGATTCCTCCAGCTCCATTTTTCGTTCTCAAGATTGCTTTGGCTATTCGGGGTCTTTTGTGTTTCCATACAAATTGGGAAATTTTTTGTTCTAGTTCCGTGAAAAATGCCAGTGGTAGTTTGATAGGGATTGCATTGAATCTGTAGATTGCTTTGGGTAGTAGAGTCATTTTCACAATGTTGATTCTTCCAATCCAAGAACATGGTATATCTCTCCATCTATTTGTATCATCTTTAATTTCTTTCATCAGTGTCCTGTAATTTTCTGCATACAGGTCTTTTGTCTCCTTAGGTAGCTTTATTCCTAGATATTTTATTCTATTTGTTGCAATGGTAAACGGGAGTGTTTTCTTAATTTCACTTTCAGATTTTTCATCATTAGTATATAGAAATGCAAGAGATTTCTGTGCATTAATTTTGTATCCTGCTACTTTACCAAATTCATTGATTAGCTCTAGTAGTTTTCTGGTAGCATCTTTAGGATTCTCTATGTATAGTATCCTGTCATCTGCAAACAATGACAGCTTTACTTCTTCTTTTCCGATTTGGATTCATTTTATTTCTTTTTCTTCTCTGATTGCTGTGGCTAATGTGGTGGCCCCCAAGCTGTAAGCTTATTCAGCTTTCTGCTTTCCGGAGAACTGCTTGTCTCTTTCTTGGTACGCACTCCTGACGCTGCGGTATTGAGCGTAAAAAAGGAAAATGGCTTGCGGCCAGTTTAGTTCCAGGTGCCTGCTCTGAATCTAAGAGCCCCTGGTTGTTCCCCAGAAGAAGGACGTGCTGCCCTGAGGGGGAAGTCTGTATCTCCAAAGAATGGCCCATAAGGCATGCTGACGCATAGATGGTGGCGCATAGATAGTGGCGCATAGATAGTGGCGCATAGATAGGGGCGACAGAATTATGTGGAAATACAAGGTTTACTGATTTGTTGTTTAGTATTCCTTCCGTACTAAACCTATATATACATTCATGCTCTTTGAATAAACTTGCCTTGCAACCATCAGTTGTCTTGGCCCTTCTGACCCCATACTGGTGCTTTTCAGTTCCTTACCCCTCACCGCCAGGAACTTCTAGCGTTCTGCAGCCGGTCTGCGGCAAGTGGCGCCCGCACAGGGACCTGAGTGCGTGAGGCATTTCGGAAGATTTCAGGTAAGTAGAACTCTCGAGTGAGATAGTGTGGCCACAAGAAATAATTTCGTTTTTAGGACGGTAACTCGAGAAAGAGTCAGAAGTAAAATAATATGGGACAAAAGGGCTCTAAGGAGCGTGATTTATTTGCTCAGGTTTTGCTTTCAATGTTAAAAGCCCATGGAAGTAAGGTAACTAACTACCTCACAACTTCTGGAATTTTTGCAATTAGTATATGATGCTTGTCCTTGGTTCCCTGAAGGAGGATCAGTGGACTTAACAATTTGGACTCGTGTAGGAGATGAATTATCTAAATATCATGAAGCTCATGGACCATCTTCTGTTTCAGTTTCCATTTTTAGCTTGTGGAATTTAATAAGAGATTGTTTTAATCCAATTTATGATTCAGTTCCAAAATCAACAGCTAAATCTGTAGAACATATTGCTGCAGTAGCTACTGCTCCTCCGTTGCCACCGAGGACAAAGAGTGTTAATTCACTTGATGATGATGACTTTTCTTTTGATTTAGCGGGTGAAGAAACCAAATATGAGGCTGAAAAATATCCTGATGAAAATATTCTTCCGCGGTTACAGCAATTGCATGTCTCTGTCCCTATCCCTCCTAAGCTTAGTCCTTTACAACAAGCAGTACGGGGAGCTCTTAATAGAGGGGAGGATCCTTTATTCTGCTGCCCGGTGGTGGAACGACCCAATCCTCAAAATCCACAACAAAATAATCGGGAATATCAGCCTCTCTCCTTTAAGGTTTTGAAAGATTTAAAAGCAGCCTGTGCACAATATGGGCCTATAGCCCCTTTCACTATTACTATGTTGGATACTATTGCAACAGAAGCATTGCCTCCAGCAGACTGGAAATCTATTGCTCGTGCTTGTCTCACTGGTGGCGACTATTTACTTTGGAAATCAGAATATTATGAAAAGGCTGCTGAACAAGCTGAAAGAAATACTGCACATAATGTGCTAGTAAATTATGAGATGTTGATTGGGGAAGGACAACATCAGTTATTACAGGATCAATTAGCTTTCCCTTTTGTGGCTTATGCTCAGATCAATCATATAGCTCTACATGCATGGAAACATTTACCTGCCTCCACTAGGACTGAAGACCTTGCTAAAATAAGGCAAGGGGCAAATGAACCTTATGCTGATTTTGTGGCTAGATTATTACAGGCTGTTAATAGAATTATTTCTGATGGTCCTTCTGGAGCAATTATCGTCAAACAATTGGCTTTCGAAAATGCTAATAATATTTGTCAAGCAGCTATACGTCCATGGAAAAGGAAAGGAAATTTAGAGGATTATATTCGAGTTTGTTCTGATATTGGATCATCTTACTTACAGGGAGCAGCTATAGCTGCAGCCCTAACTAAGGCAGGATTTGGGCCAAATGCTAAAAGTAAAAACTGTTTTAAATGTGGGAAGCCAGGTCATTTTGCAAAAAATTGTACTGTTGATACTCCTAATATGCCTGTCGTAAATTCTGTGCCTCAAGGTAAATCTCCTCCTCCCACAATTTGTCCCCGATGCCAAAGAGGACGGCATTGGGCTAAAGAATGTCGATCAGTGACTCATAAAGATGGAACTCCCTTGTCCCGGAGGGGCCTGCTCCGGCCCCATCAAACAATTGGAGCAATGTCAATAATCCCCCCACACCCTGCTCCACCGCCTCCAGCTCAGACCTTTGTTCCTCAGGGAATGGAATCTCCTCCCTTCAAAGGGCCACGCCAAATAGTGCAGGACTGGACCTCTGTGCCTCCACCCAATTCTTATTAACCTCGGATATGGGACCCCAAGCCCTTCCTACGGGAACTTTTGGGCCTTTACCCCAGGGAACGGTTGGTATAATCCTTGGAAGAAGTAGTATGTCTATGAAAGGCTTAACTATTATTCCCGGGGTGATTGATGCTGATTATGAAGGGGAATTAAAGGTTATGGTTCAAACATCAAAAGGATCTTTTCTTATCATGCCTGGTATGCGAATAGCTCAGCTTCTATTAATTCCATACATACCAGAAGGAAAAATTTTACAACATAACAAAAGAGGAACTGGGGCTTTCGGTTCCTCTGATGCAGTTTACTGGATTCAACAAATTGGTAGGGAAAGACCACAATTGGTATTAAAAATAAATGGAAGGCCTTTTTCTGGGTTATTAGATACTGGTGCTGATGTTTCTGTTATTTCGTTTATACATTGGCCAAAAAATTGTCCCGTGCACCAAACCATTACACAGTTGCAAGGTATTGGCCAATCTAATTCTCCACAACAAAGTTCGCAATACCTACATTGGCAGGATGCTGAAGGTAATCAAGGAATATTCAAACCCTACGTATTGCCCGGATTGCCAGTTAACCTTTGGGGAAGAGATATATTACAACAAATGGGAATCCTATTGCTTAGTCCCAACCCTACTGTAACTAATATATTGTTAAATCAAGGGTATGATCCTAGGAATGGTTTGGGAAAAAATCAACAGGGAAATAAATTACCCTTACAGACTGATAATAAACGGGATAAAACAGGCTTGGGTTTTTTCTAGGGGCCTTGGATTCTCCTCCACCACATGCTGACCCTATAACTTGGATTTCTGATAATCCTGTCTGGGTGGACCAATGGCCCCTTTCTAAGGAGAAATTAATGGCGGCCCATAATATAATTAATGAACAGCTTGCTTTGGGCAGACTAGAAAAGTCTAATAGCCCTTGGAATACTCCTATATTTGTTATAAAGAAAAAATCGGGAAAATATCGTTTATTGCAAGATTTACGTGCTGTTAATCAAACTATGGTAATTATGGGAGCTCTGCAACCAGGTTTGCCTTCTCCTGCAGCCATACCTAAAAATTATATGATTATTATTATTGATCTTAAGGATTGCTTTTTTACTATTTCTCTATTTCCGGCTGATAAGTTGCGATTTGCTTTTAGCTTACCCTCTTTAAATTTTATAGAACCTATGCAACGTTATCAATGGAAAATGCTGCCTCAGGGTATGGCTAATAGTCCTACTTTATGTCCGCAGTTTGTAGCTCAAGTTATTGCCCCTGTTCGTAAACAGTTCCCTCAGATATATTTTATTCATTATATGGATGACTTATTACTTGCTTATTCTGATAAACATATTTTACTTAAGGCTTATAATTCCCTTCAAAGTCATTTGTCACGATCAGGACTAGTCATTGCTGCTGACAAAGTACAGATGAGCCCACCTTTCTCATATCTTGGTAAGTATATCACAAATTATAATATTACACCTCAGAAGATAGAGATACGGACTGACGTTCTTAAAACTTTAAATGATTTTCAAAAGTTATTAGGAGATATTAATTGGCTGCGACCTTCTTTAAAATTAACTACGGGTCAGTTACAGCCTCTTTTTAATATCCTAAAGGGAAGTCCTGATCCTTCTTCCCCTCGTATTTTAACTTCTGAAGCTCAACAAGCACTCAAGCTTGTAAACAAAGCAATACAATCTGCTCAGCTAACTAGAATTGAGCCTTCTTTACCTATACTATTAATAATCTGTGCTACGTCACATACCCCTACCGCCTTATTATGGCAAGAAACAGGAATTCTTGAATGGATTCATATGAAAAATACGCCTAATAAAGTCATTACACCTTATTATGAGTTAATAGCAACCCTTGTTCAATTGGGTCGTAGAAGAAATATTCAGTTGGTAGGATATGAACCAAATTCTATTATTATACCTTATACTACTTATCAATATTCTTGGCTATTATTTGTCTCTGATTTTTGGGCTCTTGCTTTTGCTGGATATTCAGGAATTATTGATAATCATTATCCTTCTAATAAGCTCCTTCATTTTGCTACTCAACATCTATTTATTTTTCCTAAAACTATCTGTTCAACTCCTATTCTCAATGCCCCAAATGTTTTTACTGATGGTTCTGCCAGTGGCATCGCTGTTGTTATTTCTGATGACTTACTTCATAAAGAACAAACAGATCATACCTCTGCCCTACGAGTTGAATTACATGCGATTTCCTTGGCTTTTCAAATCTTTTCACATTGTTCTTTTAATCTCTATACGGATAGCCATTATTTGGTTACTATTTTGCGTAACATAGAAACTGCTATAATTGGCAATACTGTTGATTCTCAGTTGTTTCAGACTTTCTTTCAACTACAAAAGATTATTCGTCAGCATGACTTTCCTGTAGCCATATTACATATTCGAGCCCATTCAGGTCTCCCTGGCCCATTGTCTTTGGGAAATCAATTGGCTGACGAAAATACAAAGATTATAGGCTTAAGTTTATCTCAACCTCAGGATCTTGCTACTCAGTCACATAATTTACATCATCAATCTGCTGCTATGCTTCAAAAACAATTCTCTATTTCTAGAGAAACAGCCCGATACATTGTTGAGCCCTGCTCTAAATGTTTACCCCACCTTCCTGTTCCACAATTTGGAGTCAATCCTCGGGGTTTACTCCCTCATCATCTTTGGCAAATGGATGTTACTCATATTCCCTCTTTTGGTAAATTACAATTTGTTCATGTAACTGTTGATACTTACTCTAATTTTATATGTGCTACGCCTTTGGCTGGGGAATCTACTAAATACGTAATTACTCATTTATTTCATTGTTTTGCATCTATGGGAATTCCTAAAGCTTTAAAAACAGATAATGCTCCAGGATATACGAGTAAAGCTTTTGCCAATTTTTGTGCAACTTTCCATATTTCACATAAAACAGGCATTCCCTACAATCCTCAGGGTCAAGGTATTGTAGAACGTGCCAACCAACAATTAAAAATTACATTACAAAAAATAAAAAAGGGGGAATATGATAGATCTCCTCAGATTATGCTTAATCATGCTTTATTTATTTTAAATTTTTTAACTTTAGATGCATTTAGTCACACACCTTATGAACGATTGTTTACAGGTCTTTCTGGAACCCCTCCTGAAAAAGCGCTTGTTAAATGGAAAGATCCCATGACTAACCTTTGGCATGGACCAGACCCTGTTTTAGTATGGGGCCGAGGCCATGTTTGTGTTTTCCCTAGGGAAGCAGACTCTCCTAGGTGGCTCCCGGAGCGCTTGGTTCGACATTATCATGCCATCACCAATAAACATCCTGACTCGAAGAATGCGTCGCCTGAGGCTCTCGCAGTCGACCACAGCACACCCCAACCGGTTCCCCCGGCGGACGAAAAGAATGCGGCGACGGAGTAGGAGACAACTTGTCAGGGAGGCGAGGGGAGATCGAAATCAAATTACTTGGTATCAATTGCAATGTTTAGTATTTCAAGCATGAAGGATTATGGAAGAGAGTGCTCATCCTCGCTCTCCTCTTACCTTTTTTTTAGCCATGATAGCTGTATTGGCAGCCCCACCTATAGAGGCTAAATCTTATTGGGCTTATGTACCCAATCCTCCTTTATTACAACCTGTTACATGGTCTGAAGCTGACCTTCCAATTTTCTGTAATGATTCTACTTTTGGAAGAGTGCTAGGAAATTTGCCTATTACTAATACTTCTGTTAATTACTCTAATTGGTTTAATACTCCCCCTGTTTGTTTAAGTCCTATGAGTACCAATTCGGGTTGTGTTAAGGCTGTTGCTTTAGAACATGCTATTTCTTACCAAACCACTGTAAATTCTCAATTTTTTACTCATTTACGTAAAAATTATAAAGCTATGGGATCTAATATTTGTCTTCCTTGCAAACAGACTGTTTCTAGACGAGAAGATTTATCCACCTTTGTATTTTGGTATAAGGATAACGTTCCCATTCACATGAATGCTAGAGTAACTAAGCTTGCTTCTAATACTTCGTTGGATCATTCTCTATGCATATATCGCTTGAGGATTGAAGATACTGGATATTATTTGTGTATTGAAACTACCATAGGTAATCAAGGGACGTTATTAGCTGGACATCAAATTACGGTCGTAAAGACTGTCACAGGACTACAGTTTCCTGCTTTTATGGCTTCTGAATTCCCGCAGTTTGATTTTCCTGTTTGTAATGATACATGGACTAAAGCCTCTGTCTGGTGTACTTTAGATTATGATAATGGCACCATACTAGTTTCTTCTGTCCCCGTTAATAATAACAGCCTTGTTTTTTACAAGCAATGGGAATTCTGGAAACTTGCCTTATCCTTTTCTTATAGACCGGTGATTACTTGCGTCGCTCCTCCTTATGCTTTATTGATTGGAGATTTAATTGTAGAAAACACTATGAATCCTATAGGTTATAATATTACTTGTATTAATTGTATCTTTAGTAGTTGTGTTTTGCCCGTTAAAGGATCTACATCTGTTATGATTATGAAGCAACCTTCTTACATAATGTTACCTGTTAATTTGTCTGAACCATGGTATCATAACACTGGCATGCAAGGCTGGCTGGAATTGACTGAAGCATTAAAACGACCAAAGAGATTTATAGGTGTTCTAATATGTGCAATCCTAGCCTTAGCAGCTTTAACTGCTACTGCGGCCACTGCTGGGATTGCTCTTTCACAAACTATTCACCAGGCTCATTATGTTAATCAGTTATCTAAAAATACTAGTGTAGCATTAGCCCTACAAAGTCATATTGATACCCAACTAAAAACGGAAGTAGATGAATTAAAAAATGTTCTAATAGGAATAGGGGATCAAGTTATGGCTTTAAAATTAAAAATGCGTTTGATTTGTCATGCCAAATATACCTGGATTTGTGTAACTCAACATTTATATAATGATTCACAATGGGATTGGGAAAAAGTAAAAATGCATATATTAAGTGTATGGACTGATGGACACATTAGCCTTGATATTCAAAAGTTAAATGCCGAAATACAAGCTATTCAAGAGGCCCACCTGGACGAAGATGAACCCCAGAATTTGATTCAAGGATTATTAGATCAACTACAAGGGCTAAATCCGATACAATGGATTCATAGAGGGCTCTCAGGCCTGATATCAATTGGTGTACTACTTTTATTGGTGATCGGTTTATTACCTTGTTTTGTTAGATTTGTAATGGGGTGCTTCGCTGTCTTGCGTCAGGATGTTCATGGCTTAAAACTACATTATCAAGCTTTAAAAAATAATAAAAAAGGGGGAAATGTGGTGGCCCCCAAGCTGTAAGCTTATTCAGCTTTCTGCTTTCCGGAGAACTGCTTGTCTCTTTCTTGGTATGCACTCCTGACGCTGCAGTATTGAGCGTAAAAAAGGAAAATGGCTTGCGGCCAGTTTCGTTCCAGGTGCCTGCTCTGAATCTAAGAGCCCCTGGTTGTTCCCCAGAAGAAGGACGTGCTGCCCTGAGGGGGAAGTCTGTATCTCCAAAGAATGGCCCATAAGGCATGCTGACGCATAGATGGTGGCGCATAGATAGTGGCGCATAGATAGTGGCGCATAGATAGGGGCGACAGAATTATGTGGAAATACAAGGTTTACTGATTTGTTGTTTAGTATTCCTTCCATACTAAACCTATATATACATTCATGCTCTTTGAATAAACTTGCCTTGCAACCATCAGTTGTCTTGGCCCTTCTGACCCCATACTGGTGCTTTTCAGTTCCTTACCCCTCACCGCCAGGAACTTCTAGCGTTCTGCAGCCGGTCTGCGGCAGGCTAACACTTCCAAAGCTATGTTGAATAATAGTGGTGAGAGTGGGCAACCTTGTCTTGTTCCTGATCTTAGTGGAAACAGTTCCAGTTTTTCACCATTGAGGACAATGTTGGCTGTGGGTTTGTCATATATGGCCTTTATTATGTTGAGGAAAGTTCCCTCTATGCCTACTTTCTGCAGGGCTTTTATCATAAATGGGTGTTGAATTTTGTCAAACGCTTTCTCTGCATCTATTGAGATGATCATATGGTTTTTCTCCTTCAATTTGTTAATATGATGTATCACGTTGATTGATTTGCGTATATTGAAGAATCCTTGCATTCCTGGAATAAACCCCACTTGATCATGGTGTATGATTCTTTTAATGTGCTGTTGGATTCTGTTTGCTAGTATTTTGTTGAGGATTTTTGCATCTATGTTCATCAGTGATACTGGCCTGTAGTTTTCTTTCTTTGTGACATCTTTGTCTGGTTTTGGTATCAGGGTGATGGTGGCCTCATAGAATGAGCTGGGGAGTGTTCCTCCCTCTGCAATATTTTGGAAGAGTTTGAGAAGGATAGGTGTTAGCTCTTCTCTAAATGTTTGATAGAATTCGCCTGTGAAGCCATCTGGTCCTAGGCTTTTGTTTGTTGGAAGATTTTTAATCACAGTTTCAATTTCAGTGCTTGTGATTGGTCTGTTCCTATTTTCTATTTCTTCCTGGTTCAGTCTCGGCAGGTTGTGCAATTCTAAGAATCTGTCCATTTTTTCCAGGTTGTCCATTTTATTGGCATAGAGTTGCTTGTAGTAATCTCTCATGATCATTTGTATTTCTGCAGTGTCAGTGGTTACTTCTCCTTTTTCATTTCTAATTCTATTGATTTCAGTCTTCTCCCTTTTTCTCTTGATGAGTCTGGCTAATGGTTTATCAATTTTGTTTATCTTCTCAAAGAACCAGCTTTTAGTTTCATTGATTTTTGCTATTGTTTCCTTCATTTCTTTTTCATTTATTTCTGATCTGATCTTTATGATTTCTTTCCTTCTGCTAGCTTTGGGGGTTTTTTGTTCTTCTTTCTCTAATTGCTTCAGGTGTAAGGTTAGGTTGTTTATTCGAGATGTTTCCTGTTTCTTGATGTAGGCTTGTATTGCTATAAACTTCCCTCTTAGCACTGCTTTTGCTGCGTCCCATAGGTTTTGGGTTGTTGTGTCTCCATTGTCATTTGTTTCTAGGTATTTTTTGATTTCCCCTTTGATTTCTTCACTGATCACTTCGTTATTAAGTAGTGTATTGTGTAGCCTCCATGTGTTTGTATTTTTTACAGATCTTTTCCTGTAATTGATATCTAGTCTCATAGCATTGTGGTCGGAAAAGATACTTGATACGATTTCAGTTTTCTTAAATTTACCAAAGCTTGATTTGTGACCCAAGATATGATCTATCCTGGAGAATGTTCCATGAGCACTTGAGAAAAATGTGTATTCTGTTGTTTTTGGGTGGAATGTCCTATAAATATCTATTAAGTCCATCTTGTTTAATGTATCATTTAAAGCTTATGTTTCCTTATTTATTTTCATTTTGGATGATCTGTCCATTGGTGAAAGTGGGGTGTTAAAGTCCCCTACTATGATTGTGTTACTGTCGATTTCCCCTTTTATGGCTGTTAGTATTTGCCTTATGTATTGAGGTGCTCCTATGTTGGGTGCATAAATATTTACAATTTTTATACCTTCCTCTTGGATTGATCCCTTGATGATTATATAGTGTCCTTCTTTGTCTCTTGTAATAGTCTTTATTTTAAAGTCTATTTTGTCTGATACGAGAATTGCTACTCCAGCTTTCTTTTGATTTCCATTTGCGTGGAATATCTTTTTCCATCCCCTCACTTTCAGTCTGTATGTGTCTCTAGGTCTGAAGTGGGTCTCTTGTAGACAGCATATATATGGGTCTTGTTTTTGTATCCATTCAGCCAGTCTGTGTCTTTTGGTGGGAGCATTTAATCCATTTACATTTAAGGTAATTATCGATATGTATGTTCCTATTCCCATTTTCTTAAATGTTTTGTGTTTGTTATTGTAGGTGTTTTCCTTCTCTTGTGTTTCTTGCCTAGAGAAGTTCCTTTAGCTTTTGTTGTAAAGCTGGTTTGGTGGTGCTGAACTCTCTCAGCTTTTGCTTGTCTGTAAAGGTTTTAATTTCTCCATCAAATCTGAATGAGATCCTTGCTGGGTAGAGTAACCTTGGTTGTAGGTTTTTCTCCTTCATGACTTTGAGTATATCCTGCCACTCCCTTCTGGCTTGCAGAGTTTCTGCTGAAAGATCAGCTGTTAACCTTATGGGGATTCCCTTGTGTGTTATTTGTTGTTTTTCCCTTGCTGCTTTTAATATGTTTTCTTTATTTTTAATTTTTGATAGTTTGATTAATATGTGTCTTGCCGTGTTTCTCCTTGGATTTATCCTGTATGTGACTCTCTGTGCTTCCAGGACTTGATTAACAATTTCCTTTCCCATATTAGGGAAGTTTTCAACTATAATCTCTTCAAATATTTTCTCAGTCCCTTTCTTTTTCTCTTCTTCTAGGACCCAAAATTTAGAAATCTCTTGCATTCCTATATACTACTGATGAAAAATCTGAAAGTGAAATTAAGAAAACACTCCCGTTTACCATTGCAACAAATAGAATAAAATATCTAGGAATAAAGCTACCTAAGGAGACAAAAGACCTGTATGCAGAAAATTACAGGACACTGATGAAAGAAATTAAAGATGATACAAATAGATGGAGAGATATACCATGTTCTTGGATTGGAAGAATCAACATTGTGAAAATGACTCTACTACCCAAAGCAATCTACAGATTCAATGCAATCCCTATCAAACTACCA
Organism: Balaenoptera physalus; assembly: GCF_965194825.1. Lineage (NCBI taxonomy): Eukaryota > Metazoa > Chordata > Mammalia > Artiodactyla > Balaenopteridae > Balaenoptera > Balaenoptera physalus. Next base: position 8,077,693 of record NC_138902.1, read on the forward strand.
CTGGCATTTTTCACGGAACTAGAACAAAAAATTTCCCAATTTGTATGGAAACACAAAAGACCCCGAATAGCCAAAGCAATCTTGAGAACGAAAAATGGAGCTGGAGGAATCAGGCTCCCTGACTTCAGACTATACTACAAAGCTACAGTAATCAAGACAGTATGGTACTGGCACAAAAACAGAAATATAGATCAATGGAACAGGATAGAAAGCCCAGAGATAAACCCACGCACATATGGTTACCTTCCCTTTGATAAAGGAGGCAACCATATACAGTGGAGAAAAGACAGCCTCTTCAATAAGTGGTGCTGGGAAAATTGGACAGGTACATGTAAAAGTATGAAATTAGAACACTCCCTGACACCATACACAAAAATAAACTCAAAATGGATTAAAGAGCTAAGTGTAAGGCCAGACACTATGAAACTCTTAGAGGAAAACATAGGCAGAACACTCTATGACATAAATCACAGCAAGATCCTTTTTGACCCAGCTCCTAGGGAAATGGAAATAAAAACACAGATAAACAAATGGGACCTAATGAAACTTAAAAGCTTTTGCACAGCAAAGGAAACCATAAACAAGACCAAAAGACAACCCTCAGAATGGGAGAAAATATTTGCAAATGAAGCAACTGACAAAGGATTAATCTCCAAGATTTACAAGCAGCTCATGCAGCTCAATAACAAAAAACCATACAACCCAATCTAAAAATGGGCAGAAGACCTAAATAGACAGTTCTCCAAAGAAGATATACAGATTGCCAACAGACACATGAAAGAAAGCTCAACATCATTAATTATTAGAGAAATGCAAATCAGAACTACAATGAGATATCATCTCACACCGGTCAGAATGGCCATCATCAAAAAATCTACAAACAATAAATGCTGGAGAGGGTGTGGAGAAAAGGGAACACTCTTGCACTGTTGGTGGGAACGTAAATTGATACAGCCACTATGGAGAACAGTATGGAGGTTCCTTAAAAAACTAAAAATAGAACTACCATACAACCCAGCAATCCCACTACTGGGCATATACCCTGAGAAAACCAGAATTCAAAATGAGTCATGTACCAAAATGTTCATTGCAGCTCTATTTACAATAGCCAGGACATGGAAGCAACCTAAGTGTCCATCATCAGATGAATGGATAAAGAAGATGTGGCACATATATACAATGGAATATTACTCAGCCATAAAAAGAAATGAAATGGAGGTATTTGTAATGAGGTGGATGGAGTTAGAGTCTGTCATACAGAGTGAAGTAAGTCAGAAAGAGAAAAACAAATACAGTATGCTAACACATATATATGGAAATATATAAGGGAATATATAAGGGAAAGAAGAAAAAAGGTCATGAAGAACCTAGTGGCAAGACGGGAATAAAGACACAGACCTACTAGAGAATGGACTTGAGGATGTGGGGAGGGGGAGGGGTGAGATGTGACAGGGTGAGAGAGTGGCCTGGACATATGTACACTACCAAATGTTAAATAGCTAGTGGGAAGCAGCCGCATAGCACAGGGAGATCAGCTCGGTGCTTTGTGACCACCTAGAGGGGTGGGATAGGGAGGGTGGGAGGGAGGGAGATGCAAGAGGGAAGAGATATGGGAACATATGTATATGTATAACTGATTCACTTTGTTATAAAGCAGAAACTAACACACCATTGTAAAGCAGTTATACTCCAATAAAGATGTTTAAAAAATATATATTTATAGCAAGGATTACAATAAGTTATTTTACAAAATAGAATCCAGGCATTTAATGGGACTGAGAAAATATGCTCATCATAAACTTTTACGTGTTGACTAGTAGAGCAGCACAATGTGTAAACTGACAGAAGCTTAATAGAAGTGTGACTGTTTCATAAACCTCTGAATATTTGACAGACCAAATAGATGAGAAATACGAAGGGTAGGGAGCAGGGGGTGGCAAACTTTTTCTGTAAAGGGCCACATAATAAATATTTTAGGTATTGTGGGCCACATGCTGTCTCTGTCACAGATTCTCTTTTTTTTTTTTTTTTTAACAACCCTTTAAAAATGTAAAAATCCTTCTTAGTTTGTAGGCTATTCAAAAACAAGCCACAGGCTGGATTTAACTTGTAGACCATAGTGGGCCAACCCCTGAAATGGAAAATTCAAATAATATATTTAATAAGGCAATTTATAATGAATTTTTAAAGTATGCATCAAACTTTGTACCTTAGAGATGTGTTCTATGCTTGTACAACAAGAGCTGCTTTGGTTGCAAGTTTAGAAACTCTCTCGAATTAGCTTAACGTGGTGAAGGAGCCATGATGAGCATCTAAGGAGCCATAATCCAGCTGGCTTCAGGCTCCAGCCCTAGTCTGAGTGGCCATGACCAAGGGAACAGGTCTCACCCCCATGATGGAAAAAGGCATTATCCGAGAGGGGATTGCAAGTTGAGCAGATACTCAAAACATATCTGTGACACGACAGCCTTCAGAGAACAAGTGTGTGTCACACACACACGAACACAGGCACACACGTACACAAATGCTCATTCCTCCAAGGATGGCACTTCCTAAGGGGATCCCAGTTTCTCAGGTGTTTTTCAAATTGTGGGTTGTCACCTATTAATGGTAGAAGATTCATTTAGTGTGTTGTTTGGCACTTGAAAAAATGAAATAGAATAACAGAAAATATCAGCATATCTTTACCTGTAAGGTTAGGTGTTGTTTTGAGATTTTCAGCTTCTGTTTTATATAAAAATATATATTTGTCTAAAAAGTTTACAAAACACTAAATTCTTGGTACAACCACAACTGTAGTCAGCCCCCGTCCTGAAGGAGGGAACCAACCCCATGTGGACTAAATTCTCAATTCACCCACCTCCCAGCACACATGCCAAAAAAGGGGGCTGTCTCAAAGTGTGAAACACTCACCCTGGGCTTCATTGTCTAACTGTATGAAGTTGAACATGGTCCCAGTGAATGGGAGATCATTCATCTTTTTCTGTGTTCTCCATGATTTTAAGTAATATTTACGCTATCTACTCCTAGAAAGTTTGAAGAGACTCAGCTGTTGGGCTGGCTGGAATATGTACCTGTCTCACTGACAGTTTTTAAATTTTTACTTGTTTTTTTATTTATTTGCTTGCACCGGGTCTTAGTTGCGGCGTGCATGTGGGATCTAGTTCCCTGACCAGAGGTCAAACCTGGGCCCCCTGCGTTGGGAGCATGGAGTCTTATCCACTGCGCCCCCAGGGAAGTCCCTGTCAGTTTTTAAAATAAATTTATTTATTTTACTTTTGACTGTGTTGGGTCTTCGTTGCTACGCGCGGGCTTTCTCTAGTTGCAGCGAACGGGGGTTACTCTTCGTTGCGGTGCGCAAGCTTCTCATTGTGGTGGCTTCTCTTGCTGCGGAGCACAGGCTCTAGGCGCGCAGGCTTCAGTAATTGTGGCACACAGGCTCCGTAGTTGTGGCTCGCGGGCTCTAGAGCACAGGCTCAGTAGTTGTGGTGCATGGGCTCTGTTGCTCTGCGGCATGTGGGATCTTCCCGGACCAGGGCTCGAACCCATGTCCCCTGCATTGGCAGGCAGATTCTTAATCCCTGGCAGTTTTTTTAAATGACAATTTCATCTCTTTCAAAGTTACTGCTCTGTTCAGTTCTGCTACTCCTTTTTGCATTAATTTTGGTCATTTATGTAAAAATCATTTATTTTCTTCAACTTTTCAAATATATTAATGTTAATTTGTAGAAGGCCTTCTCTTATACTTATCAAATCTCTTCTACATGTCTCCTTTCTAATATTTAATGTTATATGTTTATTTTTCAGAACTGTACTTGCTAGAGGTATGTCTATTTTATTGTTGTTTGTTGTTTTCAGAGAAATGGCTCTTTATTTATTTTTTATTTATCTATCTATGGCTGTGTTGGGTCTTCGTTTCTGTGCGAGGGCTTTCTCCAGCTGCGGCAAGCGGGGGCCACTCTTCATCGCAGTGCGCAGGCCTCTCACCGTCGCGGCCTCTCCTGTTGCGGAGCACAGGCTCGACACGCAGGCCCAGCAATTGTGGCTCCGCAGCATGTGGGATCCTCCCAGACCACGGCTCGAACCCGTGTCCCCCGCACCAGCAGGCAGACTCTCAACCACTGCGCCACCAGGGAAGCCCGAGAAATGGCTCTTGAATTTAATTCTATCATTTTTGCATTTTTAAATTCATTATTTTAGCTCTTATCTTTCTCAATTTCTTCCTTCTGCTTTCCTCAAATTTAAAAAATACATATTTTTTTGCTATTTCTTTACTAATTTCTTGAGGAGAATTCTTGATGTATTTATTTTAACTTTTTCCTAATTAATAACGAAGTCATTTCAAGTAATGAATTTTCTTAAATATCGTTTTGGCCTGATTCCATAATTGGAGTGTTTTAAATGATTTTTGACTGTTTTTCACTGAATCTTCTATTTTAATTTTTAAAATGATTGTATTGTGACAACAGAAAGTGGCCTATATGATTCTGGCTTTTGAAAATTAATGGAGTGTTCATATGTGGAATCTAATTTTTAAAAAAATAATATAAATGAGGGCTTCCCTGGTGGCGCAGTGGTTAAGAATCTGGTGCCAATGGAGGGGCCACAGGTTCGAGCCCTGGTCCGGGAAGATCCCACATGTGGGATCTAAGCAACTTAGCCCATGCACTGCAGCTACTGAGCCTGCACCCTAGAGCCCACGAGCCACAACTACTGAGCCCACGTGCAACAACTACTGAAGCCCGCGCACCTAGAGCCCATGCTCCACAGCAAAAGAAGCCGTGGTGATGAGAAGCCCGCGCACCGCAACGAAGAGTAGCCCCTGCTCACCCCAACTAGAGAAAGCCCCCGTGCAGCAATGAAGACCCAACACAGCCAAAAATAAATAAATAAATTTATATTAAAAACATATATAAGTGAACTTATTTACAAAACAGAAACAGACTCACAGATTTCGGAAACAAACTTATGGTTACCAAAGGGAAAACGTGAGGGGGAGGGATAAATTAGGAGTTTGGGATTGACATATACAAACTACTATATGTAAAATAGATAACCGACAAGGACTTACTGTATAGCACAGGGAACCCTACTCCATATTCTGTAACAACCTATATGGGAAGATAATCTGAAAAGGACTGAATATATGTATATGCATAACTGAATCACTTTTCTGTACACCTGAAACTAACACAATATTGAAAATCAACTAGGCTCCAATAAAATTTTTTTTTAAATTAAATGGAGTTTTTATTTCTGATTAATACATGATAGATTTTTGTAAACATTTCAGTAGACTCCTTCTGGAGCTGTCTGGCCAACTTGAACCCCTTCTTTGAGAATTGTCACCTCCCCCCCCAGGGTGGGTTTTCGTAGTATGTGACTTTGCTTTCCACTCCCATGCCACACCTGCTCCCACCTCCCCAAGAGCTAAATGAACACATCCAAGTTGGGCCAAACAAGTTTTTTCTCCCAGGAACTTGGTATTGAGGCTCAGTGACATATGGAGCTCTGCTCTCCTCTAGTTGTTCCAACTGTGGGGAAACCTATATCGTACCTTGTGCATGAAAAAGTAAAGTGGGGAGAAAGAGAGGGAAGGAGGGGGGAGGGAGAGGTATGGGGGAAGGGCAGAAGACTGAATCCTTGGCTCCTGGCAACTCTCCAGCTTCCTGTTTTATTTTCTTCTTGAAGTCTGACTACATTTCACCCTCTGAGTTCCAAGAGATGCTCCTGTACACTAGAGTAAACTCCTTTTCTTGGCCTAGGGCAGTTTGAGTGGATCTCTATTCCCTGCGTAAGCAGGTATGAAGGATGTTTGGATGGAGAACTGAACTCAGTGTCTCTGTTCCCTTGGAAACGGTTTGTCCCACGAAGAAGTAAACATTCGCTTCCCTTCCAGGCAAGGGAGACCAGAGAATTATGATATCTCAATGCTGAGTCACTCCTCTTTGTCCACGAGGAAGGAAAACTGCTCAATGTTTCTTGACAATCAGGGCTTTTCCTAATCTAGAATCAAGAGCTCTTATGAAAGAAAAGGAGAGACCAGGCTTTTTTGGTGTGGAAAGGAGCTTGGCCTCAACACTGGAGGAGGCTGGGAAAGAAGTGGATGTGCATTCTGAAGACGAGCTGTTTTCCAGGAGGTGCCGGGTGAGTGGGCAAGAGGAGGCCCTCTGTGGAGGCTGGCCTTGGGGACCCCCAGCTGTGCTGGGCCAGAGTCCTCACTGACCCACCACCCGGCTTTTTAACCATTGACTGCACAAAGCTTTGTTCTTTTTAAAAAATTTTTTAAAAATATTCATTTTATTTTTTAATTTTCCTTATTCCTTTGGCTGCGTCGGGTCTTAGTTGCGGCACGCGGGATCTTCGTGGAGGCACGTGGCATCTTTTTGTTATAACGCACGGTCTCTGTTGCAGTGCTTGGGCTTCTCTCTAGTTTTGGCCTTCAGGTTTTCTCTCTCTAGTTGTGGCGTACGGGCTCTCTCATTGAGGTGCGTGAGCTCAATAGTTGTGGCGTGCAGGCTTAGTTGCCCTGTGGCATGTGGGGTCTCCATTCCCCAACCGGGGCTGGAACCCGGGTCCCCTGCGTTGGCAGGCAGATTCTTCACCACTGGACCACCAGGGAAGCCGCAAGCTTTACTCTTTTATTCACTTTTGCCCCTGTTTTTACTCCCTCTTTCCTAACCTGCATAGGCAAGCATCCTAATGTGTTTGAGATGCTAAGTATTTTTTTTATTTGCTCCTATGAAAACATTTACTGTTGTTTTAGGTGCATGTGTATTTTGAGATATAATTCACATGTCATATAATTCACCATTTTAGCATGTACAGTTCAGTGGTTTTTAGCATAGTCACTGTGTTGTGTAAGCATTACCACTACTGTGCATGTATAATTAATTTACATAAGGGTATTGTGTATTGTCATTCTGTTTCTTACTATTTTTGTAAGGCATCCACGCTGCTGCATGCACATCTGGTTCATTGCTTCTCACTGCTGCAGAGAAGTCCCTAGTGTAATCTACCACATTTTTCTTATCCACTCCCTCTGCTATGGACACCTAGGTTAACTCCAAATCCCCCTCCAACCAATGCTTCAGTGAACATCCTCGTACCTGCCCCCTTGTGGGCGGGCGTGAGAATTGCTCTTCTGGAGGGGACTGGGTACAGGCTGAGCGACCACCTGATTCCACCAAGTACCACCGCATGGTTCTCTAGAATCACTGCAGCAATCCACACTTCCATTGCTGTTCCCATAACCCCACGGGCTCCCAGCATCATCAGCTTTCTGCTTTCTGCCCTTCTAGCCAGTATAAAGGGACATATTCTTGTTTTGTCTCACTTCTCAATACCACTGACATTGTATGTATCTTCATATGCTGATTAGCCTTCTGGGTTCTGCTTGAATTGCCTGTTTTTTGCTGTTACTGTTGTTTGGATTTGCTTCTCTCTTTTTTCCCAATTGGACTTCCTTTTTTTTTTTCTTTCCCTGTATCCTCTAGATAAGAGACCATGTTTGGTTTATATTCTACAAATATCTTCTCCCAGTCTGATCCTGCTGTTATATTTTTCCCCGTGGTCTCTCATTTTCCGTGTGGTTAGAAAATTCAAGCCGCCTACACCCGAGCCAGTGCCAGTGAAGTGAAGTCCACACCAGTTCATACCAGTTCACACCAGTGGAAACCTGCCTCTGCCACAGACGTCCTCACCTGCGACCACAGGGGTAGAGGGGCCCGGCCCCTGCCACAGGTGTGCTCTGCTGTCCCCTGGCTCCACTGTGACAGTTTCTGGAATATTCCCTCACCCGCCTCCCAGCAACCGTAAAACCAAAGGTGACTTGGGCACCCTATGAGGCAGTGAGGGTGGGGACCCCTCCCAAGGAGGGCGGGGGAGTGGGATGGGGAAGGGGCAGAGGGCTAAGCCCAAGGGGAATTTTGGGGAGGAACAGTAGGTTTTCTTTTTTTAAGTGCTTTTAAAATTTATTTACATTTATATTTATATTTATATTTATTTTTTGGCCGCATGGCATGCAGGATCTTAGTTCCCCCGACCAGGGATCGAACCTGTGCCCCCTGCAGTGTAAGTTCCAAATCTTAACAGCTGGACCACCAGGGAAGTCCTGGAACAGTAGGTTTTCAAATACAAAAAGGCTTTATCAGGGTAGAAATTGGTTTAGAGAGTTGGTCTGTAAGTAAAAGACCCTCAGGGAAAATGTGAAGTTGGGGCTCCTGAGGGTTACCCCATCCCAGGCAGGGAAGCTGGTCATCTACATAGTCAGGGAAGGATGCCCTTGGGTCTCAGGCTCCCTGAAGTTAAGGCTTAAATCAGACTCAAAGTCTTGCATAAAATGTACCAGAAAAGTGACAAATTCCAGACCAATGTGGCTTGGCTGGAAACAAAACAAAGAAAGCCAAACATTTGAAAATACTGAAATCCAGTCTAATAATCACACCGAATTGCAACAACTGAGTTCTGTACTTTGCTCTCACCTCTAGTGCTGAGGGTTAAGCCCGTTGAGTTGGAGTCTGGTAATTGCAGTGGGGTGTGTGGGAGGATCCTGAACTGGGAGGAAACCCAAACTCCTGGGCTGCGCTGGGCGCTTCCCTCCAGGCACCACTGCTGCACCAGGGCGGACAGGTCTCCCTTCGCAGCCATTCTGGATGACAGGCTTGAAATGCAGCATCAGTGGATGCTGATGCCATGGAAAACTCCCCAGTCCATTTTTCCTCTCCATAAGCCGAGACTAAGACGTTTAAAATGAGACAAGAAGGTGTGGTCCAGCTCCAGCTGTTTAGCTAACTGGTAGTTAGTTATTCATAGAACTGCCTGGCCCAGCACGACAAGATGCTAACCTCTGTATTGGGTTTTGGCAAGTCAAGCAATTAAAAATAACATTAAAAAAAAAAAAAAAGGTCATGAAGAACCTAGTGGCAAGATGGGAATAAAAACACAGACCTACTAGAGAATGGACTTGAGGATATGGGGCGGGGGAAGGGTAAGATGTGACAAAGTGAGAGAGTGGCATGGACATATATACACTACCAAATAAAATAGATAGCTAGTGGGAAGCAGCCGCATAGCACAGGGAGATCAGCTCGGTGCTTTGTGACCACCTAGAGGGGTGGGAGGGAGGGAGACGCAAGAGGGAAGAGATATGGGCACATATGTATATGTATAACTGATTCACTTTGTTATAAAGCAGAAACTAACACACCATTGTAAATCAGTTATACTCCAATAAAGATGTTAAAAAAAAAAATTGTCAGGCAGCCTACTAAGGCTCCGTGTAGTTATGTCACCAGGCCAAGAAAAGTCTGTTAAGTGAGGGCCCATGGGTGACTCAGCACCCTGCCTCTGCTCTAGTGCACCCATCTGAAGATGAGAACCACACAGAAAGAAGAAGAGCGGAGGGCCAGAGAGACAAATTAAGACATCATACGTATCCCCAAATTCAACCATGACGGAAGCAACTTCTGTCCATTCTGGTACTTTCATTTCTTGCTTAAGAAAGTTTCAGGAGGATTTCTCTTGTGGGTCACCAAAACATTCTGACTAATACAGGTGGTGTAAATGTAAGAAAGGAGAGAAAAATTTTCACTCATTACATTAACTACCTGGAAAACCCCAGAGAATCAGCTGAAAACTTATTCAAGCAAATAAGAGTAAGGATGAATTTTTTAATTCAATAAGTGGTGTTGGGATGTTAGATCCCTACTTCACACCAAAATACATTTCAGAAAGAAAAAAAAGATGTAATTAACCCATAAAAGAAATAGAAGAAAATATGGATACATTTTTATCTGATTTGGGAATAGGAAAAGCCTTTCTTAACCATTCAAACCAAAGCAGAAGACGAAAAAGACAAACTTGTAAAAATTAACTCTTCTGTTTTAATAACACTAAAGGACAGAATGAAAAATCAATTAAGATAGGGAATTTGGGAGGAGGATCAGGGTTAGGGCTTCCAGGGGCTGTCTTTGGGGGGAGGGGAAGATGACTGATTTGATTTGGGGAGTGTTGGTATTTGTGGGAACCGCTCTGTCAAAATGAACTAGAAATAGACACACGCATCTAAAACTGAGGGTGACCCCAAGGTTAGAGACATGTGTTTGGGACAATTCAGCATACAGATGATAGTTAAATCTACTAGAGTGGCTGGGATTACCCCAGAGTGAGAAAAGAAGTGGTCCCCAGAACCTGGCAGGACACTGACATTTAAAACCCAGGAGGATTCTTAGGTCCTTCAGGGCAGGAGATGCTCCGGGTCTGAGTTATCCTTGTGGCCCGGATATTCCCTAGCACCGTGCCAGGTACATACTGGATATTCTGTATACACCCTTTTTTTTCTTTTTTTTAAACATCTTTATTGGAGTACAATTGCTTTGCAATTGTGTGTTAGTTTCTGTTTTATAACGAAGTGAATCAGCTATACATATACATGTATCCCCATATATATCTCCTCCCACTTGCGTCTCCCTCCCATCCTCCCTATCCCACCCCTCTAGGTGGTCACAAAGCACTGAGCTGATCTCCCTGTGCTATGCGGCTGCTTCCCACTAGCTATCTATTTTACATTTGGTAGTGTATATATGTCCATGCCGCTCTCTCACTTCTATACACACCCTTTTGATTGTTTCTGTTAGTTTCTTAAATTTAATTCATTTAAAAATAGGTCAATTCATATGATTCAAAATTCAATGAGTGTGAAAGGATATCTTCCTGGTATCCCTGTCCCTCAGCCACTATTTTTCCTCCCTGGAATCAATGAAAATCAACACTTTCTTGCATATCATGTCAGAGATAGTTTATGCGTATGCAAGCAAAAAAATATATATATATATATATGCACACACACACATATGTATATAAATTCTCTGGTTTCAACTCCTTTTTTCAATTGACACAATATTTCAGAGGTTGTGTCATGTCAATAAATCAAGAGTTTTTTCATTCTTTTTATGACTGTACAGTATTTCCATCTCTAGATTACCATAATTTGTTTAACCAGACCCTTTGTGATAGCTATAAACGTTATTTACAATATTTTGCTTTCACTAACAATGCCGGAATAGAGAATTTTGATTGCGTGTCATCCGACGGTGGTGGTTTTGAAATGTGTCACCTTGATTAGGCTGAACCGTGGGCTTCACAATTCCCTGTCATGTATGTTTCCTGCAGGGTGGATCACAGAAGACATTTTGGTCACATGAGATTGGAGGACAGATGTAAAGATGTAAATGCTTGTTTTGACCTTGGAAGGTGAGGGCAGGACCACCGTGTGCTTTTGTAGCTCACAAGACTTGTGGCTCATCTGTGGGCTGACCTCCTTGGAGTGAAGAGGTGGGCTGTAGCCACTCTCAGCTTAGAAAAAATTCTGTCATGTTTTCCCATCTGCTTTTACAGCTTGCTTTTCTGTATTTAAATATGTAGCCCCTTTGGAATTTGTCCATTTGTTTACCCAGTAATTCCAAGGCCATTTATTGAATACTCTGTATTTTCCCCATTGATTTTAATGCCATCTTCACCATATTATACATATTATATTATACTATACATTCCTATATGTATTTGGGTCTGTTTCTAAACTTTCTCATCCTTTCTACTGATTTGTGTATAACAATTTATTTATTGAAATTTACAACATTAAAAAATATCTAATTGGTCCAATCCCCCTTAATTACTTGTTTTTCAAAATGTTAGTGGCAAATCTTGTTTTTTCCTTCCCGTTTTATTGGGATGTAATTGACATGCAGCTGTATATTTATGTACAGCATAATGATTCGACTCATATACATCATGCAATGATGACCACAGTAAGTTTAGTGAGCATCTATCATCTCATATAGATACAAAATAAAAGAAAAAGAAAAAATTTTTTTCCTTGTGATGAGAACTCTTAGGATTTACTTTCCTAATGACTTTCATATATAACATACAGCAGTGCTAATTATATTTATCATGTGTTTCATTACACCCCTAGTACTTATTTATCTTATAACTGGAAGTCTGTACTTTCGACTGCCTTCATCCAATTTCCCCTCCCCCAACTAGTAGCCAGAAATCTGATCTCTTTTTCTCTGAGTCTGTTTGTTTTGATGTGTAATTGACCTATGACACTATGTTAGTTCCTTTTGTACAACATAGTGATTCAGTATTTCTATACATTTCAAATGATCACCATAAGTCTAGTTACCATCTGTCACCACACAAAGATATCACATAGTTGTTGGCTATATTCCCCACACTGTACACTTCATACCCGTCACTCCTTTACTTTGTAACTGAAGTTTGAACCCTCATCGATTTCTTTCCTCCCCCTTCCCCTCTGGCAACCACCTGTTTGCTCTCTGTATCTATTACTCTGCTTCTGTTTGTTCATTTGTTTTGCTTTTTAGATGCCACATATAGGTGAAATCATAATGGTATTTGTTTTTCTCTGTCTTTTATACAAGGTTTAGACTCAACTTCTCGAATTTAAAAATTCATTTAAAAATTTTATTGGAATTATGTTAAATTTATAGAGACTTGATATCTGTATGATATTGAGTCTTCCCAGCTAAGAATAGTACACTTTTCACTTGGTCAGCTTTTCGTTTGTGTCCAAAAGTAAATTTAAAAATTTTCTTTGTAGAAACTGCACATTTATTGGTAAGTTTATTTCTAGCTATTTTATCTTTTTGTGGGACAATTGAAATGTCTGTCTTTTCTTTCATTATACTTTCCTCCAATTGGCTATAATTTATACATTTTTTTTCCCCAGTTGGGCTCTTAGGCGGGACCCACCTGAAGTGTTCCAGCCTAGTAATCGTTGCTTTTTTTTTTTTTTTTTTTTTTTCTTGGTAAGTTTCCTAGGCAGCCTTGAGAACAGTAAATTAATACTACAGCTCTCTTCCAAATTTCTCTCTTAGCCACTCAGTTTCAAAATTCCTCAGTAAGGTCACAGATGGTGTCCCTCTTTGCTGGTATTTTAGTCAAATCAAGGTTTTTGTTTATGCTTTTTTTCTTCAAGCCAAATAGTGGAGATATTTTTGGTAAAACTGGAGTTTGATCTCATCAAGTCTCCAGGCCAAGCACTCAGGAAGCAGTCCGGCAGCGCTCTTACCTGTTCCGAGGACCCCACTGGTGTGGATGATTGTATGTCTGTAGAAATTGCTAAGGCCATATTCTCATGCCCTCTTGTGAACTGATACAACTCTGCAGTGCTGGGAGTACAAAAATCACTATGCTTTCAGCATATTAATTCATTAGAAATGGTTAGAACAGCAAGGGATTTTTGAGATCAGGCATCTAGTCTAAAGCTTTCATTTTATAGATGAAGAAGGCCAAGGTAGTTGAAAAGTGATGATGAATTAAAATTGCAGACTTTGGATGCCAGAGTGGGTGCCGTCTTTTCCAACTTACACTGTCTTTTCTCCTTTAACTTAAAATGTCTCAACACTTCAGAGGAGCATCTACAATAGTCACTGTTTCCACCATAAGCACCAGAGTGAAAACACCTGGTCAAGACATCCCACCTTCACTGATATTCAGGCCAGGAGCTGTGTTTGACCCTGTTTGTCCATCTCCAGACCTTTGTGCTAATCCAGCAGTTCTCAGAATGTGGTCTGGGGACCCCTGTGAGATTGCAAGACCCTTTCAGGAAGTTTTCAAGGTTGAAACTATTCTTATAATAATATTACAACATTATTTGCCTTTTGCTCTCATTTGCTCAGGAACATTTTCCAGAATTTTCCAAGAAAGTATACTTAGGATATAAATATGTGCATTTTCAGACATTAACTAAGTTTGTTCTCAGTACTTTTGCTGAGCTCTTACTACTTCAGTTATACTTGCTATAATGTCTTTAATCTCATTATTGTCAAAACAATTGTTATTTTGAAATCCTGAAGTTTGTCTCCAGCCTATGTGGAAACTAAGTAAGCACATTTTGTTGTCTTGATTTGCAATCATTTTTTTTTGAGATTTTTAAATATCGAAGTATAATTAATGTACAATATTACAAAAGTTACAGGTGAACAATGTAGTGATTCATAACTTTTAAAGGTTAGACTCCATTTATAGTTACTGTAAAATATTGGCTCTATTGCAATCATATTTTTAAATATTAAAAACTTTTCTAAAATTTTAAACATTTTGTAAAACTATTTTGAAATTTAATAAAATTTTATTCTAAAATAAAAGAAAATTTATTTATAATATATCTTTCTTATTTTTAAAGGTGAATGGTTACTTTCTCAGCCCACAGCTTCACGATCTGCATATAGTCATTTCTCTGGCTCAGAAGGCAGGAACTTTCAAAGAAAAAGGGTGAAATTGTGAATAAGAAATAAAAATATGGTGAATATTACCTTTTCCTTGGTTGTATACATGTTAATAATTCATTATTATTTCTGAAAGTATTACAGTGAGTGACTTCTAGTTTCCAGTCCAGCAGGATCTTAGAAGTGATCACGCCATCCTAACAACAAGAACAAAGCTGAACAAACTGAAAAATCAGCAACTCTTCTTAGATCTGTCGTCAGAGCAGTGAAGTCACAGGGCAAACAGCTGTCCAGAAATTTAAAGAGACAAACAGGTAAATGGAGAGAATCACGATTTACCAGATCTGAAACCCCCTGGCAGAAAACTCCGTGGGAAGTAGTGCCCAGGTAGGGAAACCTGAACTGTAATTGATGAATTGCTGGAGACTCAGAGGGGACAGTCTGAGAGTTAAAAACTGCAGGAGGATCCAGTCATAGGGGGTCCCCACGATTTTGTGAGTTTTACCGCTAGGAGCTCACAGGGAATATCAGAAAAAATTCCCTTGTGCTTCCACAAGGGGGAAGGGAAAAGTAACCATTTTGACAAACCCAGAGAATTCTGTTCTTCTTAACATGGTCTTCCCTTGGGAGAAACTATTTATCCAGAGATAGAAACTTCCAAAAATGAACAACAAAGAGAAAAAAGACTGAAAAATACAGAATATCCAAGAACTGTGAGACAACTACAAAAGGCCTAACATATGTATATATTGTGGGAATGCCAGAAGGAGAAGAAAGAGAGAAAGGAACAGAACCAATATTTGAAGTAATAATGAATGAGAATTACTTCAAATTAACATCAGACACCAAAACACAAACCAGGAAGCTCAGAGAACACCAAGCAGAATAAATGCCCCCAAAACTACACATAGGCATATCATATTCAAACTGCAGAAAACCAAAGATAAAGAAAAAATCTTGAAAGAAGGTAGAAGATAAAAAAGCTTACCTATAGAGGAACAAAAATAAGAATTACATCTGGCTTCACCTCAGGAACCATGCAAACAAGAAGAGAGTGGAGTAAAATATTAAAGTGTTGAGAGAAAAGAAAACCCACCAACCAAGAATACTGTACCCTGTAAAATTATCCTTCAAAAGTAAGAGAGAAATAAAGACTTTCTCAGATAAAAATTGGGGAAATTTGTTTCCAGTAGACCTGCCTTGCAAGAAATGTTAAAAGAAGTTCTTAATGTAGAAGGAAATTGGTATAGATCAAAAACTCAGATCTAGATAAAGAAGAGCATTGGAGAAGGAATAAGTGAAAGCACAATTAAAACTTTACTTTTCTTAATTGATCTAACAGATGACAGTTTGTTCAAAATAACAGTACCAAAATGTATTCAGTTATGTATGCTTATATGCATAATATAACACTCCTTTGTCAGAAATGGACTCCAGCTGGGAGAAAATCACTAAGGATACAGTTGAACTCAGCACCATCAATCAACTGGATATAACTGACATCTATAGACTGCTTCACCCAACAACAGCAAGTTACACATTTTTCTCAAGTTCACATGAAACATTCAGCAAGATAAACCACATTCTGGGCCATAAAACACACCTTAACAAATTGAAAAGAACAGAAATCATACAGTGTGTACTCTCAGACCACAGTGGAATTAAGCTAGAAATCAGTAGCAGGAAGATAGATGAAAAAATCCCCAAACTCTTGGAGATTAAACAACACACGGGTCAAAGAAGAAATCTCAAGAGAAAATTTTAAATTTTGAACTAAATAAAAAATAAAACATTACAATTTTAATATATCGTGAAAGCAGTGCTTAAAGGGAACATTATAGCATTGAACACATATATTAGAAAAGAAGAGATTTCTAAAACCAGTCATTTAAGCTTCTCTTATAGGAAACTAGAAAAAGAAGAGCAAATTAAATCCAAGGTAAACAGAAGAAAAGAAATAATAAAAATTAGAACAGAAATTAATGAAATTCAAAACAGGAAATCAAGAGAGAAAATCAATAAAACCTAAAGCTGGTTCTTTGGAAAGATCAATAAAGTGGATAAACTTCTTGCCAGGCTAACTAAGAAAAAAAGTGAGGACACAAATTATTAATAACTGAAAGAAAAGAGGAGACATTACTAAAGATTTCATGGACATGAAAAAGAATAAGGAATATGATGAATAACTCTGTGCCTACAAATTTGATAATCTAGATGAAATGGACCTTGAAGACACAATCTGCCAAAACTCACGCAGAAGAAATAGGCCACCTGATAGGCCTATGTCTATTAAGGAAATCAAATCAATAATTAATGATCTTCCAAAACAGAAAGCACCAGGTCCAGATGGGTTCACTGGTGAATTCTACCACACATTTAAGGAATAAATTATACTAATTGCTTACAATCTCTTTCAGAGGACAGAAGCAGAGGAAATATTTCCTAATGTATTCTATGGAGCCAGAATTACCCTAATACCAAAACCATCACATGGCTAAAAAAGAAAAATCACAAGATCATATCAATAAATGCAAAAAGCATTTAACAAAATCCATTCCCATTCATGATAAAAAAGAAAAACTCTCAGAAAACTAGGAATAGAGGGGAACTGCCTTGGCTTGATGAAAAAATATCTACAAAGAACCTACAGCTAACATCATACTTGATGGTGAGAAACTCAAAGCTTTCCCACTAAGATCAGGAATAAGGCAAAGACATCACCTCTTATCACTGCTTTTTAAACATCATACTGGAAATCCTAGCTAAGCAATAAGACAAGAAATGGAAAATAAAAGGTATGCAGATTGAGAAGGAAGAAATTAAAGTGTCTTTGTTCACAGATGACATGATCGTCTACATAAACAATGTGAAAGAATCAACAAAAAACTCCTGGAACTAATAAGTGATTATAGTAAGGTTGCAGGATACAGGGTAAATGTACAAAAGCCAAGTGCTTTCCTACATACCAACAACGAACAAGTGGAATTTGAAATTAAAGCACATTACCATTTACATTAGCACCCCAAAAATAAAATTTTAGGTATAAATCTAACAAAATATATTCAAGATCTATTTGAGGAAAACTACAAAACTCTGATGAAAGATATCAAAAATGAACTAGAAAAAAACAGAGAGATATTCTGTGTTCATGGATAGGAAAACTCATTGTTGTCAAGATATCTTCCCAATTTGATCTACAGATTCAGTGCAACCCCAATCAAAGTTCCAGCAAGTTATTTTGTGGATATTGACAAACTGATTCTAAAGTTTATATAGAGAGACAAAAGTCCCAGAAGAGCCAACTCAATATTGAAGAAGAACAAGAAAGTCAGACTGACGTTACATTATTTTAAGTTTTACTATAAAGCTTCAGTATTCAAGACAGTGTGATTATTGGTGAAAGAATAAGCAAATAAATCAATAGCATAGAACAGCAGCCCAGAAGCAGACTCGCATAAATATGGTCAACTGGTCTGGTGAAGAAGCAAGGCATTACAATGAAGCAAATATAGTCTCTTCAACAAATGGTGCTGGAACAACTGGACACCCACATGCAAAAAAAAAAAAAAAAAAAACCATCTAGATACAGACCTCACACCCTTCACAAAAATTAACTCATAATGGAGCATAGTCCTAAATGTATCGTACAAAACTGTAAAACTTGTAGACATACCATAGGAGAAAACCCAATGACCTTGGGTATGGTGATGACTTTTTAGAGACAACACCAAAGACATGATTTATGAAAGAAGTAATTGATAAGCTGGACTTCATTAAAGTTAAAAACTTCTGCTCTGTGAAAGACACTGTTAAGAGAATAAGACAAGCCACAAACTAAAAGAAAATATATACAAATGACACATCTGATAAAGGACTGTTCTCCAAAATATACAAAGAACTCTTAACACTCAACAATAAGAAAACAAACAACCCGATTTAAAAATGGGCAAAAGACCTGAACAGACACCTCCACTAAAGATATACAGATGGCAAGTAAGCACATAAAAAGATGTTCAACATCGTATGTTATTAGGGAATTACAAATTAAAACAACAGTGAGTTACCACTATAAACCTGTTATAATGGCCAAAATCCAAAAGACACCAAATGCTGGCAAAGACGTTGAGCAACAGGAACTCCCGTTCACTGCTGGTGGAAATGCAGCATGGTACAGCCACTTTGGAGGACAGTTTGGCAGTTTCTTATAAAACTAAACATACTCTTACCACATAATCCAACAGTGGCACCCCTTGGTATTTATCCTAATGGACTGAAAACTTATGTCCACATGAAAACCTTCACATGGATGTTTATAGCAGCTTTATTCATAAGTGCCAAAACTTGGAAGCAAGCAAGATGTCCTTCAGTAGGGGACTGGATAAACAAACTGTGGTACACCCAGACAATGGAGTATTATTCAGGGCTAAAAAGAAATGAGCTGTCAAGTCCTGAAAAGACATGCAGGAAACTTAAATGCATATTACTAAGTGAAAGAAGCCAATCTGAAAAGTCTACAAACTATATGATTCTAACTATATGACATTCTGGAAAAGGCAAAACTATGGAGACAGTAAAAAGATCACTGGTTGCCAGGAGTGAAGGGGAGCAGAGGAATGAATTAGCAGAGCACAGAGGATTTTTAGGACAGAGAGACTATTCTGTATGTTACTACAGTGGTGGATGCATGTAATTTACATTTATCAAGATCCATACGATGTACAGCACCAAGAGTAAACCCTAATGTAAATTATGGACCTTGGGTGATAATGATGTGTCTACATAGGTTCATTGGTTGTAACGCACATCCACTCTAGTTCAAGATGTAGATAGTGGAGGAGGTTGAGTGTGTGTGGATGTGGTGTATATAGGAACTCTCTATAATTTCTGGTCAAGTTTGCTGTGGACCTAAAATCGCTCTAAAAAATAAAGTTTATTAATTAAAGGAAAGAGTATTATGATGCCAATTAAGTTGTAGTATCACTTGGAGACCAGTCACTCAACATTTACAGAAAAAGGAATTGAACGTTTTAAATGTAGGTGTGATGAGCTCTTTAAAAGTGAAAAGTTATTTGTTACAGATTTTCACATTAGAAATGAGAAAACCTCTAAAACAACCTACAAGGTAAGTTATCTTACTATGTTGGCTGAAGAAGTGCACACCATAGCTGAAAGGCTTACAAAAGGTTTACAGTTGACAATGCTGAATGCCTGCAGAATGAAGTCCATAGAGAAATCATGGTAGTGCCACTTTCCAATGACACAGTAACTAGTTATATGAAAGTTTGGGCTACCGATGTGATAAATGAATTCTCATGTGCAGAAATTGTACTTTTGCTTTATCAATGGGACAAATCTATAGATGTGGCTGGGTTTGCTGTTTTGCATGTTTTAATCCATTATCAGCCCCAGCTAATAAACACTGAAGATCTTTCATGGGAACACGTGGCAACAAACACAAAGAGCTGAAGAACCTTTCTGACAACAAACTTGTTGCTTGGCAGGAAACACGAAACGTTGAATACCTTTTTTGAGGCTCATGGTTTATCCTGGAACAAGTCTGTTGACATTTGCACAGATGACGCAAAAGCCAAGGTGAGTAAAACTACTGGCACCTTAGCACGAATCGAGGCAGTGGCATTAAATTGTACTGTCTTTGTATTCTTCACCACGCAGTTACAAAACAAAACAAAACAGTTTCATTTAGGAAAGTCCTTGATAAACCTGTAAAACTTGTTAATCTCATCAGACCTCAACTCCTTGAATACTCATCGTTTTCGTATTTCTCCCCAACAAAATGGGGAGCACTTGTGTTGCAAAGTGAAGTATGGCGTTTGTCTCAAAGAAAAGCTCCTGTCAACTGCTTCATTTGTGATCTGAGCAAGCTGCTTTTGTCATGGAACACCATTTTTACTTGAAAGAACAGCAGGAGGACAAATCATGATTATTCAGACTTGGGTATTTGGCTGACATTGTGTTGGAAATAAAGAGTGAGCCCTTTATTTCAAGGAAAACATTGACACTTCTTTTCTTGCCAATGATAAGACTGAACGTTTAGGGGAAAATTAGAATACTGTAAAACTTGAATTCACCACCATATGTTTGACAGCTTCCGGATACTTTCTTTATATGTTATGTGATGACATTAATGAATTATTTTGTATTGTTTGAAGTATGTCAACATTGAGAAGATCTGCATAACTCAGTAAACCAATATTTTCCAAATGAAAAAAAATGTGTGAAGTTACAAAGATATTCATGAGTAAAATATCCATTCAAAGTGTCAAATAGACTGATGGATTTTAATGTAACCATTAAGATGGTATGGTGTGATGAATTGGGAGACTGGGATTGACATATATACACTAATATGTATAAAATGGATAACTAATAAGAACCTGCTGTATAAAAAAATAAATAAAATAAAATTCAAAAATAAAAAAAAAAGATGTTATAAAAGTTTCATTAGTTTAGTTTCTGATTCCACATTGTAAGTAACATTTAAATGCTATCACTTGTCGAGTTTTGGTGTAGCATCAAAGAATATCCATAATTATCTGAAAAAACTATTAAAATACTCCTCCCTTTCTTGTTTATCTGTATGAAGCTAGAGTTTCTTCATATACTTCAACCAACACAACACAACAGAGTGAATGCAGAAGCAGATATGAGAGCTGTCTTCTATTAACTCAGACATTAAAGAGATTTGTAAAAAATGTAAAACAACTAAATTTTCTTTTGTTCTGGAAAATATAGTTTAAAGTATAGCTTAAGAAATGTCCTTGTCTTATAATATAATGGGATTATTATTTTATTAAGGAATAAATACATACCAAACATTGGAGAATTACTGTGCTACTCTATTCCTCTGCACAGCACTTATCACATACCTACCAATCCAATAAAATTGGTCATGAATACTCAAGGTTGTTTGAATTGCCTAAGCTTTCCTCATTTACTCACACTAGTCCTTATTCTGGCTCCACCTCTAGCCGATTACAAACTTTTGGCCCCATTTTCTACCGCCCAACTCTGGACACACCTGTGGCAGCCACCCCCCACCTCCCTCCATCTAACAGAACCCAGTTTTCTTTCCCCCTCCTCTGAGTGGCCTTGACCTTCAGAGCAGTCCAGGGCCCTCTCCAGCCCCAAGGGGGCACCTTAGTTTCGTCTAACCCAATATGGCTGTCTCATTCCCTTTGCAAAATCATTGGTTTAAGCGTGGCTGTGAGACCATGAGATGTGAGAAATCTTCTGAGGACCCTGGGAAGGTTTCCTCAGTCTTAAAATGGGACATAAGACAGGGTTGATTCCCTCCTTCTGCCTGGATATTGTTGATATATGAAGCCCAGAACCACTGCAGCCATTTGGGGCCCATGAGGAGAATCAGCCTAGCAAACAAGCCCGTGTGTGGAGGATGACTGAACATAAAGATAGAGGCGATTTGGCCCCGATGACGTTGCTGTTCTATAAACGAGCCCTGCCGCTGCCCAGTCTCTAGAGCTCCAACTAGGAGCTCTTATATTTCCTATTGAGAATTTACCTTTTCTTTAGCTGAAAATATCCAAACCCCTCTGGACATTCATGCAAGTTATTTCTCCTTGCCTCTGCCCACTCCCATCAGCTCTCCACTCTCCGGTTTCCTTCGGTGAGAAGACATTCTAGAAGAGCAAAAGGCACAAGCTTTAGACCCAGACTGCCCAGGCCCAAAGCTGGCTTGGTCACATCCTAACTGGTGAGAGAAGGCAATTTATTGAATCTGCTGGGCCTTGGTTTCCTCATTTGTGAAAGGTGGCTAATAGGAGGGCTACATTCCATGAGTTTAAGCAGGGGGGACTAAAAGAGCTAATACTTTTAAAGCATCTGGAACAGTTTTCACTTTCTTGAAATCCATCAAAGGAGGATTCAAACAAGGTGAACTTTTAGTGAATGGCATGCATTTTTGCTCACAGATTTCATTTAGACCAAAATATTAGGTTGGACCATATGAAGTTACCAGTAACCCACTGTTTCTGACTTACAAAAATGGCAGTTTCACATGGTTCAATCTACTACCCCTGGAAACTATGCTTCAAAGCTGTGAAAGAAAGCTCTCTTCTCTTCTGGAAAAGAAGAGCAGCT
This sequence comes from Balaenoptera physalus, assembly GCF_965194825.1. Lineage (NCBI taxonomy): Eukaryota > Metazoa > Chordata > Mammalia > Artiodactyla > Balaenopteridae > Balaenoptera > Balaenoptera physalus. The sequence continues at coordinate 8,100,066 of NC_138902.1, forward strand.
CCAGAAGCAGGTCCACAAAGGACAGGACATTGGAGATTAAACTAGGGGCTGCCAGGGAGTTCCCTTCTATTATAAGCAGGCAGCAGAGGCCGAAAATCAAAGCAAGTAAATGGATTACGTGTATTTAATTTGAAAACAGTACAGTGCTATCTAAAATTATTATAAAAATATTGTTTATCATATAAGCAATCTTTAGTGCCTCATCCATGAAAAAGATACATTTTAATAGTAATATATTTTACATTTCAGTTTTTCACTTGAAAAGACCAAAATGTAAAGGAATTCATTGGCTGCCGGTAGACATTGTGACTTTTATTCATCTCATGATCCTGGGCAAGTCACATGGTCTGGAGTAAAATATGGGTTCTTAAGCTTTGGAGAGTCTGAGGCTTCAGGTGTCTTTCTCACTAAACTGGTTTAAATTTTAATTAGAGGATAATTCCATACTAAGAAATGTGGCCTTTTGACACCCTCCCCGGGGGATAATAACATACCAGCTGCCAGCTACAAGGAACTTGATTTTTTTCAAAACACCGGGCATTTGGCAAAGGCAGTGCTGAGCCACTCACCACGGCTCTCCACAGAGGCCGAGTGCGGGGGCTGCTCTGCCCTATTTCATAAGTGGAAGCGTCACAAATTGGAGCCGGACAAGACGGCCCAGAAAAAGAATGTGGTGGCCCCATGGTCCCTCACAGTCTGTTTCCTCTAAGAAGGAGCGGGCGCCACCAGGTTTCCAGGCAACGTCCCTCCCCTCTGATGCCTGCAGGAGAGACCAGGCTCCCAGGTGCGCCCCCCATCAGGGAGCAAGGTGATGGAGTCAGGGAGGAGCGTCCATGCGGCAGGGGATGGGGGAAGACGTGGGAACGCCCACACAGAAGTGGACACGCTCTGTTCAGAAGGTCACTTTCTGCTCGGGGGATCGCGTCTCTGCTGTGGAATTCTGATGTGGGCCTATTGAGGCCCATGGAAACCACCCCACAGAGACCTGGCGTGGGTCGTGGATGCGAACTACCCTTGAACCAGGAGCAGAGCCAGCTCGGGAGCTCCCTGGTGGTCTGAGCCCTGACCCAAATCTCCCTTTTGTTCCCCAAATGGTTTGTATCCCAAGCTCTGGGAGGCAAACGTAAGCACTGCTAAATGGGAAATGGAACTCCACACTTTGACTCAAGGCCTGGCCTTAAGGACGGACACCCTGAGCCCAGTGTCAAGGTACCTGGGCTCCTTTTGGAGCAGCCTTGGCTGAGTGGGCTGCCAAGAGGCTGCCCAAAGCTTGGCTTCCTCGTTGGCTGTCTGTGTAGGACTCCTGTGCTTACCTTTCTCCTTCTGTCCTCCCTCCCCACCCCTCCCCTGGCCCCATGAGAGTAGTTACCTCTGGGGAGGGCCGGGAACATGACCTGGGAAGGAAAAAAGCCACCTCAACTTTATTTGCCATCTTCCATTTCTTTTATAAAATTAAAGGTCCCTGCAAACTTTTTTTTTTTTTTTTTTAAAGTGATGCTGTATAGAACACCATGTTTTTTGTTTGTTTGTTTTAAATTTTTATTTATTTATTTATTTATTTTTTTGGCTGTGTTGGGTCTTCGTTTCTGTGCGAGGGCTTTCTCTAGTTGTGGCAAGCGGGGGCCACTCTTCATCGCGGTGCGCGGGCCTCTCACTATCGCGGCCTCTCTTGTTGCGGAGCACAGGCTCCAGACGCGCAGGCTCAGTAGTTGTGGCTCACGGGCCTAGTTGCTCCGCGGCATGTGGGATCCTCCCAGACCAGGGCTCGAACCCGTGTCCCCTGCATTGGCAGGCAGATTCTCAACCACTGCGCCACCAGGGAAGCCCCCTGCAAACTTTTTATGACAAAATATTAACGTGATATTTTAGGGAGTGACTTAATTACTCCGTATTTTTCTGAATCTTTAAATTTAATACAGTATTTCAACTGTTAACAGTGGTGAAATGAATAGTGATACCCTTTTTCTCCTTTTATGTATTTCTCACATTTCTTCTAATGAGCATGTTTTTCTTTTCTGATTGAAAAAATCTTTTTTAACTGTGTTGAGCAGTTGTTTACATAGGCGCTGTGAGATTGGTGCTCTGTGGAGAATTACTGGGACATGGGCTTGTGCTTTATTAGGAGATGATGCTGTAGGACACAGCCTTTGTACAGTGTCATCGGGGAGCAGAATAAAGACATTTAACCATAGAACGACACTATAGTGTGTTGGACTCCGACCAGGTCAAAGGTAAGTACATAGGGGGCATGAGGGGAGGGCACTACTTTCAGCTTGCATTTCACTCAGAAAGTTAGTCCATCATCCAAAAGAAGGTTGCAATAGTCCCTCCTCTGGGGAGGAGCAGAGCTATGGTCCTGCACAGAGGGAGGAGCCTTCCCAGGACAGGCAATCAGGAGCCACATTAGCAGCAGATGGACAGTGTGGGAAGCTGAGAATCAGGTCAAAGTGGAACCAGGGCTCTTTGCTTAAGGACTAAGGCTCTCATCATTCGCTCAGTGAGGAGGCCCGGAAGGTCACAGCAAAGCTTCGTGGCATACTCTTTTTATCTCGTATATGAGAATACCTGAGTGTGTGCAGGAAAATCCACGTGGTGCATTCGATAGCAGAGTGTGTGGAAGTTCACTTTCAGCAATACTTTTGTTACTTTAAGGCAGTTTCAAAGAATCTGGCCAGGTTCTGTTGAAGCTTTGACTTCCCCCGTCAGAATGCAGCTTCTGAAGGGAGGATTCTGGGAAGATGGTGGAGGAGGAAGCACCAGGAATCTGTCTCTCCACCCAGACAACAACTACAATGGCAGAATCAACCTGATGTAGCTATTTTGGAACTCTGGAGTCTGTTGAAGGCTTGCAACTTCTGGCAGAAGGCTTGGAGGCAAATTGCAGTCAATTGCAGCCAACTTCAGCTCCTGACTCGTTAGCAGTTACCCATCCCCACTCCCAGACACATGGCAAGAGGCTGTGCAGCTTGCACACAACTTGTGGGAGCTAGAGTGGGCAAAAGGACCCTGTCCCCCAAATACTGGGGACCTGTGCTCTGACTGCTGACCACAGAGGTGCAGACAAAGAGGGTGAAGCCATTGCTGTTGCACCTCCCCTCATTGGTTCATATCCCTCCCCCTTCAGGTTGAAGTGAATGCCAGAAGATTTAAAGGGCCACTGCGCTTTCCCCCTCCCATCATTTTTTGCTTTTCCTTTTTTGGGAGCCTGAACTTAAAGACTAGGACATTCAAAAACAGCTGAATATGCAGAGAAAATTTAAAAGTGACTGTGCATGCTCAGGGAAATGCTCAGAAAAGACCTGAGAAGACATTACGTTTACAACTCAGGGTGATCCTTGGCACAGAGACAGCTTATAACAGTCAAAAAACGACAACAAAAAACATCAAACCCTGGGAGAGGGGGACAATCTGAAAGTTTCCAGAGTTACCACATCATTAGATTAAAATGTCCAGTGTTTAATACAAAATCACAAGGCCCATTCAAACAAAGGGGAAAAAAAAATCAACAGAAACTGTCCTTGAAAAAGACCTAATGGCAGATATACTAGACAAAGACTTTAAAACAACCATCTTAAAGATGCTCAAAGAACTAAAGGAAGATGTGGAGAAAGTCAAGAAAATAATGTGTGAACAAAATGAAAACATCAATAAAGAGATAGGAAACACAAAAAGAAACCAGAAAGAAATTCTGGAGCTGAAAAGTACAATAACTGAAGTGAAAAATACACTAGAGACGTTCAAAGGCAGATCTGAGCAGGCAGAAGGAAGAATCAGTGAACTTGAAGATAAGACAATGGAAATTATCAAGGCTGAAGAACAGAAAGAAAGAAGATTAAAGAAAAGTGTGACACGCCACTATCAAGAGGACCAACATACACATTGTGGGAATCCCAGTAAAAGAAGAGAAAGAGAAAGGGGCAGAGAGAATATCTGAAGAAATAATGACTTAAAATTTCCCAAATTTGATAAAAGACATGAATATAAACATCCAAAAAGCTCAATGAATTCCAAGTAAGATGAAGTCAAAGAGACCCACACAGTCTCATTATAATCAAACTTTCAAAAGACAAAGGGGAAATCTGGAAAGCAGCAAGGTAAGTGAATAGTCACATACAAGGGGATCCTCAATAAGATTATCTGCAGATTTCTCATCAAAAAGTTTGGAGGCGACCAGAGCCTCCCACCCAGCCTCTTAGATAGCCTCAACCACCAGAGGGCAGACAGCAGAATCAAGAAAAACTACAATCCTGCAGCCTGTGGACCAAAAACCACAGTTACAGAAAGATAGACAAGATGAAAAGGCAGAGGGCTATGTACCAGATGAAGGAACAAGAAAAAACCCCAGAAAAACAACTAAATGAAGTGGAGATAGGCAACCTTCCAGAAAAACAATTCAGAATAATGATAGTGAAGATGATCCAGGACCTCGGAATAAGAATGGAGGCAAAGATTGAGAAGATGCAAGAAATGATTAACAAAGACCTAGAAGAATTAAAGAACAAACAAACAGAGATGACCAATACAATAACTGAAATGAAAACTACACTAGAAGGAATCAATAGCAGAATAACTGAGGCAGAAGAACGGGTAAGTGACCTGGAAGACAGAATGGTGGAATTCACTGCTGCGGAACAGACTAAAGAAAAAAGAATGAAAAGAAATGAAGACAGCCTAAGAGACCTCTGGGACAACATTAAATGCAACAACATTCGCATTATAGGGGTCCCAGAAGGTGAAGAGAGAGAGAAAGGACCAGAGAAAATATTTGAAGAGATTATAGTCGAAAACTTCCCTAACATGGGAAAGGAAATAGCCACCCAAGTCCAGGAAGCACAGAGAGTCCCATACAGGATAAACCCAAGGAGAAACACGCCGAGACACATAGTAATCAAAGTGGCAAAAATTAAAGACAAAGAAAAATTCTTGAAAGCAGCAAGGGAAAAACGACAAACAACATACAAGGGAACTCCCATAAGGTTAACAGCTGATTTCTCAGCAGAAACTCTGCAAGCCAGAAGGGAGTGGCATGATATACTTAAAGTGATGAAAGGGAAGAACCTACAACCAAGATTACTCCACCCGGCAAGGATCTCATTTAGATTTGATGGAGAAATCAAAAGCTTTACAGACAAGCAAAAGCTAAGAGAATTCAGCACCACCAAACCAGCTCTACAACAAATGCTAAAGGAACTTCTCTAAGTGGGAAACACAAGAGAAGAAAGGGACCTACAAAAACAAACCCAAAACAATTAAGAAAATGGTCATAGGAACATACATATCGATAATTACCTTAAACGTGAATGGATTAAATGCCCCAACCAAAAGACATAGACTGGCTGAATGGATACAAAAACAAGGCCCATATATATGCTGTCTACAAGAGACCCACTTTAGACCTAGGGACACATACAGACTGAAAGTGAGGGGATGGAAAAAGATATTCCATGCAAATGGAAATCAGAAGAAAGCTGGAGTAGCTATACTCATATCAGATAAAATAGACTTTAAAATAAAGAATGTTACAAGAGACAAGGAAGGACACTACATAATGATCAAGGGATCAATCCAAGAAAAAGATATAACAATTATAAATATATATGCACCCAACATAGGAGCACCTCAATATATAAGGCAACTGCTAACAGCTATAAAAGAGGAAATTGACAGTAACACAATCATAGTGGGGGACTTTAACACCTCACTTACACCAATGGACAGATCATCCAAAATGAAAATAAATAAGGAAACAGAAGCTTTAAATGACACAATAGACCAGATAGATTTAATTGATATATATAGGACATTCCATCCAAAAACAGCAGATTACACGTTCTTCTCAAGTGCGCACGGAACATTCTCCAGGATAGATCACATCTTGGGTCACAAATCAAGCTTCAGTAAATTTAAGAAATTGAAATCATATCAAGCATCTTTTCTGACCACAACGCTATGAGATTAGAAATGAATTACTAGGGAAAAAAAACGTAGAAAATACAAACACATGGAGGCTAAACAATACGTTACTAAATAACCAAGAGATCACTGAAGAAATCAAAGAGGAAATAAAAAAATACCTAGAGACAAATGACAATGAAAAAACGACGACCCAAAACCTACGGGATGCAGCGAAAGCAGTTCTAAGAGGGAAGTTTATAGCTATACAAGCCTACCTAAAGAAACAAGAAAAATCTCAAGTAAACAATCTAACCTTACACCTAAAGAAACTAGAGAAAGAAGAACAAACAAAACCCAAAGTTAGCAGAAGGAAAGAAATCATAAAGATCAGAGCAGAAATAAATGAAATGGAAACAAAGAAAACAATAGCAAACATCAATAAAACTAAAAGTTGGTTCTTTGAGAAGATAAACAAAATTGATAAGCCATTAGCCAGACTCATCAAGAAAAAGAGGGAGAGGACTCAAATCAATAAAATCAGAAATGAAAAAGGAGAAGTTACAACAGACACCGCAGAAATACAAAGCATCCTAAGAGACTACTACAAGCAACTGTATGCCAATAAAATGGACAACCTGGAAGAAATGGACAAATTTTTAGAAAGGTATAACCTTCCAAGACTGAACCAGGAAGAAACAGAAAATATGAACAGACCAATCACAAGTAATGAAATTGAAACTGTGATTTAAAATCTTCCAACAAAAAAAAGTCCAGGACCAGATGGCTTCACAGGTGAATTCTATCAAACATTTAGAGAAGAGCTAACACCTATCCTTCTCAAACTCTTCCAAAAAATTGCAGAGGAAGTAACACTCCCAAACTCATTCTATAAGGCCACCATCACCCTGATACCAAAACCAGACAAAGACACTACAAAAAAAGAAAATTACAGACCAATATCACTGATGAATATAGATGCAAAAATCCGCAACAAAATACTAGCAAACAGAATCCAACAACATATTAAAAGGATCATACAATATCAATATACGCAATATATGCAAATCAATCAATGTGATACACCATATTAACAAATTGAAGAATAAAAACCATATGATCATCTCAATAGATGCAGAAAAAGCCTTTGACAAAATTCAACACCCATTTATGATAAAAACTCTCCAGAAAGTGGGCATAGAGGGAACCTACCTCAACATAATAAAGGCCATATATGACAAACCCACAGCAAACATCATTCTCAATGGTGAAAAACTGAAAGCATTTCCTCCAAGATCAGGAACGAGACAAGGATGTCCACTCTCACCACTATTATTCAACATAGTTCTGGAAGTCCTAGCCACGGCAATCAGAGAAGAAAAAGAAATAAAAGGAATACAAATTGGAAAAGAAGAAGTAAAACTGTCACTGTTTGCGGATGACATGATACTATACATAGAGAATCCTAAAACTGCCACCAGAAAACTGCTAGAGCTAATTAATGAATATGGTAAAGTTGCAGGATACAGAATTAATGCACAGAAATCTCTTGCATTCCTATACACTAATGATGAAAAATCTGAAAGAGAAATTATGGAAACACTCCCATTTACCATTGCAACAAAAAGAATAAAATACCTAGGAATAAACCTACCTAGGGAGACAAAAGACCTGTATGCAGAAAACTATAAGACACTGATGAAAGAAATTAAAGATGATACCAATAGATGGAGAGATATACCATGTTCTTGGATTGGAAGAATCAACATTGTGAAAATGAGTATACTACCCAAAGCAATCCACAGATTCAATGCAATCCCTATCAAATTACCAATGGCATTGTTTACGGAGCTAGAACAAATCATCTTAAAATTTGTATGGAGACACAAAAGACCCCGAATAGCCAAAGCAGTCTTGAGGCAAAAAAATGGAGCTGGAGGAATCAGACTCCCTGACTTCAGACTATACTACAAAGCTACAGTAATCAAGACAATATGGTACTGGCACAAAAACAGAAATATAGATCAATGGAACAAGCTAGGAAGCCCAGAGATTAACCCACACACCTATGGTCAACTAATCTATGACAAAGGAGGCAAAGATATACAGTGGAGAAAAGACAGTCTCTTCAATAAGTGGTGCTGGGAAAACTGGACAGCTACATGTAAAAGAATGAAATTAGAATACTCCCTAACACCATACACAAAAATAAACTCAAAATGGATTAGAGACCTAAATATAAGACTGGACACTATAAAACTCTTAGAGGAAAACATAGCAAGAACACTCTTTGACATAAATCACAGCAAGATATTTTTTGATCCACCTCCTAGAGTAATGGAAATAAAAACAAAAATAAACAAATGGGACCTAAGGAAACTTCAAAGCTTTTGCACAGCAAAGGAAACCATAAACAAGACGAGAAGACAACCCTCAGAATGGGAGAAAATATTTGCAAACGAATCAACGGACAAAGGATTAATCTCCAAAATATATAAACAGCTCATTCAGCTCAATATTAAAGAAACAAACACCCCAATCCAAAAATGGGCAGAAGACCTAAATAGACATTTCTCCAAAGAAGACATACAGACGGCCACGAAGCACATGAAAAGATGCTCAACATCACTAATTATTAGAGAAATGCAAATCAAAACTACAATGAGGCATCACCTCACTCCTGTCAGAATGGGCATCATCAGAAAATCTACAAACAACAAATGCTGGAGAGGGTGTGGAGAAAAGGGAACCCTCTTGCACTGTTGGTGGGAATGTAAATTGATACAGCCACTATGGAGAACAATATGGAGGTTCCTTAAAAAACTAAAAATAGAATTACCATATGACCCAGCAATCCCACTACTGGGCATATACCCAGAGAAAACCGTAATTCAAAAAGACACATGCACCCGAATGTTCATTGCAGCACTATTTACAATAGCCAGGTCATGGAAGCAACCTAAATGCCCATCAACAGACGAATGGATAAAGAAGTTGTGGTACATATATACAATGGAATATTACTCAGCCATAAAAAGGAACGAAATTGAGTCATTTGTTGAGAAGTGGATGGATCTAGAGACTGTCATACAGAGTGAAGTAAGTCAGAAAGAGAAAAACAAATATTGTATATTAATGCATGTATGTGGAACCTAGAAAAATGGTACAGATGAGCCGGTTTGCAGGGCAGAAGTTGAGACACAGATGTAGAGAATGGACATATGGACACCAAGGGGGGAAAACTGCAGTGGGGTGGGGATGGTGGTGTGCTGAATTGGGCGATTGGGATTGACATGTATACACTGATGTGTATAAAATGGATGCCTAATAAGAACCTGCAGTATAAAAAAACAAACAAACAAAACAACTAATACTAAACTTTCATTGGGTTATTTGTATGGAAATATGTTAATATAAATGTTTCAGACATTATATGAAATTTCTAAAAATCTTATATTTGTATGGAAATATGTATGGAAATATGTTAATATAAATGTTTCAGACATTACATGAAATTTCTAAAAATCTTATATTTGTATTTGTATGGAAATATGTATGGAAATATGTTAATATAAATGTTTCAGACATTACATGAAATTTCTAAAAATCTTATATGTTCTGGTATAATGTTATAAGTAATAATCCTAGTTATTACTTTAAAATGTATATCTCAGAAATAACTAATTTTCTTGTCAACTGCATTATTATGAACTTTCATCAAATCTTTAACAGTGGTCATTTTTAAGTCTTTTGTCATTTACAGACAGTTCTGGGTGTACTCTCATGCTTTTGCAAATATGTTCCTATAAAAGGCTTTCATCTTCAAGAAATTCATGGAAAAGACTCTGACAAGTACAGGTTTCTGGTAACTGACTGTACTGCTGAAGTGAATGAATAAGCATTTTCAGAACTCTAATGAAAAACTGATGAACTCATAAAAGTGCTAACAAAAGATCAAGATGAAAAAAAAATTAATTACATGGGACTGAGTGAACTGATGAGGATGAGTATAATTTTTGTGACTTTCTGTCTGAATTAAAAAAAAAAAAATCCCACAAGGACTCAGAGGCAAAGAATATACAAATCAATTTTCACTGAAAAAAAATAAAAATAAAAAAAAATAGCTAAGATGGTAAATTTTATGTTATGTTTATTTTAACAGAGTAAAGAAAAGGTATTTTTAAAAATTCAGCTTCTAAGAATGAATAAAACCAGGTCCCACCTTCCTGACTTATAGAATATTACTTCAGTAAAGCTTATTTCTCCCATCTGTGGTTCCAATTACAAAAAGGTCTTGTATATCTTCTAATTCCATCAGTTAACAGATACAGACAGAACACAAGTTGTGCACAGCAGGCACTGGATTAGACCCTAGGATGCTGTAATAAACAAAACAGGTATAGGTCCTGTCGTCTGGGAGGCATTCCTAAATGGGCATTGCTGTTCTTGCCTTTTATACAGTTGATCCTTGAACAATGCAAGGTTAGGAACTCCCCCACACCCAGTCAAAAACCACAATAATTTTACAGTCGGTCCTCCATATCCGAGGTTCCGCGTCCATAGATTCAACCAACTGTGGATTGTACAGTGCTGTAGGAAGCATTTAGTGAAAAAAATCCAAGTGTAAGTGGACCCACAACAGTTCAAACCGATGTTGTCCAAGGGTCAGCTGTACATTCTACCTGGCCCGTATCTAAGAGCTCAGAAGAATCTTGACGTTGTTAAGAACAAACTCTTTTCTCCATTATAGTTTATTTCTAGGTGAATCCAGCTGATATGTGCTGTGATGGTTAATTCTGTATGTCAGTTTCCCTAGGCCATGGTACCCAAGTATTTGGTCAAACATTATTCTAGATGTTTCTGTGAAGGTGTGTTTTGGATGACTAACATTTAATACTGTTAGAGAAATGCAAATCGAAACTATTGATACAATGTGGTACCACCTCACACCAGTCACAATGGCTATCATTGAAAAGTCTCCAAATAACAAATGCTGGAGAGGGTGTGGAGAAAAGGGAACCCTCGTGCACTGTTGGTGGGAATGTAAATTGGTGCAGCTACTATGGAGAGAAGTGTGGAGGTTCCTCAAAAAACTAAAAATAGAGTTGCCATACGATCCACCAATCCCACTCCTGGGCATATCCCCAGAGAAAACTATAATTTGAAAAGACACAGCCACCCCTATGTTCACAGCAGCACTATTTACAACAGTCAAGACATGGAAGCAACCTAAATGTCCATGGACAGATGAATGGATAAAGAAGATGTGGCACATATATACAATGGAATACTACTCAGCCATAAAAAAGAATGAAATAATGCCATTTGCAGCAACATGGATGGACCTAGAGATTATCATACTAAGCGAAGTAAGTCAGAAGGAGAAAGATAAATACTATATGATATCACTTATATGTGGAATCTAAAATATGATGCAAATCAACATATCTACAAAACAAAATCATATTTACAGATACAGAGAACAGACTTGTAATTGCCAAGGGAATGGTGGGGGAAGGAAGGATTGGGAGTTTGGGGTTAGCAGAGACAAATTATTATATATAAGATGGATAAACAACAAGGTCCTATGGTATAGCACAGGGAACTATATTCAGCATCCTGTGACAAATCATAATGGAAAAGAACATGAAAACTATATATATATATATATCTATATATATAGATATATATATCTGAGTCACTTTGCTGTATAGGAGAAATTAACACAACATTTTAAATCAACTATACTTCAATAACATTAAAAAGAAAACAATTTAATACTGTGAATTTTGAACAAAGTAGATTTTCCCCTGTAATTTGGTTGGGCCTCACCCAAACAGTTGAAGGCCATTATAGAACAAAGACTGACTTCCCCCGAGCAGGAAGGAATTCTGCCAGCAAACAGTCATCAGACTTGAGCTGCAACATGAGCTCTCCTTGGGTTTCTAGCCTGCTGGTCTACCCTGCAGATTTTGGACATGTACCTTCATAAGCATATGGGCTGTTTCCTCAGAATAAATCTCTCTCTCTCTCTTTCTCCTGTGTATATACATATACACATCCATTTTGGTTGTGGGTATGGGAAAGGGACCAAAGCTACCAATACTTTCCATTGTCAGGGAAAATAAATGGGTTTTGGTTGCTAAAGCTGAAAGGACTCTTAGAAATAATCTAGACCTGTGTTATCCAAACTCCTTTTGTCCAAATCAAATCTTACACAGTACTCCACTCTACTGAAATGGGGTAAAGGAACCTACTTATTTCAACCGCCTTATTCTTCTCCCCTCTCCTCTCCCCAAGGTACTCTTGGAGGCACAGCTCCTGAACTTGAACCTTCCAGCTCATTATTTACAAACAGGATTAATGTGTATGTGCCCCAGGAACATATTCTTGCATGCTCCCAGTTTTATTTTTACAGTAGTGCTACTCAAGCCTGCACCAACGTTATTATAGATATAAATTCCTTACGCTCGTAGCTCTGGAAGAACTATAATACAACAGGTTTACCAATTCAATAAAAATATTCCAAACCAATACAATTTAACTTAATAACACTCATTTGCCAGACGATGTTGTTTTGCTCAACTAAATTGCTACTGGTGGTGTGAATATGCTAATGACTCTATGGAGAGCATTTTCTTGTGTTTGACAGGTCCACTCCTTTTTTGGGGGGGGACTATGTCTTATTCCTCTTTCTTTTTCTTTTTTTAAAATTTTTATTTTATATTGGAGTATAGTTGATTAACAATGTTGTGTTGGTTTCAGGTGTACAGAAAAGTGATCCAGTTATACATATGCATGTATCTATTCTTCTCACTCCTTTCTTTTAAAATTACTGGACAACCTTCATGTACAGGGGGCTCCATGGTATCATTTGGCCTTTACTCAATGTGGATATGGTTAAGACCTCTTCAGTTCTTTTCTGGGTACCCCCTGGAAATGAGAGCAGTCCTGCCTGACGCCAAAGGGAAGATAAACACGGACAGACACCCAGGCTCGGGGCTGGGCAGCCCTTGGTTAGAAGGGGGCAGTGGAAGGATCCAGGTAAAAACTTACATGAGTTTTCATCAACATGAAAAATTAATAGCAGATCAAAGGCTAATAAATAGTGAGTTGAAGTGAAAGGTGTGTTCTTATCTTATTCTTGTGACTTTTCTGTAGGTTTGCATTTTTTTTTTTTTTTTAAGTTGGGGAAAAAAGAAATTCTCACAGAGAACTCAGAGCTCCCAAGAATATGTCTATATCCCCCAGTGTGAGAAGCACTGATCTCCTTCAACCCTTTTTAGATTGGAAAATTGAGGTTCAGAGAGCAGAAGTAACTTATGGGGGTGCTACCGGGCTAATTAGTGGAGAATTAAAATTAGAATCTGTCTCCTTATCCAGACCCTTCCCCATACTACTATGAATTGTAGGGCTTAGCACTCTGACATTCTCACACGGTTATATTTTGCTGCAAGAAATTGGTGAGGATTTCACTATACATAGACCTGGGTTTCCAGAACCCTACTAAGCTGACCTTTGAGAAACACCAGCTGGTATACCCCCCATATCACAGGCATAACTGTCCGGCAGGAGGGGCTGCGGAGTGTTTTATTCTTAAGCAGAACAAAAATCTCTTTGTTCTCATACTCCAGTGACTAAATCCTCCTCCAGTGAGTAAGTACCACCTGAGGCCAGGCAGGGCCAAGGGACAGGACCTGGGGCCACGCCCACACCCAGACCCACCTGAAGGCACCTTCGAGGCTCTAAGTCCCGCCTCCAGCTCTGCACTTTAGTTTTTCATCAGTAAAAAGAGAAAATATAAAGCTTAGGATAGAAGCAAAAATTATTCTATGTAAAAGCACTTTGAAAATAGGAGTATGACAGATGGCCAAGAGGCACATGAAAAGATGCTCAACATCACTAATGATTAGAGAAATGCAAATCAAACCCACAATGAGGTACCACCTCACACGGGTCAGAATGGCCATCGTCAAAAAGTCTACAAATAATAAATGTGGGAGAGGGTGTGGAGAAAAGGGAACCCTCTTACACTGTTGGTGGGAATGTAAATTGATACAACCACTATGGAGAACAGTATGGAGGTTCCTCAGAAAACTAAAAATAGAACTACCATATGATCCAGGAATCCCACTCCTGGGAGTATATCTGGACAAAACTATTCGAGAAGATACAGTCACCTCTATGTTCATAGCAGCAATATTCACAATAGCCTGGACAAGAAAGCCACCTAGATGTCCATGGACAGATGAATGGATAACGAAGATGTGGTACATATATACAATGGAACACTACTCAGCCATAAAAAAAAGAACGAAACAATGCCATTTGCAGCAACATGGATGGACCTAGAGATTATCATACTAAGTGCAGTGAGTCAGAAAGACAAATACCATATGGTATCACTTATATGTGGAATCTAAAATATGAAACAAAGGAACTTATCTACAAAACAGAAACAGACTCACAAATATAGAGAACAGACTTGTGGTTGCCAGGGGGGAGGGGTGTGGGAGAGGGATGGACGGGGAGTTTGGGATTAGCAGATACAAAGTATTATATAGAGAATGGATGAACAACAAGGTCCTACTGTATAGCACAGAGAACTATATTCAATATCCTGTGATAAACCATAATGGAAAAGAATATGAAAAAGAATGTATATGTATAACTGAATCACTTTTCTCTACAGCAGAAATTAACATTGTAAATCATCTATATTTCAATAAAATAAATTTTAAAAAGACATCCAAAAAAAAAAAAAGAATATAGGAACATGAAACAAAGCACAAATGTTTTAAGAAAAGCTCATCATTTAAACCATCATCAGGGTTAAATAGCTGAATGACTGAAAGATGTGGTTAGTGCTAAAAGGAGTGAAATGGCTGAGGAGCTGAGAAGAATTTGTGAAGGGTTCCAGCCAGTACTACTGTCTCCATCATACCAAGAGGGCCAAGATCATGGGAAAGAGCCAGGGGGAAACACCAAGTCATGTTTCACGTGAAACACAGACACTACAGGTATTCATCAGAGAAAATTACATGCAGAGAGGGCGATTCAAAGAAAACCTCCTTCCGCCACTGCAAATATACAGAATTGCAAATACATCGCAAAAGGGAACTCTCCTTTGGTTTTCAGTAAACAGTCAACAACTTCTGGAAGCTATAATCTAGTTCTTAAAGGGTCTGCACTGACAATTAAGCTGGGGATGAACCCGTTTGACCACAAACCTTAGAAGTTGCACAATGCTTTCCACAAATGTTAGGTTCACAGTTCATTAGAAGGATCCTGGGACCCTGGCCAGTGTGCCAGCCAGCCTTCTGGTGCCTCTTGGAGAGTCTGGCGGTGGGAAATAAAAGTCTGTAAATGGTCTGGGCAACTGAGAAACAAAGTTTATAAGTTGCCTGGGCAAGTCTACTCACTGTTCCTATTTCACAAAGGAAACTAGCATGGCTGGTCCAGCCAGGGGCTGATGACCGTCAGTAGAATGGCTGGACTGGCCAAGAAGGTGGTTTCTGGAGGGAAGTGCTTCCGTTAGATTTGCTGGTGCCTAAAAGTGCCACCCCCCTGCACCCCTTCCTCAGACCCACACGCCCCTGGTGATGTCACCCAATCCCACGGGTGCATCCAGCCTCCACCTGCTCCCAATGCACTTTTACCAACTCGGTTCTCTAAGCCGGATGTGCCCCCCACCCCACATTTGGACGGCTGCACCTGGAGTCCCACGGGCACTCCGGGGCTCCCATCCCCAGCCCTGCTTCTCCCGTGTTCGCGGTCTCGTTGGACGGCACTCCTAGACACTGAGTGTCGTTCTTGCCCGCCCTGACATCCTCATGTCTATTTCGTGAGCCTCCCCTCTTCCTCAGTGGCTGGCTGTGCCATCCGCCCTCCCCACACTGCGGCACCATCCCAGCTTGGTCCTCCTGCCTTGAACTTGTTTTCCTAGACTCTGTCCTCCGTGTCGCCCACAGAAGTAAATTCAAGTTCTTCAGGACAGCGGTGAAGGCCGCCGTTCAGTCTGCCTCCCACCTCTCCTCCCCTCAACTCTCACGTTCCACCAAGGCCAGATCGCTGGTGCTCTCCACACTCACTGCACTGTTTCCAGCCCATGGGCTCCTCCACGCTTCCCCTTTGCCCGAAACACTCTTGTGCAGCCTCACCTCCTGACCGTTAGCTCATCCCCTCCGACTTAGTTCCGGGGTCTGCTCTTCCTGGAAGTGGTCCTTGCCTCCCCGTGGGGTTGGGTGTGTCCCCCTGTGCAGCTCAGCCCCACGAGGTGCTCTGTCATTTCGGGCAAGTCCTAATTTTATAACGATCCCCATGTGTCCCTTATAACTTCATCTGTGAGCTCCAAGACAAGCAGAGACTTTGTATCCTCAATATTCAACAAAAGTGCTTTGAGAATATTTGCCGGACGAAGGAATAAATGATCTGAGTTTACTTTTCTGGGCCTCGAGGAACTATTTCCAACACAAAATCCACAATCTGATAACCCATCCCCAACAAGGGCCTACTGGGGACCCTCGGTGGGGGATGGGCTCCTAGCTCTACTTCTTACCACGTGGTAAACGGCGGCCCTGGGAGGGCTGGCTGCCTGGGTGATCGGCCAAAGATCTGAGTAGCCGTGCAATGAAGGTGTTGGGCTCGTGGACCAGGGTTGTTATCGAGGTCTACCACCCCACGAGCTGAGCTCCCTTCCGGGCCTTAGTCTCTAAAGGAGAGTCTGGACTCAGACCAACTCTAAATTCCCTTCTGGTTTCAAGAAAAACCATCAGCTGAGGCAAAGTGGCTTCGCCCAGGGATTCAGAAGTGATGAATGATGAGAAGGGGACAGCCACGTGGCATCCTCTTCCCTAGAGCCGAGGGGGATGGCTGGCAAGCCTAGAGACACATTTCGTTGTCCTACTGGGGGACGGGGGAGGGCAGGTGCTACGAGCACCTGGGCAGAGGCCAGGGCTGCTGCTAAACATCCTGCAGGGCGAGGGACAGACCCCACAGCAGAGAGGACCTGGCCCCAACGTCAGGGCCGAGGTGGAGAAACCCTGCCCAGAGGTTTAGCCCTTCACCTTAGCGTCCTAATTCACCAATAGGCCCGCGACTCAGGTACAGTGGATCCGTCTTCTATGCACAACAGATAGGCAAGCAGACGAGTAAAGGTCACCATCACTGGACCTCCAAAGAACTGAAGTTGTGTGTGTTTAAGGCAAAAAGTTTAGGGTACTTACCTGTTCAGGATTCACCCAGGCAAATTTGTCCAGACTGCCACCTTCCAGTCGTAACTAAATCAGGTGGAGGTAGGCAAGGTAGATTCTGGACAAATGTATAATATCCCACCTACTCCCAGTGACCTGTCCATTGCCCTACTGGTTCCCACCCTCCAGTCTAGTGGAAGGTGTGACACCTTAGTGTCTTGGAAACATTTCCTTGAAGATGTCCCAGGATCCTGGGAAGCCCCCTTTGATCTCTTTCTCTTTAATTCCATATTTCCTGGGGTTTCTATTGCACAGCCTATTGCTTTGTTGTATGTGGTTTGGGGTTATCCACTGAAGGAACCTGTAACATAGTCACACCCCTAACTGGATTGCAGGCCCTTCCAAGGGTTTCTGTGGCCCCTCAGTGCCCACCACAGCACTGAGTCTGTAGCAGAAATTCATTAAAAACTTGTTTGATTCATTTCCACCTTCTAAGGAGATAATTAGCAAATTACAACAACTAACTCCTGCTTATGAGGAGACTCTGCCCCTATCAAGTTTATTCTCATGATTCCTTTTCTCTGCACATCCCCTTACCCCTTGTGACCCTAGCATATTTTAGTAACTCTGCTAGTAGGAGTTTCAGACGGGGTAGGGAGAGGTTGTGTTGCAAAAAGGGGAGGATGCTTAGGTCAATGGAAGTTGGAAGGTGCCTTTCCTTTGTACCTGGCTAGGGTGGGAAGGTGACACAGGAACACTGTCCTAGACCCCTCTCCCAGTCCCAGGGGAGGTGGCTGGCCTTTTTGCCTCTTTTCCAAATTTCTAGCAGAAGCAGAAGCCAGTAGTGTACATGGACATGGAGAGGTAAGAACCGAGTGCTGGGAAAAGAGTTTGTGGTACTGGTTCCTTCTTTCTGTATCTTTCCATCCTACTCTTACCTTTCCAAGCTCACATCTGCTTAGGCTGAGACTTGGGCCTATAACAACTGGGGATTTTCAGGGTTGTAACATATGATGCTCCTACATTTATGATGATACTGGCCACACTTGTTACTGTCAGGTACTCTTGCATCAGCAGAATGGATGACATTTTGAGGACCACTACCCACTTTCCAAGTCTGTGCACACAGAATGGGAAATGCTTTCAGAAACCGCCTGGTTAGAGCTTTAGGACCAAACTAGTCAAGATAAGGACGTTAAAGTGACTCTTTTCTATCAACGCTTGGATTAGGTGGTCACTTGTGAACACTGCCTTATCAAAGCAGAGTTAAGGGGGTAGCGGTTAATGCCAGATCCCTGCCTTCAAAGCTTCATTAAATCACCTGTGCTGATTAAGATGCTTCTAATCCTAAGACTCGATGGAATTTCTCCTTGACTAAGAGTCAGGACACCTGCAATCTGCTCCCTGCTTTGCCGCTGACCTTCAGTAACTGACTTCATCCCTCCAGTCCCTTTCGCTAAAATGTGGATAATCACACCTGCTCTACCTGCCTCCCAGGTTTGCTGCGAGGACAAGCGGAATATATGGCAGTGCCCCTGTCCCCACCCTCCACGTTAGAAAGGCCTCTTGGAACCTTCTGGCTCTTTTCATCGTGCCCACAGAGCCCCTCGCATTACCGCTGTCTGTGCTGTTACCGCGTGAACAGCCAGAGGGGGGGCCCCGGGGGAAAGGAGGAAGCCAAGGCTGGGCTGCCCCCGGCACTGCTTCCAGCCTGAGTGCCCCCTTCAGCAGCCACGGGTCCCCAGCGTCCCCTGGCGAGCTGGGGACTCAGCGCATCATAGATGCTGTGAGCAGCCACTGTCCTGTGTTCTCAGGGCAGCAGAGAGAGGAGCGATGCCCCCCTGAGCGTCTCCGCCCAGCACCTCACACCTTCCGAGGCAGCTGGGCACTTCCATTCCCGCCGGGCAGCCAGGCGGCTCGCAGGACTCCCGGCTCCCCCAAGGTCAAGTCTCCTCCCCACCGCGGCTCTCCCATAGCATCGCCCGCCAGCCTGGCTGGGATCCTGCACTGTGCTGACGAGCAGGGAACCAAGTGCTGGTGGGAAATACTGTGCAATTCCGAGGGATTACTGTGATGTGGATTCCACCTCCATTTAATCCTAAATAGAGACAGCTAAACACTAGATTATAGGCGTCAGAAGTTGTCGGTTGTTTACCAAAACCAGGAGGGTAGTTCAGTGGGATTCAACGGTACATATTCATTAAGGGACAAAAAGGAAGTGCCTTTAAACTTCCCCACTGCGTATAATTTACTCTGATGAATACCCACAGAGTATGTGCTTCATGTCAAATACAAGTTAATTTTCCCTCTGGCTCTTTCCCATGAACTTGCCACAGGGCCATAACTACTTAATCCCACTAGCACTGGAGTTCAGAAAACTCTTACTAAATTATAGTCCTGGGCTCCCTCCCTCTCACGCCGTCCCTTACCTCATCTGTCAGCATCAGATGAATGTACCTTCGGCTCAGTTTTATTTTTATTATGTCTTTCCTGGGGTCCTGACATCCTCAGAATCACCTCTCTGTGCTGTCACCTCCTTAACAAACTTCTTCCTTGGTCTGACCTCCAGGGAACCCATCCTCATGTCTACATCATAGCAAAGCAAGAAAACATCACCAGCGATGAACCCACATATATTAGCTTAAATGTTTTAACATACAATTTGGGGGATTACCATCAAACCTTAGTCTTCAACATTTTCCTGTTGCATGGAATCCCTCTGATTCACATCTTAAACAAGAATCACCATCCTTCATCAACTCGGGAAAACTTCTTGCCTCTTAATGTTTGATCATTCTTTTGCTTTTTATGGAATTCCAATTCATTGAGGTTTAAACCCTCTCATTCTGTCCTTTATCATGTTTCTTTCTTTCTCTTACATACTTTTCATTTCTTTGTCTCTCTGAGCTGCATTCTGGGGAAGATCTTTGGGTATTTTTCTGTTCATAATTCTTTCTGTCTCATGTTTACAACAAAATTAAGCATCTTAATAAAGCACAGTAAAGTCTTATTTAAAAAGTTTACACACACACACACACACACACACTCATATCCTTGAGCAGATTTCAGCATTAAACAGTTGCACACATCAAGTTTCAGCTGTTTATTTATTAATAAGGTAAATCCCCAAAGATACAACTGACTTTGCACAGTTAGGGAGAAAATATACTCTCCTGCATAAGCAGAAAATTGTGCGGATGGCTTCTGAAAACCTTCATTCTCAGTAGCTTTACAAAAGGAAACTTGCATTTAAAAGTCCGAGCCTTCCTTCCTCAGTTTGCTGTGACCTACAAGCACGGAGGGGTCAGTGGGGATTCCACGTTAGGAGTTGTTCTTTCTGACTCTGACGGAAGGACTGAGCATCCCTCTGTCCCACGTGACATCAGGCCACTCTAGGACTCCAGCCCCAAGAGGAGACAGATCAGGTTGGATGCTTATGGCCTGGACCTACACAAAGACAGAAGACTATATATACATATATAACTGAGTCACTTTGCTGTACAGCAGTAATTTACACACATTGTAATTCAACTATACTTCAATAACAAATAATTTTTAAAAAGAAGAGTGACGTTTCCAGGCCCAGAAAAAGATTATACAATCTTTTGCAGAAGAATCTTCCAATCCTTCCAGCTATGTCTGAGCTACCTTTTAACCTATCCACTGAGTTTTAATTTCCATTATTATCATGATTTTTAAAAGTGCTATGTTTCTTCTTTCAAATCTGTCTGGTCTGTTTGGCAGTATCGTATTTCTTGCATCTGTTTTTGGTCCCTCTTTTATTTCTTTAAACCCTGTGAAGTGCCCACTTTAGATTCTCTAGGGGATATGCCAGTATCTGATGCCCTGAGCATCTGACCTTTCGTTGCTGGTCCTTCTGACTTTTCCTCAGAGGCTTGTTTCCTCCTGTGTTTTGTAACTGGGGCTATGAGCTCATGTCTTACTTACCGAGCTGTATTTGTGGAATCATACGAAGCTTTGGCTGAGCGTGCCGACCTCCAAAAAGGTTTTACCTTTAATTCCGCCAGATGCCCTCAACCCAAGACCACTGAAAGTTAAAGTTCTCAGCCCTGAGATTTCTGGACAGCCCAGGTGATTCAAATTCATTCCTCAAACCCATGTGAGGGAAAGCCGTGGTTATACACTTTCAGGGTACTTTTTTCCCACATCTAGAGTCAAGGTCAAAGCAGATGAGTTTCTCTGTCGTGGCTTTGCTGGTGCAGAGTTGTTCAGGCCACCTTTGTGCTGACGGTGGCATATATATGTAAGGGGTCTTATCTCCAACTTCCCACCCTGCACGGACCCTTACTCCATGAAGCCACTCAAACCCACGGCTCTTGGAAACTGAGACTGGAAAACTCCTTCCTGGGGTCTTTGTACAGAAGCTGCCAGAACCCGCTTACCTCTGTGGTTTCCTGGTATCTCTTCATTTTGACCCCTGAGAATTTCCCCTGCTTTCTTGAAAGTGCAGTCACTTGCAGGATTATTTATAATAGTCAAGACATGGAAACAATCAAAGTGTCTCTTGACAGATGAATGGGTAAAGAAAATGTGGTATTTAAACAATGGAATACTATTCAGCCTTAAAAAAAGGAAATCCTGCCATTTGTGATAACATGGATGGACCTTGAAGGCATGATGCTCAGTGAAATAAGTCAGACAGAAGTATAGATACTGTATGATCTCACCTGTATGTGGGATCTAAAATGAAAACAAAAACAAAGCAAAACTCAGAAAAAGAGATGATTTGCAGTCACCAGAGGCAGGAGGTTGGGGAGAGGGAGTAGAACTGGGGTAAGGGCGTCAGAAGGCACAAACTCCCAGTTATAAGATAAACAAGGACCAGGGATGTCATGTACAACACGGTTAATATAATTAACACTGTTATATGTTATATTTGGAGCTTGTTAAGAGAGTAAATCCTGAGTCCTCATCACAAGAAAAAAAAAGAACAGTTTTTGCTCTTTTTTTTGGTAAATATATGAGGAAATGGATGTTAGCTAAACTTACTTGGTAATTAATATACAACACATATAAATCAAATCATTATGCTGTACACTTTAAACAGTGTTGTATGTCAATTATATCTCAATAAAACTGAAAGAAAAATAGGCAAAAACTTTTTTAAAGAAGGTACATTTATATATTTAAAAGAAAATGTTAAAAATTATTGCATTCAATATTTTTAGTTGTTTTATTTAGTACTGTTTTTAGAGGATACCTACTCCACCATAATGTTGGAAAAGGAAGTTTCCTTCCATATTCAGAATCCCTTTTCCCTCAGGAAAAAAACAAAACAAAACCCATTAGTAGGAAAAGAAATAGTACCAGAGCCAGAGCCTCCCTCCCCTACCCCAAAGAAAAGCCTAGAAGTCAGTGTACCTAGATATGTGAATGTTGCTTATATCTTGGATTGGGCTGCCAACCCAGACATGGGGACAGGGGAATGCCTAAATTAGGCTGCACTCTATTTAGGGAACTTAATCTTTGTTTTTTTTTTTTAAAGATTTATTTATTATTTATTTATCTATTTTATTTTTATTTTTGGCTGCATCGGGTCTTAGTTGCGGCACACAAGATCTTTGTTGCGGCACGTGGGCTTCTCTCTAGTTGTGGCGCGCAGGCTCCAGGACGCATGGGATCTGCAATTGTGGCTCGGGGGTTCCAGGGCATGTGGGCTCTGTAGTTTACGGCACTTGAGCTCTCTAGTTGAGGTGCCGGGGCTAAGCTGCCCCGCGGCATGTGGGATCCCAGTTCCCTGACCAGGGATCGAACCCGCGCCCCCTGCATTGTCCGGTGGATTCTTTACCACTGAACCACCAGGGGAGTCCCTAGGGAACTTAATCTTATATAATTTCATTTAAAAAAGGATACATCCTTGCTCTGCTAACATGAATTCCTTGCTAGCATAGTGTAATTATATGGGCCAAATGGAAGACAGATAAAGAAATAAACAGGATCGTAGAGGAAAAATGATATTGCTAAGAGGACGAGGTGTGTTGGGCGATGTGGTTAATGTCACATGTGTGTGTGATGGGTCCCTGGATACTGGATGCTAACCAGGGCAGGCCCACTCGTAGCTAAATTTAATTGTCTCCCAGGAGAATGGTTTGCACGGTGGCACATGCAATTGCTGGGGCGTGATTGTCCCACCAGGACTAAGACCCTGTGGTTGCCTGGGCTTAGGTGGCTACCGAAGTGAGCAAGCTAAAACAAGCTAGTTCCTCAAACCTGACCCATTGGCCCTGCAAAACAGAAACTGTGTCAAGTGCAGGAGCAGCAATGGGGTTTTTCAGAGCAGCTCAAAACCACTGATGGAAAACGTCTTCATCTTGGCTGGTGCGAGTACATGCTCAGATACTGTGGCAGGACCTTGGGGGAATGTTTTCAACATTCAGGGTTCTTTGGATCTGCTCCCTTCCATCCTAAGTGGTTCAATGTGTGTCTGTGTGTTTGCATTTTCACACCCCCTTTCCTTGTTGGCATTGGCCTTGGTCTTGGGAGGCAGTAGAAAGTAATGTCACACACTCTGAGTTAAAACCCCAGTGCTGACGCTTACCACCCATGTGAACTTGGAAAATTACTTAACCTCTCTGAGCTCAGCTCCCTGATATAAGAAACATAGATAATAACAGTGCACATCTCAGCGGAGGACCAGATGAGATAAGGTAAAGCCTTCAACACATTTCTTGGCAAGCGTGGAGCACTCAAGAAACTTAAGTTCCTAATGTTATGCGTAGTGATGTTAGTATCAGCAGAACAGCTGTGGAAAAAGTGAGCAAGAGAAAATGCCCTGGGCCCTGGTTTCAACTGACGGAGCACCGTGTGGGGTTTTTTCTTCCTCCTAATTAGTTCCCGCATGTCCGTATCCTGCCTGTATCCTGGTCCTGCCGTTCACTGGTTAAGTGACTTAGAGAAGCGTGTTGCTCAGGATGGGTCCTGAGCTAACCCATCTCTCGGCGGACGCATAGAAGTTTATTTTTCACTCAGGCAAGCTTGGCTGTAGGTCCGAGGAAGCTGTCCTCCCTGCCGTGGCCAAGGTCACCAGGACCTTCCCATTTCACGCCTCCCAAGGAGGAGTCTCCCCAGTCGCCCGGGCGGAGGGGGCGGGTGGCGCCAGAGCCACCCCGTCTTCTGTGCGTCCAGACAGCGCTGCTCCTGGCGGCCCCCAGGCCCGGTCTGGTCCGGTAGCCTCTCCTGTGCCTCACTTTCCTTATCTACGAAATGGAAAGACTGCCTCCCAGGGCTGTGAGGATTAATAGTAGGTACAGAGGATGCATAGTACCTTTGTCAGGGTCCTGGCAGGAAACAGCTGGCACACTGACAAGAATTTATTGTTCCCAGAAGACAGTGAGTGATGCCACTTGGTACAGCGTGTGAGCAGGTGTTTGAAGTCCGACTCCTTCGAAGCAGGTCAAGCCCAACTCTACAGCAGACAACAAGGGAGCCCCCTGGGCATGTAACAGGGCAGATCTGGGGGTGGAGGCACAGCACATTGCCAGCACAGCACATAATAAACCTTCGTCAAATCTAAAACGCTCAGCCTGCCTCCCCATTCAACTGGGCTTGTAGAGTGTTGCTGGCTCCCTGCCACCCCCAAACATGGGTCTGGCTTATTCTCTGGTCTTTCTCTCCCCCTTCACTAAAGCATCGAGAAGAAAGGGTTGTGACTGCAGACCCCAGGTTGTAGCACAAATCCAGAGAAACATATAACACAGGACCACCCACGTGTGTCCTTGGATGCACTGTGGCCAGTGTTCCCCTCGGTATGGACGGAGCCGCTGTATCTCCACCTGGACACGCTTGGCTCCCTGAGGCTCCGCTGAGAAGGATGCGGGGTAACTAAGACCCCGAGGATCCCCTCCCCACGGCTCAAGCCCCCCCCACCTCCTGGACTCTCGCAATGGCTCACGGTGGGCCTCCCCGCTCTGTGCCGACTCCATCCAGACAGCCTTGCTCCCATTTTAAAAAACATTTGCTACATTTGGGATGTCACAAAAGCAGAAGGGCTGGTAAAACATTTCATGGGCTGGTAAATATTTTTCATCTATTTGCATGGTTGACTGATACTATTTACTAAATTTGTTTTTAATGTGATTAGCATCCTTTATGACTCACTCAGCAAAAGCTCTTTTTTCCTCTGAATCCATAACTAATAGCTAATTTCCAAATGTTGATCATTATTTCTGAATTATTTCCAACTTGAAACTGTGACTATAATGCCATGACCTAATCATGTCTTGAATATCACTGAATAAAATAATTCTTCTATAACCAAAAAAAAAATCGCTGCTCCCTCTTTCACAGAGAACTGAGTCCAAACCTCAGCCTGTTACCCGACGCTACTCTCTCTCTCTCTCTCCCCACCTACCACACCCTCCATCCAAGGCCAACTCTAACCACACCCAAGTAGTCAGTTTCCTACTGTTCCCCTCCTCCCAGCTTGGGTCCTGATGGAAAGCCTCTCCCACAGCTACGGCCCTACGCTCCTCTGACTGCCAAGTCCGTGCCAACGTGCTCCATCCTCCCAGGAGGAAAAAGTCCCTTTTTATCTTCCATGGTCTTGTGTGACTGTTGTCTGCCTGATGCTGGTGACATGTATATGTTTGTCTCCTTTACCAGATCACAAGCATCACCAAAATCATCTTCATTTCTGTATCCTTCTCATGATGCTTGGCATGGTGTTTCACATGCATAGGTACTCAATAAGTAAATCCATTCTGAGTCTTTTTCAAGAGCAATTCCCGTAAAAGCTGGGGAAGGAGAAGTCTCCATTGGCAGCCCTTAATTTATTTTATTTTTTAAATTGAAGTATAGTTGATTTACAATGTTGTGTTAGTTTCAGGTGTACAGCAAAGTGATTCGGTTACGTGTATATATATATATATATATTCTTTATCAGTCTTTTCCATTATGGTTTATTACAGGTTATTGAATATAGTTCCCTGTGCTATACAGTAGGACCTTGCTTATTTTATATATACTAGTTTGTATCTGCTAATACCAATCTCCTAATTTATCCCTCACCTCCTTTCTCCTTTGGTAACTATAAGTTTGATTTCTATGTCTGTGGGTCTGTTTCTGTTTTATAAATAAGTTCATTTGTATCATATTTTAGATTCCACATATAAGTGATATCATATGACATTTGTCTTTCTCTGACTGACTTCACTTAGTATGATGACCTCTAGGTCCCTCCAAGTTGCTGCAAATGACATTATTTCATTCTTTTTTATGGCTGAGTAATATTCTAGCGTATACATGTACCACATCTTCCTTATCCATTCCTCTGTCGAAGGACACTTAGGTTGCTTCCATGTCTGGGCTATTGTGAATAGTGCAGCTTTTAATTTAGATACATCTCTCTTTGTTAAAAAAAAAAAAAACTCCCCAAACCCAAACCTCTACCAGTGGAGGGATATGGAGCGCAGGACACATACCTGGCATTACCTGGCGTGCCCCGCCCCATGAGAACCATTCAAAGCACTGCTTTGGTTGCACTGGAGTCAGGGTTCTGGGAGGGGCCCAAAGGCAACAGAGCCGGCATCTCGTGTGGCTTGTGACCTTCCGCTTCAGGATCACTTCATCTCGCAAGGAGACGAAGGTCTAGCTGTCCTTAAGGTGCCGGTCGAGATGGACTCAGAGACTCTCGTTAGGACATTTGCACACACAGGACTCCCTGCAGAAGAGCACGCACTGCCAAGACCCCTGCTTCCCTCCTGCAAGCCTTCTAGCCCACGGTCTATTTGCCGACAAGTCTTCACCTTTATCACTGAGCTGCCAGCGAGGGTAGGCTTCCCTCCCATACGGTCTGGAAAATGGGGGCAGCCTCCCTTCCCGGGATGGCTCAGAGCCTCAGCCCCCCACTGCTCTGCTCTCTCCCTGGGAAGTTGCTGGTCACTTCCTGTCCCCTGATCTGGCCCTGCCGCTGGCCCAGGACGTGAGGAGGGCTCCCCTCCCCCAGTACCCCAGCCCCTGAAGCAGCTCAGAAGTCACATCCTGTGTTTGTGTTGTGTATTCCAGCCCTGAGGTCCCAAGCCCTGGGCACACAGCTCCTCGTTCCTGTTCCCTCCCTTTGCTCACCGTGTCCTGGCAAGGTTGTGATCAGTCTCACGAAAAGGAAAGGAGGAAAAAGCCTCCACAATGGCTTGGTGGTCTTGGGATGAAATGGATGCAGAAGACAGCTTGATTGTCAAACTGGAAACTTTTATTTTCCTTTTCTTCTTCTTTTTATCTTTTCTATCAGGTCTTCTGTCCACTTCCCACTGCCTTCTTTCAAACAGGAAAGACACTGATTAGCTGCTGGATTTTTTTATTAAAACAACTATTGTTTTAGATTTCTTGTTGTTCGCTGAATGTTGTTTTTATTGCCAAATGAGCTTCGGTGGTTGATGTAGGGGGTCTCTTGGGAACTTAACTTTTTCAAGTTGAAGTGGAAAAGCTTTTTTGTTTGAATTGGCTTTTACTGGGTGCTTCAAGATTTGCTCTTAGCTCTTTGATGGGGGACTGAAGAGCACTATGTTTCCTTTGCGGTCCCAGTAAATAAAGGATCCCATGTCCTCCTGGGCACTTTATCGGGATTTTGCTGTGTGTGCTCTGTAACAGGCAGATGCAGATTCCAGGAAAATGACATATAAGTGAATATAAATAATCTAATATTTTTAGAATTTGCTTTGGCCATACTCCTGGTCTCATTCTACTTCTTGTAGCAGATGGCTTTAAAGAGCATTAGCTATGCATATATTTAATATAATATACATATACCAATATTAAATATTATATTGGTGTATAAATGTAATATATTACTGTTTATATGAACGTATAACAATTATGTATTATATTAACATGTATTTTTGCATAGCATATATTGTGCACAAACTATATGACTAATGCAATGTATTTATGTTTAATATGTTCACAGTATTAATATGATATATCATGTAATATTGATTATAAAACAATTATATCATAATATAGAAATATATCATTATTATCTGATATAATACATTATATTTAATGCATTCTATATAACACAATACATAATGTATTATTATAAGACAAGTGTATTATATAATATAAATATAATACTTATATAAAAGTATATATATTTTAATTATACACTACACATACAAGTATGTATAACTATTTATAATTTTATTTACGTAGGAATCTGTTCATAACAATTGATGTAAAAATATGCAATATTTTAAATCAAATGGGCCATAATCTCACTACCTACACATAACTACTTTTAAAATCTTGAACCCTGTCTAAATCATGCTTACATATCTCTCAACCTGTTTTTCTACACATGCACATATACACACATTTATACACAATATATATGTATACTACCACTTTTCAGTTCAATGTATATACATATATGATATAATTATATTCCTGTGTATGTAGACAAATATAAATCAAAGGTACGTGTATAGGTATGTATTTCACATATTTATATATCATATAAATAATGTATATGTGTATAAATACATGATTATATACATACATACACAGAAATATACTTATTTAAAAAGAGACCTTAAAAAAAAAAAAAAAAGAGATCTAAATAAACATAGTTCTCGAAGAATAAAACTAGTTATGTCTCACCGTTTCAAGAACAGTTTATAGTTTTCTACTGTATGTGCTTCTATAATTGTTATGAACAATTCCCATTTGTTGAATGTTAAATTGTTTTAATTTTTTGCCATTATTAATGAGGCTCTGAAGAACATGGTGGGCAAGATTACTTGAAAAGCTCTCCTAAAAGAAAAGAGTTCGGTATGCTAGGTGAAATGGAAACAACTTATTTTTAAGTGCATGTCTGATTTTTGAAGTGTGCAGTAGAAATTTCCAGGACCCCTGAAAGAAGGGGGGTACATGTGTGAGAGTTATAGCTATATTAAGAGTGGACTGAAGATCTTGATAGCTTAGAACAGAAGCTGGCAATCCTGTTTTTATGGAGCGAAATAGCAAATATTTTAGGCTTTGTGGACCAAAGAGGCAAAATTGAGGATATTATTTAGGTACTTATGTAACCACTTAAAATATTACCAGTTAAAATGTGAACATTATTCATAGCTCATAGGCCATAAAAAATAGGCAGCTGTCTGGATTTGGAATACAGGCCATAGTTTAATGACACACCTGACCTGACACAGAGACTTGTTGTTAAAATGGCCATGACCACATGGGAGGCAGGAGATAAGACTCCATCCCTCCTAGATGGGAAGTTAGAACTAAACCTATCTATCCCTAGGTTCACCTCTAATGAAAGGGTGTGCCAGTAAAAAAAATATCTGCTGGCAAAGGGAGACTAAGACCAAATTCTCTTGGCCTCTGCTCTGGGTAGGAAACAGGTAGGAAATCTTGAGAATTCTGAACCCCAGATCTGTGTTCACAGTGTTTGGGTTGCAAATTTATTTGCGGTCTTGCAAACAGAAGGTAAGAAATTACCATAAAATGCTCCCAGATGGGTGGTATTCCAAACACAGAACTAAACACTCTCTGGAGAGGTAAACCTTCAACCCAGGCCTATAGCGTTCCCACAGATAAAGTTTAGCTAAACATGAGCTCATGATCTAAATTTACACAATAATGAAGAAATCAGCTACAATGGGAGAGAATCAGCAAAAACAATCAATACCAGAATTAGATTCCCAAGGCCATCCATTGAATGTTGGAATTATCAGGTGCAAGGCAGAAAACAGACATAAAACTAGAACTGAAACAAGGAACAGGATGTTTTAAAAGAGTGGGTAGGCTCTTTAAAAAATTTCTAAAGTACATGTCATTGATAAAGCTAAAAACTCAAAGGTTGTGTAAAACAGCAGATTAATCATGGACAAGAGTGAAATTATGCTATTTTTAAAAATACGGCAAATCAGATTTTCTGCCTAATTATATAAGTAGATTTATCTTAAAAAAATACACATATTTTAAAGACTTATTGGCTGGAAAATAACTAAAGGATATTTCAGAGGGCTTCTCTCCAAAGAAAAGTGAGAAGTAGCAAAACACAGAGAGTCGAGGGGAAAAAATGTCAATATATACATTGCTATAGGGTGCACTAAGGCTTAGGCCAGCAACAATGTGGAGGTGCTGACCCTTAGATACTTACAACTAAGCTGGCATCTTCAAAAAGTGCAACTATTTATAACTAAAAAGATTTATTAAAATTAATAACCAAGTGTTTTAATTGACATCAGAAGAGCAGAACAATAAACCCTGAGAACATAGAAAAAATAGATAATAAAGATATGAGCAGAACTTAATAAAACAGAAAAAAGTATAAAATTGAGGTGATTTAGTAAGTTAAAAGAATACTCTTTGAAAAGATTTTAAAAACACACTTTGATTAAGCAAAACCAAAACGTAAGTAAATAATACACAGAAAGAATCAGGACAATGTTACAGCAGAGAGGACAAACAGAGAATATATGAAATGCCAGTAAATTTGAACATTTATGTAAAGTGGACAATTTCCTAGCTCCTAAAGTTTACCAAAACTGACACAAGAGGAAATATATAGCTGGAGTTCTTTCACCAGTAAAGGAATTAAGTCAATAGTTTACAATCTTTCACCAAGAAAATACCAGACCCACCCAGAACGTTTGGGTGGGGAATTCTATCAAACTTCTATTAAACAGATAACATCAGTATTAATAAAGAAAAACTTCTAGAGAGTAGCAAAGGAAGAATGCTCCTTTATTCATCTTAGGAAGTCTATATAATCCTAATACTGAAAATAGATTAGGACTGTAAGGAAAAAGAAATTTACAGATCAAATTTACTTGTAAATATAAAAGCA
Organism: Balaenoptera physalus; assembly: GCF_965194825.1. Classification (NCBI taxonomy): domain Eukaryota; kingdom Metazoa; phylum Chordata; class Mammalia; order Artiodactyla; family Balaenopteridae; genus Balaenoptera; species Balaenoptera physalus. The sequence goes on from NC_138902.1 coordinate 8,130,963, forward strand.
AACATTTTAAGCTATGATATTAGCTACCCAGGTTCACTAGAGTAAGAAAAAGCATGAGCAAGTTAGGTCATCCAATGAATGAAAAGGTAGTTTAATGTCAAGAATATGTATCAATAGATTGAAATCACCACATTTATTTCTTTCATCTGTCTCTTTAAAAAATTGGTAAGTACTTATATTGATCTCTCTTGTACTAGGCACTGTCCTAAGTCATTTACATATTTACTCCTTTAAACCTTCTATTATCCCTGGGCGAAGGTTCTATTTTGCTTCCATTTCTTAGCTAAGACTCTAACCCCCAGGAAAGTAAAGCAACATTTGCAAGTTTTTGTGGATGGTCAGTGATGGGACCAGTACAGGAACATCCAAAGTCTGTGCTTGGAAACAGTGCCCCATGTTGACACTCACATTACAGATGAAAGGAAAGGAAAGGAAGCATGCACTTACCATACAGATGAAATCTCACGTTACAGGTTAAAGGAAAGGAACCATGCACTTACATTATAGGTTAATACCCACGTAACAGGTTAAAGGAAAAAGAAACATGTGCTTCTCTCAAAAGTTGTAAAGAGAGCATATCTATTTCTAAATATATTTCCCAATTTCTTTTGCTTGTTTTCTGACCTTTGTAGTGCATTTTGCCATGAGGAAAATTTTAATTCTTATATAATTAAATGTATCCTTTTCTCTTTGTAGCTTAGAAAGGTGTTCCTCATGAATAATTTATTTCAAGTCTCCCAGGTTTCTGATACCTTTACAGTTTCATGATGTTTTTACTTTTAACTAGTTGCTCTATCTAGAATTTATTAATGATAGCCATATTTTCCCACTTTTGTTGAATAAGTTTGGCTACTGATCCAAAATGTCAATTTTATTTTAATCTCAAATCGCTTACACTCTTGCATCTAATTTTAAGATGCTTCCTATTCCACTGGTTGTTTTGTCTATCTGAAACAAAATGCTACCTTAACTATAATGTAATTCTAATATCATAAATGTAATTAGTAAACATAATACCATATATAATAAATGGCATAATATAAAATAGTCAAATATAATTTACCATATAACAAGGTCAAAAGAGAACAAAACTATACAATCAGTTGAAATATCCCCCAAAGACATTTTATAAAATTCAATATTCATTTCTAATTTAAAAGAAATAGTAAAATAGGGATTGATGAATGCTTCCACAGTAAGAAGAAATTATATATCTAAAAGAGAAAGAGGTAAATGATAACCTTTAGTAACACTGGCAATAAATACAGGACAAGATGAAGATGCCTGATATAATGTTAAAGAAAAACTATTACGTAACATTGTCTTTGCAGCACTGATGAGTTCAGTGAAAAGAGAATCTCATAGAAAAGAGTATCTCGTTCTTCTTAATGTCTGTACACTTGTCCATTGCATGAACAGAACAGCTTGTTTAACCAATATGTTACTGATCTGCATCTGGATTTCTAGGTTTTCATGGAATTTTATTATGCACAATTGTGACAAACTCTAGGACTTCCTCTTATGTTTATATCTTTTGAAAGAAACAATATCTCCACAGATGATTTATCTGGGCTGGCTGCTAGCCGACTATGGCTACTTCTCAGTTCTTCCCTTTACATTCCTAGTCAATATGAAAACGGAAGGCAAGAAGGTCTCCTGTTTAGAGACTGTAAAGATAGGTCTTGATGATAAAGTCTTGGTGGTAAAGGCTAAACATATCAACCCAGAACAAGTGTTTTTCCAGCTGTAACTATGTGTGATTCCCTTGGCTTGATGCTGTAGAGGATGTACGACAGGACTGTAGGATCTGCCCTCAAAGTGCTTCCAGTAAGATGAGCTAAGTCAAGTATGGTGGCATATCTAATTCAAGACAAAATATAATGGCTCCTTTTCTCTCATAGCAAAACTTTGTGGAGAGAATGTACAAGTCACTGTAGGCTCTTAATTAAAGGAACACAATAAATCTTGTATTGGAAGTTGATTATTCTGGTCTCTTTGTAGAGATGAATTGGAAATTGTCTAGAAGAAGGAAAATTAGCTTAACCAAAGTTAAACTCATAAATAATTGAGCATTAATTAAACATCTGTGGCCTATGTTTCTCTTTGATCATAATTTCTCCCAATTTATACACCTTTTTGATACCCGATTAATCATTGTCAAAGATGCAACTAACAATGATTATTACTGTGTATTAGGTTTTGCCTGGGCCCTGAAGAAACCATCCTAAATTACGAGCTATGATTGTCACTTGATTTTCTCACAAAAAACAATCAGAACTCCTGGTCTGAAGTGGCTTGGAATGTGAAACTAATGAGTTTCTTAGATATTATTAGAGGACCCTACAGAGCCCATTGGTGAAAGTTTGGAAAACACTGGGCTTCTTAAAAGTTAATTCTTGTAGTGTGTTACGAAAGATGACTGAACCAAAAGGATAACGGTGTTTCTGGTTCTGTTGTTAGCATTCTCCATGGAAACATCGTGGAAGCTTCTGGACTCAATTTCCTTCCCCATGTGTGAATGTCACTGAAAATATCCAACTCCATTCTATCCCCATAGAACTTCAGAAACTAAGTAAAATGAAGACTGAAAATTCATTTCAGAGAAGATGGCGGAAGAGTAAGACACGGAGATCACCTTCCTTCCCACAGATACATTAGAAATACATCTACACGTGGAACTGCTCCTACAGAACACCCACTGAACGCTGGCAGAAGACCTCAGACCTCCCAAAAAGCAAGAAACTCCCCACGTACTTGGGTAGGGCAAAAGAAAAAAGAAATAAAAGAGACAAAAGAATAGGGACGGGACCTGCACCAGTGGGAGGGAGCTGTGAAGGAGGAAAGGTTTCCACGCACTAGGAAGCCCCTTCGCGGGCGGAGACTGCGGGTGGCAGAGGGGGGAAGCTTCACAGCCACGGAGGAGAGCGCAGCCACAGGGGTGCGGAGGGCAAAGCGGAGAGACTCCCGCACAGAGGCTCGGCGCCGAGCAGCACTCCCCAGCCCGAGAGGCTTGTCTGCTCCCCTGCCGGGGCAGGCGGGGGCTGGGAGCTGAGGCTCGGGCTTCGGTCGGATCCAGGGAGAGGACTGGGGTTGGCGGCGTGAACACAGCCTGAAGGGGTTAGCGCACCACAGCTGGCTGGGAGGGAGTCTGGGGAAAAGTCTGCAGCTGCCGAAGAGGCAAGAGACTTTTTCTTGCCTCTTTGTTTCGCGGCGCGCAAGGAGAGGGGATTCAGAGCGCTGCCTAAATGAGCTCCAGAGACGGGCGTGAGCCGCGGCTATCAGCGCGGACCCCACAGCAATAGGGGCGCAGAGGGAAAAGTGGAGAGATTCCAGCACAGAGGATCGGTGCCGACCAGCACTCACCAGCCAGAGAGGCTTGTCTGCTCACCCGCCGGGGCGGGCGGGGGCTGGGAGCTGAGGCTCGGGCTTCAGTCGGATCCAGGGAGAGGACTGGGGTTGGCGGCGTGAACACAGCCTGAAGGGGTTAGCGCACCACAGCTGGCTGGTAGGGAGTCTGGGAAAAAGTCTGCAGCTGCCGAAGAGGCAAGAGACTTTTTCTTGCCTCTTTGTTTCGCGGCGCGCAAGGAGAGGGGATTCAGAGCGCCACCTAAGCAAACTCCAGAGACAGGCGCGAGCCGCAGCGATCAGCGTGGGCCCCAGAGACGGGCATGAGATGCTAAGGCTGCTGCTGCCGCCACCAAAAAGCCTGCTAAGGCTGCTGCTGCTGCCACCAAAAAGCCTGTGTGCGAGCACAGGTCACTCTCCACACCGCCCCACCAGGAGGCCGGTGCAGCCCGCCATGGCCAGGCTACCGTGATCCGGGGACAACTTCCCCGGGAGAACGCACGGCGCGCCTCAGGCTGCTGCAACGTCACGCCGGCCTCTGCCACCGCAGGCTCGCCCCGCATCTGTACCCCTCCCTCCCCCCCGGCCTGAGTGAGCCAGAGCCCCCGAAGCAGCTGCTCCTTTAACCCCGTTCTGTCTGGGCGGGGAACAGACGCCCTCAGGCGACCTACACGCAGAGGCGGGTCCAAATCCAAAGCTGAACCCCGGGAGCTGTGCGAACAAACAAGAGAAAGGGAAATCTCTCCCAGCAGCCTCAGAAGCAGCAGATTAAAACTCCACAAACAACTTGCTGTGCCTGCATCTGTTGAATATCTGAATAGACAAGGAATCATCCCAAATTCAGTAGGTGGACTTTGGGAGCAGGATATATTAATTTTCCCCCTTTTCCTTTTTTTGTGAGTGTATACGTATATGCTTCTGGGTGAGATTTTGTCTGTATAGCTTTGCTTTATAATAGCTTTATTTTACTTCACTATATTTTATCCTCTTTCTTACTTTCTTTCTATTTTTTCTCTCTTTTACTCTGAGCCGTGTGGATGAAAGGCTCTTGGTGCTCCAGCCAGGCATCGGGGCTGTGCCTTGGAGGTGGGAGAGCCAACTTCAGGACACTGGTCCAAAAGAGACCTCCCAGCTCCACGTAATACCAAACGGCGAAAATCTCTCAGAGATCTCCATCTCAACATCAAGACCCAGCTTCACTCCATGACCAGCAAGCTACAGTGCTGGACACCCTATGCCAAACAACTAGCAAGACAGGAACACAGCCCCATCCATTAGCAGAGAGGCTGCCTAAAATCATAATAAGGCCACAAACACCCCAAAATACACCACCAGACATGGACGTGCCCACCAGAAAGACAAGATCCAGCCTCATCCACCAGAACACAGGCACTAGTCCCTCCACCAGGAAGCCTACACAACCCACTGAACCAACCTTAGCCACTGGGGACAGATACCAAAAACAACGGGAACTACAAACCTGCAGCCTGTGAAAAGGAGACCCCAAACACAGTAAGATAAGCAAAATGAGATGACAGAAAAACACACAGCAGTTGAAGGAGCAGGGTCAAAACACACCAGACCTAACAAATGAAGAGGAAATAGGTAGTCTACCTGAAGAAGAATTCAGAATAATGATAGTAAGGATGATCCAAAATCTTGGAAATAGAATAGACAAAATGCAAGAAACATTTAACAAGAATGTAGAAGAACTAAAGAGGAACCAAGCAACAATGAAAAACACAATAAATGAAATTAAAAATACTCTACATGGGATCAATAGCAGAATAACTGAGGCAGAAGAACGGATAAGTGACCTGGAAGATAAAATGGTGGAAATAACTACTGCAGAGCAGGATAAAGAAAAAAGAATGAAAAGAACTGAGGACAGTCTCAGAGACCTCTGAGACGACATTAAACGCACCAACATTCGAATTATAGGGGTCCCAGAAGAAAAAGAGAAAAAGAAAGGGACTGAGAAAATATTCAAAGAGATTATAGTTGACAACTTCCCTAATATGGGAAAGGAAATTGTTAATCAAGTCCTGGAAGCACAGAGAGTCCCATACAGGATAAATCCAAGGAGAAACATGCCAAGACACATATTAATCAAACTGTCAAAAATTAAATATAAGGAAAACATGTTAAAAGCAGCAAGGGAAAAACAACAAATAACACACAAGGGAATCCCCATAAGGTTAACAGCTGATCTTTCAGCAGAAACTCTGCAAGCCAGAAGGGAGTGGCAGGATATACTTAAAGTGATGAAGGAGAAAAACCTACAACCAAGATTAATCTACCCAGCAAGGATCTCATTCAGATTTGATGGAGAAATTAAAACCTTTACAGACAAGCAAAAGCTGAGAGAGTTCAGCACCACCAAACCAGCTTTACAACAAATGCTAAAGGAACTTCTCTAGGCAAGAAACACAAGAGAAGGAAAACACCTACAATAACAAACCCAAAACATTTAAGAAAATGGGAATAGGAACATACATATCGATAATTACCTTAAATGTAAATGGATTAAATGCTCCCACCAAAAGACACAGACTGGCTGAATGGATACAAAAACAAGGCCCATATATATGCTGTCTACAAGAGACCCACTTCAGACCTAGAGACACATACAGACTGAAAGTGAGGGGATGGAAAAAGATATTCCATGCAAATGGAAATCAAAAGAAAGCTGGAGTAGCAATTCTCATATCAGACAAAATAGGCTTTAAAATAAAGACTATTACAAGAGACAAAGAAGGACACTATATAATCATCAAGGGATCGATCCAAGAGGAAGGTATAACAATTGTAAATATTTATGCACCCAACATAGGAGCACCTCAATACATAAGGCAAACACTAACAGCCATAAAAGGAGAAATCGACAGCAACACAATCATAGTAGGGGACTTTAACACCCCACTTTCACCAATGGACAGATCATCCAAAATTAAAATAAATAAGGAAACACAAGCTTTAAATGATACATTAAACAAGATGGACTTAATGGATATTTCTAGGACATTCCACCCAAAAACAACAGAATACACATTTTTCTCAAGTGCTCATGGAACATTCTCCAGGATAGATCATATCTTGGGTCACAAATCAAGCTTTGGTAAATTTAAGAAAATTGAAATCGTATCAAGTATCTTTTCCGACCACAACGCTATGAGACTAGATATCAATTACAGGAAAAGATCTGTAAAAAATACAAACACATGCAGGCTACAGAATACATTACTTAATAACGAAGTGATCAGTGAAGAAATCAAAGGGGAAATCAAAAAATACCTAGAAACAAATGACAATGGAGACACAACGACCCAAAACCTATGGGATGCAGCAAAAGCAGTGCTAAGAGGGAAGTTTATAGCAATACAAGCCTACATCAAGAAACAGGAAACATCTCGAATAAATAACCTAACCTTGCACCTAAAGCAATTAGAGAAAGAAGAACAAAAAACCCGCAAAGCTAGCAGAAGGAAAGAAATCATAAAGATCAGATCAGAAATAAATGAAAAAGAAATGAAGGAAACAATAGCAAAAATCAATGAAACTAAAAGCTGGTTCTTTGAGAAGATAAACAAAATTGATAAACCATTAGCCAGACTCATCAAGAGAAAAAGGGAAAAGACTCAAGTCAATAGAATTAGAAATGAAAAAGGAGAAGTAACCACTGACACTGCAGAAATACAAACGATCATGAGAGATTACTACAAGCAACTCTATGCCAATAAAATGGACAACCTGGAAAAAATGGACAGATTCTTAGAAATGCACAACCTGCCGAGACTGAACCAGGAAGAAATAGAAAATAGGAACAGACCAATCACAAGCACTGAAATTGAAACTGTGATTAAAAACCTTCCAACAAACAAAAGCCCAGGGCCAGATGGCTTCACAGGTGAATTCTATTAAACATTTAGAGAAGAGCTAACATCTATCCTTCTCAAACTCTTCCAAAATACTGAAGAGGGAGGAACACTCCTAAACTCATTCTACGAGGCCACCATCACCCTGATACCAAAACCAGACAAAGATGTCACAAAGAAAGAAAACTACAGGCCAATATCACTGATGAACATAGATGCAAAAATCCTCAACAAAATACTAGCAAACAGAATCCAACAGCACATTAAAAGGATCATACACCATGATCAAGTGGGGTTTATCCCAGGAATGCAAGGATTCTTCAGTATATGCAAATCAATCAACATGATACACCATATTAACAAATTGAAGGAGAAAAATCATATGATCATCTCAATAGATGCAGAGAAAGCTTTCGACAAAATTCAACACCCATTTATGATAAAAGCCCTGCAGAAAGTAGGTATAGACGGAACTTTCCTCAACATAATAAAGGCCATATATGACAAACCCACAGCCAACATTGTCCTCAATGGTGAAAAACTGGAACCATTTCCACTAAGATCAGGAACAAGACAAGGTTGCCCACTCTCACCACTACTATTCAACATAGTTTTGGAAGTGTTAGCCACAGCAATCAGAGAAGAAAAAGAAATAAAAGGAATCCAAATCAGAAAAGAAGATGTAAAGCTGTCACTGTTTGCAGATGACATGATACTATACATAGAGAATCCTAAAGATGCTACCAGAAAACTATTAGAGCTAATCAATGAATTTGGTAGAGTAGCAGGATATAAAATTAATGCACAGAAATCTCTTGCATTTCTATACACTAATGACAAAAAATCTGAAAGTGAAATTAAGAAAACACTCCCGTTTACCATTGCAACAAAAAGAATAAAATATCTAGGAATAAAGCTACCTAAGGAGACAAAAGACCTGTATGCAGAAAATTATAAGACACTGATGAAAGAAATTAAAGATGATACAAATAGATGGAGAGATATATACCATGTTCTTGGATTGGAAGAATCAACATTGTGAAAATGACTCTACTACCCAAAGCAATCTACAGATTCAATGCAATCCCTATCAAACTACCACTGGCATTTTTCACAGAACTAGAACAAAAAATTTCACAATTTGTATGGAAACACAAAAGACCCCGAATAGCCAAAGCAATCTTGAGAACGAAAAATGGAGCTGGAGGAATCAGGCTCCCTGACTTCAGACTATATTACAAAGCTACAGTAATCAAGACAGTTTGGTACTGGCACAAAAACAGAAATATAGATCAATGGAACAGGATAGAAAGCCCAGAGATAAACCCACACACATATGGTCACCTTATCTTTGATAAAGGAGGCAAGCATATACAGTGGAGAAAAGACAGCCTCTTCAATAAGTGGTGCTGGGAAAATTGGACAGATACATGTAAAAGTATGAAATTAGAACACTCCCTGACACCATACACAAAAATAAACTCATAATGGATTAAAGACCTAAGTGTAAGGCCAGACACTATGAAACTCCTAGAGGAAAACATAGGCAGAACACTCTATGACATAAATCACAGCAAGATTCTTTTTGACCCAGCTCCTAAAGAAATGGAAATAAAAACACAAATAAACAAATGGGACCTAATGAAACTTAAAAGCTTTTGCACAGCAAAGGAAACCATAAACAAGACCAAAAGACAACCATCAGAATGGGAGAAAATATTTGCAAACGAAGCAACTGACAAAGGATTAATCTCCAAGATTTACAAGCAGCTCATGCAGCTCAATAACAAAAAGACGAACAACCCAATCCAAAAATGGGCAGAAGACCTAAATAGACATTTCTCCAAAGAAGATATACAGATTGCCAACAGACACGTGAAAGAATGCTCAACATCATTAATCATTAGAGAAATGCAAATCAAATCTACAATGAGGGCTTCCCTAGTGGCACAGTGGTTGAGAATCTGCCTGCCAATGCAGGGCACACGGGTTCGAGCCCTGGTCTGGGAAGATCCCACATGCCGTGGAGCAACTAGGCCCGTGAGCCACAACTACTGAGCCTGCACGACTGGAGCCTGTGCTCCGCAACAAGAGAGGCCGCGATAGTGAGAGACCCGCGCACCGCGATGAAGAGAGTGGCCCCCGCTTGCCACAACTAGAGAAAGCCCTCGCACAGAAACGAAGACCCAACACAGCCAATAAATAAATAAATAAATAAATAATAAAAGTGTTTTTAAAAAAACCCAAAAAAACAAAAAACTACAATGAGATATCATCTCATACCGGTCAGAATGGCCATCATCAAAACATCTACAAACAGTAAATGCTGGAGAGGGTGTGGAGGAAAGGGAACACCCTTGCACTGTTGGTGGGAATGTAAATTGATACAGCCACTATGGAGAACAGTATGGAGGTTCCTTAAAAAACTACAAATAGAACTACCATATGACCCAGCAATCCCACTACTGGGCATATACCCTGAGAAAACCATAGTTCAAAAAGAGTCATGTACCAAAATGTTCATTGCAGCTCTATTTACAACAGCCAGAACATGGAAGCAACCTAAGTGTCCATCATCGGATGAATGGATAAAGAAGATGTGGCACATATATACAATGGAATATTACTCAGCCATAAAAAGAAATGAAATGGAGGTATTTGTAATGAGGTGGATGGAGTTAGAGTCTGTCATACAGAGTGAAGTAAGTCAGAAAGAGAAAAACAAATACAGTATGCGAGCACATATATATGGAATCTAAGGGGAAAAAAAAAAAGGCCATGAAGAACCTAGTGGTAAGATAGGAATAAAGACACAGACCTACTAGAGAATGGACTTGAGGATATGGGGAGGGGGAGGGGTGAGATGTGACAGGGTGAGAGAGTGTCATGGACATATATACACTACCAAATGTAAAATAGATAGCTAGTGGGAAGCAGCCGCATAGCACAGGGAGATCAGCTTGGTGCTTTGTGACCACCTAGAGGGGTGGGATGGGGAGGGTGGGAGGGAGGGAGATGCAAGAGGGAAGAGATATGGGAACATATGTATATGTATAACTGATTCACTTTGTTATAAAGCAGAAACTAACACACCTTTGTAAAGCAATTATACTTCAATAAAGATGTTTAAAAAACAATTCATTTCAAATAATGAAATGAAAATATAACGTAGAATGGAACTGGGAAAATACCTGGTTTAAATTCTGGAAAGTACTAACTATACAACTCTGGATAAGTTGCTTAATCTTGTTTAGTCTGATTTCATGCGGATCTCACAGGATGTTATGATGATTAATTTAATACCTTTGTATAACGTACAGTGTTATGTAATTTCTTCTTGTTCTTCTTGAGTCAATTCATATCTTTAAGCAACTCACTTTAAAAAATAGTTACTTACTTGCTTAAATTATTCTTACCTTCTATTATCAGCTGAATTGTGTCCTGCTCAAGTTAATATGTGTAAGTCTTAACCCCCAATACCTCATAATATGACTGTATTTGGAGATAAGGCCCTTAAATAGGTAACTGAGGTCAAATGAGCGGGCTCTAGTCCAATATGACTGGGGTCCTTATAAAAAGAAAATATTAGGACACAGACATGCACAGAGAGAACAAAAGTGATTATTAGTAACCACGATCATGTCCTGAATGCATGGAACACGTCACCATTTGCCAACCACCGTGTCAAGTCAGCAGAAACTACAGAAATTGAGAGCTCTCCGCAGAAATTCACACACCCGTGCACCAGGTAACAGACCACAGGCAGACGTTCACTCAGCCTTTCACGTGTCCCTCACGGAGGGCACGCTCTCTCCTGGGCGGGGCGAGCACAGACACTTATCGGGAGGTTTACTACTTTTAAAATGCGTTGAGGCTGGAGCCTGTGCTCCGCAACAAGAGAGGCCGGGACGGTGAGAGGCCCGCGCAGCGCGATGAAGAGTGGCCCCCCACTTGCCACAACAAGAGAAAGCCCTCACACAGAGACGAAGACCCAACACAGCCAAAAATTAATTAATTAACTAAAAACTAAATTATATAAAATTAATTAAATATAAATATATTATATATTTATATATAATATATATATAAATCTATAAATATATAACATTAAATTAAATTTTAAAAAATTAATTAATAATAAGATCAACCGCTGCAATTAAATATTATTATTTTTTTTTTTTTCTGGGTGAAGTAGAAAAGAATAGCTTTATTGCTCTGCCAGGCAAAGGGGCACACAGCGGGCTCGTGCCCCTCAAAACTGTGTGTCCCTAAACCGGGAGGATTTGGTGAGGAGTTTTATAGCAATGGTTCAAGGGCGGGTTGCTGATAAAGATTACGGTGTGGGCAGGGCCTGCACTCCTTTAATCTGGCCTCAGGGGGTCTTCTCCTAATGAGCTTCTCTTGGTTCCTTTAATCTGGTCCCAGGTGGTCTCCTGATGAGCTTCTCGAGATTATCAAACTGTGGTCTTCTCTGGAATGAAGAATGCTAACATCTTCCATTTGTTGGGGGTTTTAGTTCGGTGATCAGAGAAAAATCACAACGCTTAAGTGCCACTTTCAAACCATCAGGATGGCAAAAGTCTCTAGGAAGCGCTGATGCGACTTCAACTTGGCTCCGGCTACGCACAACATCCACCTGGCAGAGTCCCGGGGCCATCCAGGCGCCGCGAGCGCGGAGCTGGCAGGTCCCGGGCGGACCCCGAGGGCGCGCCGCTCCCCTGGGTGGGGGTTGGCAGGCAGGAACGCGCCCCCTGGGCACGGCTGCGGCTCGGGCGCCGGATGTGGAGCCCCAGCACGATGCCCCCTCGGCGCCCGGGGCTCGGCGCGTGGACCACGGCCCGGCACACCACAGTCCAGCGAGGCCCCCGAGGCTTTGCTTTCGAGAACCCGATCAGAGTAGGCATTTCGAAGCGGACCCGACGTGCGGTCCATTGCCCCCCGCGGACCCTGCTGGGAGGACAGGGCCTCGGAGAAGAGGATCAGAGAGAAGCGAGGCGGGGGTGTTTACTGGGGTCCGCGGGAGCCCCTGGGCGCGGGGAGAGGGCCGCCCGGACAGGCGCCGGGGAGCAAGCGCCCCCGGCCCTGCGTTCGGGGAAAGTTGCAGTTCTCCTCCGGCGCCTGTACCCGCGCCCACGGGACACCCGACACCCGGGCTCCGCGTGCGCGGCGCCCGCCGCCCCCAGCAAGTTTCCCCAAGCGCTCCTACGGGGGTCCCCGGCCGTGGAGGGCCGGTTCCGCGCCGCTCCTGCAGGCACACAAAACAGCGGGGCGGCTGCGGGGTCTGTGGGTGGCCCCCGGGCACCCGCCCGGACGTAAACAAACCCCGGGGTCCGCGCTGGGCGCCCCACGCCTGGCGGGGGAGCGGCGGCGCGGTCCCCGCCCGCTGACAGCCGGGGGCCGCGGCTGGGGCCCGGGCCGGCCGGAGAGCGCGGACGCCCGCCCGGCCACCCGCCCGCCTGGCCGGAGCCGGGCCGCGCCGCCGCCGCCGGTGGCCGCTCTGACCCTCCTCCGAGCCGGCGGCACCACAGCGCCACCAGCCCCGGCTCCACCGCGCCGGCGGCAGCGGCGGCGGCGGCGGCTCCTCCTGGAGAAGCAGGCGCTTCACCCCCACAGCAACTCCCCACAAACTTTCCCCGGGAATACGGCGGGCCGAGGGCGCGGGGCGCGCGGCCGGGCGCCCCCGCCGGGCCGCAGCCCCCTCCCGGCGCAGCGCCCGCCGCCGCCCGCTCCCCCGCAATTAAATATTAAAAAAAAAAATGCGTTGATGCAACCATGTCTCACTTTTGCTTGAATCAGTCAGCAAACGCTTTTTGGAAACCCCAAATTATCCCCACCTCCTACCTTTCCGGCTGCCCTGCTCCTCAGGCCGGGTCCCCATGGGAGGCGGGACTGCGTGCGGACGCACGGCGAGTGCACTGACGTCCTCGAGCCCCGCCCGCATGGGGCCGCCTCCCGGTTGGAACAGCAGCCCCCCCGGCGCGGAGGGCGATAAGGCCGGCGCCGAAGTGAGCGCGGCACGGAGGGGCCTGCCTAACTGGGGCCCGGGGCCCTGCGTCTTCTGGCTGCGACGCGGGTCCTGAGCACGCTGCGGGGCCGCAGCCGCCGGGCGGTGGGCGCCCGAGGGGCCGGGAGGCGAGCCGGGGCCCCCAGGCGGGTGTGGGCATCGTGTCCACAGCCAGCGTCCCCGAGGCCGCGCTCGGGCCGTGATGACTCGGTGAAGCTGCGCTGCGACAACGCGGCCGACTTCTTACCGCGCTGTGAGGACCTGTGCGCGCTGCAAGACTCGGTGCCTCTGCCCGCCTAAATAAACTAATTTAGTTTATTTCTCTTATTTTTTCTTAAGGGGGAGAAGTGGGATAGTGTGAAGGCACAGAGCTGAAGCCTGCATTTTTTTTTTCATTTTACCTTCATTTATTTCTTCCTTTATACAGCTCTGAGTTTCTGATTTATATCCTTTTTTTTCTTGCTAAAGAACTTCTTTTAATATTTCTTGCAAGGCAGGTCTACTGGCAACAAATTTCCTTAGTTTTTGTTTGTCTGAGAAAGTTTTTATTTCTCCTTCATGTTTAACAGATAATTGCACTGAATACAGAATTCTAGTTTGCTGGGGTTATTTCTTGCAACACTTTAAACACTTCACTCTCTTCTTGCTTGCATGGTTTCTGACAAGAGATTTGCTTCAGTTCATATCATTGTTACTCTATAGGCAAGCCGCTTCCTAATATCTTCTGGTTCCTTTTAAGATATTCTTTGTCTTTGGTTTTCTGCTGTTTGAGTATGATGTGCCCAGGTGTCTAATTTTTGGTATTTATCCTGCTTCATGTTCCCTGAGATTCCTGTATCTGTGGATTCCACCCATTATTCAAATAGACTTCTGCTTCTTTCTTGTTATTCTGGGTTTCCCATTATGCAAGTGTTAACATCTTTTGTAATTGTCCCAGATTGGGGGCATTTTGTTCTTTTTCTCATTCTTTTATTCTTTGCCCTTCAGCTTCAGGAGTTTCTGTTGACAGGTTTTCAAGGTCACTGATTCTTTCCTCAGTCTTGTCCAGTCTATTAATGAGCCCATCAAAGCCATTCTTTTTTTTTTTTAACATCTTTATTGGAGTATAATTGCTTTACAATGGTGTGTTAGTGTCTGCTGTATAACAAACTGAATCAGCTATACATACACATATATCCCCATATCCCCTCCCTCTTGCTCTCGCTCTCTGCTTTCTTGTGGAAGTGGAAATCTTATGGCTTAAATCATAAAAGTATTATTTATGGCTTTTACTCCATGAGTGAACATGCCAGATTTTCTGGGACAGGGTCAATTTCAAAGGAACAGCTAAGGTTAATTTCATCCTTGGGGCTTTGTAAGAATTTCACCTAGACAAAGGAAGGAAATAGAAAACAAATACTTTGCTACACCCCTTGTTCTATTTTTTGACTCCTAATAGAGGGTCACTCTTCTTTTACCCATGCTGATATTTGGAAAGCCACTATGGAAATGACTTAATTTTTTGAGGTATATGTCTCATAAATAAAATGTGTGTCCCTCATCTTCTCATTTCCTTCCAGCGCTCAAGGGAGTAAGAAGACATGGAGTGAAGAGCTGCCTCATTTTCCAGAGAGAATAGGGGCACTGAGAGCTTGGAGGGACGGCGGTAGCTGTCACAGTATTTTGTCCTGAATTTTTACCTCCTGGAATCCAGGATGGGCCCCTTCCCCACCCCGCCAGCTGGATGAGTGATCACAGTGGAACAATGATGCCAGGAGGCTCAGAGGTACGCTCTACGTTTTGAATTGGGTTTTCTTAGTCAGCCCACTTATTGAATGCTACGTGCTGTCACTGGAGTTATAAAGATATACATGATACCGGCTCTGCCCCTACAGAGCTTGCAATGTGTTTAGGGAAGCCAGGCATATCCCCATGAAGCAGAAGCTCACTGAACAAGGCAGGAGGAACTTTTGCCTCCAAGGATGCAGATGGTGATAAAGATTGCAATTGTCTGAGACTACAGGGGACGAACTGGAACCATAGCCTGTGCTCTGAGACATGCGGATCCCAGAAGGAAAAGGGTGAAAGGCGAGTTCTATCTAATCTGAAATTTGATATTCCAAGAGCTTCCTTTAAAAGGCCCCTTTAAAATTCTTTTTCTTCCTCTTAAAAAATTCAGCTATCAAATGATGTCCGCTATCAAATGATGTCCTTTCTATACACTGAAAAATATACACTAAGGAAAGAAAAAGGGCAAGACTCATGCTCTATGATTCCTTGTTGAACAAGGAAAAGCACTTGGACTGTTCTCACCCCGTGATGAGTTCCTTTTCCTCTCCTTCCTTGCTTTGGTTGATGATGTGAGTCTAAGCAATTCACTGAAGCCACGTGAGAACAAGCAAAAGTCAGGGTCCAAGCAGAATTACTAGCTTGGGGAATGCCTGTCTCTCTGGACCTCCCTGTGAGGCCAGTGAGGATTTCCAGACTTTCACAGACTTTAAAATCAGCTCTCCTGAGACTGAACGAGGTGCAAAAGGAAACTGTCTTCTCAGGTTGGGGGCTGAGGTGGACCATGAGGGAAAGAACGGATGGATAAATCCAGGGAAGGTGCATAATCTGTCCTCCCAAACAATCTAAAATGACCTTCACATGCCCTCCAGGGTGGCCCCGGGAAATACATCACTAGATTCCTCCAGGCTTTACCTTGCTCTGCTTCCCAGAGCCTGTGTTACACAGGCAGAAACACCACCGTCATATTTCTCCCTGCCCTCAGGAACATTCACCAGTTGGGGGAAAAATAAGGTCAGAAAATTGTTGCTATGGGCTCTGTTTTGTGGAAGTTAAAATGCTGGTGCAGGAATCTGATTGCTTGATAGCTCCCTCTCTCTCTCTCCCTCCCTCTCTCTCTCTCTCACCCTCCACCCTTTCTCGGCTCTCCCTCTCTCCCACCCCCACTTTTTCTACTCTCCCCTCTTCCCTCCACTGGACTCCCAGGGCCGCTCCCACACCGGGTTGGAGGAGAGCCTTACAGGTTGTCAATGAAACCTGGAATTATTTCCTTCGATGGCTCAGGTAATAGTAGGAGCCAAGGCAATGAGTGAGGTCGTCTGAAACCAATGCAGTCCTGCCCGGGACCCGGGAGCCAATCGCGGGAGCAGAGGGCGGGGCGTCAGCGCCAGCAAATAATTGCTAAGTGCCTCGCTCGCACAGTTGGTCGGAGCCGCCAAAAGGTCTGGTCGCAGAGACGGGGACGCGTAATCCTCAGCGTGCTCCATCCCGACAGCAGCCCTCCACGGCTCGGCAGGGCAGCGAGCCTCTGGGCACCGGCCCCTCTGCTCCACGGAAAAGGTACTCCTGCTGCATCCCGGCGGGGCTGCTCTTGCGTTTCCGTCCTCAGCGGCTTGCAGTTTAGCCTCTGGAGAGGGGTTGCAGAAAGAAAAGTTTCCGGGAGGAAATGTGACAACGGAGGGAAATCACCGTGTTTTGTTGGGAGGAAAACAAGCTGACGGTTTGGGAAACTTCTGTGCTGTCTAGAACTGGATTGGTTTACTACTCTCTCAATTAGCCGCGCTCAGGTCTGTGGAAATAGGTCTGGTCTTGGGCTAGGGTGCCTGCCTGTTGGGGTGTAGATTTGGATTTGTTGGGTGAAGGAGGTTGAACCCTGGATGTGCTGCTTCCTGGCGGACCCATTGCTGGGAGGCTGATTCTGGGAAGCGTGATGGGTTGGTTGGGTTTTCCACCATAGGGTCTGCCCCCTTGACTTTCTCCTGACCTGCTGTCCCCCAACTCTTGTGACCTTCAGTTTGAGTCCTTCCTCAAACTTCTGTCTCCTTCCTCGCCCCTCCCGCTTGCCGACTCTGTCTGCGCTCATTTAATGTGGTGGAAGGAGACATTTCCTGGGGTGTGGGCGACTGTTCTGTTTGACCTGATGGGCGTCTGCCTGTCACATAACTTGGTGAGAAAGCAACAAAACGGTTCCCAGAGGAAAAGCCGTCACTCCACTGATCAGCTCCCAAAAACTCTGGAAGACTGTCTGGGCTTGGTGTGTACTGAAATAGAGGGGATGGAGTGAAATTGCAGCCCGTGTGAAGGTTACACCCTCACCAGGGACAGGCCGTAGGGTGCTAAGGAAGCCCGAGGCTCTGGGTGCATGGGGGGCTGAGGGGCTGCTGGCACCACCATCCCTGCTGCCTGTGATGACTGTTCTTCTTCAAGGGAAGGGCTGGCCACGGCAGGAGGCTGGGCCAGGCTTGTAGCATCCTTGTTCATTTCTGAACAGTTAGGACCACAAGGGCCCTGCTTGCTCTGAGTCCCGCCTGTGGTCCTGAGGAGAAGTCCTTCTCCCCACATTCTGCCACCCGGGAGGTATTAGGTCAGTGGGCCTCCTAGGAAGCAGGGTCTCCATGGGAGAAGGTGATGTGCTTGGTCTTAAACTTCCTTCCTGCTTTGGTGCAGGCAGCTCCTATTTGAATGTTCCACAGCACTTGGCCAGGTGTGTCCTCCCACCTGCTGGGTCCTCAGAAGCAGCTGGTCCAGGACTGATCTTCCACATCCCTGAGTCCCTCTGAATTCTAGCCTAGACCCGAAGCTGGGAAGTTCGGTTCCCAGTCCTGGCAGGATGGGGATGTGCTGGGAGGACTCGTCCAGGACACCTGGTCCCCAGGACACCCTTCCCGCCGAGGTGTAGGTGCCTCCATTCTCCGGCTCCACAAATCACATTCGCTCTTTAATTCTTGTTTTCTTTAACCTCCACAAGGGCTTCTCCTCCGCCCCCTTTACACAGCTATTTCGGGTGGGAGATGTTATTGCCGAAGCTCTACTCACAATGCTTAAAAAATAACCGGCTGCCCGACTTTTGTTTTTCTTGGTCAGGATACAGTCAGCTTTCTCCTCTGCACATGTTGCCTGGCAGTCAACAAAACAAGCTTGCAACCCCGCAGAGGAGAATGCCTTTGTGTTTGGGAGGCTGGAGTGGAGGCTGAACTTGTCTTGCCTGTTGGGGCATCTTTGGCCCAAGACCTTCTCCTCTGTGGTCTGTCTGGGTCAGGTGACCCCCAGAGAGCCCACGAGAGAAGACATCCAGCAGGTGGGAGATTTTGAAAAGGGGCACCTTGGTTTTCATGAAGGCAGTGATAACACGAGAACATGCTTTGGAGTTGGAGGGGTATCTAGAACCGGGGACAGGTAGCAAAATCGTGGGTCCCTCCCACCGATGCCGATCTGCTAGATTTCTAGTCCTCTAGTGATAGAGGACATTCAAAGTAAGGCTTTGAAACCGGCTCTATTTTGAAACCGGCTTTATTTTTAACATGGACATTCTTTACTTTTGGTCCCTGTGCCCTTTTCTTTAATAATTAAAGCAGATGTACAGTGTAGGTTTGATAGGCCACAAACAGGCCGTTTTAGTTAGCATAAAATTCAAGTTAACTCCTGTGTAAGCCAGAATGACTTTCCCATACCTCAGTATGTGAAAATTTCTTTTCTCACTACCATCTGGGCACAGGGGAGGGGTCCCCGATCTCTCCTGGCAGGACGGGGCAGGACAGTGTTTCCTGGAGAAAGGGACCCTGAGCTGATTCTTGAAGGGTGGGATTTGGATGGTGCCAGTGAAGAAGGGTGGGAAAGGCCTCTCCTGAGTGTGGCCTCGACATGAGTGATGTCTTCAGGGAAACAAAATTCAAAGGTATTTCTAGATGCAAAGTGCTAGCGGGTGGCTGTGTTCGTCTCCTTGGGCTGCTGTAACAAATGACCACAAACTGCTTGGCTTACAACAATAGACATTTATTCTCTCACAGTTCTGGAGGCTACAAATCTGAAGTCAAGGTGTAGGCAGGACCTCCCTCTGGAGGCTCTGATTGACAGTCAGGTCCCCGCTTCTCTCCTCGCTGCTGGTGGCTGCTGAGAACGCTTGTTGCTCCCTGGCTTGCAGCTGAGTCACACCAGCCTGCTCGCTTCCCCGTGTGTATCTCTGGGCGTCCTCTTCTCGTCGAAAAAAGACCCCAGTCATCCGATTTAGCACTCATTATAATCCAGTGTGACATCATCGTAATTACATCTGAAAAGACCCTATTTCCAAATAAGGTCACATGTCTGAGGTGGACCTCAATTTGGGGGGACAGTATTCTCCCAGCACAGCAGTAGAGACAAAAGTGGGGATTGGATGGTAGACAAAGGTACAGACCCGTACTGTGCATAATATTGACATTTACTTTGTCAACATTTTCCATTTTCTCGACTGGTCTGCTGCCGAATGCGTGGGGAATTCTCAAAGAGGGGTGCATCTACTGAGGATGCTGTGCCTTGGCTTCCAGTTGCACATTTAGAGCTAGAAGCGGGGATTCTGTCCCTGGCTCAGCTGCCTAGTAGTTGTACAGCATTGCTTTGAACTCTCTAAACCTTCGCTGCCATGGTTTTATAATCAGGGATTACAATGACTGCCCTGCTTGTTTAGAAGCTTCCTGTTTGCGAAGCTGTGTAATAAACTGTAAAGTGTGTATAAAATGTTCCTTCATGGGATTCAAAAAAATTATTTGTCTATTAGTTCCATTCTTTCATCTCTGCAGTGCAATATACAACTCCTACCTTCCAGGGGCAGGCCTGCTGTGCACATCCGGAAGACTCGGAGAGCAATTAGGAAATCCATAGGTGTGACTTAATATTTATTTATGTCTTAACCCAGGGGTCAGAAAATAGCCACCGGCCAAATGCAGCCACTGCTTATTTTGTAAGGTCTGCAAGTGAAGAATGGTTTTTATGTTTTTTTTTTTTTTTAAATAAATCTGTTTTTTGTTTTTTTTTTTAAGTTATACAATTTTTATTTATTTATTTATTTATTTATTTATGGCTGTGTTGGGTCTTCGTTTCTGTGCGAGGGCTTTCTCTAGTTGCGGCAAGTGGGGGCCACTCTTCATCGCGGTGCGAGGGCCTTTCATTATTGCGGCCTCTCTTGTTGCGGAGCACAGGCTCCAGACGCGCAGGCTCAGTAATTGTGGCTCACGGGCCTAGTTGCTCCGCAGCATGTGGGATCTTCCCAGACCAGGGCTCGAACCCGTGTCCCCTGCATTGACAGGCAGATTCTCAACCACTGCGCCACCAGGGAAGCCCCTATGTTTTTAAATGTTTGGAAAAAATCAAAAGAAGAATAATACATTGTGACATGAAAATTACATGGAGTTCAAAAATTAATGCTCATAAATAAAGCCTTATTGGAACACAGCCATACTCAATCCTCTCCATACTGTCTAGAGCTCTCCTCACATCACACAGCAGAACTGAGTAGTTGCAGTGGAGGACTCTTGTCCCACAAAGCCTGCAATGTTTACTCTCTGGCCGCCACACAGGAAATGTTTGCCCACCCCTGTGTGAAGTGGATGATTCTGGTGAAGGAGGAGGTGAGTTGTCATCCCTCTGGGTGGCTGTCTCCCTACTCATAGGAATGATTCCTTTGGAACATTTCAGACTCCAAAGCTGCCTTGTCTTCTGTTCATTTCCAGAGTTTCGTTTTTTTAGGACCCAGCAGGTTGAAGGTTGTAAGGAATAAGAAGTATCATTCCCAACCCCTGAACAGGAACTTTGTTGCTATTTTGCTTTGTTTCTTTCAATAAGATAGATTGAAATTTACGAACATTTTATGTTGTAAGAATCAGTTTGAAGTCCGCCACACTGTGGAAACAATGAGGATGGTTTGTTTCTTCTGCCATCTTCCCACCAAACTGAATTTCTGGTAACCAGGACTCCTGAGTTTTCTGAGACAGCCCTGATGTAGAATATTTTTTCTTGTCACTACAGATCAATGATATGTCCTGAAAAATCTAGTATTTCCTCTCCAAACTGTACCCAACAGGGGAGTAACACTTTTGTTATACAAACACACAGATGCTAATTTAAATGAAAAAAACAGATGTGAATGTGTAGTATGGCACTTGAGCTGTATACAACTTCCTAGGCCTGCGACAAGATCTGTAGCTTGGGAGTCTGGTTCTGAAGCTCATTTATACTAAAAAATATATATCATAGTCATTACTTCCATCTAGAATCTGATTCAGAAGAGAGGAAAGACTTCCCCAAAATGACAGCTATGAAAGTAATTTTTTTAAGGTGGAGGTAGTGTCATGGGTGTTTGATTACTGTAAGCCTTGTGGCCTCCTCCTGTACTCTGTAATCCCATTATTATATTGTTATCATTGGATATATCCTCTCCTTAGCAGAAGACTTATTAAGCCCTTTTTATGTGTCAGGCCCTTTACTAAATACTTGGTATTTATTTCATTTGAACTTTACAAGTGCAAGTAGGAATCTTCATTGCCTCCATCTTAAAAAGATGTGAAAGCTGAAGCTTAGGTCAAGTATCTCATCCAACATCGTACACCTTGTAAGTGATACAGCCAATGTTCAAACACAGTACAGTTTAGCTCTCGAATCTGAGCTCTGAATTACTATATAGTCTTCATTTACTTAATCTTTCATATTAATTGGCTGTCTACCAAGAGTCAGGTGCTGTGTTAATTACAGAGAATTTAATAGCAAATGAAACAGATACAGTTTCTGTTTACAGTGTTTACAGGATAGTGTGGGATATGGACACTAATTTAAAAAATCATACAAATATCTAAATGAAGGAACGTAATGGAATACTAGAGAATGGGGAAATCACAAGGTCTTTGGCAACAGGGAAGTCTTCTCTGAGTAAGGATTAGTCAGAGCAGTGAGAGGAGAATTCCAGACAGATGGAACAGCATATGCAAAGCGTCTGCAGTCAGAGAAATCACAGCGTTTAAGGAATAACAAGAAAGCCAGCATGGCTAGAAGCCGTGCGGTGAGGTGCAGAGAATGGATTGATGGAAACAAGAGTGTCATCTACTTTGAACTGTCAACTGTCAGACTTTCAGTTGTTTCCTGTGTCGATGAAAATCATCCATAAACAGTCTATAATAGGAGTAGAAAAGAGTTTTATTTGAGCCAAACTGAGGGCTGTAGCCCAGAAGACAGCTTCTTAGATTACTCTGAGAAACTGCTCTGGAGAAGCATGGATTTCAGCACAGTTTTATGTCTTGTCAGAACAAAGAACATCAAACAAGTCAGGGATACATTCCTTTAGATTTTCAAAAAACCAGATCAGCACGCACACAGCGAGTCAGTATGACCTTGGCACCTGGGAAGGGGGTCTTATCATGGAAGGAACACCAGCAGTGGTGTCCCAGGAAGGGGGGGGCATTTCATCTTTATTTTTAACATGGACATTCTTTACTTCTGGTCAGTGCACCCTTTTCTTTCATAATTAAAGCAGATGTATAAAGTAGGTTTGATAGCCACAAACGGGCTCTTCTAGTCAGCATAAAATTCAAATTAAGCCAGAATGACTGCCCCATACCTCAGTATGTGAACATTTCTTTTATCAACTGAAAGAGTATGGCCTTGGATGAGGGTGACGGCAGTGGAGAAAAATGAGCGATAAATAGATCTGAGGGACAATGAAGTAGACAAAAATGGATGAAGTGGATAATGGGTGTGAAAGAGAAGGTGGTTTCTGAATGACTTCCAAGCTTAGAACTTACACCACTGGATGGTGGCCGCTCCCACCCACCTCCACCCTCCCCCCCCCCACCCCCGCCACAATAACCTTGAGGCTGTGACCCAGAGACCAGGAAGATCTGAGAAGCAGGGAAGGACGTGACGAAACCCTTTGTCCATGTTGCTCCAGGCTGAGCAGGGCTAAAGTGGCGTAGAGGTGAATTTGCCCCCAGCCAAGGGGTATGGGGCAGCAAGGGAGAGGGACCGGGGGGCTTTGTCCTCAGAGCTTCTTCCCAATCAAGCCTTTCTACCTCTCTGATGGAGGGTGAGGACACCCAGGGGCCAGCCCAGGGCGTGGAGCCCAGAGAGGCACGGGCTAGAGGTGCCCTCCTGGTGTGCTGATATCCAAAGGCAGGACAGTGCGTTGAGTGAGTTCAAGACAGTCACCAAGGGAGGGGCTGCGGACAGGACAGTTACCAGAACCCCGGTACCCTGAATGAAGGATACCAGCAGGAAGTTATTGCAGGCGTCCAGAGGGGACACGGAAGTTGGCAGTAGTTGGATGATACGCCTCTAGCAGGAGGACTGGATTATTTAAAAGATGGGAACAGTTTAGGTGTGGTCTCGGGACCTAGGTCCAGTGACTCCCAGGGGGTCCATCCCGTTCTTCCTTTGTTTAAAAGGCAGAGATGGTAGGACCCAGAGAGCACGATTTTAGACTTGTTGAGTGCATGGGCTTTGCTTACTCACCTTTGTACCTTAGCACCTCACACAGAGGGGCTCCATAAATGACTGTTCATATCTTCATAATGAGCTATTGCCCCATTGTTTTTTCTTTAAAACAATTAAGACTTTAAACAATAGTTTTAATTTAAAAAATGATCATTTGTATAGAAAGTCTTCTAGAACATTTCCATGAAATCATAGTTTAGTTATACACTTATCAAAGTGGCCTTGTTGAAAGAATATTTTGTGAAATTGGCTTTGTTCAAGAAAATCTGAGGGTTATGGCCAGTTTCCACAAGAATCTTGACCAGGTTCTTGGTCCCATGGGGGTCACATTCAAATAGGAAAAACCCAAAGAAAAGGAGAGGCAGGTCCTTGGAGGGCGTGCTCTCATAGCACAAGCTGGTCCCTCCGGCAGTTGCTTCTGATAACCATCTACACGTCCTGACTCCATCTTCCCCGTTGGCAAACCCTACTGCCCTCTCACTGGACACCTCTGCTGCTAGGCATTGCCTGCCTTCACCTGTCTGCTTTTGGAGGCTTGATCCTATTTTACCAGAAATCAAGGCTGTGTGAGCCGGAGTTGGTGTGCAGCTCACAGAGGCAGATGTCCTTCGCAGATCCCACCCCCCTTTCAGCCATAAGACAAAAGGGACATGATAGTCGGGAAGTCCTTCTCTGGAGGACAATTTGGTGCTGCCTCAGGGGTGAAGAGGTCGAGAATGCCTCCTGGGTGACCTTAAGACTTGGAAGGGTATGGATCAAATTCCCTAGTGTGTGTCTTCTCACTTTGCACACCACTTGGGCCCTTGAAAATGAATCGAAAGATATTTTTGTTGAGGGTAGTTTGAATAAAAGAATTCTGTTGATGGGGCTTCCCTGGTGGCGCAGCGGTTGAGAATCTGCCTGCCAATGCAGGGGACACGGGTTCGAGCCCTGGTCTGGGAAGATCCCACATGCCGCGGAGCAACTAGGCCCGTGAGCCACAACTACTGAGCCTGCGCGTCTGGAGCCTGTGCTCCGCAACAAGAGAGGCCGCGATAGTGAGAGGCCCGAGCACCGCGATGAAGAGTGGCCCCTGCTTGCCACAACTAGAGAAAGCCCTCGCACAGAAACGAAGACCCAACACAGCCAAAAATAAATAAATAAATAAATAATAAGTAAAAATTTTAAAAAAGGAAGTAAAATCAATCCCCAAAGTATTAAAAAAAAACAAAACAAAAAACTCTTAAAAAAAAAGTAGATTCTTAAATTTGGCGGGACAGCGGGTGGAGGGTTCAGAGGGGGATGGGATGAGTTAGGGTGGGGCGGGTGTGATATTCAGATGGAACAATATTTAACCTACAGCCCCTCATGCCTGGGATCCTTTGTACCAGCAGGCACGGAGGCGTCCTTCGTTTCATTCAGTTATTTTTTTTTAAAAACGGACTAGTTGACGAAGTGCCAGAAACTTTATACCAAGTGGCCTTATTGAGCCACTACTTTATTCAAGCAGTGCTCAGATCAGCAGTACCCCCCAGGTCAGAAAATCACGGCGAACGGGGAATTTTCACAGTAGAAAAGGCAAGGGTAAGCAAGCCTGAAGCGTCCCACGAGGGGAGCCGTGGAAGAGGCAGCAAACCTGAAGAGCTCCCTGTGTGTGCGCGTTAGCAGGGGAGCGGGCGAGACAGAAAGTTGTTCTAATTGCAGCCTGTCTCCTGCGAACGTGTTGCTCCCTCTGGACTCTCCGGTAACCAGTTCACCCAAAACTTTTCTGCCACGAGGCCCCGCATCTCCCGCGTGCCCCCTTCCTTCCTGCGCCGGCTAACAGGTCGCCGGTCACCGAAGCGTCACCTCTCAGCCCCCGGGAAATCTCCGCAGCCCCCTCGGACTGCAGCCTGGTCGCCCCCCGGCCTCCCCGTGCAGCAGTCGGGGCGACGGAGAGGGAGGCGGCGCGCAGGCCGGGGAAGACCCGGGAGGACCGACTCGTGGGCCGGGCTCGGGCATCAGCATGGGGAAGGGAGGCGCGGGCCGAGCGCGCCCCGCAGGTAAACAGGCCGGCGAGGCGCAGGGCGCTGTCGCCGCGGCCGCCCAGCGATTTCCAGGCACGCAACTCCGCCTCCAAGGCTCTGTCCCTCGCGCGCTCGCCCCGCCGCCTGCTCGCAGCCTAGGCAGCCGCCGCAGCATCGCTTCACACAAAGGACTGTTCCCCGCCGAGCCGCTCCTCCACCTCCACGTCCTCCTCCGGTGACGGCAGCCCCGACAGCCGCTCCTCCTCCCGTAAACAACTCTCCCACAGCTCCCGGCAATAAATAAATTAGGAGGAGGGTAGGGGGAGGGGTGCGGGGGGAGGAGGGGAGAGGAAAAGGGAGGCAGCGCGAGAGAGCGAGGCAGAGTCCGAACCGACAGCCAGGAGCTCGCACGCACCTCACACCATGAGATGGCGACGCGCCCCGCGCCGCTCCGGAAGGACCGGCCCCCGGGCCCGGCCCCGCCGCCCGCTCGCTGCCGCCGCCGCCGCTGCTGCTGTGGACCGCGGCCCTGGCGCCGGGGGCGGCCGCCAGCGACGAGGCGGCTCCCGCGGGGACCTCGGTGTGCTACGCGTCCCCGCCCAGCGTGGGCTCGGTGCAGGAGCTGGCTCAGCGTGCCGCGGTGGTGATGGAGGTAAAGGTGCACGCGCCGCGGCGGCAGCAGGGGGCACTCGACAGGAAGGCGGCGGCGGCGGGCGAGGCAGGGGCGTGGGGAGGCGAGCTCCAGCTGTCAGCCGCGGGCCCGGGAGCGCTGCCCGCCGCCAACGGGACCGTGTCCCCCTGGCCCGCGGGCCCCGCGCCCCGTGCCGCCGAGCCCAGAGACGAGGCGCCCTATCTGGTGAAGGTGCACCAGGTGTTGGCGGTGAAAGCCGGGGGCTTGAAGAAGGACTCGCTGCTCACCGTGCGCCTGGGCGCCTGGGGCCAACCCGCGTTCCCCTCCTTCGGGCGGCTCAAGGAGGACAGCAGGTACATCTTCTTCATGGAGCCCGATGCCAAGGGCAGCGGCCGCGCGCCGGCCGCCTTCCGAGCATCCTTCCCCCCTCTGGAGACGGGCCGGAACCTCAAGAAGGGAGTCAGCCGGGTGCTGTGCAAGCGGCGCGGTAAGTTCCTCGCCTCGCGGGGCGCACTCCCGGGGCGCGGCGGGCGCCGGGCTTCGACGGCTTCCAGGCGGACGCGGTCTGAGCGGTGGAGTTTCGGGCTTGGAAGACTCTGGGCGATCCTCAGAGGAGGAGGGTTCGCGGATCGGATTCCACGGGCAGCGCCTTCTCCAGTGTCCCTGTTTCGAGGCATTGCCATTGGTGAAAGCCCAAGTTTGGTCCTCGGTTGGGAGGTCCTCGCCTCAAACTTTTTAATTCCTTGGGGTTTCGTTCGCTAAGTAGAATGGAAATGGGCCGGCTGCTTTCTCGCGCGTGCCTTCTTGAACTCTTTCGTTAGGAGTTGCTGTTAAGGGCAGCCGTGAGGGGCTTTTTCCTCTGAAGGAGGAAAGGTGAGTCGGACAGGACTGTAAAGTCTTCCCATCACTTCGAGTCCGGAGTGTGGACTTGGTCAGGGGTTTGTGTCTGTGGAGAGTCCAACAAGAGCAGGACGGAGCACTGCGATTCCCCTTGCGATGTGGCAGAGTTTTTGGCGAAGTCACGTGCGAACAGACAGGTGCAATCTGCACCTTGTGAAAATGTGTATGTGAGAAGTATAAAGTTGGGTGTTTTCTTTTTGGTGACATCGTGTCAAGAATTTTTGTTTTCCCAGTCTTTTCATTTGGAGTATGCTTTGGCACGTCAGTGCGTCGGAACAGATGAGCGTCATTATAGAGCTTCACATGTAGGCCCTTAAGGAGAATTTGGGAAGATAAGTTTAGCAATCGTGTTTCAAAGACCTTTCCCGATTTTACCACTGCAGAGGGTTCTTCCCAGGTCTCCTTAGTATTATCAGGTCTGAGAAATCAGCTGATAATCTGATTACATTTCTGAAGTAACATTACATTTATGCCATTCATAAAGTAATTTCTAGGTTCTAAATATTTGTGTAATTTCTTGATGATCATGTAATCACTAAAACATAGAGAGGTTTCTTCTCAAACCAAAAATTAACATGATGACACATCACAAATTCTAACATGCATAATAGATTTTCCCCTGGTCTTGATGTATCTGTCTGATAGATGGCTGGGTTAATTGAATTTTTACAAAACTCAGCACCATGCCATGCTCAGTCTGCCTGTGATGCAGAGTGTGTCAGCTCTTTTCAATTCGTATCAGGTGATGGCCAGTTATTTAAATTTCTGATTGGCATTTCTGATGCTTGTAGCCTGCGGTTAATTAATGCCTAACGATTTGGTTCTGATGTCAAGGAAGAGCATTGCTTATCCTCCATTGCCTTATTTTCACAATGCACTTTGTGCGCCAGAGACCTGTTAAGATTGCACCACTCTGTGGCCGGAAGCTGTTCTCAAACAGTG
Source organism: Balaenoptera physalus (assembly GCF_965194825.1). NCBI lineage: Eukaryota > Metazoa > Chordata > Mammalia > Artiodactyla > Balaenopteridae > Balaenoptera > Balaenoptera physalus. The sequence goes on from NC_138902.1 coordinate 8,158,866, forward strand.
GTGCTGAAGAAAGCTGAGTGACGTTGGGGTTCCCCGGGTTTGGCTGATAGATGTCACTATAAAACATGGGAAACTCTCTGCTGGGAGCTGTCTTATTAGGAAACACAAAAGCTCCTCACCATTGTACTGCATCATATGTTATTCTGTTAGAGAATCTGAAACAAAACATTTTAAGCCACGCTGTCATCCCATTTTCACGTGTTTTATTGCATGCAGTTCAGGAAGGATTTTGCTTTTACCCCAAACCATGTGAGTTGTGGATCATCTACTGCACGTGGTGGAAGTTAATATAAAGGAGATCGTAGTTGGCAGTGGTGCCTAGGATGGGGGGGGGGGTGTTGCTAGATAAGCCATGGTGTTAGTTACGCCTTCTAACTAGAAAGAGATGTCAGTTTTCAGGGATAAACTTCTTATAAGGGTCCAGAGGACGCTTGGACAATGGAAAGTTCATGTTGTCTGGAGAAATACTATTTTCGTGCTTCTAAGCCGAAAAAGCTTCACTAAAGGTAGTTTTGCCCTTTTGTTTGCCAGTCAAAGGAAATACATGGTTGTAAGTTGTGGCATGCTAAACAAAGCAGGGTTTTTTTTTAATGAACTGGAAATCTACATGTAATGTAGTTGATTAAGAAATCATGAAGTTACTGCTTCAGGTTTGTGTAATTATTGTGTATGTTTGGTGATTTTAGGGTTATGTACTTTAAAGTACGATACCGCGTGAAACTTTAATAGATTTAGCTAAAGACTAACTGAAATCGTGCTCAAAGTTTCTCTTGGATTTTTACGAACGTAGTAGTTATTGTGACATTGTAGGCTATAAGTAAATAGTGTAAGCTATTTTATATAATGGAAACTCAGTAAATCCATAATTGGAACATGGGGTGTAAAAATGTGTATGTGTGTGAAAACTTGTAAATTCTTCCAGTTGTGTGGTCTGGTTTAACAATGCCATTCAGAGCCTACCAGGCAAAGGAACACAAATTGGGGGGGAAAAAAATGTACAGAGAGAATAGGGACTGATTTGTCGTGGTCGAGCTGCTTCTGTGTGCTGCTGGTCAGGAGATTTCGGGGAGAGTGATGGAGCAGAGGGTTCTCATCTAACCACACGAAGCTGCCCTGGGGGTGCAATGGTTGTGTTCCTGCCTGAGCCCTGATGCTAGGCTGGAGAGGGGATCTAGGCAAGTCATTTTGTGATATCATACCCAGGGGAACAGTTTCCAGCTCTCCTTTGCTCAGCTGCAGTGTTGTTTCCTACAAGTTGCTTACTAGTGTAGAAACTACACGTGCAACAGATTAGCCTTAGGGTTGAGCTAATGGAAGTCTTCCCTGAATTATTTTTTCTCTCCTCTCCGCCCCCTCTCCCCATCTAAGAGAAACTCCTGAGTAGAGTCTGTATAAAAAGAAGCTCTTCTCTGAACAATGGACTTTTGGAAACAAAAACTGTGTAGTGTATTTTAGATGACAACACAGAATCTCATAGCTTGTTTGCCTTATGTTTGAGGTTTGTGTGAATTGCACTTCCTTTACAGTTAAATTCTTCCCAGTCTTTGCTTTCTCTCTTGCTCACTACACAGGCTAAGGCATTTCTAGGTTTTATATTTATTGGAATGCAAAATAATTTCAATTATTTTGTTCAATTAAATTGCCATTATTCAAACAAATCATTGTTTGATGTACTACACTTCTAGTTTTCAAAGCATTGCCATTATACTAGGCTGTAACTGATTCCCAAAAAGGAGTAAAAATACTGATGTTGAATAACATCCCTCACTGGGCCATGCAAGATTTGTACATCACTTGTGTTCTTACAAGCCAATCTAAATATTCAGTATATCATATTGGAATGTATAATAATGCAAACATGTTTATCAAATATTTATGATCAATGTCTTTCTTTTTCTCATGTTCTCAATAACTATTTAATAAAGTGTGCTGACCTTATGGTGTTATGAAAATGACAGAAATGCTGCAGGGATTTTCCAGCCAACTATTGAAGAGAATTGTTCTTAATAAAAGCTATATTAAGGGCATAGCAATAGGAACAGATACAGCTTGACTGCTTGTTTTTCATAAATACATGTGTAAGTGTAATTTCCCAAGTGCTTGTGATGGCTCTCTTTAAACTGTATCAATCTTACTGTCAATTCTATACTGTATATAGAACACTTCTTTCTGTTGAGTAGAGAAACCGTGTATGTATTTATATATATTTATGTTAAAAAATGAAACCGAGATGGGTCATTTGGGAAAACAACTCTTTAGAATAAAAATATTTTAAAAGGTGAATTTAAATATGTGAATCAGAATATATTACAAGGCAGACCGCGCTGGGTTGCCGCCGCCGCTGCCGCCATCGTGCCAGCTCCTTGGGTCTCAACGAGGCTGGGTGACGCTCCAGAATGAGAGACAAACCAATTTGGGACCAGACTGGATCCAGCTTCATTCAACATTACTACCAGTTATTTGATAACGACAGAACCCAACTAGGCGCAATTTATATTGATGCGTCATGCCTTACGTGGGAAGGACAGCAATTCCAGGGGAAAGCTGCCATTGTGGAGAAATTGTCCAGCCTTCCGTTCCAGAAAATCCAGCATAGCATCACGGCGCAGGACCATCAGCCCACGCCAGATAGCTGCATCATCAGCATGGTTGTGGGCCAGCTGAAGGCCGATGAAGACCCCATCATGGGGTTCCACCAGATGTTCCTATTAAAGAACATCAATGATGCTTGGGTTTGCACCAATGACATGTTCAGGCTTGCCCTGCACAACTTCGGCTGACTGCCTCCCAGCCAGGCACTCATGCTGTTTCCTCCTCCCTCCTCTTCCCGATATTATTCATGCTCCTCCAGATGCTCCAAATATCATACACAAATGAGCAGGGCCGCGGTGGGAGTGGGCGCAGTGCGCTGCTGCTGCCGAGGTATTGTGCATGATGTTTGGACGCTAGACTAGTTGCATCTGATGGGAGAAGTTTGTGTTGTACCAGCGCATGCCTTGGAAAGACTTAAGTAATGCGGAAGGTGTCTGTTTTTTTTTTTTTTTTAATCTACTGACAAGTTGCTCTAGTAACCCAAAGAAGTGAAGGAGAAAGCAGCTGCCTCACCACCAAGATATTGATTTGTTCAGATGTTTCAATGCCTCATGATACAATAAAACCACGAAAATTTTCTTAAAAAAAAAAAAGAAAGAAAGAATATATTACAAGCACTAGGGGATCGTTCTCATCAGTTGTGGGAGATCTATAAATCCTCTGGATCTAGGGAAAGTTTTACCATATGTCCTAATATATTAGGTAAGACCGGGAAGCTTAAACAGCCCTGAGGGTCAAAACAATGGGCCGTGCTTCCGCTGGCCTGTATACTTATAGCAAATGAGAGCAAAAGACGTGATTGGGCGTGTTATTGCCCTTGTCAAATGCAATCTATTCATTGTTCAGGAAATCTCCTTTGCTTCGATGCCCATTTTCTTCCTGTTATTTTTCTCTTAATTATAAATGTAACATCTTTTAAAACCTATTTTTAAATTTCAGTGACAAGTGATGAACTGGCCAGATGTCCAAAGATCTTGAAACTCTCATCTGCCCTCAGTACTTAGCAATACTTAGGTTTTTTGTTTGGTTGTTTTCGATATGCTCAAATGATGTGGAAAAATTATGTCTATAGATAGTTCTGATTGAATGGGTATCTTGATTAGCCTTATATAAATGAATGATAATGAAAACAAAGTATATAATGAGAAACAATGGTAGGGATTCATGAATTATTAGTCATTGAAAGTATATAATAAAGTTTGTGAAGAAAAGAAAAGGTAAAAAAAAATTAGGGCTCTTATGGACTCATGCAATTTGTTACCAAAAACAATAGTGTAACACATGTTTTCATCAAAGTTTTCATAAGAAAGTGAGAACGAATTTTTAATGTCCTTACTTTTAAATAACAGAAATGGCTATTGTAGACAGTTTTCCATTCATGTCTGAATGCTCTAAATTTGTGCATGCACATTTTACTCTGTGCTGTTATGTTATCATGAAATTTAAGTTAAAATGAAAGTAACATTATGAAAGAATGTATGACCTAACGTATGACTCTCCCAAATATCAGTCACTTTCTAATACTTGAGCAGCTGATTAGTGATACAGCCTGTCATATTTTAAAATCTAAAGTTGAATTATTTGCAAATGTACAGAATTCAAACCTAAGTCTTACTGAGTTAAGTGCTAGTTGAGAGGCTGTATTTCATATTACTGTGTTTTCATATTGTTTAGGGCTGTGATGGGCTTGAGGTAAGCCTGTTTCTGAAGGCTTGTCTCCTGACTCTCCATCTGCAAATGATCCATACAGGTCGAAGAAGATTTAAAAAAAAGAAATTTTGGTGAAGTTGAAAGCTTAAAATGGGTTGACGAATCTCTGCTTGGCATAGATCTGATAGTTAGGAAATAGTACCCCCCAACATAGACTTGCCACCCAGCCATCCTAGAAAGAGATGCCTAAGTGGTAATTGACATTATTTTTTTAGTCTTCCAGAGAACCAGGATATTTTTCCCTTTGGAAAATAGTTTCCTGAGAAACTGTATCCTAACTTTGGTTCTCCCCATTAGGACCTAGCCATATTTATATCCTGGGTTTTTTTTTTATATAATAACTAAAAAAACAAAAACAAAAAGAAACTTAGTTTACTCACAGCTTGGATGGTGCAGGGGAGACAGAGCTATCAGTTCCTAACTCAGGCTTCAGCTGTGTTTTCTCTTCATCTCTGTTTCCTTTGTGAGGACACTGCAGAGTAAAGCTTTAGGTAAATGATGGGGCCCATGAGTGGATCTGAGTCTTCAAGAGAGCAAGTATGTACTGATGCCTGCTCATGGCCACACTGACAAGTCTTCTCTTGACACCTTGGAATTCGGCTGTGTGGGTCTAAGTGTGTCAGAATATGGACAGTCCTAGATCACAAGATGTGAATGTTGGGAGTTCCCTGGTGGCCTAGTGGTTAGGATTCTAGGCTTTCACTGCCATGGCCTGGGTTCAATCCCTGGTCACGGCACTGAGATGCTGCCAGCTGCACGGTGCAGAAATAAAGAAGATGTGAATTTACAATAGGTGTCTTTCAGTTCCTGATAGGCTCTTTGTCCCTCCCATGAAAACATAGATGGTAACCTGCACTGCATCTCTATTTCAGGGGCTTCCCTGCTACAGAGCCCAGGGCTCTGGCTTTGGAGATCTGCCCCAGTCAGTGTGCTGGGAACTAGAAGAGCACAGCTCTGAGTGCTGCCTGCTTCTGGAGCTGGGGGCCAGGTTTAGGAGGTCAGGCCCAGAACCTAGAGGAGGGAATTACTTCTTTCGCTCTACTGTGCCAGCAAGTGTGAGCTGAACAGAGCCCAGCACAAGGGGACATGCCTGATGTGGGCCCTAGGGTCTTGGTAGTGGGCACACCCGTGAGCCCGGGGCATGGAGGGGTCATGATCAGAGAGGTGAAGCCCTCTCTGCTTTGCTGCATTTGGAAAGTCACAGCAGTAATACTGTCGTCCCAAATGTTTCTCTCTAGCCTGGGAATTGCTGTGAAGGCAAAGGAAGCTAAAAAATTGAGGGGCTTACTAAGACCACCGAGTTATAACTATCACTCATTGAGTTTGTATCTTTTTTCCTCTTTGATAGACACATATTGCCTGACCTGTGTGGGTTAAATACGTGTTGAGTAATCAAATGAATAAATGAGTGAAGCATCCCAGATGCTTGTTGGAGGGTGTTGTTGGATGGTGGCAATCACTGTTCTAGGCTGCATTTTGGAGAAAACAAGCAAAACCTCTGATTCTTTTTCTTCAGGTCTGTGATTTGGTGAGCTAGCCTCTTTGTAGGAAGTAGCATTTAGAACAGGACACCATTTCCTCCTCCGGATCAACCTTTCGGCTTCCGAGAAAGGTTATTTAATTTCCTAAAATTTGTTTTTTCATAACATATTCCTGGATTTTAATATTCCGTATTCTGTGTACTCTATAGCCCCAGCTGGGGAACAGAACTCCCTGTGTTGTAAACACTTCCAAGCACAGAAGGGGTTTTCGATCGTCAATGAATCCCTGCCACTGTTTTGAGCAGACCCATTACCAAATCATCCCAACCAATTTTATTTTGGGTACTAGATCTCAGCTCTCAGAAATTCTATGTTCTCCCTGATCTCCCCCATAGGTGTTTCACCACGTCAGCCCTGTAAGTTCAGTTCTTGTACCTGAAGACGGAAAAGACTGCTTGTATCCCTCAGAAGTAATAAGAGAAGAGTTTGGGTGACTTACTTTTCACTTTTTCTTTCCTTTGTCGTGAACATCCTGTCAGCTCTCGGTTAGAATGTTAGGTGGGACGGCGCCTGTCCATTTGGGCTCTGGTGAACAGTGAGATACTTTTCCTCCATTTTCTTGGCTGGCCCTGGAGACCCACGGGCGACGTGTCATCCGTGAAGCAGCAGATGCAGTGGCGGCATTTTCTTCTACCGCAGGGAGCATCCTGGCTGCAGCTCAGTGCAGACCTGGAGCGGAGGTTCTGTCTACCGAGGAGGAGAAGGGCAGCTGTCGTGGTTTCAGGTAAAATTTGCCATTAGCCTTTGCCCTCGGGCGGTGGTTCTGACAGTGAAGGCTCTTTGGTGGCCGCCTGCACGGAGATGTTCTGCTCAGAGCTCATTGTCGTGCCATCAGCGCACAAGGACCACAGCTTTGAAATTTCCCCGGCTCTCGATTTCTTTGCAAGTCTGGACACCTCTGAGATACTCTTTCCTCCAAGGTCCTCATTCCCATCCACTGAGATGGCGCACATCTTTTCCTCAGAAACCGCGGCAACTTTTCTTTCATTGCAGTGGGAATTTTATTAAAAAGTCAAGCATTTTTGGACCACAGTCTTATTCTGGTGAGTGTTTTTCCCCCCAAGTTGTAATAACATAAAATATACCATTTAAATTATTTCTAAGTTGCAGTTCAGTGGCATTAAGCATTCACATTCACAGGCCACCATCACCACCATCGATCTCCAAAAGTTTTTCATCTTCCCAAACTGAAACTCCAAACCAATTAAACAATATCCCTTTTCCCTCTCCTCCAGCCCCTGGCAACTACCAGTCTAATTTGTCTCCATAATTTGACTATATTTTACCTCATTTTAGTGGAACCACACAGTATTTGCCTTTTTGTTACTGGCTTATTTCCCTTGGCATAATGTCTTTAAGACTCGTCTATGTTGTAGCACGTGTCAGAATTTCATTCCGTTTGAAGGCTGAATAATATTCCATTGCATGTATCTGTTTATCTGTCAGTGGACACTTGGGTTGTTTCTACCTTTTGGCTATTGTCAATAATGCTTCTGTGAACGTGGGTGTACAAATGTCTGTTCGAGACCCTGCTTTCAGTTCTTCTGGATACGTATCCAGAAGTGGAATTGCTGGATCATATGGTAATTTTATGTTTAATTTTTGGAAGAACTGCCATGGTGTTTTCCACAGTAGCTGTACCATTTTACATTCCCACCAGCAATGCACAAGGGTTCCAATTTCTTCACATTCCCGCCAATGTGTATTATTTTCTATTGGTTTGATGATAGGCATCCTGATGGGTGTGAAGTGGTGGTGAGCAGTTTTTGTATTGTTGTTGTTTTCTATTCCAAGTTAGTGCTTCTAATTACACTGTCATTAATAAACAAAAGTTCTCAGAAACAGAGGTGTTCATCTATTCAACTCTTAATTTACCCAGCATTTAGGCTCCTGAATCTGAAGCCACCAGATAACAAAATTACAATAGATCATAGCTTAATAAAAACCAGTAAAAGGTTTAAAGATTAAACTTAGCCTTTAGTCACCATAAGAATGTTGTACTCCTATTCATATTGCTATCAACATGGTCCAGAGAGACACCTTATTATACTTGGATTAGTATCAGCATCTTTTAATTGATTTGATTTATTCATTAAGTTTCCTTTTTTATAATATCCCTGCCTCTATTTTGTCCATTGCTCCAAACTGACTTTCGTTAGACCCTGCACTGGAGGAGGAATCATTCTAAAATACTACTCTTATTAGACCTCTTTTTCTGCTCCAACTTTCAATGGATGCATCATAGTTACCTCTCGACCCCGACATTCAGGTCCTCGTTAATCCAAACCAAGCCTAATCTTTGTCACTTGTACTATGTGAACGATTTTATCCAGTCTGCTTCATGAACAGGCCATGTACTTTCCTCATCCTCTCGTTTTTCCATATGCCACTTGCTCTGCCTGGGTCTGCTTCTTCCCTCATTTCTGTCAACGGAAATTCTATGTCTCCTTCAAGGGACAGCTATATCCTACTGCTTCCATGACAGTCCTAATAACGATCCTGCCAGAAATACTCACTCTAGCCTTTGAATACAGAGCACCGTATAAAGTATGTTTTACTCCATACTTTATACGTGGTGCATTTCAAATTTCCCTTATGTTATCTTTGTTTTTTAAAAACTGATGTGTTTCAGTTTTTCTAGCTGTGAATGTCTTGCCTCACGTGGGAGACCACAGTATCCTTGCAGCTTATTCACAAGTGAAAAGTGCCCCAGCCTCAGAGTCAGGAGAACTCCTTTCCATTTCTAGCTTTTTGTAGTTTAGTACCTGGGTGGTTTGGGGTGAGTAACTTTACCTCTTTGGGCCTCCATTCCCTAATATGCAACATGAGAAGGTGGAAGTAAAGAGCTTTCCATGTTCCATTCAAACTGCATCTGGTCGTCATCTCAGAAATGACCCAACATGCAAACCCCTTCTGCTGCTGCCCGTGGAGCTTTTCTCTTCCTCTCTTCTCATTTTAGTCTTGTTCTGTGGAGAGCAGTCATGGAAAAATAACTGTGAAACTTTCGGACACTCCGAAAGAGGAGTGACAGCTTAAGGAGAGTGAAAAAGTATCTCCCCTTTCCTCCAAAGCTTTTCACCTCCCTTGCCTTTTGGGTCATTTTATTACGCTGTCAAAAAGAGATATTTGTGTTCCCGAGCATTGTCTTTTCAAGAAGCAGATACTGTCTTTGAAGCTATAAAGTATGATTAATATATTAATTTACAACTGTAAACTTTTAAAGCAAGAAGTTCAGTCATTTGTTTTAGGAAATGACAAGATTCAAAGTGCTTTACTATGAATTTTTATTTATTTATTTTAACAGTGTAAATCTGACATTGTTTTGGGTTTTAATAATTAGTGCTGTTGTGGAAATGGATGAGACCAGCACAGAGAGTAGAGAAATCTTGGTTTCCAGCCGGATGGCACCAGTTCTGTTGATGGTGGAGAGAGAGTTCCCACCTTCATGCAGAATTGGGTTAAAAGACCTTCTTTCTCAGCTTATGATATTTATGGTTGGGGCAAGAAGATGATATATTTTAGTCCTTTTGTGAGTAGAAGGATCAATACAGAAACAAGTTGTCAAATGAGAAATAATTTGATCTTTGTAAATCACTGCATGAAGAGACGTTGGCAGTGCCACAGGGGCCGGGCACGACTCAACTGTGTTGTGTCTAGTTTTGTTTTGTTCCTTCCTTTGCCTCTGGTGAGTTCAGCTATTCCAGCAGATCTAATGGTGCTTATAAACCTTGGCTCCTAGGTCCATATCTCTAGCCCAGACCCTGTTTTCTGGCTCCAGATCAGTATATTCAAGCACTTACCAGATAACCCACCCAAATGTCCTATAGACACTTCATGGTAAATATATTAAATAGGATCTCATCACGTCCCCTGCAGTCCATCTGGACACCTGGATACTAATGATGAAACTGCTATCACTACTCCTATTACAGTCACTGCTGTTACTACCAGCGGCTTCCTGGAGTGACAGCTTATTCTATGCCACATGGAGTAGTAAGTGCTCATAAGAGCTTAGTTAACCCCTCACCATATGGTAGCATCAGTGTCTTCCTAGTTAGCCCAACCGGAAACCTCTCCTTCTGCCCCATAGCCATTTGGTGACCAGATCTTATTGATTCTTCCTCCTTAACACATCTCAGACCCCTCCCTTCTACCCCAACTCCACTGTTTCTGTAGCAGTTCTCAGCCTTACTGTAATAGCCTCTTATCTTTGCTCAGAGATTCTCCTCATCTTAAATTCATTCTCTGAACTATTGCTAATGATCTTTCTGAAGCAGAAAAGATGGTACTATACCCTTGCTTAAACCTCTTCAGCTGCCATCAGGATAAAATCTGAACTCCTTAGAATGGCTTAGAAGGCATTCACCTTTTATCCAAGTGTTCTTATCCAATGTCTTCTCCTACCTGGAACCCCGTGCTACACTGATGGCATGGCTCCCCACGTGCCAAGTGGCTGGAGGGATCTTTACATTTACACCTACTGTTCATTCTTCCCCATAATGGTCTGCTTCTCTATCTACTTTCTGTACCTTTGCTACCCATTGTTCCAGACTATGTCCTTCAGTGCGAGGATGGTTACATAAAACTTTATGGCTATATAATGGATTGTGTTGTCTTTAAGAATCTTGTTGTAGAAGAAAGTATAATGACTTACAGATACATTCATAGTATATTGTCAAGTGAAAAAATGTTATAATGCAGACTGTGTATAATTGTTTTTACTATTAACTATCTATTTATATCCATCTGTCAATCTAAAGAGAAATAAAAACCTGGAAAGCTATATAACAAAATGTTATCAGTGAGGCATTAGAATTATTGATGTTAGGAATTTCATGTGTACTTCTAAAATTTCTATAGTGATTGTATATTCCTTTTAATAAGGAAAAGGAATACATGCTGTTTTGAATAGAAATACTGGCAAAGACTGAATCTTACTTAAGGGAATTTGTCCCTTATGAACATTGCCTTTCTCATAGTAGATGTACTAGTTAGGGTAGGGTAACTGCTGTAACAAGTGGTACCCCAAATATATTACAGTGCAAATTCAATAGTTTATTTCTGCCAGTGAGTAGACAGACACAAGATAGTCTAGTCTTTCCTTTCCTCTGAAAGAGACTGGTGCTGACACCTGAGGCATAGCTGAACCTCACTTCCGACCAAATTGGTTGAAATAGGCAGGGTTCCAATTTGCAATGGTCATTTCGTTCTTAATGGCTCAGCTGTCCTTTGGAAAGGAGACAGATTTGCCTTTTGCTGCCTGATTGCAGTGGGTGAGCCGAATAGTTACATGCAGAGCAGACATAACAGCCACTCATGTTTACGGTAGATAAATACCATATAAACTACGTGCTCTTTCTTGTGTTCAACTTCGCATTTTGCAGGTTGGTTTTGCATTAAATCCTTTTTTTTAACATTTTATTTTATATTGGAGTATAGTTGATTAACAGTGTTGTGTTTTGGGTGGCCAGCAAAGTGATTCAGTTATACATATACATGTATCTATTCTTTTTCAAATTCTTTTCCCATTCAGGTTGTTACGTAATACTGAGCAGAGTTCCCTGCGCTCTACAGTAGGTCTTTGTTGGTTATCCATTTTATTTTATTTTTTTCCTTTATAGCAGCGTGTACATGTCAGTCCCAACTCCGTAACTATCCCTCGCCCCGACTCTTCTCCCCTGGTAACCATAAGTTCTCTAAGTCTGTGAGTCCGTTTCTGTTTTGTAAATAAGTTCATTTGTATTTTTTTTTAAGATTCTGCATATAAGGGATATCATACAATATTTCTTTCTCTGTCTGTCTGACTTCACTAAATCTTTAAGGTTTTGCACTAACACTTAAAGGTGGGATGCTCACTATGTCTGATTTCATCTGCTACCACTGGAAATGCAGAGGGTCAGGCCATAGTCACTGCCTTTCACTGGCATGTTGAGGATGCCTTTTAAAGCTCTGTGTTTAACAAATCATTTTGATATAGGGGCTGTGGAGAAATACTCTCAGGCTTTATCACTGCCGACTTAATTGGGTTTCATGATCACATTACTTAGTAGGATAAATTAAAAATGGCTGGTCAAACTGCCTGTAAAAAGCAAAATGGTTAGGTTCAACCTGCCCAGTGTATTAACTGTATTGATGAGTAATCGTTCCACCATTTTAAATCACTTTTGTTAACTTTTTTCATAGTTGTATTTCCAGGAACTTACTAAATAATTGTCATTATGTACTCAGTAATATTTCTTTTTAAAATACTATCGAAAAGTCCATGAAAATGATTAAGTTGCCAATATTATCCACCTACTTCCTGTTAGTAAGAATTGTTGGCAATTTTATGATGCGCTGGTTGTATGCCAGTGCTTCCTTTGTGCAGCCCAGGAGGAAAAGGAACCAACTCGTAACAGGTGAATGGAGACAATAAATGCGTGGTTGTGAAGCTGTGTAAAATAATTAGTCTTTTGTGCATCTACATCATGCACGTTATTGTTGTGCTCTCTTAAAAAAAATTTTTTTTAATAAATTTATTTATTTATGTATTTTTGGCTGCGTTGGGTCTTCGCTTCTGTGCGAGGGCTTTCTCTAGTTGCAGCGAGCGGGGGCCACTCTTCATCGCGGTGCGCGGGCCTCTCACTATCGCGGCCTCTCTTGTTGCGGAGCACAGGCTCCAGACGCGCAGGCTCAGTAGTTGTGGCTCACGGGCCTAGTTGCTCCGCGGCATGTGGGATCCTCCCAGACCAGGGCTCGAACCCATGTCCCCTGCGTTGGCAGGCAGATTCTCAACCACTGCGCCTCCAGGGAAGCCCCAGAGGATACTGAAGAATTATGTGTAGGGATGTCCCTGGTGGTCCAGTGGTGAAGACTCTGTGCTTCCACATCAGGGCGTGTGGGTTCGGTCCCTGGTCGGGGAACAAAGATCCCACATGCCACATGGCGGGACCAAAAAACAAAACTAAAAAAGATTATGTGTAAAGGATAGAGACTAAACATATATGTGTGGTACTCTTCTTCAACCTCATCCTCATCATGGGCCATTTGGCTCCGTGAGGTCCTCGGGTTCCAGAACAGCTTAAGGCAGTGTCTTACCTGCAGGTCAGTCAAGGACGTATCTGTTCATTCATTAAAGTGGATTAGAAATTTGTCGTTAATTTACTACTTCTTCAATGAATTTGTGTAGCCCCCCAAATCCTATTCCTTTCCTCTTAGATTTAGACACTCCTGACCTGTGAGAGAGATTGTAGGGGCCATTCTGAGGATGTTGCTTAAATAAATTACGAGAATCATGAGATCGCTTAACAGTGTAGGTAAGTGATAGAAAAAGAGAAGCAGTGAGTGCACTTTACTGATTTACTGCTTCAACAAATATTTACTGGGCATCCATTATTTGCTAGTCTTTCTACTGCTTTCTGGAATCCTGGTGATGAAGAAGTTAGGCATGGTTCTTTCTGAGCTAATAGGGTAGAATTAACAGTTACATAAGGGATTGTGATCTATATTATATATATTATTGTAGATATATATATATAATTGTGCTTAAGTTTTTATAGGGGCAAAAGTACAAGGTATCATGAGAACATAGAGCAGAAGACTGTAACTTAGTTTGAAAGATATCAGAAAGTCTCTTTGAGAAAGAGACATTTCTGATGGGAGTGGGAAGAGGAAGAGGAGAAAGGAAGAGAGAAGGACATTTCCATTCCTGATGCAGGGAAGAGGAACATCAGAGAGGGCTGTCAGTGCAAAGGAGGCAAGACTGAGGTCTGAGAGGTAAGGAGAAAAATCAGATTATTTTGGAATTTTTAGGGTTCTGGACTTTGTCGTAAAAGCCTGGGAAACCACTGTAGGGTTTTAAAGTACATCAGTTATAAAATTTCCATTTTGAAAATGTCACAACTGGCGGTTGTGCAGAGAACGGACAGAAAGGGATGTTGGGTGCCTGCAGGGAACTCGGGGCTCCGAGTGGGGTGAGGATGTGGGCTCGCTCTAGAGCGGGAGCAGGAGGGATGAAGAGAAGCAAGAGGATTCGAGATGGTTTTGGAGGCATCTCTTCAGCTTGGTTATGACGGGGGGGTTGCTTGTGAAGGGGGCTGTGGGGGCTGGCTCCTGGGTGTCTGGCACGAGCCCTTGCGTGCGCGTCAGGAAGGGGACGGGGAATGCTGCAGAAGGAGGTGAAGCTTCCTGTGTTTGTGATCCGTGCAAATGGAAACGTCAAGTCAGCACTTGGATGGCTGGAACTCAGAAAAAGAAGTCTGAGTTGGATTTAGGAACATGGGAGTTTTGGACAAGGACGTGGTTATTTCTGTCCCCAGGGCGTAGATACAGTTTCTTGAGGGAAAGTGGGTAAAGGGTGAGGAAAGGTGAGTAGAAGATGAAGCGTGAAGCACAGCAACCTTTAATGGTGAGGCAGACGAGGGGACAGAGGTGACAGGGAAGGAGCAACCAGAGAAGGAAAAGGAAGACTTAGCAAGGGATCAGGATGGAAGAAGCGGTCAGCTGTGTCCCTAGAAAAATCATGTCGGAAGGTGGGGAAGGGAGAGCCTGCCCAAAGCAGCACTTCCTGAGTGCTGACTGCTGCCAAACGCTTCGGTTTTATTATTTTTTATTTTTTAAAATTTATTGGAGTATAGTTGATTTACAATGTTTTTAGTTTCAGGTGTACAGCAAAGTGAATCAGTTATACACATACATATATCCACTCTTTTTTAGATTCTTTTCCCATCTAGGTCATCACAGAGTATTGAGTAGAGTTCCTTGTGCTATACAGTAGGTCCTTATTAATTATCTATTTTATATATAGTAGTGTGTATTTGTCAATCCCAATGTCCCAATTTATCTCCCCTGCCCCCGCTTTCCCCCATGGTAACCATAAGTTTGTTTTCTACATCTGTGACTATTCTGGTTTTGTAAATAAGTTCATTTGTACCATTTTTTGCATTTTAAAGTGCACATAGTTTGTTAACAGCATGGAGGCTCTGTAAAGAGTTCTGGCCAAGTGCCAGGGGTGGACTCGAGACAGGCGTGGGTTGAAGTACTCATGGCCAGCTGCTGGATTATCAAGACTGGCTTTTAGCAATATTTTTATTTATTTGAACCTAGGTAGCAGGAAGCCATTTTTAAAACGCAACCAGGACTTCCCTGGTGGTGCAGTGGTTAAGAATCCGCCTGCCAATGCAGGGGACACGGGTTCGAGCCCTGGTCCGAGAAGATCCCACATGCCGTGGAGCAACTAAGCCTGTGCACCGCAACTACTGAGCCTGCGCTCTAGAGCCCGTGAGCCACAACTACTGAGTCTGTGTGCTACAACTCCTGAAGCCCGCATGCCTAGAGCCCGTGCTCCGCAACAAGAGAAGCCACTGCAATGAGAAGCCCGCGTACCACAAGGAAGAGTAACCCCTGCTCGCCTCTACTAGAGAAAGCCCACGTGCAGCAACAAAGACCCGACGCAGCCAAAAATAAATAAATGAATAAATATATAAAAACGCAACTTTTTTTTTTTTTTTTTTGCAACCTTTTTTTTCACATGGGGTTGGGAAGAGCGATTCTACTTGAAGGAACTAATGGGTAGTTTGTATAAAGATACGATTTTTTTTAAAAATCATCAAATTGTTACATATAGTGTAACTAAAGTGTTGCTGAAGGTCACCCTTTTATTAGTGTTTTTCCCCTTGGCTAAGAGTTCTTTTCTATGTACCACATAAGCCACTTCAGTGACAGATAACGTTTCAAATATTTCTTGACACACTGACGTGAGAACTAACTACTGTCTTTCTAGTAGGTACCTGGGTCCTATGGGAATTTAATGCTTCGTCACGTAAGGACTTGAGAAGTGACATCTATCAATCTAATTAAAAAAAATATTTGAGTCTAAAAGTCCTCGGACCGTGCATTAGAGCTACCTTTATCTGAAGCTCTGACTGAGCATTTTAACGAGCACCAGTCAAGAAATGCAAAGTTATCATTCTGACAGTAACTGAATGCGTTTCTCCTGCCCGTCTATATACAGTCATTTTATTGTCTAGTCAGCTGCTGCATTGATGCATTCATACCTGTATTTGCATGAGGACTTCGAGCTACCATAGGAAGAATGGTTTTGAATTTCCTGTTTTCATTTGTTTACTTTCTGTGCAATAATAGTGTTTTCGTGCAAGGATTTTTTTTTACATTGGGTTTGCCTAATTTTAATACAGTGTACGTAAGCTAAGAATCAGATTTATGAAAACTGTACATTTATAAATCAAAAGAAGTGGAGAAAGGGATGAAAAGGGAATCTCCAAAAAAATAGGAAGAACAGTCCTGAAAGCTTTGACCTCAGCAGCAGGCCCCTTGGTCTAATTCACCGCGTAGAACCACAGATGGGTTTTTGGACCAAATGTTCTGATCTTGGACAAACAGGTGGTTTGCAAGCAGGGTTTGTACATTAGAGTATACAGATCCCTGGGCTTAACTCCTGGAGCTAATAATTCATTTGGTCCAGGGTTTTGTCCTGAGACTCTGTGTTTTGGGGACTCTCCTCAGGTGATCTGGGAGTCCTTGGACTCTGGGTCCCTAATGTGTTTTCAATGCATAATGTTGAGGATTTTCTGGAAAATCAGAAGCTGGGTAGGAAAAGAGAGAATTAGAATTTACTGAGTTTCTCGTATGTGCCAAACATTCTTTACATATTTTACCTCCTTTATTCCTGAACACCATCTTGCGAGGTATATCACTCTCTTCCAATTTTAACCCAAGATTCAAAGAGGTTTACAGAACTTTAAAGGTCAGGCAGCTGCTGGGAGGCAGAACATCTTTTTGCATTCGGTTCACTTGATTTCCTCTGTTAGAACCATGACGAGGATCGGAGCAGTGCAGCCGGGGAGAATTCTAGTGACACCATCCTCTGAGCGAGACCATCTTGCCCTCTTTGTCGTGGGGAGCATCCACGTTTGCTAGTGGACACTTTCCTATTTATCTTCAGAGAGTGTCCAAATGGGTGATTGGGTGGGGAGACCTGGAGGCATTTTGAGGGTGTTGAAGTCAGATCCATTTGGACAAAACCGTGTCTTCAACAGATTGCAACGAACAAGTCAGGTTATCCTGTTACGAGTTGATATCGTTTCTCTAAAAGGTCTGTGCTAACAAGCGCGTGTCTGAATGGGCAGACACCACATGTGGACATTAGTATTTCTCTGGGAAGGAAATGAGACCTGATGGGGTCCAGAAGGGACGATCTGGAGGCGGGAGTGGACTTAGCACCCAGCTTAAGGGTCAGGCCTTGCTCCCTGGACTTACCTCTGTCACTTGTGACCTTGGGAACCTTCCTTGATGGTTCTAAACTTGATGCACAATGCAAATAATGTGTCTCTCTTAGAGACGAGGGAGTGTGGGCTGTGATAGTGTAGTTCGAGCACCTAGGTCATAGTAAGTGCCCTGTTTATGCTAATTGGGAGAGTAAGGGGTGGTCACCGTGGAGCCTGCATGGCGGCAGGGAGGATGCAGTGTGGCTGGGGACACGGCAGGAAGCAGCAGTGGAGGCAGAAGTAAAGGTGAGCATCACCTGCTTGAGTGCTGTGCTCTCCATTCCCTTCACGAGTTCCTGTTTTTTAATCTGTGACACCAAAGGTTCTTTAACAGTGTTCCTCCAAGGGTGATGTGTGGGTCAGCAGCCTGGACCAGCCTGGCGCTCATTAACACCGCAGATTGCGGAGTCCGCCCCAGACCTACCGCTCTCCGGGTGTTTGATGCTCTCTGAGGGCTGAGCTGCACTGCTTCCCAAGGCAGCCTCCCTCCGTGTGAACCATGTTTGGGAAGCTGCTTGGTCACAGAGGAGCGGGTGTCCAGGCTCAGCCGTGCTGGCTCTGCAGCGAGGGTTCTTTCTGCAGGATGCTGTAGATGGTGGCAGGTGAAAGACACTGAGCGTGAAGGGGAAAAAAGAAAATCTTTCCTAGAAAAGTTAAATGATAACATGCCCTACCCAAATGAACTCCGGGACTGGCACCAAGAATGAGTAATAATGGGACACCAAGTAAGGATGCTCTCAGAAGAGCAGCGGGTACCATGCGGGCAGACGAGATGGTGGAAAGGGGGTTGAGAGAGTGTGTCCGAAACTCCCCGGGGAGGAGAGTGGAGACCCCCTCACACTCAACCCTGATTGGGGCAGGTGCCCTTGGGGAGGGGAATTGCAATGGCCTTAATCCAAGAATGACTTTGAGGGAAGCTTTCAACACGTAGAGAAAGATCAACCTGCCAGACTCCGCTTGCCCAACTGGAGTGCACGATGGCTGCTCAACCGTTGTAGGCTCTGGGCTTGGGGAAGAGCTCCCACCTTGCGGTGGGCTCTGTGCAACCAGGCCGAGAGTGGATTGTTTTGCATTTAGAATATCTTAGGGAATTGAGCAAGACGAAAACCAACCTTGGTAACTACAAAGAGTGGACATAATGCTGCTTTCTATCTTCTCACTACGAATGATTTGAGCTAATTTGGTGTGCTCATTCTGTGCTAAGCCCTTCCTGTTTGTTATCTCACTACATCCTGGTAATAATCCAGAGGTTGCCATCATTATACCCATTTTACAAATGAAACTCTCCCAGTGCAGTTATGGTATTTGCCCAAGACACACAGCTAAATGAGTGGTGAAGCTGGGATGCAGAACCAAATCAGTCTTGTTAGAAAGTTTCCTTGTATACTAAGTGCAGGTTTTCTCTACTTGGCTCTTAGGAAAAAATGAAAGGCACTGTATGTGAGGACCATTATAATGTAAATAATGAAAGCAATAGTATGTATTCCCTGCCCTCCCTGATTCCACAAATACTTATTTATTGATCACTCACTGCTCCAGGCGTGGAACAGTTGTTAAGTGGGATATGGAGAAATGTGAGGAATTTATAATCCAGCTGAGGAGAAAAGATAGGTGTACACTTAACCAGATTACAGGCGTAACGTGTCACAAATGTGTCACAAGTGTTTAGATCTATGAACTTTTCCCAGGAAGGAGAAGGCACCTCTGCTGGGGCAAACCAAAAAACAAAACAAACAAGCAACCTTTAGAGAGCATATTAATTAAGATAACACTCTTCAGGTAAATGGGATTGTTTCATTTTATGTTTTCAGAGTGTGTCAAAAACCGTTTGTAGAAGCATGTTGCATATGTGTATCTTGAGTTGGAAAAATAATTAAAACAGGGAGTATCAGTTAATACTAGACATTTGCCCCTTCCTTGGATAACTGCTGTATAACAAACACAGGCCCACCTGCCACTACAGATAATAAAACTCTCACAAAAGAACCTCACCAAATGGGGGAGAAGTTATTACTATGGTTTTTTTTGGGGGGGGAATGAAAAAATGTATATCAACACTCTTCCTTGGAAGAAATGTAATTTCTGTTTTAGTAGGAGAAAATAGAATAATACCCTGGCTTCAATGCTATTATCAGGAAACATGCCTTTGTTTTTATCTTGAGGTAAGGTTTTTTTCATATCCTGTTGGGAGACTGTAGTAACATAGTTATTTTCGGCGATATTGTTTGGCCATCATTCTTTGAAGTTCATGTCTCTGGTCTCATTCTTAATTGCTTTTACATTTTTTATTACTAACGTTTAATAGCGACCACCCATTAAAACTATTGCAGTACCTAAGTATATTGTAAATTTGTCTGACGTGTTATTGCTTCTGGATTAGAAGATGGAAAATAATTAAAATTTTTCTTCTTGTTGTAATGCTATTATGATGATGATTTACTATTTCCCCAGTTTCTGTGATTTGGTTCTTTTCTTCATTTGTATGTTTATTTGCTGGACAGGACATTTGCCTATGTACATTTAAAAGGAATAAACTCTCAGAGCTGTTGATTTGAGAAATCCTTTTACAATGCCATGGTAATCTGTTTAGCTCCCAGACATTTCTTAGCAGATCGAAGGAATTTCCTGTCCACTCCCAGAGGTCTGGCCGACTTTTATTTATCTTAATGAAGGTTCTTCAGCTTACCTGGGTCTGGTCTTGGCCTTAAGTGAATTAGTGAACCAGAATCTTGGAAATGGAATATAAGCAACATTGCATTAATTTCTAAATTTTTAACCTCATAACACAGCAGGTGCTACCTAAGGTGGTTGCTGTAGTGTGAGGGCAAACTTACGTCTGCAGAGCCTGTAGTTGGCAATATTTTAAGGAAGTATGGGTCTTTCATGCCATTCGTTTCAAATGCATTTGTAACACTTTGTAGATATGTAGGGATGAAACAAATGCTTCTCCAGCTAATCAACCAACCAAGCAGCATGTTCACCCCTGGATCATTGATAACTATTGATAGTTTATAGCATATGACTTTACACAGTCATTAATTCAGTGATATGATCTGACCTTTACTAAGCAGTGTCCTAAGGATGTCCACTGTTTTAAATCCTCAACAAAGTGTTAAAAGCCCACAGAGTATTCAGAGCACTGCTTACAATCTCCATATTCATAGTCATTTTTTTCCCCCAGTAAATATGCTTTGAGCACTTATTATGAGCCAAACACTTGGATACATTGCTGAATAAGGACCTTACCCTTATGGTGCAGATTCGTATTTTACAATCTGTCAGCTCAGTGGTCTCAGAAAGGCCATCTTTTCCCAAAGTAGTTTGTGAAATCAGAAGGAAAAAAGGTCATCTTGGGGTTTAACCTGAGTTCTTGTCTTTTTCTGACCACACGATGGGCTTTAAGGAGAAGAGGGAATGACCAGAGAATACCTTCCGAGAGCAAATGACTTTTCCAACACAGGACGTGGGCTGGCACTTCCAGGGTAAATGAAGCCATCAAATTAAGTTGGGCAGTTGGTGGAGGGGGGCAGGTCATTTGTGGTCATGGGAGAGATTTCCAGATTTTCACAAGCTCAGGAGCTCTGTGGCATTTGAACACTTTTCACCTTAATTTTAAAATAGTGATAATTTAAAAAACCTGTATAGGTTGATATTGCACAGCTAACTGAAAATGAGCTGTCCTTCAAAACAATGCATTCGTCTCCATGAATGAAGGGCTCCTGAAAATGCCATGAAAAGGCTGTCACGGGCTTAGGCCTTGTGGTTTCCAGCCTTGTTGCAAAAAGACAAAACAAATGTTGCAGTCTTTGCATTTTCAATGCCTGTCGGTTCCACCTGCTGCCCTGCATTCCTGGGTTCCTGTTTATCCATTTCTAGGTCTCATTTGGTCTGCAGATTGCTTTAATGTGCTGGGTCCAGGTGATGTGATATACATGCAGTGATGAATAAATGAATGAGTAAATAAATGAAAAAAAGTCAGGTTCTCCATCTTCTAGGGCCTCATCCAGCTAACTTTGCAGTAGGGGCTGGTGGAGCATCTCTGCGTGTCTATTTCCTACATGTCTAATGGCATGAGATAACTGTGAGTCTTCCTTAGTTAGACTTCGTTATCATTACTGGGATGGAATGAATTCGAAAATGATAGAAACACTTGTAGCTCAGAGGAATGAAACATATCCAGAATTCGTCACTGGGAAGGGGGAAGAGAAGATAAGGGAATCCTTTGGGTTCCTCTTCCCACCATCCTCCTCACAAGTTCCTCCCATGTTAGGAGGAGTTGGTCGGATGATTGATTCAGGCTGTCCTTCATGGGGCCCTGTGTCCTTTTGGGGCATGTTTCCCTGTCTGTGGCCAAGTGTGAAAGGGCTTGTGTTCCCATGGACGGCTGGAGGACTCCTTGCCTGTTATGCGTGGCAGGCCCCCCGGCCTTCCCTGCGCACAGCGTGGGTGGGACCCTCCCAGAACCCCAGCGCAATGCTCGGGGGTCTGTGTCAGCGCTCAGTGAGGTTGGTTTGCTGCAGGGCTGTGGGCGTGCTCCACAGTCCCAGGATAGATTGGACTGGAGAAAGTAGGAAACTTCAGGGAGACTTTGTGGCTAAGCTTTGTACCCAGACACTGTTTACCAAAGGAGTTCTGGATTTGGAAGTCATCAAAAAAATTAAACTTGTCCACCTATCTATAAAAATGATGCCAATTATTGTGTTCATGCCCCTCAGCAGGGAACCCCAGAGAGGAAGGGAGGTGTGAAGGGCAGGACCCGGAATCAATACCCTTCCCCCCACCTTCAAGCCACTAGCACAGTCCAAAGAGGATCCAGTATTATTACCATTACTATTTGTTTGGTACCCATTGTGCAGTTAGCTCTGGATGATGGTGTCTATGTGCTTATTTTCCTGGTTAGGTTGCAGGTGGGAGATTGAAGGTTACACATCTGTGGGTCTCCAGCAGCACCTAGTAGAGTGTTTTAAAGCGTGACTTATTGCACTTTTTTTTTTCTTCTCCAAATGTGAAATACTTTCATGTGGCACCTTGTCTAGTTAGCAGGGCTTTCACGGGGCAGAGGGCACAGATGTGTGTAATTTTCAGGCAGGTGTGTAGGTTGTACCACACTTTGAGTAGGTGAGGGACTCTCCGAAGTACAGCTCTGCTTCCTCTGGTGGGTGGCTTTCTCCTCCCAATCTTCCCCTTCTTTTCTGTTTTTGGAGATGGAAATCAGAGGAGTGAGCTGCAGGTTGAGATGATGGGAAGAAAACCAGAAAGCAAAGAGAACAGGTAGATGTTTTCAACTTTATTTCATTCACAACTCAAAGTCTGATTAGGAGAATGTGACCTTTCCCTGTAAAATAATTATCAGGATTATCGGCTGAAAGAAAAGAGAAGCAGGGAGAAAATGCTCTACTCTTTTGCAGTGTGGTAGACATTTGTCGTTTTTGACCTAACTTCTCCCTGACCACCCTCGTTGCTCAGAGCCCCCTTCCTTCCTTCTCCCGCAGAGAGAAGCAGCAGTAATCCCCCTGCAGTCGAGGCCTTCCACTCCTGGGAATTCCCTTACGGGGAAGAAGCAATCAGTTAACTCAGGATACTTTTCCACTCTAAGATTTGTTGGGTTCCTTTGAAAAAGAGATAATTTAAATGAGTGGTGAAGGAATTAACTGTGTGTAGGGACGTCCTCCAGCCATCCCTGGGAACACACGTCCAGGGTGGGGAAAGGTGGAAAATGTGAGAGAGAGAAGGTATAATGGATAGTGAAAACTTGTTGAGAAGTTGGCTGGGAAGTTTTCCAGAGCCAGGTGGAGGGATTGTTTTACCAGTTCATTAAGATTTCTTCCTGCAATAGTCTTCTGGAACTTCCGTCTTTAACCTCAAAACAGCAGTTAGTATACATTATATTTTAATTCAAGTTCATATTATAGTGAGAAAAAAATTAACTGTCTCAGTAGATTCTTTGTGCCAAGTCGAGAGACCCCAAAGGAGGACGCAAGCACATGGAGAGGGAAATGGTGGTTGAATTGCAAATTCAGGCATGGCAGTTGCTAACTTCTTCAGGAGAGGGAAAAAGAACACACCACAATCAACTGGCAAAACTTACTAGATTAGGAATTAATCAAGGTCAGAGACTCTGCTTGGGACTGGGGTGGATAAAGAAAGTATGGTTGATGACCAGTGTGTTTATAGTCTCATTGGGAAGTATCTGGGCCTTGGAAAATAACTACACTACGAGGTTATTTTTGGCAAAACGTCAAATGATCAAGTCACGGATAAATGATAGAAGTATTCAGAGGAGCTGGAGCTCATTTTTACCTGGAAGGGTCAGAATAAGCTTTCTTGAGGGTGGTTAGGTTGGTGGTGGACCATACATGGCAGGGGGCGGCAGTCAAAGAGAAACCAGAGCTGGGCAGTAGTTAAAGTGGTAAAAACAGATTTTGTTGCAGCAGGGAAAAGAGACCTCAGTATTGAACTGGACTCAGTTCTGAATACAGCATGGGCAAGTGGTGAGTGCGGATTTATGGCCAAGCAAGTAGCAGGGTGGAGGCAGTGGATGGGAAATTACTAAGAGGAATCATGGGGTGATAGGGATTCTGGCTAAAATGACCAAAAAGGATTCTTGCTGAAGACAGGCCAGGGTGATCAGACATCAGCTGGGGGTGGAGTGGAGGATACAGAGCCAATCAGATACCAAGGGGAGGAGAGTTCTTGTTAAACTGACTTAGAAGGGTTCGTGCTAAAACTAGGTTTTACAAAGAACTGCACAGATGGACCTAGGAGAAGGTTCAGGAGCCCGACGAAAGTTTGGTTAAGCAAAGAAACTTGGTAGCACACAGAGAGGAACAGATGTGAATGGTTGGGCACTTTCTGTATCTGCAGTGGTCCTGAGCCTTCCAACAGTTCTGCAAGAAAGCTCTGTTACCCCCATTGTATAAGAAGGAAACACAGGCTCAGAAGGTATAAATATGTGACCCAAACGTCCTCATCCGTGAATATAGTCCAAGTCAGAGCTGGATTTTAAACCCAGGGCCTCTTCCAACACCAGCTTGCCTTTATGCCATTCTGTAGGGTGACATGGTCTGGAGCCGGAAAGCTAACGCTTTGCACCCAGGACTCTTAGTCCCAGCCTGTGTTTGAAAATCAATGATTACTATGGTCGATCTTTATTAAATCTTTTAAGTTCTCAGTCAACATAGAAAAGCATGGGTTTTCTTTCTTTTGTAAAGTTTAATTCTTGTGGTTTTGTTGTGTTACACTGCCGTCATCCTGGATGCGTTAATGAAGAGGTGTGATGTGACCCAGGGCCCCCAGCTGTTTAATTCTGCTGATTTGCTCCATCTTCACATGAGTTCTCTGTGCTGCAGGAGCATCATCAGAGCGTGGATGACGCTGAGAGGAGTTTCTGTCCTGCCGTTAGTGCCCCCTTAGGGACCCCCATCCCCCAGGTAATTTTCTTACCGTCTTGTTGCTATTTGGGAACGCTGCCACGTTGTTGGCAATGGAAATATAGTTTTTAAATGTGCCTCCTATTGTGTTTCTATAGAAAGAGAGCCTCTTCTGGAGGCTCTGGAGCCCTTCAGAAGGGCTTTAATTACTGCATTAATTGCAAACTTGGGGACAAATTGGGCCCAGTAGTAACAAGCTATTGGGCAGATTCCTGGGCTGCTTTAAAGAAAATGTTAAAAGCCTTTTGGATGTGAGAGGCCAGGATTGAGAGAAGGAGGAGGTGGATACACGTGGGAGGTACTGTCTTTCTTCAGGCTATGAGCTTTGCATTAAAAAAAAAAATCTCTTTCCCTCTCTAATTTGCATTTCCGGGCAAGTGTCGGATGGCTCACTGCTCCGAGGCCTCAGCAGTTCCTACCTGGACTTGGATTGGAGGACAGTGGGGGGAGGTGGTCTAAATGTTGTAGAATAGAACGTCTCTGAAAAATAGTTGGCTGGGGAAAAAAAGAAATTCTCCTGGTGTGGTCCTTTTAATATGGTAATCCTCGAAATGCTCATTTTTTATTCTGAAGAAAAAAAAAGGAAAAGAAAAAAAAAGGCCAGTAATTTCCTTCTCTGGCAGAACACTCACTAGAATGTTTCCTTCACGTTCAGTTTCTTTGGTGGTTGGCTTATGGGCAAATTACCACGATGTGAGTATGGGTTTGGGAGCTGCTAGAAGATTCTGTAAGTTGGTTTTTATGACATTTACCTTGGTCTCTTTCCCTGGGAAAATAACTGATTAAATACCAAGGTGACTAGATGGAATTGAATTCCATGCCTCAGTGATTCATTCAGAATGGTGTCTTCTAACAGGCTTTTGAGAGGAAATTACCACATGTGTCATTTCTGGCAGGACTAGGAAGAGATTTCAGATTCGAAACCGTAAGTGGCAGTCACACATGTTTTCCTGGTTTACAAGATTTTCGCTCTTAAGGTGCGTCAAGCACTTCTCTAAAGCTCCTTTAATCCTCACAACGGCCCTGTGGGGTTTGGGACTATCATTAACCCCACTGGCAAATGACAAAACTGAGGCTTAGAGAGTCCAAGTGGAAAGATGAGGCTGTTTGGCTCTAGGGTCAACTTATTCTAACCTAGTGCTCGAGAAGACATTCATCCCATTTAACGTCGCCTTCAGTATTCATTGACAGGTGCTTAGTGTTGTTCTTCTCTCCCCCAGAGACGCACACGCTCTATCCATCCATCCACCCACCCATGTAGCTAGCTCGCTACCTACCTACTTACCTACCTACCTATCTAACAAATATTTATTCAACAGTGTTCTGGCAACAAGATCAAGAGTTGGGATGTGAGGAAAGACCCCATCCCTACATTTGAGGAGCTCCCAATCTTGTATGGAAGCCAATAAGGTACTCGAGGATGGAACTTCTGACCCATGCTTGGGGGAGGGCTCACTCATCACTTCATTATTTTAACAAGGCACTGAGCTAGTAGATGCCAGCACGGTTGACAAGTAGGCGATTCTCCCCATCCTTGGTAGTTCCAGTCTAGTTAGGGGAGACGGACAGGTAGACAGCTTGGTGAGTTCATTACTATGATGCCAAGTCAGGAGGGGTCCAGCATTTGTAACCGTACAAGGCACAGATCCAGGAGAGGAACTGCACCGTGATTTGGTGTGCCTGGAGAGCAGAGTGTAAATGGGGAAGAGGTGAGAGGTGAGGCTGGAGAGGTCCTGGGAAGGGCTGGGAGTTCACAGCGTTGTCTGCTCTCTTAGGGACCCTCGACTCTATCAGGACAGTGAGAACAGTGCTTTGTGCCCGGCACTAAGGTCTCAGGTCACTCTAACGGAAAAGTAGAAAAGCAGAACCGTAGTGTAACCGAAAATTAAGCAGCGATAAGATACAGCACATTTCCGAAGACTGGAAATCACTGCTCTTATTTATAGTTTATAGCTATTTCCTTACCAGAGACAGACTGTGAGGGAGTCTGGATCCTGTGTCTATTTCTGGGCTATTGGTTCAGCAATAAAGGTGTTTTTGGAAAGGAAAAAGGAGGGGGTTGAAAATTTTTAAAAAATCAATGCACATCAAATTAATTTCTGATTCTTCCATTGAGAGAATGATCACATTTCAAAGTTGTAATATGGAGCTGAGACTTAGATAATGGATGGGTGGATTTTGACATTTCTCTATAACCAAGTCGTGAGAACGTTACAAAGCTACCAGAGTTTATACTCTCCAGAATTAAAAGGAATGGAGTAGAATTGGATAATGGGTTGTGGAACCTCTTATTCTTGGATCATTGGTTTCTTTAGATCCCAAATTGGCAGTAACTAAAAGTTATTTCAGTTTTATATCTGCTCAGTGGCTGAAATGAAGTGGGTTAATTGATGTGGTTTTGCTTTTTGGGGAGGAATGCCCTAGTCACAGAAATCCCTGAAGCTCCCAGGCCTTCCTTATAGCTCCCCAGACATTTTTTCAGGATAAGTAGTCAGGGAGAGAGGCACTTCTTTGTCTCAGACTGCCTTCTTCCTGTGTCCGAATGGACAGTGGACCAAGAGTGCTAGTTAGAAGCATGAGTCTAATTTCAGTTGATTGTGTAATTCAGTGGATCAGAAAGTATTGTGTCCTCAGCCCAAAATAGATGATTAGGAAATTGTAGCCTGGATATTTGGAATGAAGTGCTGGAGAAAGAGGTGGGTAGGTGTGGAGGCCTGGCTTTCACCAGGCCTCCTGGCATGCACCCCTAAAGCCCTTTTATCTTTTGTCTCAATGCTTCACCTCCAGAGTAGGTGTGTGAACACTGAGCTACTGTGAAAAGTATTTGTTTCATACAACTTTATATACACAGACCCTGATGTAGTGTGTGGCATACAGTAGGAGTTCAGTAATTGTGAATGAATGAACGATGTCATCAGCTTATATAACAGTTTGGCTGTACTGTGTATAACAAAGCTACTCCAGGAATGAGGGGTCTTGGCATAACACATGCATTATAGAAAGGAACATTTTAGGTGTCTATTAGAGAAATTCAGGACAAAGACATTTCTGTGCATCTAGTTCATCTTTATTTCTTCCTACCACCCTCCCTCAGCCAGCCTTCAGCATTTTGCCTTAAAGCTCTACAAGTCATTGAACAATTTTTTTCATGTTTTTTTAGGACAAAAAATTGACTAAAAGCAATCCATCCAGCACTGAGTCCTTACTTACTGAAGTCAGTATTGCTCTGTTCTGATTCCTTTCTCAGCCATTGTTTTTGTTCGCTGGCCAATTCCATCAAATCCCTGTCCAGTCCTCCTGAGCTCCTAGGCTGCAGGCCTTTTCATTCTTCTTACCCTGCCCGAACCAGGCTTTATCCCTTCCGTCAAAAATCATTAGTGAATCTTGCATTGCCATTACCTCGTTGCAAAATAGGTATTGCATCCAGTTACAACATATATGTGCCTGAAATCAGGAAGATATCAAAAGGTGACTAACAGGAAATGTGATTATTGGCAGAAATGTTCTTTTGAACAAGCTTAGAACTATCATTCTATTTATTTATAAGATAGAAAATGTACCTTTTCATTGAGAAGGGCAGATTAAGAGCTCCCCAGGTGTGGTTTCCTATGAATGTTTACCAAGCTTTACCCAAGTTACTTTTTGTTACTTGGTGTTGAGTTAGAAATCTCCCTGGTCCTGGTAGGTGGTGGTATTGGGTGTGGCATGGGATGAGGGGGCAGTGAGGACAGGACCACAAAAAACATATATACAATGGAATATTACTCAGCCCTAAAAAGGAACGAAATTGGGTCATTTGTAGAGACGTGGATGGATCTAGAGACTGTCATATAGAGTGAAGTAAGTCAGAAAGAGAAAAACAAATATTGTATATTAACACATAAATGTGGAACCTAGGAAAATGGTACAGATGAACTGGTTTGCAGGGCAGAAATAGAGACACAGATGTAGAGAACAAACGTATGGACACCAAGGGGGGAAAGTGGAGGGGGGCAGGGGTGGTGGTGTGATGAATTGGGAGATTGGGATTGACATGTATACACTGATGTGTATAAAATTGATGACTAATAAGAACCTGCTGTATAAAAAAATAAATAAAATTCTAAAATTAAAAAAAAAACCCCAACAAACATGGGCACCAGGGTCTTAACTTTCTTTCATTTTAACTTGAGTTTTGAAGTGTATTTTCTACTACAACCCTTGCCTTTGAACTTTTTATGTGACTTCCTGGGGATAGACAGTGTTGTGGAAGCTCACTGATCTTTCCTGCAGTGAGAAGAGGTGACAGGTTACCAGGGAAAAATAAGAGATCAAAGACTTTTTAACTTTTCTTTGTTTGTTTGTATTTTAAGCACCTGCTTCTTCATGGATGCAATTGTCCAAAAAGTCAGGTAGGGAAATTGGACTTTTACATACCTGGCACTCTTACCGGGGAGAAGAGAATCATTATAAGCACGATTATTTTAGCAGCAATTTGCTAGATTAGTTTCTGAAGGATGTATGTGCATGTATTTTGCGTTTCACTCTTAGTTCCGTTTTTAGCTTAAGTCTTTCTCCATTAAAGGCAGAGTAGAAGCAAACACAAGTCAAGCTTTTTTTCTAGCTAGTAGACATAAAACGAATGACTTCGGTAACTTAATTTAGAAGTTTTGTGAAAAATTCTTAGAATGCAGTGATGGCATCATGAGAGGAGCAAAGGAAACAAAAAGCTGCTGACTTTCTTGTGGAGGAGAAGTAAGAATTTCATGAGATGGAAGTGTTAACAGCCTACCTTTCATTTTACCAGAGGATAAAACCAGTGTCACTAGCAAAGAGATATGTACCAGGCTATGGCTTCCTGATTTGAGGAACAGTTCTCAATAGCAGAAAATAGAAGTGTTCTCAGACGTATGTTAGGTCTCTCACAATCTATCAAAAATAAAAAAAAAAAAATGATAGCAGTATGGAGATGAAAGAGAAGGAGAGAGAAAAAAGATTGACTGTCAAAATGTTACATGCAAGAATGCATTGAATGTCACTATTATAAGAGGTCTTACTGTAATTACATTTCCGATCTATTTGGATTTTCTTGTCTTAAATTCTTTTCAGTTGTCAGTTTGGGAAATGTCTCCTGTCGAGGTGTTTTTTTCCTTGCTGTTAAATTTCAGCACAGCATCATTCACCAAAACTGGGTAGGGTAGTACTGGGAATGTTTTCTACCTCAGCAAGAACCATAGGTCATTGATGCTGGCAGATTTTCTCTTCCTGTTTCTACCGTGAGAAAGCATCAGACGCCAGCCTAGTAGTAGACAAACCATTAGATCAATATTCCAAGATCTAGAGTGTTCTATTGATTTGCATTATTCATCCCATTTTAAAAAGTGACAAAATTATTCAACAAACATGGAACGCAGAGAGTTTCACTGAAGCTGTGGTTGTGATAAAGGCTATGGATAAAAGACATCTGTCAGGTAACAATCTGGACTGGTTTAAGCACTTGGATTTCCAAGGTTCTGTGCAAGAGCTGCTAGCTCATGATTTAGGACCCACGCACAGGAGAATTCAGGCTGCATTAATATAAAAATATGACTTGCAGCCCTGGAGATGTGGCTTCAGAGGAAATGATGACTTAATGCTTGTGATCTGTAAGAATGTTGGTGTTTTGGGTCAAATAACCTATGCATTTTCTCAAGGGAGGTAGGTTTGGGGAAAAAAGGCAATAATTAAACTGAACATACCAACAAGGAAAAAATAATTTAACTGTTATGATGACTCATTTAGTTGGCAGCTTCAGGTAATGAGGTGCTCTGGATTAATTTTCCTGAGAGCAGAAACATATCTCTTTAAATGATTAAGTATGTTATCTTCATCAATCTTTGAAGAAAATATTCCCAAGGTACATTTTATATTCTCTTTTGTCAGTAGTATTCTTGACAATTTTTAGGACTAGAGACATAGTTTTGTTTTGTTTTTTTAAAGAGTTTAAAGAAATATTTGATCTTTGAAAATCATGTTACATCATTGGTCCCCAGTGTTTTCATCTACAGTATGTGGGCTTTGGGTTAGATGATCATCAAGGTTCCTTCCATCTCTAATATTCTCTAAGTAAAGGGCTCTTGTGCACAATAAAATTTAAAACATAAGAATCATCGAGGGGGGCTTGTTAAAAATGCAGATTCTTAGGTATCATTGTTGGAGGTTCTGATTCAGTTGGTTTGAGTGAGGCAAGAGAACCTATATCATAAATGGGTGCATACCCATGGCCATTTTGATGACCTCATTTTGAGAAACTGATTCTCTTTCCAGCCTCAGATAACAGATGTCATAACCATTTTTGGCCACCAGGGTACCGTTGCTGTCCTGCCCTCATTGGTGTGAAGTTGTAAGGGGCTGACTAGACCCAGAGACCTGTGCTTTGATAGTTTGCTTCTGATCCCATCCTCAGTATTAACTGTCACTTAGTTAATGTAGCTGCTGAGGAAAACCAGATAATTGAGCTGAAAATTAGGTGCCCTGCATTTGTACCTATGAGGCATTAAGTTTTCATCTCAGGCTGGGTAGGGGCGAGGGGAGGACTTCCATTTTCTCCTGTAGTCTAAAGTGCATAAATGAGCCACGGCTATCTTAGACCCTGTTTGGAGGTCTCTTACTCTTTGTTCGTGTTCTTTGTCATCCTAAGAGTCAAGTTTCTGGAAGGGCGACATCAGGATAAGTGGCAGATTTCTGTGTAAATATGTTAACATTTCATAGTGAGATTTGGGGTCAGGGCTGTCCCTGACTTCTCTTTTAAATTTCTTTATGTTTTAAACAGTTTTATTGATGTATAATTCACATGCCATACAATTGACTCTTTTGAAGTATATGCAGTTCAGTGGTTTTTAGTAAAATCTGTGAATTTATAGAGTGGTATGCACCTATCATGTAATCTAATTTTTGAACATTTCCATCACCCTCCAAAAGAAACCTTGTGCCTATTTGGAATCACTCTCATTCCCACCCCCCGACCCATTCAACCGATAATTTACTTCTTACCTTTTACTTTGCCTTTTGTAGACATTTCATATAAATGGGATCATACAGTATGTGGTCTCTTGTGTCTAGCTTCTTTTATTTAGCGTAATGTTTTTGAGGTTATGCAGTAGCATGTATCATATTGCCAAAGAATATTCTATAGTATGGATATACTACATTTTATTTATCCATCCACCAATTAATGGACATTTGGTTTGTTTCCACGTTTTCGCCGCTCTGGCTGATGTGTGCATGTAGTTTTAATTTCACTTGGGTGGTTACCTAGGGGTAATTACCTGGGTCATAGGATGAATCAGTGTTTCAAAGTAGCAGTTTCAAATTTTACAATTCCACCAGCAATGCATGCGGGTTCCAGTTTCTCCATATCTTTGCCTACACTTGTTATTATTGGATACAAGTCCTTTATTGCATATATGATTTTCAAATATTTTTTCCTAGTTCATGGCATGTCTTTACTTTTTTAATGGTGTCTTTTGAAATGCATTATTTTTTATCTGAATGAAGCCCAGCTTATTTTTTTCTTTTATCAATATACTTTTTGGTGTCATAGCTAAGAAATCTTCTCCTGACCCAACATCAGTGTCTTGATGCTTACCTAAAATCTTGTAGGCTTTGTTCAATAGGAAGTGACCAGTGACACCTACTATTTAGTGCCTTGCTTAAACAGATTAAAGATGAATATTCACGTTGTGGCCTGAACCTACTCCAATGAAAGCTTGCCAACAGTTTTCCTAAAGTCATGAAGGTGCCGCAGCCAGACTGGACTCATCTGTCCCCATGCCATGGCCTTCTTAGCATCTTTTCCTCATCTTAGTGCCTGCCAGCAGTAGAGGAAGGAGAACATAGGTCTCTAATTTACCTTTTTGTACTATGAGGTAGCACTGTGCCCTCCTTACTTTTTCAGAGCCTTAGGTAGAGGACCCTACCCTGAGGTGCCACAGCTGGAGGAACACAGCCCTTCTTTTTCTATAGGGTTTATAGTGAGATATCGGGACAGTAGCTCACTCTCAGGCAACAAAAAACCAAACAAAAAACCACCCACTACCTTAGGGTTTTGTCCTAAGAATATGCTGGTTGCAGCCTCTGTAGGTAGACACCAGGCATCCCTGAGAGCTTCTGATAGACTTGATACTTCTCCCCAATCCTGTTGTGTCTCTCCTGCTTTCCTAAAATACTAAGTAGTTTGTGTCCACTTTCAGTTCTAGATTTTTCCCACTGAGTTTAGACTGGGAGAAACGTTATCAAATCCCAGCTTCATGAATGCCTGATTATCACTTGGAACTTTTGTCTCTTGAGCCTAGAAGGCATCTCTTGTGTATAAATGACACTGGACATTGATATGCACCATAAACTTGAATATAGTGCACATCTAGTAACAGCTTGTATAAAACGTGTTACTCCCCCAAAGTAGTCCTCACACCTTATAATTGAAAAAGTGAGTTATAATTGACCAAATGCTTTCACAAATATGATCCCATTTAATCCTCACATCTCTGTGGGGAATTACTGCTCCTTTTTTTTTTAAATAAATTAATTTTATATTTATTTATTTTTGGCTGCGTTGGGTCGTTGCTGCGCGTGGGCTTTCTCTAGTTGCGGCGGGCGGGGGCTACTGTTCTTGCGGTGCGCGGGCTTCTCATTGCGCTGGCTTCTCTTGTTGCGGAGCACGGGCTCTAGGCACGCGGGCTTCAGTAGTTGTGGCACACAGGCCCAGTAGTTGTGGCGCATGGGCTCAGTTGCTCCATGGCATGTGGGATCTTCCCGGACCAGGGCTCAAACCCGTGTCCCCTGCATTGGCAGGCGGATTCTTAACCACTGTGCCACCAGGGAAGCCCATAAGCTACTCTTTAGTAAATATGGGCCCTTGAGCAGAAACATCAGTTTGTTAGAAATAGAAATTCGGAACCCACAAAATCTGCTTAGTCAGAAACTCGAGGGGATGGGGCCCAGCAGTCTGTCTTTGACACACCTTCCAGGTGATTCTGATGCAGGCTCAAGTTTGAGAACCATTGGTGCAGTAGTTAATTTTTTTTTTTTTTTTTTAGCATTCCTTTAACCTTTCAAAGTGATTTATGAATTTCATCTGACTTACCACCCTTTAGGACAACATTTTTCTCGCAGTGCTTTGTTTTTGGCCAAAATAAAGGGTTCCGTGGTCAGCTGGCATGGGAAAGACTACATTCTTATGCATACTTACTCTGTGCCCCCCATACCCTACCCCCAAAGTAGGTAAGGATTCTGGGGTCAGTTGCCAGGTTTCAAATTTTAGCTCTATCATTTAGTAGCTACTATTACTGCCACCTACTTACCTTAGTGATCTTTGGGGAAGTTACTTTCCTCTCTGAGCCTTTACTGTCTAGCTTGTAAACTCATGGAATAAAATGGCAATTACTTCTGTAGGAAGTTGTGAAGACTAAACAAAGTAATGCACGTACAGTGACTCAGGTGGTGTTTGGCACGTGGAGAGCTTCCTTGAATGTCGTGGATCATACTGGCTATGACCCTTGTCATTGCCAGGACTGTACTAAATAAATAAATAACTCTCCATCGGTTATCTCTGGCGCTTGGCGTTTCACTGCTCATTTCTAAACCTGAACATTTGCCGTGTGCTCCATTTTTCAATATTATACAGATGAGACTAGTTTTCACTAAAATCCCGAGATAAACTATATTTGAAATTTTGCTTATTTCTTCCTTTTGTTTTCTGCCACCAAGCCACTTTCCTATCTAGGGCAGAATATTTCTTTTGATAGTGATTTAATATTTTAGGCCTTTGTTGAAGAATGTTGTCTAAGATGTGTCGAAAGTCTAAATAAACATTATTTCCTGCCTCAGTTTATTTACCACTTCAAAAAATTTCAGGGGTTTTATATCTATATCTTTATAGATACAGAATCTACCTATAGATATAAAATTAATACAGATGTCTATAGATTCTATAACTTTACGGTGTTTCTTCTATTAGATTATTTTTATTTCAGTGTCTGAGTCTATTCTCAATTAAAAATTCCATCAACCTACCCTATACTTCCAGCAAATCCACAATGAATCTTATTTTATTGGGTTCTCTCCAGAGCCTTTGTAGGAGCCAAATTTTGGGCTATTTGGATGATTCTATCTAACTTTGCCTACAAATTCATAGTCGTCCTCAAGAGCATCCAGAACTCTGGTTGGATACCATTCCATCCTGGTGATTTATTTCACTTTTGTCAGTTAGGACGACTACAACCCTTGCATTTTTCTTTCTTTACTTTAGCATAGTTGGACTGCTTCATAACAACATTTGTATCCAAATATCCTCTTCAGTAAAATATATCAGACTTTTGATTTATTCTCTTTTCTATCTTTTATTCATCCATGTACTCATGTTTGTAAGTCCAATTGATTCTTGGCTGGCTTTCTACCAATAATAAAAGAAAAAAACCAACAACCAGAAAGTCCTTAAATTTTTTGTTTTTTTTAGCATTCCTTTAACTCTACCAAGTGATTTATGAATTTCATCTGTCTTACCATCCTTTAGGACAACATTTTTCTCACAGACTTTTGTATTTGGCCAAAATAAAGGGTTCCGTGGTGAGCTGGCATGGGAAAGACTACATTCTTATGCGTACTTACTCTGTGCCCCCCATACCCTACCCCAAAGTAGGTTAGTGATTCATAATTCACAGTGGCATTTTGAAGGATTCTGAGACGTACTGCATAAAGAATCTAATAGATTAACTTTGACCTATTCACCCCCCCCCCCCCCATAAACCCCTATCATCATCCCATGAGCTAATGTTGGATAGGACACCTCTGTGACCTTTTGGTTTAGGAGTTTCCTTATTCTCTTTTGGTCAGTCTTTGTGTTTGTAGATGTACTTCTCTTTTTGTCTTTGCTTATTTATTTCATTGCTAGTTAGACTTGCTGGGTCTTTTTTCCTTTTGCATTCTCAATATTAATTTGAAAATTTTGTACTTGAACTTTCTGTAACACATCTTTGAAACGATTCCTCTCCTCTTTCTGTCATCTGGTCTCTGAGTGATTGTCTTTTTGTTTTCATGCTTCTTTAGAGTGTTAGCCCTGGATTGGGTCAGATAACTTATGGGGAGTACTTACAATGAGTTTTAGGTCTTGTACTTGTGAATATTTGTTTTTTCCATTTATGCTTTTCCCATACTTATTTTTTTGATAGGCTTCTGTGACCCTAGTTGAAATTTTATAATTTACTTTGAACAACAGAATACTTTTTGTTATCTTTCTGTATTCTATATTGAAATGGTTATTTTCATACTTTTAACAAGAATGCTACTTTGGTACTACTGGTGGTTATAATGGTTTCAGCTGTTTTTTTAATTTACTTAATAGTTGATGTAAGATTTTTAAGCTTCATTGCTTGTGATAGGGAATTAGCAACTAAAATAGTATGTTAACATTTATATTTTCCAGTGAACCTACTCAGAAATTCACTTTTCCTTCACAGAATTTGTAACAGAACTTCATATTGCCTTGCAGTGCTTACTGCATACAAGCTATGCTCTTGTTTCTGCTTGCAGGCTCTTGCCAGATGTCATTTTCTCAGTGACACCCATTCCTACCACTGCATTTGAAGTTGCAGACCTCCTTCCCCACACTACCTGTTCCCCTCTCTACTTCATTTTTGTCTTTTGTGTTGATCAATATGTAACAAACTATGCATTTTATTTATTCATTGTGTTTGTTCTCCTTCAATACAAGGTGAACTCCCTGAGGGCAAGTGTTTTCATCTGTTTGGTCACTGCTTTACCTCTACTGTCTAGAACAGTGTGACACATTATGGGTGCAGAGTAAGTTTTTTATTGAAGTACAGTTGATTTACAATGTTAGTTTCTGCTGTACAGCAAAGTGACTCAGTTACATATATATGCATTCTTTCTCATCCTTTTCCATTATGGTTTATCACAGGATATTGAATTTAGTTCCCTGTGCTGTATAGTAGGACCTTGTTGTTTATCCATCCTATATATAATAGTTTGCATCTGCTAACCCCAAACTCTCAATCCATCTGTCCCCCAATGTATTCTTGATTAAAAAAAATTTTAATCTCAGGAGATGTAGAAAATGCATTCCATAACATTCAGTATCTATTCATGATACAAAATGAACAGACTATCATTAGAAGGTATAAATATTCAGCAGATGTGATATTTAATGGTGAAACATTGAAAACATTCTTTTTTAATATTGGAAACAAGATAAGACACCTTTCACCAACAAGATAAGATAATCCTTCTTTGCAGCATTATATAGGAAGTCTTACACAGGAAGAAAAAGAAGAATTCTTAGCATTGGAGAAGAAGAAACTGCTATCACTAGTCATTGAGGATATCTTGTCCCTGTAGAAAAACCAAAAGAATCTACAGATGAAGTATTCAAATGAATAAAAGTGGTTAGCAAGTATACTGCAAACAAAATCAATATACAAAATCAATTGCATTTCTGTACTCTGCTACAACTATTTAGAAAGGGCAATGAGATACCATTTATAATATTACCACAATTATAAAGCACCTAGGAATAACTCTAGCAAAAATAGGCAACAACTATATGGAGAAAATGATAGAACAAAGACACTTAAGAAAAACTAAAGGAATGGAGAAATAAATCTTATTTCAACAGAAAATTTCAATCTACAGAAGATGTGATTCTCCCCAAATTGTTTTAGAGATTTTATGAAACTAAAATGAATTTCCTTCACCTCCCTCCCCCACATAGAACATGCAAGCTGATTCTTAACAGCAAATGGAAGAGTGAATTGGGGATTTTTGACCTACTAGATATTAAGACTCGCTATTATAAAACTCTACCAATTAAGACAGCATGGTACTGAGCAGAAATAAAAATAGATGATTGGAAGAGATTAGAGAAGCCAGGAGCACAGCCGTACATTTATGGTAAAGAGGACTATATAAATATATATGTATATGTTTTGGGGTCAACCTTTAAGTTCTCTTAGCAAATTTTAGTTATACATTGCAGTGTTATCAACTAGTCACCATGCTATACATTAGAACCTCAGAACTTATTCATCTTATAGCTTAAAGTCTGTAGACTTTATTTTTTTAGAGCAGTTTTATGTTCACAACAAAATTGAGTTAAAGGTACAGAGATTTCCCATGTACCCCCTGTTCCCACATATGTATAGCCTCCACCATGATCAACTACTCACCAGAGAAGTATATTTGTTACAATTGATGAATCTACATTTACACTTCATTAGCACCCAAAGTCCATAGTTTACATTAGGATTCACGCTTGGTGTTGTATGTTCTATGGGTTTTGACTAATGACATTATCCACCTAAATTATGGTATCCCTTAGTTGGAATCAAAGAGTATGTAGCCTTTCAGATTGGCTTCTTTCACTTAGTAATAAGCATTTAAAGTTCTTGCATATCTTTTCATGGGTTGATGGCTTATTTCTTTTTAGTGCTGAATAATATTCCATTATCTGGATGCACCAGTTTGTTTACCCATTCATCTACCGAAGGGCATCTTGGTGGCTTCCAAGTTTTGGCAATTATGAATAAAGCTGCTATGAAACATCTGTGTCCAGGTTTTTTATGTGCACATGATTTTTCAACTCCTTTGTGTAAATACCAAGGAGTCCGATTGCTGGATCGTATAGTAAGAGTATGTTTAGTTTTGTAAGACACTGCCAAACTCTCTTCCAGAATGGCTGTACTATTTTGCATTCCCACCAGCAATGAATGAGCGTTCCTATTACTTCACATTCTTGCAAGTATTTGGGGCTGTCAGTGTTTGGATTTTCATTTTTCTAATAGGTAGGAGCATTGTCTTTAATTGGCGGTGGGGGGGGGGACAAAGGAAGTAACTCAGATATTCATTAATATCAATAGAATGATCTTGATTAAGCATGGTCAGTCCCTGAACTAGTGTCCTCCCTGACTGGGGAGTGCAGCGCGCGGCGGGGACTCGCAGAGAAGAGGACAGCGCATCAACCCCAGCGGGAGGCGCGCAGGTCTCGGGATGCGGAAGGCGGGCCGGCGCCGCGCTCCTCTCCGCCCTGGCGAGCGAGACGGTCACGTGCAGCGGAGGTGCTGACCCCCCGCGGTCGGGCCTGGGCGGGGCGCCGCGCCCTTGGTTCGGGGTTGCCCGAGGCTAGGCGCGAGGCGGGTGCTTGCGCGGGGCGGAGCGGAGTGCGAGCCCGGCCGCCGCGGGTGCGGAAGGGCGGGGAGGAGCCTGGGAGCGCGCCGGCCGCCGCAGGGGGAGGGGCGGGGCGGAGCCGCGACGCGCGCGCCCGTCGGAGGGGAGGGACAAGGCAGCCACTGGACGAGCTCACGGCGGCCGCTGCGAGCGTTAGGCGAGCGTGGACCGCGGCGCAGCGGTGCGAGTCCTTTCCCGGCCCACCTCCCCGCCCCAGGCGAGGGCACCGTGTGGCGGCGGCGGGGCCAGCGAGGCCAGAGGAGGCGGCCGTGCCCGGGCATGGTGGTCTGGGGCGACGCGGAAGGTGAGCGACCCCCGGGCCCACGGCGTGGTGGGGCGGGGTGGGACCGACCTCGCGTCGCCGGGCTGCGGCCCGAGCGCGGGCGGCCTGAGGCGGGGCGGGGGCGGCGCGCCGGCCCGACCCCGCGGCCCTTGGTCTTGCGGCCTGGGCGGCCCGCGAGGAAAAAAAAAAAAAAAAAATAGAATGATCTTAAAAATTGCGAGTTGCATATATAATAAAATGGCATGAAACTATACACAAGCATTGTCCGAAAACCAGTTTGCTGGTTTTGATACTGTAATATAGTTAGGTAAGATGTAACCATTGGAGGAAACTGGATGAAGCATGCATAGGACTTCTTTGTACTATTTTTGCAACTTCTTTTTTACCTCTGATTTTTTTCAAAATGAAAAAAGAAGGCAACAATTTTAGAGCTGTTTTCTTGTAGATGAAATACTGTCCCGCCATGAAAGCAATGAATTACTGATAAAAACCGAGGGCTACATCTCAAAAACATCATATTGAATAAAAAAACAATTAGCATAAAAAGATATAGTATAAAGGTCAGAACATACAACCTAAACAATATATTATTTAGAGATACAGCTATGAGAAAATTAACAAGAAAAGCAAGTGAATGATAAGACACAAACTTGAAGATAATGTTTATCTCAAAGGACTAACAGAGGGTATGTGACCAAGAAAAGGGATTCAGGGTCCTCAAAGGTGATTGTAATGTTCTTTTCCTTAAATTTTTATTAATCACTATTTTATAACAACTCTTAAGTCTTAAAAATGTATAAACCTGATCTTTAGTATTTAATAATCACCTTTATTGAAAAGAGTTAAATTAAGTGAAAGGTGAATAAAATTCAGCAACATTAAACATGTTTGATAGAGCATATAATTATAAGAGCATCTAAGAGAAGATTGGGTTCTAGTTTAAATTCTGGTCTGACTCTAATTTGGGGTTAGTAGGTTTTGGTCAGTGGTTTTTGAAGGGCGGTCCCTGGGCCAGCAGCATTAGTACCACTTGGATATTTGTTAGAAACGTAAGTTCTCAGACCTTACCCCAGACCTACGCTCTTGGGGAAGAGCCCAGCACTCTCTATTTTAACACAAACCCTCCAGGAGATTCTGATGTGCACAGAGTTTTGAGAGTCACCAGGAAGTTCAACTTTCTCACCCATAAAATTAGAAGCTAAAACTAGATCAGTGTTTCCCAAAGTGTGGTATATGTAGTACTGATCATGTGCAAGATGTTTTTAAGTGATAGACACATCACCATTTAAAATTTTATTTATTGTAATGTTTGTTAGACTAGTACAGATAGCTAACCAAACCCATAAGTTCACTGATGTTGTGTCATACATTGCTAAGTTAAAAAAAAAAAAAAAAAAGAAAGGAAAGGAATCAACTTAATGTAAATATAAATAATAAGGCAAAAGAGTAAGGTATGTATAGCAGAAAGTAACACAACATTGTAAATCAATTATACTCCAATAAAAATTTAAAAAGTAAGGTGGTATGAGAAGATCACCAAATTCCTGGGGTTAGTTCTTAGATATTAAAGTTTCAGTAGTCCTGAAGAGGATCAATCTTGAAAATATTTTCCATTCTAAAATTCTGAGACTTCATATGCTTGCTTTTCTTACAGATCTGCCTCCTTAATTTTGCTTTTTAAAATTCAAGCTAATACGTTAAAAATTTAGTCCACACAGCTTGTGTTGGGAGAGGAATGGCCTGTTAATGTGCTTTTGTATTGGGGGATACTTAATCTGAGATTGAAAATTTAACCATAGCTAATGGAAAGTGTGGGTAATTCACATGCGAATCATTAAAATTAAATATATTAAGGAGAAATCTGTTTTGAAAACATGATTTAATTTTAGAAGCACTTTCTTCCTTTCACTACTTGTAGTATTTATAGTAGAATAGGCAGATGGTTTTATGTAAGGAAATGAAATGAGATTTGTGGACAGTAAGAAACATATTTTGATAATTAGGGATTTAGACTTTGAAAGGTCTATACAAGTTATAAACAGCTACAACATGACTGGCCCTTTTGTTAAAAAGTAAATTTATTTATTTATTTTTGGCTGTGTTGGGTCTTTGTTGCTGTGTGTGGGCTTTCTCTAGTTGCGGCGAGCGGGGACTACTCTTCATTGCGGTGCGTGGGCTCTAGGCGCGTGGGCTTCAGTAGTTGTGGCACGTGGGCTCAGTAGTTGTGGCTCGTGGGCTTAGTTGCTCCGCAGCATGTGAGATCTTCCTGGACCAGGGCTCGAACCCGTGTCCCCTGCATCGGCAAGTGGATTCTATACCACTGCGCCACCAGGAAAGCCCGTGACTGGCCTTT
This sequence comes from Balaenoptera physalus, assembly GCF_965194825.1. NCBI lineage: Eukaryota > Metazoa > Chordata > Mammalia > Artiodactyla > Balaenopteridae > Balaenoptera > Balaenoptera physalus. The sequence goes on from NC_138902.1 coordinate 8,200,235, forward strand.
TTAACTGGCATTTTAAATAGCTTTTTTGAGATGTAGTTCACATACAGTTCACCCACTTAAAGTGTACAATTCAGAGGTTGTGTATAGCCAGAGAGTTGTGCAGCCATCACCGTGCACAATTCTAGAACATTTCATTACCCCAAAAAGCAACCCTATATCCATTAGCAATTATTTTCCATTCCCTCTACACTCTCAACACTAGGCAACCACTTATCTACATCTTATTTCTATGGATTTGCCTATTCTGGGCATTTCATATAAATAGCATTTATATTTCATATAAATATAATGATATGTAGCCTCTTGTGACTGGCTTCCTTAATATATTTTCAAGGTTCATCCATATTGTAGCATGTATCAGTACTTTATTCCTTCTTATTGCTGAATAATATTCTGTTCTATTGATATTATATATATGTCACTTGATGGACATTTGGGTTGTTTGCACTTCTTGTCTTTTATGAATAATGTTGCATGTATGAACATTCATGTACAAGTCTTTGTGTGAAAGTATGTTTTAATTTCTGTTTTATACCTCGGAGTGGGATTTCTGGGTCAGATGATGACTGTGTTTAACATTGTAAGGAACTGACTGGATCTAAAATGCATTCTCATTCAAAGCAAAATTACAAGTTTGCTGAAAACTTAAATACATTTCTGTTCTAATTTATAATAAGGTACCAATCTTGTTTGTCAATGGTTTTATTACAAAATATCTCTCTAAAATGATATTTGGCAAAAATCATCATTAAAATACATGTTTTTGAAAACAGCTTACAAACTGCTATTCTACATTACAATTTATCATCATTTATCAAAATTGTCACATCTTTTGTGACATGGGTCTTTCTCTGCATATTTTATCGCTGCCTGTGTCGTTTAGCATTTAGGGGATAAAAATGTCATGGAATCTGCTTCCTGAGCTGATGATTGAATTCAGATTGTTTTGGTTGACTTTTACAAATAAATTATATGTTAAGAAACTGATGGTAGTTTTTTCTAAAATTCTCGTTTCAGCAATAATAAAAAACATACTTCTAAAATAAAAACATAACATTTTGGAGTCTAGCTGCATCTGACACTTGATATTTTGCTGTGCTGCCCTATTAATATTTTGAAGTTATAAGAAGAGATACTTTTTTGTGTAATGAGAACTTATGTTCAGTAAATTGTTAATATTTGACTTTGTCTTACTATCTTCTAATGCTTTCCTAAAGGCTTATGTACTAAATTACCTACCTTTAGATTTCTTTTTAGGAAAGGTGGTCAAGATATTTCTTTTTCATACCTACTTGTGAAATGAGGTTTTTAGCACCTCCTTGTTATGAAGGAATATTTGTGGAAAAAATAAGATAAACAACTAAATGCAGTGAATAACTGAAGTAATGCAGAAGTGATAGTATAGAAAAAAGATGCTCCTCAGGGAAGAGAAAGAAAAAATACCAGGTGGACTTGAATGGATAAGATTTATTTAAAGCCTTTCATTGCTGCATGAAGGATAAACAAAAAGAGTAGTAAGGCAGCATGAGGCATTCAGTGTCCTTGTAAAGAAGACAGGAAATATCCTTAATCTCTGAATCTATAACTCTATGATAATACACATAGATCAGCTAAAATCATCCTTTGTTTTATTTCTAGTAGGGATAAGCTATTCTATGCACAATATTGTAATGGATGTTTGTAGTGAAGACTTGAAGCATTTGGATCATTTGGGAAGTAGACTCATACAGGGTTTAGTGTGTAGAATACTTGTAAGCATGTGCCCTTGGGAACATCATAGTGGGAGGGAGGCAGAGGCGTCAGGATTGGGCAGAAGCTTACGTCAAAGTGTCTCCTTGGCCAGCCTTCCAAGAGAGGTTTCTTGATAGCTTGGATGTGGGGTGTGACAGAAAGAGGTGTCAGGATGATTTCAAGGATTTCAGCCTAACTAACTAGAAGGACGAGGTTGTCATCAACTTCATCCTTTGCAAGGAGGTTTGGTGGAGAAGATCTGGAGTTAGTTGGGCCTGTTAAACGTTCGAGATCTGTAAAACATCTATTGGCAGAGGATGAGTTGGTGAGTCCGTATGTGAAACTGGAGCCCAGGAAAGAGGTCTGCAGTATAGATAAATATGGGGGTGGTCAGCATAGGATAGATGCTAATTCGACCAGGAGACTAGCTGAGACCACCAAGTGAGCATGTGTAGACTGACTTGAGAATGAGACAGGGCTGAGTCCTGGGACACTTCAGCGCTTAGAAATTGGGGCAAATAGGGGAAACCAGCGGAGGAGACTGGGATGGAGCCCCAGGACCCAGCACACTGCTTAACAGCAGTGGGTAGTAGATGTTTATTTAGTGGATAAATGTCCAAAGGGGAGGGAAAATAACATAGGACAGTGATGAATTTTATTTCTCCAGGTAGAATAAATTAAAAGGTGAAAAATAGGATCAACTGTTATCTGTCTCATCGGTGAATGGGTGGGGAGTGAGTCATGGAAATTAGAATAAAAATAGATGTGTTCTTTTCTCTAAAAATATATGTGTATACATATAAAATAGGAACCGTTCCTTTTAATAAACTGAAGTATTTTTAATGCAGTTACTTTCTTTTAATCTTTATGGTACCTATTGTGCTTGTGTGGCTAATTCTTGGAGAAACTGTATAAAAATGTCCCTTGTGTATAGAGATGAATCCAGTTCTTCAGATTGATTATTTCTATTGTTTGTGAATATGCTTTAAAGTAGCAAATTAAGTAGTTGAAACTCATTTGAGAAATTATCCTATATTTGTATCTCTAGTCTTTGTACTAAATTACAGAAGAATTTCATTTATATATTTGCTTCCATATATTTGATAATTTACAGTAGAATTTTCAGTGTTCTTCATGGTTAAAATTGGTACTAAGGGTGATTTGGAAATTGTGTTGAGCATGTATCTTGCTAAACTATAGAAGACAGACATTATTTTCTTCAAGGATTTTATATTCTAGGTGAGAAAGTTAAAACATTTATGAAAAGGTACATAAACAGTTTTCTTGGGAAGATATACAGTTATGTCATTGAAACTCTGAGTCCTGTCTTACACTGAGCGGGACATTTATTAAAGAATAGACTGAGAGTAGAAATATCTGTAAACTTGAATTTTGACAGAATGAAAGAAGAATACAGAAATCAAGCTCACAAACTCAGCTGCCTTGATGTGGATGAAGCTTCTGTGAACAGACAGCTACTGTCCTTGAATAATAGTTCACATATCTTTTAAAGTGAATTAAGCTTTGGTTGTACTGGACCTGACCTGTCGGTGAGAAGGAGATGGCTGAGTCCAGGGAGGCGTGTGAGCTTTCTCAAGACAGACTAGAGTCGCTGGTGACCGAGACAAGTAGTGAAACGTTATTTCAAGGGTTGAAATGTGAATAGGAACCAGTGATTTAACAATGCTCATCTCTAACTTTAAGCCTTTTCTTGAGCCAGAAACCTTGGTTTTTTATGAGAGTTTGAGATTCCCTGAAGATACAACCTAGGTTGGACAGTTACCCAGATCTATTACATATTTAAGTTCAGGAAAGTTATGTGAACTGTGTGACTGCTTCTTGTTTTTGTGAATTTTTGGTGCAGGCTTTCAGAAAGACCTGAGCTGAACTCTAGGACAAAGCTTGTGGTGACCACCTTTGCTGTTTCAAGCCACTGTCCTCTGTGTTTCTTTCTGTCATTCAGGAATTTTGTTATCATAGCTCCTCTATTACTGACTTGTGTGTGTGTGTGTAGGGGGTGTCCTTCATTTGTAAATTCTGTACTCTTTGGACCTTGGATGGAGATGGTAAATATAGAAGTCTTAGAATAGAATTGGTCCCAAACTCTTTTGAGAGAAAACACAAAGCATATTAAAATTTACATTTTCAATTAAAGCATAGGGAAACCATTCACAAAAAGGGTGCAGAAGTTGCTGCTGTTGTTTATTGTGTTATATGCTGGTTATAGACCTTCATTTTACGGTTATTTCTCTGAAATGCAGTAAAAAAACGCAAAAAACAAAAAACAATGCCTAGCACCATAGCAGCCCCTATGAAATGAGGCATATGCTGTTTCTAAGACTCACAGCATGTTTTTCTGATACTGTGTTTGCCCATAAACATGTTTATGGTAGGTGCTGTCTGAGGCAGGGGCGGTTTTCCTGTGGAAATCCTCTCTTGAACATACTGGTTTCTGATTCCCCTTGAGGAAGAATGAAGCTCCTTTTTGCTTCCTTAGCAAATTTGATACTTCAAGTATTAATAACATAGCCAGTGGTTGATATGTATCTTGATGACTTACAGGTCATCATGATGGCTGCTCTGTCATAAGTTGCTGTGGTTTCAGAGTACGTTAGAACTCTACGCAGCGTTTTGAGGTGGGAGGGAGCTGAGGTGTAATGAAAGAGAAATTCCCTGCACAGCAGTGGTGATGCCTTAATTATAAAATCATCTGGCTCGGTCTCAAAATCACTGGGTCTGCCAGCAACAGCATTAGATGTGAAGTCTGACCTGGGCTTACATTTTGATTTTGCCATTGAAAGCGTTATGACTTTGCCCTCAACACGTCTGCGAGTCTAGAGGAATGTTAATTACTAAATTAAAACAAATTTATGAGATCCTTTTGATGGAGTAGAGTGTAATATCTGCTGAGTGCCCCAATAGACATTCAGCCCTTTAGAGGAGAAGACTTATAAGTGGTAAAGAGTAGGCTGCTTTTGGAGAAGGAAGCGTGAGGTGAGATGGCAAATTTGGGAATACGTTTTCTAAGGAAGGCCTTGGAGGAGGCCATCATTCTGTAAAGCTGAACTTGAGATACAGCAGTGTCAGTTTTGGGAATAGGAGGTCTCTGGGGCATTTATGATTGGGAGTGTGTGAAAATACTGATTCAGAGCCACGAGACCCTGTGACATTGGATGCATCTAACCCAGGTCTTTCTCATTTAGGGCCCCAGACTAGGGAAGCTACAGTTATCTTCTAAAAGATAGTAAAAAAGATGATCTTGCTGCTCTTAAAGTGAAAGAATCCAAATTTTGGTGAAGAAATGTTTTAGGGACAGGATTGCCCCCATGGTTTTAATATCACTCTTGACTGATTGTTTATTTTACTTCTTATTTGGGGAAAAGTATATGGAAGTTTAGGTTGGGAAAATTACTTGGAAGAGTTTCTTAAGAATAACCTCATTAGATAGTTTGTGTGTAGATGTGAGAATAAAATTTTCTTAGAAACAAATGATTTTTTTTATAGTTCAAATATTTTATTTTCCTTAAAGATAGGAGTAGATTTTATAGTTTGAGACTCTTGCTATTATTTAAGCAATAACCAATAAATGTGAGTAAGCAGCAATTATTTAGGAAGAATGATATAATGATGAACTATTGGAAAATATAAATACTATAGATAGCATTGTGGAATTGGAGGGGACTTATCACCTGATTTTATAGACAGTTTATCTCATTATTCAGCCTCCTCACTGTAAAATGGTAAAAATATTAGTTGATCCAGAGTTATTTTAAGGAATAAAAGAGAATTTATTCATTCAACAATTATTTATTAAGTGCTTTCTAGGTGCTGAGGCACATGCAGGTTCAGAGGATGTGTCTGTGTATTAGAAAGAAGAAAATCCTGGCTTTCATGGATTTTACAGACTAAGAGGCAAGAGGCTTTACCCAGTGATGACAAACGTGATGAGGGCTTCCAGTGTGCTCTCTGCAATGGTGTTTCAGACTGAACACAGTGCCTGATAGTTGCGGTAGAAGAAGACCAGCACCAATGTGTCTTGGATGCAAGGTACACCCATTATCTCATTTAAATCTAATACCAGTTCTATAAACTAGGTCTAGTTTCCCCCCTTTTACAGCTGAGCAATGTTGTGTTCTTTTAGGTCTGTGATCAAATCAAGGTTATTAAATAAATTAATGAGTAAACTTAGACGTAAAGTGTGGTCCAAGGTCGTCAGCCAGATAGTGGCAGAGCTGGCACTAGAACTGGTTTTGACTCAAGCTCAGGGCTCCTTTCATTGTACCACATTGCCCCTCAGAGCGTGCATGGGCAAATAATCGTATGTACCATGGTAGACAGGAAGAGTGCACCGTTTCAGAGATCCCATACTTGCCAGTATGAAAATCATTTCAGACTAGAGCCTCCCATCAAGCCTCTTAGATAGCCTCAACCACCAGAGGGCAGACAACAGAAGCAAGAAAAACTACAATCCTGCAGCCTGTGGACCAAAAACCACAGTTACAGAACGATAGAGAAGATGAAAAGGCAGAGGGCTATGTACCAGATGAAGGAACAAGAAAAAACCCCAGAAAAACAACTAAATGAAGTGGAGATAGGCAACATTCCAGAGAAAGAATTCAGAATAATGATAGTGAAGATGATCCAGGACCTCGGAATAAGAATGGAGGCAAAGATTGAGAAGATGCAAGAAATGATAAACAAAGACCTAGAAGAATTAAAGAACAAACAAACAGATATGACCAATACAATAACTGAAATGAAAACTACACTAGAAGGAATCAACAGCAGAATAACTGAGGCAGAAGAACGGATAAGTGACCTGGAAGACAGAATGGTGGAAGTCACTGCTGCGGAACAGACTAAAGAAAAAAGAATGAAAAGAAATGAAGACAGCCTAAGAGACCTCTGGGACAACATGAAACGCAACAACATTCGCATTATAGGGGTCCCAGAAGGAGAAGAGAGAGAGAAAGGACCAGAGAAAATATTTGAAGAGATTATAGTCGAAAACTTCCCTAACATGGGAAAGGAAATAGCCACCCAAGTCCAGGAAGCGCAGAGAGTCCCATACAGAATAAACCCAAGGAGAAACACGCCGAGACACATAGTAATCAAAGTGGCAAAAATTAAAGACAAAGAAAAATTATTGAAAGCAGCAAGGGAAAAACGAAAAATAACATACAAGGGAACTCCCATAAGGTTAACAGCTGATTTCTCAGCAGAAACTCTGCAAGCCAGAAGGGAGTGGCATGATATACTTAAAGTGATGAAAGGGAAGAACCTACAACCAAGATTACTCTACCTGGCAAGGATCTCATTTAGATTTGATGGAGAAATCAAAAGCTTTACAGACAAGCAAAAGCTAAGAGAATTCAGCACCACCAAACCAGCTCTACAACAAATGCTAAAGGAACTTCTCTAAGTGGGAAACACAAGAGAAGAAAAGGACCTACAAAAACAAACCCAAAACAATTAAGAAAATGGTCATAGGAACATACATATCGATAATTACCTTAAACGTGAATGGATTAAATGCCCCAACCAAAAGACACAGGCTTGCTGAATGGATACAAAAACAAGACCCATATATATGCTGTCTACAAGAGACCCACTTCAGACCTAGGGACACATACAGACTGAAAGTTAGGGGATGGAAAAAGATATTCCATGCAAATGGAAATCAAAAGAAAGCTGGAGTAGCTATACTCATATCAGATAAAATAGACTTTAAAATAAAGAATGTTACAAGAGACAAGGAAGGACACTACATAATGATCCAGGGATCAATCCAAGAAGAAGATATAACAATTATAAATATTTATGCATCCAACATAGGAGCACCTCAATACATAAGGCAACTGCTAACAGCTATAAAAGAGGAAATCGACAGTAACACAATAATAGTGGGGGACTTTAACACTTCACTTACACCAATGGACAGATCATCCAAAATGAAAATAAATAAGGAAACAGAAGCTTTAAATGACACAATAGACCAGATAGATTTAATTGATATATATAGGACATTCCATCCAAAAACAGCAGATTACACGTTCTTCTCAAGTGCGCACGGAACATTCTCCAGGATAGATCACATCTTGGGTCACAAATCAAGCCTCAGTAAATTTAAGAAAATTGAAATCATACCAAGCATCTTTTCTGACCACAACGCTATGAGATTAGAAATGAATTACAGGGAAAAAAACGTAAAAAAGACAAACACATGGAGGCTAAACAATACGTTACTAAATAACCAAGAGATCACTGAAGAAATCAAAGAGGAAATAAAAAAATACCTAGAGACAAATGACAATGAAAACACGACGACCCAAAACCTATGGGATGCAGCAAAAGCGGTTCTAAGAGGGAAGTTTATAGCTATACAAGCCTACCTAAGGAAACAAGAAAAATCTCAAGTAAACAATCTAACCTTACACCTAAAGAAACTAGAGAAAGAAGAACAAACAAAACCCAAAGTTAGCAGAAGGAAAGAAATCATGAAGATCAGAGCAGAAATAAATGAAATAGAAACAAAGAAAACAATAGCAAAGATCAATAAAACTAAAAGTTGGTTCTTTGAGAAGATAAACAAAATTGATAAGCCATTAGCCAGACTCATCAAGAAAAAGAGGGAGAGGACTCAAATCAATAAAATCAGAAATGAAAAAGGAGAAGTTACAACAGACACCGCAGAAATACAAAGCATCCTAACAGACTACTACAAGCCACTTTATGCCAATAAAATGGACAACCTGGAAGAAATGGACAAATTCTTAGAAAGGTATAACCTTCCAAGACTGAATCAGGAAGAAACAGAAAATATGAACAGACCAATCACAAGTAATGAAATTGAAACTGTGATTAAAAATCTTCCAACAAACAAAAGTCCAGGACCAGATGGCTTCACAGGTGAATTCTATCAAACATTTAGAGAAGAGCTAACACCCATCCTTCTCAAACTCTTCCAAAAAATTGCAGAGGAAGGAACACTCCCAAACTCATTCTATGAGGCCACCATCACCCTGATACCAAAACCAGACAAAGACACTACAAAAAAAGAAAATTACAGACCACTATCACAGATGAATATAGATGCAAAAATCCTCAACAAAATACTAGCAAACAGAATCCAACAACACATTAAAAGGATCATACACCACGATCAAGTGGGATTTATCCCAGGGATGCAAGGATTCTTCAATATACGCAAATCAATCAATGTGATACACCATATTAACAAATTGAAGAATAAAAACCATATGATCATCTCAATAGATGCAGAAAAAGCTTTTGACAAAATTCAACACCCATTTCTGATAAAAACTCTCCAGAAAGTGGGCATAGAGGGAACCTACCTCAACATAATAAAGGCCATATACGACAAACCCACAGCAAACATCATTCTCAACGGTGAAAAACTGAAAGCATTTCCTCTAAGATCAGGAAAGAAACAAGGATGTCCACTCTCACCACTATTATTCAACATAGTTCTGGAAGTCCTAGCCACGGCAATCAGAGAAGAAAAAGAAATAAAAGGAATACAAATTGGAAAAGAGGAAGTAAAACTGTCACTGTTTGCGGATGACATGATACTATACATAGAGAATCCTAAAACTGCCACCAGAAAACTGCTAGAGCTAATTAATGAATATGGTAAAGTTGCAGGATACAAAATGAATGCACAGAAATCTCTTGCATTCCTATACACTAATGATGAAAAATCTGAAAGAGAAATTATGGAAACACTCCCATTTACCATTGCAACAAAAAGAATAAAATACCTAGGAATAAACCTACCTAGGGAGACAAAAGACCTGTATGCAGAAAACTATAAGACACTGATGAAAGAAATTAAAGATGATACCAACAGATGGAGAGATATACCATGTTCTTGGATTGGAAGAATCAACATTGTGAAAATGAGTATACTACCCAAAGATTCTACAGATTCAATGCAATCCCTATCAAATTACCAATGGCATTTTTTACAGAGCTGGAACAAATCATCTTAAAATTTGTATGGAGACACAAAAGACCCCGAATAGCCAAAGCAGTCTTGAGGCAAAAAAATGGAGCTGGAGGAATCAGACTCCCTGATTTCAGACTATACTACAAAGCTACAGTAATCAAGACAATATGGTACTGGCACAAAAACAGAAACATAGATCAATGGAACAAGATAGAAAGCCCAGAGATTAACCCACGCACCTGTGGTCAACTAATCTATGACAAAGGAGGCAAAGATATACAATGGAGAAAAGACAGTCTCTTCAATAAGTGGTGCTGGGAAAACTGGACAGCTACATGTAAAAGAATGAAATTAGAATACTCCCTAACACCATACACAAAAATAAATTCAAAATGGATTAGAGACCTAAATATAAGACTGGACACTATAAAACTCTTAGAGGAAAACATAGGAAGAACACTCTTTGACATAAATCACAGCAAGATCTTTTTTGATCCACCTCCTAGAGTAATGGAAATAAAAACAAAAATAAACAAGTGGGACCTAATGAAACTTCAGAGCTTTTGCACAGCAAAGGAAACCATAAACAAGACGAAAAGACAACCCTCAGAATGGGAGAAAATATTTGCAAACGAATCAACGGACAAAGGATTAATCTCCAAAATATATAAACAGCTCATTCAGCTCAATATCAAAGAAACAAACACCCCAATCCAAAAATGGGCAGAAGACCTCAATAGACATTTCTCCAAAGAAAACATACAGACGGCCACGAAGCACATGAAAAGATGCTCAACATCACTAATTATTAGAGAAATGCAAATCAGAACTACAATGAGGTATCACCTCACTCCTGTAAGAATGGGCATCATCAGAAAATCTACAAACAACAAATTCTGGAGAGGGTATGGAGAAAAGGGAACCCTCTTGCACTGTTGGTGGGAATGTAAATTGATACAGCCACTATGGAGAACAATATGGAGGTTCCTTAAAAAACTAAAAATAGAATTACCATATGACCCAGCAATCCCACTACTGGGCATATACCCAGAGAAAACCGTAATTCAAAAAGACACATGCACCTGAATGTTCATTGCAGCACTATTTACAATAGCCAGGTCATGGAAGTAACCTAAATGCCCATCAACAGACGAATGGATAAAGAAGTTGTGGTACATATATACAATGGAATATTACTCAGCCATAAAAAGGAACGAAATTGAGTCATTTGTTGAGACGTGGATGGATCTAGAGGCTGTCATACAGAGTGAAGTAAGTCAGAAAGAGAAAAACAAATATCATATATTAATGCATGTATGTGGAACCTAGAAAAATGGTACAGATGAGCCAGTGTGCAGGGCAGAAGTTGAGACACAGATGTAGAGAATGGACATATGGACACCAAGGGGGGAAAACTGCGGTGAGGTGGGGATGGTGGTGTGCTGAATTGGGCAGTTGGGATTGACATGTATACACTGATGTGTATAAAATTGATGCCTAATAAGAACCTGCAGTATAAAAAAACAAACAAAACAACTAATACTAAACTTTCATTGGGTTATTTGTATGGAAATATGTTAATATAAATGTTTCAGACATTACATGAAATTTCTAAAAATCTTGTATTTGTATGGAAATATGTATGGAAATATGTTAATATAAATGTTTCAGACATTAAAAAAAAAATCATTTCACACAGTACAAATAATAACAGTGAAACCAGGGCTGCTAGCATCCTCAGTTTTAATTCCCATCGCTAGTTATATTCAGTTATCCAGTGAGATGGACTTTGAGCTGTGGATTTAGTGTATTAAGTAATAGGATCCAACTCTAAGTTTTCTCTGGCAAGCTATTGGCTGTGAAGTAAATTCAAGGCTATTCATCCAAAACGTAAGGTGTCCTGAAGTAGATGTATATGTCATCTTGTCTAATGGGTGGGTTGTGTGAGAGATTTTTCTTTCCAAATTGAGTCATTGGAGACCATTGCTCCTATTACTGCCTTTGAAGTCCTGCAGCTGGTGAACCTTTGGTAGTTGAGATTTCTTTCTCAAAAAACAAAAACCAAAAACATGTATTATAAGTATTTGTAGTCTAGTTGTGTGTGGGTTACGTGTCTTAATTAGTAAACTTCTAGTGAATGTCTTGGGATTTTATAAAAACTTCAGTAGTAACTAAAAATGAACATTTCTGATCCTTTCTCATGACCCCATAATCAAATCCAAGTCAGTTTCTACTCTCTACCTGCTATCCTCCAACTCTGAACCATCTTGAAAATACTTGTTTTTTCTAAACAGTGTTAGTTAGGGAGTTACTTGGAGCGAGAGAGTCTCTTTCCTTTGGCTTCCTTTGGGTCAGCAAAGCAGAGGAGTTAGTTTTGGAGGGTTCTCCTTCTAGGCATCATCAGTTTTAGTCCTTGGCAACGTCTCTAGTCCCAAAGAAATGATGTGGGACTCCCCACGTCTTCCAGAATTTTTAGAAGGCATGTGATGTATTAACAGTACCTGTGTCTCTTCTGTAATTCATTTGGGCTCTGCAAAATGCCAAAGTGTATCTAATAGAGCAGTACAAGACATGTGCCTGTTTTCTTAAAAGTCAACCTTAATTTCGTGTCACTCCAGTCTGCCGCTGGTCTCCCCAGTAATTAGGATTTTAAGGCTTATGAATAGTTAGGGGCGCTCCTAGTCCAGAAAGGAGATGCAACTGAAAATATGACAGATATTGGCACTACCACTGCAGTGCTTTGGGTTTAAATATTCATCAGACAAAACTAAACTCTATGAAATGAATGCCAGGATAGACCAGTCTCATCCTGATTTCCTGTCTGGAGTCTATTGCGATAAAAGGTGTATATGTTTATAATTCCTGCCCCTAATAGTCCCTTGCTTCTGTAGAGCAGTGTTTCTTTCCCAAGCACTTAAATATGTTTGATTTTACCCTTGCACCTGTCTTTTAAGGCAGACAAACTCAAGTTGACACACAGTTTTTCTCATGACAAGGACCAGTTGTGATTTATGGCCATGTACAGGATGTCAGTGATGTGGAGAGGGTACATTTTGAGCGAACAGGGCTATATATATATATATCCTTTCACTTAGCAATAAAGAACATGGTAAAAAGCTGTTTTCTTCTCAGTGAAGAGCCCTTCGGCTAACTTCCTATAATGTTCACCTAATGTGTTACTATGTTCAAGTCACCTTAACAAATATTTCTTGAGTGCCTGCCTCTTGCAAGGTATTCCAGTGGCTGAAGTGAAAGTTTCTGTGAGAAGCCTGATGTATAGAACTTGGAAGTAAAAAAATGCAGTGTTAGTGTGGGTCTTTACTGCTTTAGTTGAAAAGAAAGTGTTATGAGGTAACCTGTCTTTTCCTTTATGAATTTGGCTTGTTTAGCAAGAAACGTATTAACCAAAGATGAAAGGTAGATTCGAAACATTTATTCACTTTTAATATGAGTGTAAACTTTTATTTTCACCAGAAATTCCTAAACAGCTTGATTATAATAAAGTACAACCCTGATTTTGGCTTTTAGGGCCAAGGATAAAAGATTTGTAGACTTACTGAAGAGTAGATTCTATGAAAGCACAGACTCCTGATAAACGCTGAGTGCCCTGTAGTCCTCTAGATCAGCGGTCCTTAACCTTTTTGGCACCAGGGACCAGTTTCGTGGAAGACAGTTTTTCCACGGACGGGGGGTTGGGGGTATGGTTGAGGTGGTAATGTGAGTGATGGGAAGCGGCAGATGAAGCTTCGCTCGCTCCCCGCCACTCACCTCTTGCTGTGCGGCCAGGTTCCTGGGGGGTTGGGGACCCCTGCTCTAAATAACTGTCCTAAAAGTGGAAGAACCAGTCTTTTTGTTGGTGAGGACCCAGTGGCCTCCATCACTGTAATTACTGTGATATAACCTGTAGTGTGTGATTGATAAATAATTTAATACTGTCGACAGGGGTATTTGTTGCTTATTTTGTACATTTGCAAGCAGTTCTTTCTTCCTCATGATACTCCTTGCATTAATAGTTGACCGAAATGACATGATGAGTCAATAAGACTGCTTTCCCTGTGACCAGAGTTGTCAGGACAAGTCAAGGTCTAATCAGACATTTTCATTTCATTAAGTTGGACTTTTTCCAGAGCCTTTTGGAAGCCAGCGTAACACTTGTTCTTGCAGGTCATTGGCCCAGACACAGTCACATGATTACACCTCCATGCGAGAATGTCTGGGAAATGTTGTTTTATAGTCTCGTTTCGGAATAAAAATCAGGGTTCTGACGTTAAGAAAAAGGCTACTGCTGAGCTACCCCAATTCTTTTCCCTACCTCCGATTTCTTCCTGATACTTAGATGGAAGATCTGGCTGTATTCCTTTTCTTGAAGTCTGTGTGGCATACTTGGGTACTTCATGTCCTAGTCTTTCAACCTGAGAGGAGGATCCTTCAAGTTTTTGCAGCTTTCAACTCCATGAGCTCAGTAGGAGTATCCTTGAAGCAAAATAAGAACAGGGTGTTGCATGCTCTTTTTTTTTTTTTTTTAATTTCAGATTTTAATGATCAATTTTAGTTATCTATGCAAAGTGATTCATGCAGATCATAAAATTCTTAGAGGAAAAGGAACCCTGGGACTGAAGACATGGGTCCACTGAGGGCGGTAGTCATGGTTTGCAAATAAAAATTGTGACTGCAGCCGGAAGAAGGAACAGTGGGTGCTGAGAAAGGAAGTGACAGATAACCATTCCTAGAGGGTTTGTTTGGCTTTTTAGAAATAAGTAAACAAAAAGTTCCCTCTAGTTTGCTGCTTTGAGTCTTCCCTTTGAACACACCATCTAGACAGAGTTGACATAGATGCTTTTTTTAATCTAAAATCTCTGTAGTCTTCAAAGAAGGAGGCCCCATGCAGGCAGTCTCATAGATGGTTGTACATGGATTACCCGTCTGTCTTCAAAAAAGAGTGTTTCTGATTTCCTTCTAAGAAAAGGATTTGCAGGATGTGGTGGGAATGAGGTGAGTGAGGCCTTCAACTTCCATGCAGTTGCAGACATTTTGGAGGCAACTTGAACTCTTTGGATCATACTTTAATCCCTGATACCTAAGGATGGCGATCCTCATTTCAGCATCTGGGTGGTATTCATGAAAGACTTCTGGTTGAATAAGTTAGGAAGGATGCTCATATGAATAAACCTTATTATATGCCCCAGTTTCTGGGCAGCCTGCAGTACCGAGTTCTGACCTGGGATTAGGATGCCTTGTATGGAGCTAGTGCCACTGCAGCTCTTAAGTCTCATCCAAGATGGTTATTTTCCATGTATTTCTGAGTAGCTGTTTCTTTGGCTTTCTAATAGCATGGATACCCAGCATGATCACAGACTCCTAGATATGGAAATATCTGAATGATAATGTAGTCTAATTTCGAAAGAAATGAAATGAAAGAGGCCAAGTGACTTGCTTCAAGGTATCTGGTAGCAAAACTGGTGTTAGAACCTTGGTTCCGTGTTCTCAGTCCAGTGCTGTGTTGCAGTGCACTGAATTTCTCAGAGAAAATGAGACTAAATGCGGTGTTTTTCTGTGTCCTCCTTTGCTCCTGGTACTTAACAGACCTGGAATCTACTCATGTATGTGTCAGGTTTTAGATCAGCAATAGGCTCACTGATTATGGAAATAATTGGGGAGAAGTGGTATGTGTGAATGTTTCAGGTAAGCGAGGCAAGGGGTTATTGTGGTGGATTGGGAGATGTTTGCCAGTTCAAATCACATTTCTGCAGTGGGTGATGGGACTTGGGGCTCTTCTTTCTGTAGCTTGTTAACAGATAAGCTGTTTCGCTGCTGGAGCTGCTGAATCTACAATAGCATGAATCAGCAAGAAGAAGGTGTAATTAGTCACGTGGACTTAGGCCTTTCCCATTGCCAAGGCTTGATATATTCACATCTTCCACTTTTTTTTTCCTTCCGGTTTTACTGAGATATAATTGACATAGAGCAGTGTAAAAGTTTAAGGTATATAGCGTAGTGCTTTGACTTACATACATCATGAAATGATTATCACAGTAAGTTTAGTGACCATTCATCATCTCATATAGGTACAGAATTAAAGTAGAAAAAAAGTGTTTTTTTTCACATCTTCTGTTTTTTCCTCTTTGTAGAGGCTCATCACATGGAATGATAGCATGTTTAGTCTTCTGTGTTACACTTGGTTTAGTCCACGTAATTACATGTAATGTAAAATTACATACAGTGCAAATCAGTCAAGAGGCTCTCTTTCCTTCCTCCATCTCTGAGACATGGGTGACCACAGGAGGCCACTCTGTTGACATTTCTTGCTCTTGTCGTGGCCCTGTTGCCAATCAGTCTAAAAACATATTTTTCTGTGAATTTCTTGTGAAGTTATTTACATGAAAAGTTTTCTAAACGTATGTAATTCAAACTTGATTCTTTGTTTAATGCCAGTGTAATTTTTATTGACTAGAAAAAAAATTACATGAATTCTAGATTTTCCCGGGAAATCTATAACATGTAGATCTGAAGTTCATATGGGACCTCTGTCTCCTCGTGAGCCCTAGGTAAGGTACAGTGAGGATGGAGAGGTGGCTAAAGGAAGGAGTGAGTGATGCTTCATTGAGGAAGGTGAGCAAGGTGGCCAGATAGGTTTGTTTCATGACAAAGAGTGTGATTTAAGCACTTACTTTCTTTTGAAAACATCTCTTTTCACCATCTCCCTATCCTGATATCACAGGAGGAGGGAAAACACCAAACAAACCTGTTGCCTCATTTCCTAAAGCAGTGATTCTCAAACTTGAATGAACATGCAAATCACCTTGCATTTTCCAAGACTGCCGACTCTGATTTAATAGTGGTGGGGCAGTGGTTCTCAAAGTGTGTTCCTCAGAGCAGCAGCTCTGGTTCCGCCAGCCGTGTTAGAACTATAAATTCATGGACCTCGCCTGACCTGCTGAATTAAAATCTCAGAGGATCGGCCTCAGAAACTGTTTTTACACATTCACCAGGTGATTCTTCTGTACCTTGAACATTTGAGAATCACTGCCATTGAAGCTATTCTCTTGGGATTTTCCCAGGCCTCTGGTATTTGCTACTCTGTGATTGGGCCTTGGTTTTATTCCCTTGATATTTAGCAATTGAAACCTTTGGGCAGAGATTTCACTTGAGGCTCCTGACTGGATGTTGGTGTCCAGCAAGTTAACTGGCTCTATTAAAGTATGTTTCTTAGTCCTTCACCACTCTCTCTGTTATAACCCTGATACTTTGTAAAGCAAAGATGCCACTTCATGGAATCATGAACATCAGTACCATGGCTAGATACCATACATAACATGGCGATTGGGTAATACCTTAAAAGGTAGACTGAAAAAGAAACCGATGAAATAAAACACCCCAGAAGAAAATGCTCTTGTAGATTTTCAGGGGTTTTACATCTTAATATCAACTGAGTCCCAATTCACAGATAGTTTCAATCATATTAATAGTCAGTGGGCGTTGTTACCTAGATTCTATGCCTGCTTGGTTCAGATGGGTGCAAACATGCTTAGCAGTGCCTTTACCAGTGTTGCCATTACTGGTGAAGGAAGAGTATTTTATAATAGGGATTGGATTGTCTCAGAAGTCAGTTTTCTTTAGGTATTTGCAAAGGATGAATGTTACCTCCTACAGTGTTTCAAGAGCTCTAACTTTAATTTTCTGAAAGTTTTATTGATTTCCTCCAAAGGCTGTAGCTGGAGAAATACGCACTGTATGTTATTATTTGTCAGATTGTTTACAGGGTCTCCAGTATAGGTGGGCTGAGGCTGTGTTTGTGCTTTTCCTCTGGGAGGTTTTTCATCTTAGAGAAAGGATCCATGTGTTTTGTGAATCTCTATAAAGCAATGAGAGGAGTTCAAAATTTATTAGAGTATTCAACAGGTGCTCCAAAGAGGGATATTTGGGCACAAGGTCTAGATGCTAATGTATTATGTTCTTTGAAAACAGCTTAAATATAAGTACATATAAGAACCCTAGATAAGATTTAAGGGTAATGCTATAAGATCTCTCATAAAGGATTCACAAAAAGTGCTGCAATTTTGTAACCTTTCCAGAAGCAATACAGTGTATGTTCACCCCTCATTTGCAACTTGAAGAAATTTACCCAGTTTATGCGGACAATTGAAAAGAAGCAGATGCTTATTCCTAAGCTAGAGTTTTGAAGGCCAACAATGAAAATAAACATGTCTCTGCCAAAACTTGAACTAAGTTAAAAAATTTAGCATATAAATTAAAGCTTACTTAAAACTAAATTTATCAAGGAAATACATTTGTTTTGCATTACTGGTTTCAATTATTGTGAAAAGGCTTCCATTTTTATGGGACACTGAAGATTTTTTAAAGTTTCAAACAATTTATTAGACAATTGCACCACTGAAAATGAGTTACGAGTGTCTGGCTTAAATATATGAACTATTAGCACATCGTTGATGAGCTTAGAGAGAGATGTTAAAGCAGGTATTATCCTCCTGCAGGTTCATGTTCCTATTCCCAGGGGACTGTAAGAAACTGGTTTGTAGCCTGAAAACAGATAAAGCTATGGGCTGAGGATATACGTAGCATCTCTTCTCTCCTATTCGTTTGTTCTTTCTCTTGGGAAACTGAATTTTGGGACATTGCTGATGAATTGCTGTCAGGCATGGGTACTCTTAGTTTATTGCCATAGAAGAAGAGAGAGATTACTTCCTTGTTTGCAGTACTTGTCTGCTCTAGTCCTGTCTGTACAGTGTTTCCTAATTAATATTTCCTAAACACCTACCTCATAACTTTTTTTCATTTACTAAATATTTATTTAGTTCTTATTTTCCCAGCTTTCTTGAGGTATAATTGACAAATAAAATTGTATATATTTAAAGTGTACAAACTGATTTGGTACACCTAGACATTGGGAAATACTGGTCCTGATGAAGTTAATTAACATTTTCATCACCTCACATAGTTCCCCTCTACCCCCATACCCTTGTTTTTGTTTTTGTTTTTTTTGGTGGTGAGAATGCTTAAAGTCTATTTCAGCAAATTTCAAGTATACAAGACAGTATTATTAACTACTGTAACCATGTTGTCCATTGGATCCTCAGAACTTATTCATATTCTTCTTAAAACTGAAAGTTTGTACGTTTGACCAACGTTTTCCTGTTTCCCTCATCTCCCAGACCCTGGCAAGGACCCTTCTATTCTGTTTCTATTAGTTCAATTTTTTTTTTTTTTTTAAGATTGCACATGTAAGTGATACCATGTAGCATTTGTCTTTCCCAGTCTGACTTTTTCCATTTAACATAATGCCCTCCGAGTTCATTCATGTTGTCACAAATGACAGGATTTCCTTCTTTTTTATAGCTAAATAATATTCCATTGAATATATATACCACATATTCTTTCTTCATTCATTGATGGACACAGGTTTCCTTATCTTGGCTATTGTCATAATGCTGCAGTGAACATGGGAATGCAGATATCTCTTTGGGATACTGATTTCGTTTCCTTTGGATATGTATCCAGAAGTGGGATTGCCGGATCATTTGGTAGTTCTATGTTTAACTTTTTGAGTAACCGCCATACTGTTTTCAATAGTGACTGCACCAATTCACATGCTCACCAACAGTGTACAAGGGTTCCCTTTGTTCATATCCTCACCAAGATTTGTTATCTCTTGTCTTTTTTCATAATAAACATTATAGTAGGTAGTGAGGTCATATCTCATTGTGGTTTTGATTTGCATTTCCCTGATGATTAGTGATGTTGAGCACCTTTTCATATATCCGTTGGTCATTTGTATGTCTTCTTTGGGGAACTGTCTATTCAGGTCCTCTGCCCACTTTTTAATTGAATTTTTTTTTTAATTTTGCTATTGAGGCATATGAGTTCTTTGCATGCTTTGGATATTAATCCCTTATCTGATAGGTAGTTTGCAAATGTTTTGTCACATTCTGTAGGTTGCCTTTTCATTTTGTTGGTTGTTTCCTTTGCTGTGCAGAAACTTTTTAGTTTGATGTAGTTCTACTTGTTTAATTTTACTTTTATTGCCTGTGCTTTTGGTGTCAAATCCAGAAAGATATGGCGAAGACCTATGTCAAATAGCTTACCACCTATGTTTTCTTCTAGAAGTTTTATGGTTTCAGGTCTTACATTTAAGTCCTTAATCCATTTCAAGTTAATTTTTGCCTATGGTATTCTTTCGCATGTGGGTATCAATTTTCCTAACACCAGTTATTGAATAGACTATCTTTTCCCCATTTTGTGTTTTGGGCACCATTGTCAAAGGGTAGTTGACTTCATATGCATCCCACATAACTATTTTCCTGAAAACTTTCATTTACTCCTGTTTGCTGTGCCAGGATTCATGGCCCTCAGTTTACTGTTCTATTTTCATTGATCCCTAATCATCACTCCTCTGCTTCAGTCAGTCCAGTGATTTTCCTTCTTCCACCACATCTCAGGTTCATGCAAAGTAGCTTCTTGGGCAAAGTTGCCTTTTCTTTCTAAACAGGTCCAGTCAGATCATCACATATGACTGCTTGTACATATAGAGGAAGGCAGACTATCAGGAGAAAACTATTTTAGGATTCTATGTTATAAACATTTTAACGAAAAAACTTTTAAATTTAGCGAGTTCATGCTTCTTAAAAAGAAAATACTGAACACAATTTAATCATTTCCAGATAAATTAGAGTGACATTATACACAGTAAAAATAAGTTGCATTGTAGTGATTTCTACTAGACAGGTAAGGTATTAAGGACTAGTTGTCCCTGTATTAAATGAACCTGGGCTGTGTCTTTCTCATTGTTTTGTACTCTCTAATTTTTAATGTTTTGTTTTGTTTTGTTTTTTCTCTGTTGCTGTCAGTATCCTTACTGGTGAATCTGTCTCTAAATAGAAGTACTTTCGTTTCTGATATAATTTGTTTTAATTTATTTTATTTATTTAATTTTGGCCGTGTTGGGTCTTCGTTGTTGTGTCTTGTTGATGCTGTGGCTTCCCCTCCTCTCCCTGTCTTTGGGGAGCGACCCTTTTGTTATTCCTTTACGTAACATTTCTGGTATTTCAGGCGGGAGCAGATATAAGTGTTTATGCTCATTCCCCATATTTACCTGAAGGTTCTCCTCTTTTGCTGGGCTGGTTGCACCGGCCTTTGGTGGCTACTTCATTGTCCGCACCTCAGGCTGCCCTCCTGGAGACTGTGCGCAGGGATGTAGGGATGCAGGGATACTAGTTGTGGCAGGAACGAGGCGACGTTTAAGCATGAGGCCTGGTCTGAGCTACAGCTGTTGAGCATTTGCTCTAACGCATATTAGCTGTGTGTCCTTGGACAAGTCACAACCTCTCTGTGTTTCACCTGTGAAATGGGGGTTCTAACAACACTTACCTGAAAGGTCAGCTAGATAGTGCCTGCAAAACACTTTGCTGCTTCCAGCACAGAGTAAGGGCTCAATAAATTGGAGCAATCGTTATTATTATTATTAATATAATTAACATACTATCATATTTCTCAGAGATAAGAACATCTCTGTATTATCATCATTACATCTGAGATTAGACCAGATAAAAACAAGACCCAATTATAATAATTTCTACCATGGGTCTTCTACCAAGACCCATGGTAGAAATTAGAGAAAAGTCCAAATGATTTCCACCAAGTTATGTATTAAATCGTTTATTTATAATTATATTATTATTTACCATTTTATTCTTTGCTATTTATTTATGTATCTAGTTATTTATGAAGCACCTACTACGTAGCTGGTGCTATATACTGTAAGCCCCATGGGAACCAGGCCACAGAAGTGTGAAAGTGCAGACTCTGTCTTTAGGGAGCTTACATTTCAGCCAGAGAGAATAGTTAAAGAACAGCTAAATACTGAGTCATTAATTACTGGCTGAAGTGAAACAGGGATGAGCAAGGAGATGGTATGGGGGTTAGATGAGGGGAAACGTGGCTTGGGGGAAGATGTGGAATTGGTCTGGGCTTGGAGGATGAGGCAGGGCCAGATGCACCAAAGGAAGGACAGGGTCAGAAGCAATAGGAACCCCTTTCCCCACCCAGAGAGGGAGGGGAAGCTTTGTGTTTGCAGATCACAGTGAGAAGGGGGGGGGCCAGGGGCCGCAGAGGTGGGGTGTAAGGTTGGACGTTGAGGTGTAATCAGATTGTGAGCGGCTTAGAAAGAGGGGCAGAGGGGCTGGCAGTTAACGTGGCAGACACTGGCTCTCTGGGCAGGAAGATGGCGGGGCGGATGGTGCAGCAGGTCCCTGGGGCTTTACTCCGGTCCCCATCTCACCCTCAGCAGAAGGAGAACTCAGAGGGAAAGTTTCCAAACTCGCCTGAGAAGCTGAGTGATGGGATGAATGAATAATTGATGTGGGTCATAAATATTGTAGGAGAGAATGCACCAGATTCCCTTAAGGGTAAAGTTCAGGGAGAAACCTACTGCTGCGGAGGGAAAGGGTTCCGTGGGCGAGAGAGGGGGAGGGAGGGGGATGCCCATCGGGGGTTCCGCGGTGCCACTCCCAGTATCCGGGGCCCCCGGGTCCTTGGAGAAGCTGCTGCTGCTCCGCGGTGCTCCTGATGGAACAGAACGGCCAGTGTCCATTTGGTGAAGGGTGTGGGGGCAGAGATGCTCCGTCTCCCTCAGCCTCAAGGCTGCTGCTGTGGATTCCTTTCAGCTTCCTCAAGGGGCGCGATGCAGATGTGACCCCAGAGAAGCTGAGGTCTCTGCTGAGCTCGCTGATGCTGGCTGGCACTGGATAGCACTCCTTTTCCACCCGCCCCACAAGCTCTTCCTCACAAGGCTCTCCATGGGGTCTGGGCGGAGTCCACAAGTCTCTGTGACCCTAGGTGGTCCCCTAGAGGTCAGAGTTCCGGGGCTCTGAGTCACTTTTCTGGTTGCCTCTTTGTTCCACATGCACCTCGGAGCACTGGTGCAAAGATCTTGGTGATGAGTCTTTGCATCCAAATACCTGCTGGTGAACTTTCTTCCGAGAAGGAGCACAGACAGTAAAAGGAGGGAGGCGGAGCCTTAATGCTGGCTCAGGGGGTCAGCCCCCCTGCCCGCATCCCCAGTGGCTTCTCATCACCTGTCTCTGGCGGTTTATTTCAGGAACACTTGAGATGGGTGTGTAGTGTGAGGGGAATAGTTACAAGCAACCAAGGCAGGGGTGGGGAGCGAGAACAGTCCTGCTGGGTGGTGGGCTGATAAACGTTCACCAGCTCTTGGGGGTAGGGGTAGGGGAGGCACCTTGACTGGCAACGTCTGCTGATTTCTGTGTGTTAACACTCTCACTGTGAGCCAGGTCATGTCACCAACAGGATGCCAGGCGGCTAACACAGTTCCCCAAGATGTAGCAATAGACTCACCCAAGCTGGTAGGCACATGCCTGGTCCCACTGTCTTTGGAAGCTTAGAAACCTGAGTGGCCATCATGCTTTCTACCATCAGCCACAGCGAGATGGGTATCTTGCCTCCCTGTCCCTCGGGTGACCAAGAGTTTGCCTTTCTCTGGACCCACGGTAGGTTATCATGGTAGAAATTAGAAACTGGAAACCCAGGGGAGCTTTGGAGAGTCCCTCTGGGCTCACTGACTGCTGATGGCATAAGAGTCAGATGCAGGAAGGAGGGAGGGGCTGGTAGGAACCCCTGCAGTTGCCCCAGAGACTGAGGGATGGGCTGGCTGGCAACTGGTCCAGCTCTCCCTGCCTACCAGGGGTGTAGTTGGCAGTGCCTCCCACTGGCTGAAAGGTTTCTTATACCCCTGCCAGCCCTCTGAGTCTGTGTTGATGACAGCTACCACCTACCCAGCTCCATTACGGGTCAAGCACTGTGCTGGCTGCAATGTAGACCTCATCTCGGTCAGTCTCACAGCCACCCTAGGAGGTAAGCGTCATCTTGACCCCCACTTTACACACAGAAACCGAGGCTTGGATTAAATAACGTGCCCGAGGTGATACAGTTGGTAAGTAGCAGAGCTGGTTCTGTTTGACAAGAACTTGCCTTCCCAGCCATAATACATCTCACCAAATGCAAGGTCCAGGCCTTTTTTGGAGCTCTGGACAGTCAGGTAACGTGGACGTATCCCCCGCCAATTCTTATGTCTGGTTCTCTGCAGCAGAAACTCACAAGACCTCGTCGAACTGCCACCGCGGGGCCAGATTGCCATGTTCAACCCACCCAAGGTCTTTTCCATCTCCAGTCCTGTGGCAGTCAGGGAGGCTTGTGGACCCTGAAGATGGAGACAGAGTCAGGCAATGTCTCCCTCTGTTACGGGAGCAAATTAAGTTCTGACAAAGATGGAGAAGGGAAGCGCCCTCAGGAGCAGTGGGTCTCCGCGTGGCTGGTGAGAGCAGAGGCTCGTAGCTCTCACCGCAGAGCGCAGGCGCGTTCTAGAAGGCTGGCAGGAAGCCATCAGCGCACAGAGTAACTAATGCACGATAAGCTACAGTCTTGTGAGCTGTGAGATGCCGTCGGGAGTCATGTCACGATGGCAGAAGACCTTAATGACTGAGGAAGAATTAGGGGCCTAAGCAGAGCCACCTGAAGCATGTCAGCGGGTCTCCCCCAATTTGAGGAAGAGGCAGTTTCAAGCAGCCGATACAGATTATGTAAACAGAAGGCTCCAAACCCTGGAAAAGGTGACTTCATCAAGCTTTCCTTGCTTGATTGACACATCCCATGAATTCTGAGACTACGAGGCATAATCTGGTACCTCCTTGTCTTTTTAGCACCCTCCCCTCTACCACATCAGACACATTACTCATTTCCCATCCTCTGTGTCTTTGCTCACCGACTGTTCTCCCTGGGATAACCATCCCCAACTCCTTGGGTACAAACCTTCGCACTTCCTTCAAGATGCAGCCCGAACGCTGTCTCCCTTGGTTCTGATTTCCTCCCCGCTCCCTCCATCCCCTGTTGGAAGAGTTCTCCCCCACCCGCATTCCCCTAGCAGATTTTCTTTTTTTAAAAATAGTATCACCTTCTCATCAGTATCACATTTATGTGTAAGGAAGCTTCCCAAGGGCACGACCGAAGTACAGTTTACTGCTGCACCCACTACGTGTCTGGCTTGGTGCCTGGCACATAAGAGGACTCAGAAGATATTTGTTGAGTAAGATTTTAAATTTTATTTTGGAGGTGATCCTACCCACCAAAATTTAAACCCGGGCCATGACCTGAACGGGTGATTCTACAGGACTTGCTGCTCCCATTAGAGGATTACCCATCAGCCCTTTGTGAATTTGATGATTATGCATTCATTCCCAAATACGTGCTCATCCTTAGATGATCCAATAAAATCTAATTTATTAATCTGTAAAATTGAGACCCAGACACACCATGACCATTGGTAATCCTACCACAGAAAAACACACAGAAAGCACAGCCTAATACAGAATCATGTTCCCAGTTAACCTTCTAAGTGTCAATCTTTCATAAAACTTTTTTTTTTTTTTGATTATTAATTATATTTATTACTCTTTTACTTTGAGATAACTGGAAAAATTGAAATATTGCTTATTTTCTATACCTTTGCCTATACAATATGTTTCATCTTATCACATCATTTAAACATACTTTCATCTAAATACTGGAGCTGAAAAATTTCTTTATTTGGATAGCAGAAGGGTTTTATTGGCAAACCAGTCATCTTTATTAGTCTCATCAGCCCCAATCAGATTACTGTCAATCAGAAAAATTCTGATCTCATTTTTCAGTTTAATTTATATCTTATACATTTGCAAAAATAGCATAAAAACCACTGGGAAAAGGTTATAGAACACATTTTATAAAATAGATTTCTAAGAGCAGTCAAGATTTAAATGATGTAGATCTAACATAGTTAATTCATCAATGTTATAACAAGTTATAAAAGGTAGTAAATCAAAATGCTATTTCTCATTACGTAGTTTATAATGGTGCAGTGTAATTTGTAGCTTAAAATATTACTTATTTATGGATAGAGAGTATGATAAAAAGTATGCTCAGATGCTGGTGTTCAGCTTCTAGGATTAACTAAATAAGAATCATATATAAAATTCGAACTAACTCCACTAATTTTGTTAGACATCATGATCAAGCTTTCCTATATATTTAAAGAAAAAGAAATATAAATAGTACTATTAAAAATAATCAGTCCATCAGCTTTTTTTCAAAAAGAAAATACTAAACATTTTAAGATAAAATGCAATTGAAGTAAATATTTCATTGATTTGATAAAAATAGATTATAACTCCATATTGAAAATTTTCCAATTCTTTAAAAACTTTGTAAAGTTTTTTTTTTTTTTTTTTTTTTAACATCTTTATTGAAGTATAATTGCCTTACAATGGTGTGTTAGCTTCTGCTTTATAACAAAGTGAATCAGTTATACATATACAATATGTTCCCATTTCTCTTCCCTCTTGCATCTCCCTCCCTCCCACCCTCCCCATCCCATCCCTCTAGGTGGTCACAAAGCACCGAGCTGATCTCCCTGTGCTATGCGGCTGCTTCCCACTAGTTATCTATTTTACATTTGGTAGTGTATATATGTCCATGACACTCTCTTACCCTGTCACATCTCACCCCACCCCCTCCCCATATCCTCAAGTCCATTCTCTAGTAGGTCTGTGTCTTTATTCCTGTCTTGCCACTAGGTTCTTCATGGCCTTTTTTTTTTTTTTTTCCCCTTAGAATCCGTATATATGTGTTAGCATACTGTATTTGTTTTTCTCTTTCTGACTTACTTCACTCTGTATGACAGACTCTAACTCCATCCACCTCATTACAAATACCTCCATTTCATTTCTTTTTATGGCTGAGTAATATTCCATTGTATATATGTGCCACATCTTCTTTATCCATTCATCTGTCGATGGACATTTAGGTTGCTTCCATGTCCTGGCTATTGTAAATAGAGCTGCAATGAACATTTTGGTACATGACTCTTTTTGACCTATGGTTTTCTCAGGGTATATGCCCAGTAGTGGGATTGCTGGGTCGTATGGTAGTTCTATTTGTAGTTTTTTAAGGAACCTCCATACTGTTCTCCATAGTGGCTGTATCAATTTACATTCCCACCAACAGTGCAAGAGTGTTCCCTTTCCTCCACACCCTCTCCAGCATTTATTGTTTCTAGATTTTTTGATGATGGCCATTCTGACCGGTGTGAGATGATATCTCATTGTAGTTTTGATTTGCATTTCTCTAATGATTAATGATGTTGAGCATTCTTTCATGTGTCTGTAGGCCATCTGTATATCTTCTTTGGAGAAATGTCTATTTAGGTCTTCGGCCCATTTTTGGATTGGGTTGTTCGTTTTTTTGTTATTGAGCTGCATGAGCTGCTTGTAAATCTTGGAGATTAATCCTTTGTCAGTTGCTTCATTTGCAAATATTTTCTCCCATTCTGATGGTTGTCTTTTGGTCTTGTTTATGGATTCCTTTGCTGTGCAAAAGCTTTTAAGTTTCATTAGGTCCCATTTGTTTATTTGTGTTCTTATTTCCATTTCTCTGGGAGCTGGGTCAAAAAGAATCTTGCTGTGATGTATGTCATAGAGTGTTCTGCCTATGTTTTCCTCTAAGAGTTTGATAGTGTCTGCCCTTACACTTAGGTCTTTAATCCATTTTGAGTTTATTTTTGTGCATGGTGTCAGGGAGTGTTCTATTTTCATACTTTTACATGTACCTGTCCAATTTTCCCAGCACCACTTATTGAAGAGGCTGTCTTTTCTCCACTGTATATGCTTGCCTCCTTTATCAAAAATAAGGTGCCCATATGTGTGTGGGTTTATCTCTGGGCTTTCTATCCTGTTCCATTGATCTATATTTCTGTTTTTGTGCCAGTACCAAACTGTCTTGATTACTGAAGCTTTGTAATATAGTCTGAAGTCAGGGAGCCTGATTCCCCCAGCTCCATTTTTCGTTCTCAAGATTGCTTTGGCTATTCGGGGTCTTTTGTGTTTCCATACAAATTGTGAAATTTTTTGTTCTAGTTCTGTGAAAAATGCCAGTGGTAGTTTGATAGGGATTGCATTGAATCTGTAGATTGCTTTGGGTAGTAGAGTCATTTTCACAATGTTGATTCTTCCAATCCAGGAACATGGTATATCTCTCCATCTATTTGTATCATCTTTAATTTCTTTCATCAGTGTCTTATAATTTTCTGCATACAGGTCTTTTGTCTCCTTAGGTAGGTTTATTCCTAGATATTTTATTCTTTTTGTTGCAATGGTAAATGGGAGTGTTTTCTTAATTTCACTTTCAGATTTTTCGTCATTAGTGTATAGAAATGCAAGAGATTTCTGTGCATTAATTTTGTATCCTGCTACTTTACCAAATTCATTGATTAGCTCTAGGAGTTTTCTGGTAGCATCTTTAGGATTCTCTATGTATAGTATCATGTCATCTGCAAATAGTGCCAGCTTTACTTCTTCTTTTCCGATTTGGATTCCTTTTATTTCTTTGTCTTCTCTGATTGCTGTGGCTAACACTTCCAAAACTATGTTGAATAATAGTGGTGAGAGTGGGCAACCTTGTCTTGTTCCTGATCTTAGTGGAAATGGTTTCAGTTTTTCACCATTGAGGACAATGTTGGCTGTGGGTTTGTCATATATGGCCTTTATTATGTTGAGGAAAGTTCCCTCTATGCCTACTTTCTGCAGGGCTTTTATCATAAATGGGTGTTGAATTTTGTCGAAAGCTTTCTCTGCATCTATTGAGATGATCATATGGTTTTTCTCCTTCAGTTTGTTAATATGATGTATCACATTGATTGATTTGCGTATATTGAAGAATCCTTGCATTCCTGGGATAAACCCCACTTGATCATGGTGTATGATCCTTTTAATGTGCTGTTGGATTCTGTTTGCTAGTATTTTGTTGAGGATTTTTGCATCTATGTTCATCAGTGATATTGGCCTGTAGTTTTCTTTCTTTGTGACATCTTTGTCTGGTTTTGGTATCAGGGTGATGGTGGCCTCGTAGAATGAGTTTGGGAGTGTTCCTCCCTCTGCAATATTTTGGAAGAGTTTGAGAAGGATAGGTGTTAGCTCTTCTCTAAATGTTTGATAGAATTCACCTGTGAAGCCATCTGGTCCTGGGCTTTTGTTTGTTGGAAGGTTTTTAATCACAGTTTCAATTTCAGTGCTTGTGATTGGTCTGTTCATATTTTCTATTTCTTCCTGGTTCAGTCTCGGCAGTTTGTGCCTTTCTAAGAATCTGTCCATTTCTTCCAGGTTGTCCATTTTATTGGCATAAAGATGCTTGTAGTAATCTCTCATGATCTTTTGTATTTCTGCAGTGTCAGTGGTTACTTCTCCTTTTTCATTTCTAATTCTATTGATCTGAGTCTTCTCCCTTTTTCTCTTGATGAGTCTGGCTAATGGTTTATCAATTTTGTTTATCTTCTCAAAGAACCAGCTTTTAGTTTCATTGATTTTTGCTATTGTTTCCTTCATTTCTTTTTCATTTATTTCTGACCTGATCTTTATAATTTCTTTCCTTCTGCTGGCTTTGGGGTTTTTTTGTTCTTCTTTCTCTAATTGCTTTAGGTGCAAGGTTAGGTTGTTTATTCGAGATGTTTCCTGTTTCTTGAGGTAGGCTTGTATTGCTATAAACTTCCCTCTTAGCACTGCTTTTGCTGCGTCCCATAGGTTTTGGGTCGTCGTATCTCCATTGTCATTTGTTTCTAGGTATTTTTTGATTTCCCCTTTGATTTCTTCAGTGATCACTTCGTTATTAAGTAATGTATTGTGTAGCCTCCATGTGTTTGTATTTTTTACAGATCTTTTCCTGTAATTGATATCTAGTCTCATAGCGTTGTGGTCGGAAAAGATACTTGATACGATTTCAATTTTCTTAAATTTACCAAGGCTTGATTTGTGACCCAAGATATGGTCTATCCTGGAGAATGTTCCATGAGCACTTGAGAAAAATGTGTATTCTGTTGTTTTTGGATGGAATGTCCTATAAATATCCATTAAGTCCATCTTGTTTAATGTATCATTTAAAGCTTGTGTTTCCTTATTTATTTTCATTTTGGATGATCTGTCCATTGGTGAGAGTGGGGTGTTAAAGTCCCCTACTATGATTGTGTTGCTGTCGATTTCCCCTTTTATGGCTGTTAGTATTTGCCTTATGTATTGAGGTGCTCCTATGTTGGGTGCATAAATATTTACAATTGTTATACCTTCCTCTTGTATCGATCCCTTGATCATTATATAGTGTCCTTCTTTGTCTCTTGTAATAGTCTTTATTTTAAAGTCTATTTTGTCTGATATGAGAATTGCTACTCCAGCTTTCTTTTGATTTCCATTTGCATGGAATATCTTTTTCCATCCCCTCACTTTCAGTCTATATGTGTCTCTAGGTCTGAAGTGGGTCTCTTGTAGACAGCATATATATGGGTCTTGTTTTTGTATCCATTCAGCCAGCCTGTGTCTTTTGGTGGGAGCATTTAATCCATTTACATTCAAGGTAATTATCGATATGTATGTTTCTATTCCCATTTTCTTAAATGTTTTGGGTTTGTTATTGTAGGTGTTTTCCTTCTCTTGTGTTTCTTGCCTAGAGAAGTTCCTTTAGCATTTGTTGTAAAGCTGGTTTGGTGGTGCTGAACTCTCTCAGGTTTTGCTTGTCTGTAAAGGTTTTAATTTCTCCATCGAATCTGAATGAGATCCTTGCTGGGTAGTGTAATCTTGGTTGCAGGTTTTTCTCCTTCATCACTTTAAGTATATCCTGCCACTCCCTTCTGGCTTGCAGAGTTTCTGCTGAAAGATCAGATGTTAACCTTATGGGGATTCCCTTGTGGGTTATTTGGTTTTTTTTCCCTTGCTGCCTTTAATATGTTTTCCTTATATTTAATTTTTGACAGTTTGATTAATATGTGTCTTGGTGTGTTTCTCCTTGGGTTTATCCTGTATGGGACTCTCTGTGCTTCCAGGACTTGATTAACTATTTCCTTTCCCATATTAGGGAAGTTTTCAACTATAATCTCTTCAAATATCTTCTCAGTCCCTTTCTTTTTCTCTTCTTCTTCTGGGACCCCTATAATTCGAATGTTGGCGCGTTTAATGTTGTCCCAGAGGTCTCTGAGACTGTCCTCAGTTCTTTTCATTCTTTTTTCTTTATCCTGCTCTGCAGTAGTTATTTCCACCATTTTATCTTCCAGGTCACTTATCCTTTCTTCTGCCTCAGTTATTCTGCTATTGATCCCATCTAGAGTATTTTTAATTTCATTTATTGTGGTTTTCATCATTGCTTGGTTCCTCTTTAGTTCTTCTACGTCCTTGTTAAATGTTTCTTGCATTTTGTCTATTCTATTTCCAAGATTTTGGATCATCCTTACTATCATTATTCTGAATTCTTTTTCAGGTAGACTACCTATTTCCTCTTCATTTGTTAAGTCTGGTATGTTCTGACCCTGCTCCTTCATCTGCTGTGTGTTTTTCTGTCGTCTCATTTTGCTTATCTTACTGTGTTTGGGGTCTCCTTTTCACAGGCTGCAGGTTCGTAGTTCCTGTTGTTTTTGGTATCTGTCCCCAGTGGCTAAGGTTGGTTCAGTGGGTTGTGTAGGCTTCCTGGTGGAGGGAACTAGTGCCTGAGCTCTGGTGGATGAGGTTGGATCTTGTCTTTCTGGTGGGCACGTCCACGTCTGGTGGTGTATTTTGGGGTGTCTGTGGCCTTATTATGATTTTAGGCAGCCTCTCTGCTAATGGATGGGGCTGTGTTCCTGTCTTGCTAGTTGTTTGGCATAGGGTGTCCAGCACTGTAGCTTGCTGGTCGTTGAGTGAAGCTGGGTCTTGATGTTGAGATGGAGATCTCTGAGAGATTTTTGCCGTTTGGTATTACGTGAAGCTGGGAGGTCTCTTGTGGACCAGTGTCCTGAAGTTAGCTCTCCCACCTCAGAGGCACGGCCCTGATGCCTGGCTGGAGCACCAAGAGCCTTTCGTCCACACGGCTCAGAGTAAAAGGGAGAAAAAATAGAAAGAAAGAAAGAAAGAAAGAAAGAAAGAAAGAAAGAAAGAGGCTATAATATAGTGAAGTAAAATAAAGCTATTGTAAAGCAAAGCTATACAGACAAAATCGCACCCAGAAGCATATACATATACACTCACAAATAAAGGAAAAGGGGAAAAATTAATATATCCTGCTCCCAAAGTCCACCTCCTGAATTTGGGATGATTCGTTGTCTATTCAGGTATTCACCAGATGCAGGCACATCAAGTTGTTTGTGGAGTTTTAATCCGCTGCTTCTAAGGCTGCTGGGAGAGATTTCCCCTTATCTTCCCTGTTCGCACAGTTCCTGGGGTTCAGCTTTGGATTTGGACCCGCCTCTGCGTGTAGGTCGCCTGAGGGCGTCTATTCCCCGCCCAGACAGGACGGGGTTAAAGGAGCAGCTGTTCGGGGGCTCTGGCTCACTCAGGCCGCGGGGAGGGAGGTGTACAGAGGAGGCGGGGTGAGCCTGCGGCGGCCGAGGCCGGCGTGACGTTGCACCAGCCTGAGGTGGGCAGTGCGTTCTCCCGGGGAACTTGTCCCCGGATCACGGGACCCTGGCAGTGGCGGGCTGCACAGGCTCCCGGGAGGGGCGATGTGGAGAGTGACTTGTGCTCACACACAGGCTTTTTGGAGGCGGCAGCAGCAGCCCCAGCGTCTCACGCCCGTCTCTGGGGTCCGTGCTGATCGCCGCGGCTCGCGCCTTTCTCTGGAGTTCGTTTAGGCGGCACTCTGAATCCCCTCTCCTTGCGCGCCGCGAAACAAAGAGGCAAGAAAAAGTCTCTTGCCTCTTCGGCAGCTGCAGACTTTTTCCCGGACTCCCTACCAGCCAGCTGTGGTGCGCTAACCCCTTCAGGCTGTGTTCACGCTGCCAGCCCCAGTCCTCTCCCTGCGATCCAACCGAAACCGAAACCCGAGCCTCAGCTCCCAGCCCCGCCCGCCGAGCAGCCAAGCCTCTCGGGCTGGAGAGTGCTGCTCGGCGCCGAGCCTCTGTGCGGGATTCTCTCCGTTTTTCCCTCTGCGCCCCTGTTGCTGTGGGATCCGCGCTGGTAGCTGCGGCTCGCGCCCGTCTCTGGAGTTTGTTTAGGCGGCGCTCTGAATCCTCTCTCCTCGCGCACCAGGAAACAAAGAGGGAAGAAAAAGTCTCTTGCCTCTTCGGCAGCTGCAGACTTTTTCCCGGACTCCCTCTCGGCAGCTGTGGTGCGCTAACCCCTTCAGGCTGTGTTCACGCCGCCAACCCCAGTCCTCTCCCTGCGATCCGACCGAAGCCCGAGCCTCAGCTCCCAGCCCCGCCCGCCCCGGCGGGGGAGCAGACAAGCCTCTCGGGCTGGAGAGTGCTGCTCGGCGCCGAGCCTCCGTGCGGGAACCTCTCCGCTTTGCCCTCCGCACCCCTGTGGCTGCGCTCTCCTCCGTCGCTCCGAAGCTTCCCCCCTCTGCCACCCGCAGTCTCCGCCCGCGAAGGGGCTTCCTAGTGCGTGGAAATCTTTCCTCCTTCACGGCTCCCTCCCACTAGTGCAGGTGCCGTCCCTATTCTTTTGTCTCTGTTATTTCTTTTTTTCTTTTGCCCTACCCATGTACGGGGGGAGTTTCTTGCCTTTTTGGAGATCGGACGTTTTCTGCCAGCGTTCAGTGGGTGTTCTGTAGGAGCAGTTCCACGTGTAGATGTATTTCTACTGTATCTGTGGGAAGGAAGGTGATCTCCGCGTCTTACTCTTCCGCCATCTTCCCGAGCTCCCCCCTTTCATAAAACTTTTGCATTAGATGCAAGAGTCTCAATTAGACAAGGAAATTCTGCGGTAATACGTTCAGTGCCACACTTCAAAATGATTAAGCGCAGAGTCTAGCCATGGAGGGGATCCCAGACTTTTCAATGTGGAGTTGTGTGTAATTATTTCAAGTACCTTTTCTTGGTCTGCCTTGTAAAAATTGCCTCCGTTGGCTTTAATTTCCACTCAGCTGAGTCGCAGGGAAGGAGAGGGATGAGTATCCAAAGTTACAAAGGGAGCATCTGAAATCCAACAGAGGGAAACGCAGCGCCTCCAGTGCAAAGAGGTAAAGGAACCCAGGGCTTCTTATCACGGTGCCCGAGGCCCAAAGAGTGATGGGCAAACTCAAGGACAGAGAGAGAAGCAAATCACCTGCCTGTGCCCGGCACCCTCGGCAGCCCCAGAACACCTCCTTCAACAAGCCTGATGGGGCCACCAGCTCTGAGTCTGTGCCTGCTCCAGCCTCCAGACCACACAGCCCAGGAGCCCAGCACCCCGTGTTAGTATTTGCAAGCAGATCAGCTGATCCTTGCAGCGCCTGGAGGGGAGAGACTCACCCCACCTCTTCCTGGGCTTGACATTGGATTTGAGCCTCTGGATGAGGGAGGAGGTTGAAGATGCTTGGTCCATCTCCCCTCATCCCACCCTGAAGGTCACCTGCAGCTTGGTAGACACGGCTTGCATGCACTGATGGCCTCTGCATCAGTCTCCCATTGCTGCACAGAGAGCCATCACACAGGTAGCAGCTTAAGACAACACGTCTCTTCTCTCACAGTCCCCGTGGGTCCGGAGTTGGCTCAGCTCAGCTCAGCTGGGTCCTCTGCTCGGCATCTTACAGGCTGCTATCCAGGTGTCAGCTGGGATTGTGATCTCACCTGAAGCTGGGGTCCTCTTCTAAACTTACCGCTTGTTGGCAGTATCCAGTTCCTCGTGGTTGTGGTTATAGGGCTGAGGTCCCCATTTTTTTTGCTGGTTGTTGGCTGGGGTCACTCTCGGCTCCTGGAGACTACCCTCCGGACCTCAAAATGGTAGTTTGCTTTTTCAAGCCAATGGGAGGGGAGAGCATGCACTACCGCTTCTTGTCTTTTTCAAGGGCTCACCTGATTAGTTCAGTATCACTTAATGATGGTGCTTAGAGTCAAAGGATTAGGGACCTTCAATACATATGCAGTATCTCTTTTGCCACATAATGTAACATAAATCACAGGAGTGATATCCCATCATATTCACAGCCCAGACCACATGCAAGGAGATGAGATTAGACAGGATGTGTCTCCAGGAAGAGGGATTCTTAGGGGCCACCTTAGAATTCTGACTACCACCATTTCTCACCTCAAGCTCTGGGTCTCTCTGCTTGAGGGATTTCTCTGGCCACAGGAACATTGGGGATACACTAAGTGCAAGGCATAACCTCAACCAGTGAAGGAAAGCCTGGTGGATAAATACCCTGGCTTCCAGGTCCCTTGGTGAGACAGTTCTGAGGTGTGAGTTCCCCAGTCTCAAAAGGCAACCCTGAGAGATTGCAGCCCATGTTCCTAGAGCAGCTACTCACCCACGAATGTGCCTTCTATTGTCTCAATTCTCAACTCCCTGCCACACTTCCTGGGGTCATCTCCTAAATACAAGACTAGCCCCCACATCAGTATCCCAGGATCTGCCGTTGGGGAAACCTTATTAAGTCAGACTTGAACTTCATTCCTCATGTCCACTTTGCCTTTCCTGTAGCAGCCCTGTCAACCTTTCTCCTTCTCCTCAGGTCTCAGCCACCTGCGCTCACCCCAGCCCTCCTGAGGCAATGACCAGCCTGCCTGATGGAACCCGGGCGATGGAGGCTGCTTCTGTTTCCTTCCTTCTCCCGCAGGTTTCCTTCCTTGCCCACTGCTCTCAACCCGTTTCCCCGTGTGCAGAGACAGAAGGGCTCCTCCCCGAGGCGGTCTTAGATTCCATGCCTCCCTTTCTCCCTGGGGACCCTGCCTGCCTTCCATCTTGCTTCTCTTCCTCACAAGCCACTGGCTCTTCTCCCTCCCACCAACATAAATAAAAGCTCAAGTCTCCCCTGAAGTAACTCCTTCTTTGGTTCGGCCGCCCCCAAATGCTTCCAACCTGACACACCTTCCCTCAAATCGTGATCTGTGCCCCCAGCCTCCACTTCTCCAACGCCAGGGGCTGCCCAAGCCCGTGAGGCTGCTGCTTCTCTCCCAACCCCACAGAATCCGCCTCCTCAGGCACCAAGGGGCTCCCCTTGCAGCATCCTTAGCTTTTCTTGGTTTGCTTCTCCATCAATTTGTTGTCGCTGGAGGATTTGAAGATCCTATTCCTTACTGAAACTGTCTCCTCTCTTGGTTTCCATGAAAGTGAGTTTTTCAGTTTCCCTCCTTTCCTGACAACTCCTTTGACATCCTTGTCTTCTCCTTTCTTCCCCATGCCCGAGGGTTCTGCTCCCCAAGCCTCCACCCTTTCTCTACGCATGCCCTCGGCAGCCTGCCATCCTCATAGCCTACCTGGCGCCCCACACTGCTTCACACTCTCCTCCGGCTTCAGAACCAGTTTCATCCTGAGTCAGGGATGAATGGCTCAGTGCAAATCCACAGTTGGAGAAATGTGGCACCCAGGCAAACAGGCTGTTGACGAGCTTTGATGTCTTTCCTTGTTTTGCTGAGACTCCACTTTGTGTGACCAGCTCCCCACCCTGTGCCTCCAGGACCAGGGACAGCAGCAAGTGCCCACGTCGCTGAGTGTACCTGCCAGGCCGTGCTGAGAGTTTCTACGTTATTTTATTCGCTTTATTTCATCCTTATGATGGTCATGTGGGGTGAGAACTCTTTTCTCCACATTTTACAGATGAGTAAACTGAGGCCAGAAGGGTTAAATGTTTGGCCCAGATGGGTTCCCAGCCCCCACTGCCTTCTCATTTTGCTGTCCACACCACCGTCCCACCTCCTCCACTGCATCTCCAATCCCTCTCCTAAGCTTTCCACCCATGTGGTCACTGCCTGGCAGATGCATGTGCCACAGGCTCCCAAAGGGTCCAAAAGCAGGCTTCTAATCTACTCACTCTACCAGGCTCTGTCCACACTGCACTGGAGTCCCTCTTAGCACCCTCCACGGCTCTTCACTATTTGGTGACAAAGGCCAGCTTCCTTCCCAGGGGTCCTTGGACTACAACCCCCATCAGACTTCCCAGCCCCTTCTCACCCCTTCCCACGTGGTCCATGCAGACACCCCAACTCCTCACTGTTCTATGAATGCATCATGCACTCTGCCTCTGGATTTTGCACATGCTCCTTTTTCTATAGAGAATACTCTGCCCTCTCTCCCAGACAGACTCCTATTCATCCCTCAAAGCCCAGCTCAAATGCCCCCTCTTTGGACAGTCTTCCTTTGTGCTTCACTGGTTCCACTGTGTTACCACCTGTTAAGAACTGCAGCCACTCGTGTGTGACTGTCATCCACACGCCATTGGGAGCTCCTGGAAAGTGGGGCCACTGCATTGCCCATTCTTGAATCTCCACTGCCCAGCCTGGTGCCATATTACTGTTAACAGATGTTTATAGAAAGTTCATTCAAAGTTTCTTCCCACACAGTATTATGTTATTTGATCTTGACAATGAAACTGTGGAGAAAAGGGAAGACTAAGTGATGGAGGAAATAGGAAGACAGGCTCTGCTCCATCTGGGAACGCCAGGAAGACGGCATTAGTCCCTGTATGAGTTTGCTGGGGCTGCCATAACAGAGTACCATAGACTGAGTGGCTTAACAGAGATATATTTTCTCCCAGTACTGGAGGCTGAAGGTCCTAGGTCAAAGCGTTGACAGGGCTGATTTCTTCTGAGGCCTCTCTCCTTGGCTTAGAGACGGCCGTCCTCTCCCTGTGTCTTCACGTGGTCTTCCCTCTATGCCTGTCTGTGTCCAAATTTCCTCTTCTTATAAGGACACCAGTCAGATTGGATTAGGGTCCCTCATTACCTTATTTTAACTTAATTACCTCTTTATAGGACCTCTCTCCAAAAATAGTTACATTCTGAGCTTCTGGGGGTTAGATCTCCAACATATGAATTTTTGCGGGGAGGACACAATTCAGCCCATAACATCCCCACTTGGCAGTTGGGAAGGTGATGAAGATCACATGGGTGACCTTCTAACCATCCCTATACGCCACCAGTAGCCCTCACTGTCCCTACCCCTCTGCCTTTCCACAAGGCCTAAGGGTACCCAATAGGGGATGTGGCCTTAGCCATCAGCATCCCTCCAGCCTTTTCATGTCCACAGGAGCCTCAAGCTCTCGGCCATCTTGCTTTGGATGGAGGGGGCTGCTGAGGGTGCCTCCCTGAGTGTCCTCATGCAGGAGTGCCCCGCCCCCCGGTCCATGTGTCTTTGTAGATGGAAACCCTCCCAGGCTCCCTGCCATCTGTCTCCCTGTGCACAGCCCTACCCCCCTCCTGGCCATGCTGGCGCTTCTCCCTTTGGTCTTCATTGTCTCCTCTCGTTGCCTAATCGTTCACTGGTGTGGTCTTGTCACTCCAATAATGCTACCAACTCTTTGAAAGTGGCAGCTGGGTTTCACACTGTCATTCATCACAGTCCCTGACTTAGCCGGCCCGATCCTAGGCATTCAATAAATACTGGTTAAAATAAACCGAAATGCATGGAAATGCTTCAGTTCCATTGACTCACTTTACAGAATTTAAAACAAAACCTAAACTTTGGGAACAATGCCTCAGCCAGCCTCGGATTTCCTCCCTCCCCTCTCCTTGACAGGCTGAGGCCTGAAAGGAGAGCACGGGGGTCTCAGGCACATCTCAGGAGGCAGTTGACCGTCTCCACCAGGGCTCCAGCCCCCGCTTCTCTCGTCTCCCCGCCCCGTCCTCTCTGGGTGCCCACCTCATACACACCCCCCTGTCCTTCCTTTCTAACCACGTGGCAAGTCCTCCCAGGGCTGAGCGGTGCAGACAGGGGCGTCTTGCTTCTCTGAAAGGGGGACTCTCTGTCCCACTTCAGCGTCTGCTCTTCCCAGTTCCTCCCCACGCCTCAGGCCAAGTTTCATGCCAACAGGGATGTTTCACAAAATAGGTCTCTGAAGCCCTCGTCTGAAGCTGAGTGCCCTGAAAATTGCATTCTCTTAAAAAATAAGTTAAAGAATACTGTTACTTGATTTTCCTCCTGGGGATTCCCAATCTAAACACATAAATTAAAGGCTCTGAGAAGTCCCACAGTAAAGAAATTTGTTTATCTTTCCTGAACTCGGCTTTCCCTCCTTTGTGATTGCACTCCCCATGGCCCCTTCATTGCTCCTCTCCACACACGTGATGACTTCTAATATCCCAGGGACTCATGTGGAACTCATGGGCTCGTGAGTAGAGCAACAAGTAGAAAGTGGCTGATGGAGGAAAGGGGAGGTACCAGAAGAGATGCTGTAACAGCACCACCATCGTCACCATCAGCAGCAGCAGCAGAAGCGGCAGCGAGGTGGCAGAACCCAGCCTGTCAACCTGTCTTTGGGCTCCCAGGTCAATCTGTGAAATGGAAAGAAACAAGACTCCCAGGCCACATGTCCTTCGGATGTGGAAGGGTCACAGGCGGGAGGAGAAGTGAGGTTTCTGAAGTAGCAACAGCAGCAAGGCTGCTGGCTTCATCCCCGCATGGCTCCAGTTCTCAGTCTTTATTTCTGCCTGTCTCCCACCCTCCCCACTGCACACCACCCCCTGCACCTCTCAGCTCAGGCTGAGCAAAGACCCTGAAGCCTCAGAGCCCAGCCCAGGGCCCACAGAACCGGGAAGAGAGCCCGAGGTTGCAGTTAGGGTGTGAGGTGGTAGAGACAGAGAGCAGGCTTGAGGCGTTGGTATTCTGTTCAGAAAGGCTGTCGGGACCCATATCAATAGACAGATATTCTTCTGATGAGGTTTCTTCCCTTGGCCTGAGGGAAAAGCCTGGGAGGCGGAGTACAAGGGGAACAGCTTGAAATTCAGGAGCATGTGGGCTGCGGCTCCCAGGGGAGAGCTGGGGGGAGTCAGCGCTGGGGGGGGGGGAGGGGGAGGGGGAGCGGGAAGCCGGACTGGGGCCAGCTGCCCTGTCCCTCCTGGTCCCATCCTGTGGCAGCCAGGTGGGCGGCGGCATCTGTTGGCAGCTCTGGGTCAGGGGCGTCCACTGGCTCCCCCGGCAGGTCTTGGTGGGAGGGCGAGTCAGGCACTCTGTTCCCAGGAGGGGATGGCGGATCTTGGGCTTAATGATGGGCCTGCAGTACTGGCAAAGCGGGGATCACTCTGCCTGCCGGGAAATGTCCTAAGGAACCCAGCTGAGCTCAGTTACGGAGGTAGATTTCCTGCTCTTTTCCACATCTCATGATTAATCCAGAAGCCTGAGCAGCGCGTGTTATGAGGCTCAGCAAAGTGGCTGTGGGCATCTCCAGGCTCCTTTGGAAGCCCCGCTTTTCCTCTGGAGTAGGTGCCCTGGAATCTGGGCCATCCGTACACATTTCAGCAACTCGATTACAAGAGACAGAAGAGGCCGGGTGTGTGGCACCAATAAAACCGCACACACCCTGTACTTCTCTCTGCCTGTTGCTGGTTTGTGCATTTCCCCATCACACCTCCTGAGAGCAGTTTGTTTCCCGGAAGCAGCAGAAGAGAGGTCGGGAGAAGGAGATGCCTTATTGTTGTGAATGTGATGGACGTGGTGGCACCACAGGGGACTGGACACCAAGGCAAAGACTCCAGTGTCTGATGAACTTACTGGTTGAACTTACCGCTTACTGGTCTTTGGCAGGTAATCAGCTTCTAAGAGTCTCTGTTTCTTCATCTGTGAAATTGGATCACGGTACCTGCACTCATTGATTTAACAAATAATATAAACATATAAATCCATACTCTGGCGTATTCTAGGTGCTGGAAATCAAGCAGTAAACAGAACAGTCTCTCCTCTTCGGATGTTAATAGTCTAACATGGGAAGATGGAAAACTCGGCAATGACATCTGTGTCAGGTGGTTATGATACTTAGAAGAAAAATAAAGCCGGGGTGAGGGGTAGGGGAGACAGTGTATGCATGTGGGGATGACTTTTCTTAAAGGACAGTCAAGGAAGGCATCTTTGGTAAGATGATACTTAAACAGAACCTGGAAGAAAATGAGGTGCCATATAGATGTCCAGGTACGGCAAAGAGCTAGTTCAAAGGTGCTGGAGTGGGAGAGTGCTTGGCAAGTTCAAGGAGCATGAAGAAGCTCTGTATGGCTGGAGGGGTGGGAAAGTGGGGGTCAAGGAGAAGAGGGCAGAGAGGGTGTGTGTGTGTGTGTGTGTGTGTACGCACGCAGGGGCTGGTTGGATCATACAGCCTGGCAGGGTTACTCTAAGTGAGATGGGAAACAACTGGTGACCTTGAGCAGAGAAATGACCTGATGTATATTTTAGAAAGACCACTGTGGTTGTTCAGTGGAAAGTAGATTTTAAGACTGTAAGCTCGGTGCTCTGTGACCACCTAGAAGGGTGGGATGGGGGGGAGGAGGGAGGTCCAAGAGGGAGGGGATATATGTATACCTATAGCTGATTCACTTCATTGTACAGCAGAAACTAACACAACATTGTAAAGCAATTATACTCCAATAAAAAAAACAACAACATTGTAAGTGGAGAAGCCAAAAGACCAGGTCGGAGGTGACTTCATCTCCAGGTGAAAGAGGAAGAGAGCTTGGATTTCAGCAGTGGTCGTGGTGATAAGTGGCCGTCAGAATCTGGAAATATTCTGTAGGTAGAACCTGTAGGATGAGCTAGTATGAGGGTTGGGTTGGGTGAATAGAGAGACACAAAGAGACACCTCGAGATTTTGTCCTGAGATTGGGATTGACACATACACACTACTGTGTATAAAATAGATAACTAATAAGGACCTACTGTATAGCACAGGGAACTCTACTCAATACTCTATAATGGCCTGTACGGGAAAATAATCTAAAAAAGAGCAGATATATGTATATGTATAACATTCACTTTGCTGTACGCCTGAAACTAACACAACATTGTAAATCAACTCTACTCCAATAAAAATTTAAGAAAAAAGAAACAACACTTTTGCAATAAAAGAAAAGATTTTGTCCTGAACGATGGGTAAACTGGAGTTGTCACATATTGAAATGGAGAACTGGGTGAAAGGAGAACCCTTTGGTTATGGGGTGCAGGAACCAAGAATTTGGCTTCAGGCACATTAAGCAGCAGTAGTCTCTTGGATACCCAAGTGGAGGTGATGGGTAGACAGAGGCGCGTGAGCATCTGGGGCCCCGGGAGAGGCTGGGGCTGGGATACGATCATCAGTGTGTAGTTCATTAACAATCTTGGGGCTGCATGAGATCATCAAGGGAGTGAGTGAGGATGGAGAAGAGGAGTGGGTGGGACATTCCAAGGTTTAAAAGTCAGAAAAATGAGACAGAACCAGCATGAGAATCAAGAGAGCTTGCTTAAGACGGGACATAGTACAGAGGGGGTGCTCAGTAAATCACAGCCACTGCCATCACCGTGACCATCGGTATCTTCATGGGCAGAGTACGGAGAAGTGAAGTTTGAAAACAAAATAGCAAGAGTTCAGGAGGACACACTTCATCTACTTTTTCCTCTTTTCCTTCCCTTTCCTCTGGTTGTGCATCAACCGTGGTCTCAGACTTCCAGCTACTTAATAAAAATAAAACAAAACCATAAAAATTTTCTGGGCACCTTACAAGCCCACAACTCAGTTCAAAGTGTTCAAGAAGAGCTGAGGTCTTTGGGTTGTTGGTAGGGTGAGTAATCACTGAACAGAGTCAGGGAACTGGATGTGACTTTCTCCTCTTACCAACTCACTATATGACCTCAGGCAAGTCCGTCCCTGCCTCAGTCCTGGAGGAGGATAGAGACTTCCATTCAGGGGAGAATACTGATTAGCTCATCAAGTTTCCTACTTGGATGGCATCTCTGCCATTTGCTTTTCTCCTCTCCAAAGCATATAGATGCTATCCTCAATTATTAAAGCAACATAACAGTGCTTTTGATTTCCCTCTGAGAGTCTAACCTCGAATTGTTGGCTGTTTAGTACTGACAAAGTCTGGGAGAGGAGTGCCCTTTAGGAGTGACCATCCAAGGTCCCCCGCCCCATCCACTCCTGTAGGTACTCTGAGGCAGATGCCTCTCACTGGTCTACCAGAAGGCCAATTACTTGAACCATATTAGTTTCTTTCCTTGTATAATTATCTTCACTGAATTGCATTTTAGGAATCATGCCCTTGGCTTTCATTAAACATCCTTGAAACAGTCATGCAAAGTTCACTGCTGCATTTGCACGAGAACTACTGTTGCAGACACGACCTATACGATTCTGGAAAAGACTTCCTGAGTGTTTTTGTGAAGCACAAGTCTGCAGGGTATTAATAAAAATTTCATTATGGGAAAAGTTGAGTGAGTTTGGAAAAAAACCCAGGTGTCTTTCTTAAAGGTTATCTAAGAGGCTTTACTAACAAAAAGTACGGTGGATCCTTAGAAAGAGGATAAACTGCAAGATTTCCCATTTTGTCGACCCTTAGAATCCTGTTTTGGTGGTGCAGCTCTTGGGATCAGTGCTCTGAGCACCGAGCAGAAGAGGCTCTGAATGCTTCCAGCTCAGTTAGTCAAGCACCGTGAGCTGCAACAGGGAACATACAGACAGGAGGCTACGTAAGCAATTGACCGGGGAGCCTGCAGGGGGATGAGCAGCGAGTGGGCAGCTGGCTCTTCCGTGCACAGCGATCCTGGGTACCTGGGGTCCCAAGAGGCTTTGCAACGTCCTGGCTGCATCAGATATTAACTTTGCTATTCATGGAGTTAGGGGTCCTAGTCTCAAATATATCCCTCAGTGACCCTCCTGTACAACAACACACAAAGTTAAAATATTTTAAAAAATAATTCATTGTTAGGAAAAGGG
The DNA here is from genome assembly GCF_965194825.1 of Balaenoptera physalus. Lineage (NCBI taxonomy): Eukaryota > Metazoa > Chordata > Mammalia > Artiodactyla > Balaenopteridae > Balaenoptera > Balaenoptera physalus. The sequence continues at coordinate 8,243,589 of NC_138902.1, forward strand.
CACAGAGACATGCGCTGTGTTTACTGTTTCATGGGCGAGATGGGGAGGAATGCCACTCGCTCCGACAGCTCACTACCTAGGAAGACCACTGAGAGTCTCTCCCCTCCTCTCCCGCAGCTGGAGTCTCTCTCTTTCACTTCCTAACGTGTACACCCCGTCAACCCTCAAATTTCAGCCTCAGAAGCTCCGAGAAAGCCCCTTGGGGAATACTCTGCTCCTCCCTTTCACTGGGCAGATCGACCAGCACAGGTGTGTGTGCAGACTGCCTGCCCTCCTATCCATGCAAGGTTCATTATTTAGAGGCTAATGATTTCATTTTAAAGTGGGAAGTGAAATATGTTTCGCTAAAGCTTCCAAAGTGAGGGAGGAAGGAGGGAGGAAGAGGGTAGGTCAGTGGGTAAATACGATTGCCTGATGGTCTGGGTCCAGCCATCTTCCTAAGGCTGTGTCTTTAACTGGGAGGTACAGCAAGATGATCAATATCACAGGCAACCTTAGGAGAACCACACGGGGCAGCCCGGATCAGCAGAGTCTGTGTGGTGAGATTTAAGGGGGTGCTTAGTTGGCCCTCCAGCTGTAAGTGTTTGCCAGATGACTTGTAACTTCACCACTGGAGCTAAATTCCTTTGACTCTTAGGGCTCTTTCTGCATTCAAGAGCCCTTGGAAATGAGAAATCCCTGAAATGGGTTGTCCCCTGCTGGCAGCTAACCCTGACGCTCAGGAGTACAGTTGGGAGTAACGGGACGCCGTGTACCCGGCGTCCTTCCTGGGCATGTGTAGCTCTGAGGCTAAGACAGTGAGACTGGCAATTTAAGAAGAACCTCCAGGACCATGTCACCTACTGGCAGGCAGAGTAAGGACCCTGCAAGGTGGACAGACATACCTCTTCTCTTATCATTTGAGGGTTTGAGAGAAGAGGCACCGGGAGTTTAGCCTGAGCCCTTCCCACAGGTGTAGAGGTGGGAAGAGAGAGGGATGGGCTTTGACCCTGGGCGGCTCCTGCCTCCAGGCCAAGACCCTGGAGGAGGTTTAGTTTGTATCTTCAGAGGGGATGGGGTGCCCAGGCAGGTGACTGAAGACTTTCTCTCCGAAGGACCCAGCATTAGAGAGCTGAACAGCCCCAGACCCCGCAGGCCGGGAGAGCTTCTGGGCATCCTTCCGTGGGGTCCCATCACCTCCCTGATGGAGGCAGACTGGGTACCAGGACCCTGCGGTGAAGCCGACTGGGGAGCAGCTTCCTCCAGCCTCTCCAAGCACAGACGTCAGCGGCGAGGCTCAGACTTGGTGGCTGTGCTCTGTCTCTGCACAGGCTTGTGTACGCGCAGTGGGGGACCCACGCAGGGGACCGGGGTGGGGAAGCACACAGCAGGAAAGTGTAGAGTGGATGCAAGTGGCGGTGGTGATGCTGGGGCAGTGCGAGCGGACAGTGGCTCTCCTGGAGTCTCCACCCCTCGGTGGGCTGGCGTGGAACCTGGGAACGGACAGTCCACGTGGAGGGGCAGCTACTCAGGGCTGCCCTGCCAGGGGGGCGGGCGGTGCTGTCAGGCGGGGGCTGCCTTCAGGGTGGAGTTGTAGCAGAGAAGTGGGGCCACCCCCCTTGGAAGCTTTGAGAATGCATATGAGGAGGGGGCTGCGAACGGAATCGGGAAAGGTAAGGAGTGCCAGCTTGCTGGAGTTGGGTGCTGGCACGGGTCGCCTTGGAGTCGTGGGAGCGTTCCCAGGAACATCCAGGGGATCGCCTCCGGGGCCCCAGTGGTCCCACAGGCCTCTTGAGGCTGGCTGTGCTGTGCTGAAGCCCGTATCAAGGGCCCTGGGGATGGCAGCAGAGGCCAGCATGGTTGAGGGTCCCCCGCACCCACCTCATCTCTGCAGGGACCACAGAACTGCACGCACAGGGGGCGTTCTTCACCTGCTTGCAAAAGAGCCGGGTCATTGCATGCAGCAGGAAAGGCTTGACGGGGGGTGACGGGAGGGAGGGCAGGAGCAGAGATTTTCCATCTTGATGGTTTTGTTCAAGGCCAGCCCAGAAGCAGCTGACGTTGGCTTCATTCATCCAAAGGGCACGGTGAGTGACCCTCTACAACCCAGGGATCCTGAAATATTTAGAAGCTCTGATGTTTGGGTGGGAAGAGAACCTCTTTTGGATGAGAAGCTCAATTATTCAGGAAGGGAGAGCTCCCGTTGTCTGGGGCGTAGGGGGGGCACCTTCCTGCTGGGTTGGTGGGGTGCCGGGCGCGGGGCACCCTGCCTGGGACACTTGCCCTGCTCTGTGGGTGAGGCCTCTCCCACAGTGCTGGGCTCTGGGGGACTTTTCTCGTGGCCAAACTCTTCGTGAAAGTGGCACAACGGCCTATTTCTTCCAACAGCATCTCTGGTTCAGCCTAGGGTATGGTTCGAGGTTGCATCTCTTGTAAACCCCCCTTCAGCTGCTGTCAAGGGCTGGCACCCGAGTTCTTGAATTCAGGCTGATGTGGGTCCTGCTAGAGCCTGCTGTCATCTACACATGTCAACAAATGTGTATGCAGGTGTGGACCAGCTGGATCTCTCTCCTTCTCTGGGAAGCGTGGTTTTCAGCAGCGTCAGGCTGGGAAGACAGACATTTCATTATCCCCGAAGTCCTGTGCAGGCAGTTGTCACACAGTGTTCCAGCAGCGGCCCACGGCCGGCACAGAACACTGCAAAGCTCCATCTAGCACAAGTGACCACGGGGAACGGGTTGAGAATCCTGCTGCGTTGTACACGTCTCCTAAGGGAAGAACATCAAGAAAGATGAGCTCGCCGCGGAACTGGCGAACTGTGTGGAAGGAGCGAGATCTGTAGAGCTCAGCAGCGGCGAGCTCCTGTCATGGCTTGGCCAGCTCGGGTCTCCCCCTGTAACTTATGAGGGTGTGGCGATGTTTTCCCAGATGTGGTCCCCGTGTACAAAACAAAGAATCGCTTTGCACAAAGCCAGAAGGGATACATTGAAAGAATTATCAGAAAAGAATAATACATAGGAAATGTTTGTGCTCGCATGCAAGGAAACTTTGTGGGGTATCTGTGGCTGCCAAAGTGACATCTGGCAGGATTAACTGGATCACCAGAGCCAAACAATGAGGACTGGGAAGGCAGCAATAACTGTGAGGCCTGCGCCCATGTGGGGGCAAGAGTTTGAGAATGACCACTTAGGTGACAAAATGGGATTCCCACGCACCGCATCTCTGGTTAGTTTCTGGTCTGGAGCCGGATCCTCTCTCTGATGCAGACGTGGGAGGACGGAGCGGCAAGAGCTGCCCAGCTGCTCATCTGGGAACTCATCCTCCAAGGGACTCTGTCCCTCGTTCTCCTCCCTTACCTGGAGGCGGCAGTCAGCGGGCAGCACCTCTCACAGCACCCCCACGTACACCTGCTCAGACCACCTGCTCAGAGCTCCTCTTTTGCCCAGCCCAGCATACCTGTTGCACCTGTCTGAAGACCCGCCGCACGTTTCCTCGAAGCACACCCCAGAGCTCTTTCTCACTCCAGCCACGCCTCAGCAACTCCTCTATCAGTACCGGGTATATGGACACGTCCTCCAGCCCCTGCGGGAACCTGTGTGGCCACCAGCCAGCCAGCTATTGGGCCTCAGACCTGTTCCCTGGTCCTGAGTCAGAACCAAAGCCCTATGTGTCCAGGGTCCACTGAACCCCAGCCCTGGTCAGATATGGAAAATGGAGACTTGGAGAGAGTAAATGATTCACTCCTGCTCTTCATCCTTCAGAGGAATGCCCCAAAAGCGCCTCGACTATTCGTCAAAAGTCATTGAATTGTACTTTTAAGATCTATGCCTTTCACTGAATGCAATTTTTGCCTCCATTTATAAAGAGAAGAAAAGCTTTTTAAGAACTGGGTTGACCCCCCCCACCGCATGCACAGACCCAGCTGCAGGCAGAGAGGATGGTCAGCCCAGCCCATACCTTGCTAAGAGTCTGCTCAGAGGTCATGGGTCTGCTGGCACTGGATGGGCGCAGATGCTGGGCAGGTGAGCTCGGTGTGGTGTTTTAGACAAATATGATGACCTAGAGTAGGGCCAAACAGGAGAGCCCAGGAAGCAGACCCTGGGAGAGGGGAGATACCAGTTGGGCCAGCACACCTGAGGCTATGGTCAAGGCCATGAGGACCACAGTGTGGTGGGCACGGTGGCTGTGAAAGCCCCACTGCTGCCCAGCCAGCCCGAGACAAGCCACGGGGAAGCACTCACCAGTCAGCCCCGTCATAATCTCCGCCAATCCCGATGAACTTGCATCCAGTGACTGCCCTGATGTGGTCGAAGTGATCTGAAGAATGGGAAGTCAGCAGTGTGGGGCTTCCAGGGCAGGGGTGGGGGTGATGACTGGCCTCTGTTGATTCCCCTTTTTGCAGCCTGTAGGCCAAACAGGCCAGTTCCTTCGTGGCCTGGCACCGAGAGTACCAACTCGAGGGCCCTGAGGTTTGATCTGAAGTGATCCCAGCTGGCTCTAGACTGGACTTCAGATTTGGAGTGGACCCCAGAGCCCCCTGTTTGGGCCATTTCCCACCCACGATTCATCCTGCCTCCCAGTCTCCTTGAGAACTTGTGGGGGCTACTTTCCCCGGGTGTGGAGGATGAGAGAGGAACAAGAGTACAACTGATGAAGACCCCGGAGACCTAAGGAGCTGTCCAGTCCCTTGGCCAGAGGTAGGGGCAGTGCGCTTTAGCAGCCCCTGCAGGGGCACAGTTGGGCAGCACCCGGGCTCTGTGTCTGACAGCCTCCCTGATACCCATCAGTATCGCAGTTTTGATCCCGTGGCTCCAGTTCCACATGGCACCAAGATGCTGTGTACCGTCCATTATTGGGTTTTTGGGAGCTGTACTTATCGCCAACAGGTGGGTCAAACCACTGGGGCTCTTCTGAAGTCCTCCCCAAGTTTGGACCCAGCTTCAGCTCCAAATCAGAGTTTTCAGAGAGCCCAGGGTGAGGCTCACCTGCCACAGTAGGCACGTTGGCTAACGGGTTGCACTGCAGCACCCGCCGGACAAGGGCACCATCACGATGCCACCGTTCTTCTTCTGCAGGGGCGGACCGGTGGACAGTCAGCTTGGCCCCCAGCACAGCCACCTGCCTGTTCACGCTCTCGTCCCCTGTGAGGAAGGTGTTGAGGTCAGAGTCGTCTCCTCTCTGGGTTTGTGTGAATGGAGGAGCCGCAGCCCTGGTCTGGGTGGTGTCTTGGCCCTGGGTTTCTGGGTTTGGAGGAGTATCTTACCACCTAGACCCCCATCTAGGGCTCAAGAGTTCAGGGGCTGTGGACCGTGGGTTTTGGGGGCAGAAGATATTTAACCTGGGGTTTGAGGAAATTGAGGGAGAAGAGGCTGAGGTTCAAGGGCTCCCGGTTTGAACCTCTTGCTTTAGGTTTGAGGGCCAGGGCAGTCTCTCACCAGAAGCTGCAGGATATCATCAGGAACATTCCGAGTGTTCTTGCACACACCCCGGGCAGCTGAGTGGGAGAAGATGACAGGTGCCTGTGACACTTCTAGGGCTCGCCGTGCCACAGCATCGAGACGTGGGACAAGTCCACCATCATGCCCAGGCGGTTCATTTCTGCCACCACCTTCTGCAGGGACAGGATGGGGAGAGGTCATCAGGGCTGCATTTACCTTGTGTGCAGTTATCTGTAGGGAACAGGCGGGGCTGGACGTTCACGTGGGGCAGGGTATGGAACCCGGGTCCTTACCTCGCCCAAGCCGGTCAGCCGACTGACATTGCTGTAGAAGGGGTGGATACCCTTTGCTGAGCTCTGTGCCCTGCAGGATGGCCAGGAGGCAGTCTGACTGGTGGCCATGACTTGGCTACAAGAGCCTAGAAAGAGGTTCTGTGGAACCGTCTACACCTGCAACTCTCTGGTGCGAGAGGAGGGACCCAAACTGGGCTGTGCCTGGCAGTAGGAGGGCCCTTCTGGGGATTCAGTCTTGTTCTGCAAACCTCCATTCCCCTCCCCACCCCAGGTTCAGGGCCGGATCCCAGGGGTAAACTTGCTTTGGGCCCCAGCGTGATCTTGGGCAGATCCCTGCCTCACTGGGCCCTTGCCATCTGCACTGCGCTCACCAGGGCGTGTTCCAGGTGTGGGTGAGTGTCACGTAGCGCACACCCAGCGCACAGAAGGTACGCAAGATGGAGAGGCTACTGTCCAGTGAGTGGCCGCCCTCCACACCAATGAGGCAAACCAGCTTCCGGGTATTGTTGAGAGCTGGGGGCAGGTAGGTCAGATGATCATTTTCAGAGGCAGGGGTAGCTTACTGAAGTCCCTAGCACCTACCACCACCAGTCTGTTTACCTTTTTGTTTTTGGCCGTGCCGCGCAGCATGAGGGCTCTTAGTTCCCCCACCGGGGCTCAAACCCGAGCCCCCTGCAGTGGAAGCGTGGAGTCTTAACCTCTGGACTACCAGGGAAGTCCCCCGTCTACCTTTAACTGAGGCCACAAGCTCCAGCTCAGAATAGGAGGCACACATGAGGCGGATGAGGTCAATTTGCTCCAGGGTGAGGCGCACAGCATCCCGTTCGTGGGTCTGGCATGGGACGTAGGCTGAGCAGAACTGAGGGAAGGCCAGGGCTTGGTTTGGGCTTTGGAACTCCTTGGGCTTCTCATAGCCTCCTCAGCTGGCACAGCACTCACTGTGCCCAGAAGTCACATGGAATGCGTTGCTGTTTCTGTGGTACTTGGATGCCCGTCAGGTTGGCTTACTGTGACCCCTGTAGCCCCCAGCATCCATGGCATGGCACTTTCTAGGTCACTATGGTAACTTAGTTCCAATGTGACTAAGCTGTGGTCTCTGAGGCCCCCAAACTGCCCCACATTCCCCAGCAGCCATGGTGGCACCTTGTGTGTCCCTTTGGTACCTGGGCACCCACGAGACCGTCTTTCAGCCTGTCCAAGCTGGTCTGGGCATGGCTGAAACTGCACAGATTAACATCCTGGAGGCCATTGTGGTAAAACTGCCTCAGGACCAGGGGCATGTCGTTGTGGCTGGAGGGAGGTCAAGGCAAATGGGTGGGCTCCCTAGGTCTTGGGATCAGGCAGGACACATTGCCTGGCCTGGGCCAGCCGGGGGGTCCCCCACCTCCCACTGTCACACAGACTACACTAGGAGCAGCTGAGGCCTGGGCTGAGGGCTTCCCACCAGGGAGGGGTGACAGAGAAGGGGAAGGGCGTCCATAGGTGATGGAGAGGCCATCCAGGGGTGGTGTGAGGGGGTCTCCCCGCTAGCTCTGCATGCTCCGGACCTCCTCCCCTGCCCGGGGCCAGGCTAGGCCCCCACCGGCCCCCACCAGCCCGCACACACTGCAGCCCCCCGTCCGCAAGCGGGAAGTCCCGCCTCAGGGCCCGCGTGCGCTCCCGCGGACTCGGGGTGCTGGAGGTGCCCGGCGTGGTCTGGACGCGGGTTCCCGGCCGGCCGCAGCAGCAGACACAGCAGCAGCAGCAGACGCAGCAGAGGCCGCTGGCGGAGTGCGCGGGGACGTCCCCGGGCTGCAAGCTGCGCAGGGCCAGGCAGGTGGGCAGAGGCGGGTCTGAGAGGGGCGGGCGATGGGGTTGTGCCCATCGACACAGGCCACCCAGCAGCGCGGCCTCTTGAGGGGGGCGGGGGAGGAAGGGGATACAGAGTCACAGGGCCCTGCGAGCCGTGTGCGGAGAGCCGCGATCCGCGAAGCCCGGCAGCCCCGGGGCGGCACTGCCCTCCCGCCCCCTGCGCAGAGGCAGCTCCCGCGGGCTAAGCTGGCCTCTGCTGAGAGCCCACTCGCCTCCCGTCGCGGGTTCCCTCCGCCCCTGCGCCTCTTCCCACTCCCGCCGCTCCGAGGGGGCGCCCTAGGTTGCTCTCCCCCGCCTCTCACCTTCCTGGCCAAGCTGGGCCGCTTCTCTCAGAGGGCCACCCTCAGCCCGAGGCCTCCCGGGAGCGCACCTCGTCCCCATCTGCCTGCAGCCGGCCCTGCGCCCTCCGAGGGCTGCATGTGAGCATCTCTGCGGCCACAGGTGCTCTGGGCTCCCGGTGTCCCGGTACGGGGCCCTGTGGGCTGGTGTGGGGGAAGAGAGAGTTTCTGGAAATGGGGGGGTAACCTTGTGAGCTCTGGATTCAGGAAGGGGCCCTCTGCCCCCGACCTTCTCTCTCCACCTACTTGACTCCCCAGCCTGCATGACCATTCTCTGGGGACTTCAACCAGCACCCGGGAACTCTCAGGAACCCCCCCCACTTCTGTCAGCCAGCCTCAGGAAAGAGCGCCCTCAGGAGCTGCTACACCTCCCCAGGGCCTGAAGAGAGGGACTTTTGGGATGTGAACTGAACACCTTCTGGGGAGAGTCAACGACCCTTTTCCTCAACAGAGCGGGAACCCAGTCAGTAGGCTATTTGAGTGGAAGGAAATGAAGTCATTTCCATGGCAGCAGAGCCCCCATCGCAGCAACCTTCCTCCCAGGGCTGCTGGCCGACCTTCTGGCCAGGATCCCTCCTACCTCAGCGTGGAAGGCCTGGCCTCGTGGACAAGTATAGGTTCTGAGGAAAGACCTGGCACCTGGGTTCTGCTGCTACACTTGCCTTATCTCGTGGCCCTTGTGGCTCTAGCTTTCCCAGAAACCTCAAGGGCTAAGTACCTGTGCTTGCTCAGAGGCCGCATGCCATTCCCCATTTCCAGCCTCAGGCCCTCCCCCTAGCTGCCTCCTCTGGGGACCCCCCTCCCCCCAACACACACACACACACACACACACACAGAGGGGATGTGCCTTCTCACAGAAGCTCAACCACTGAGATGCTTTAGGGACTGTGCCCAAACTCCTTCATCCGCAGCCTCTCAAGGTTTTTCTCTGATCCCTGGCACCCCCTGGAGCTGTTCCACCTTTGGAACCTTTCCTGGATAGCAGGAGTGCCTAGCACAGGGGTAGTGACCTAAGTGTGAGCACTGGTGACCCTAGAAGTCTGTTACAGAAGAACATTGAGCAGTAAGGGACCCCCCTGGGGACAGAAAGGGCTGGGAATAAAGGAGCATGTGAACCTCGGGGCAGGTTGCGTGCTGCTTGACTCTCCATCCTGTTCTTGCTTCAAGGAGCAGGTCTTCCTGGGTCTCTCTATCCTGCTTCCTGAGACCCCAGGCAGGAGGCTCTTTGGGAAGCCACAGATTGCTGCTTTCAGGTTCAAAAAACCCAGCTCCCCCCTGGTTTGTGGTGGTGGCCGCTGACAATGGCTCAGAGCAGGAGCCCATGTGGTAGACTGCTAAGGCTTCTCTGCACCCTGTCTCTGCTCCTGCATCCTCCTCGGCTCGCAGAGTGCAGACTTTTCTGTCTTCAGCTGACAAAGGGGCCCCTGAGGATTGAGCAGAGGAACGTCACGTTTTCTTCCAGGCCAGCTTCAGCCCTGGGATGTTCAGGGCAGACTCTCATTTCAAACGTCAGTTTCTGAGGCTCCTTGCTTATGGCCATTTAGTGTGGAAGGAGGCTCCTGGCTGAGGAAGGCTCACACAGAACGCCGCAGGTTGTGATCTGTGGCAGTGGGCAGTGGGGGGACGGGGTGGGTCACAGCAGGAAGAGGCATTCGCTGCATTAGGCAGTTACACCACTGCCCTCTCTTCAGAATGGCTCAGCCAGCAAGATTCTGTGAAGTCTACATCCTGGCACTGTGCTCCAATCGCAGGATTTTGGGTCTGGGGCAACCCAGGTCTTCGTCTGACTCTTCCGGAGTGTGCTTTCTCTTGGGAGCACGTCTGGGGACTGGCTTTTCTGATTCCACCTTTGCTGGCATGGCCAAAGGAACTGCTGCTGCAAAGAAAATCAGAACTGATCAGTCACTTCTGCTGTATACAGTCTCCTGCCAGAATTTCCCTCTCTCCTGTCTCTCCCAGTTTTTGGCTGAAGACCTTTAATCTACTTGACATCCAAAACGCAGCCTTGGCCGATCACCTCTATGAGTCCCTAGAGAAGGGACACTGGCTGCAAAAGCAATTCCTAGAGCCTACGGCTGCAGCACATGAGGAAGTCTCTTCACCGTTTCCAGGGAAAACAGTAGAACCCGAAAGTCATTGCAATCATGAGCCTCTCCATCTCTGCCTTCCACAACAGAGAAAACATTTCTTGCAGTCTGTCACTTCTGAGGCTTTAATGGAAATGTCTTTCAAGTTTTGGAAAAAACTAATCGAATATAAATTGGTTAAGGACCCCTCCCACCTTGGCAACCCCTCCTGGGCCCCATTTATACTGCCTGTTTCAACCACACTGAACTCTAGCCCTCTGATACTTTTATGTAGATTAGAAGAAGGCCAAATACTGAGGCACAGTGATCAGGAGACTGAGAACCGCGTTCTGGGTACCAAGTCTAGGCTCACATCAACCCAGCCTCCTGGGACACCATCTCCTCAGCCCTCCAGTCTCATTAGCACTTCAACACCCCTCTTGGTTCTTCCGGTCTTCCCATCAATATGGCACCACCCTCTCGCCTAGTACTCAGCCGCTCAGGATGGGATGTGTCTGAGGGCACCGATGTAGCTGTCTACATGACAGCACAGAAGTGCCTGGGTTTGAAGGTGTGTTTCAAGAGTGGCCCTCTTCCTCAAACTGCTCCATTTACCATTTGCCAACAAAAATGCACTTGTCTTTTGCTAAGAGGCCAATCAGGAAAAAGTCTGAATGGAAGCATCCTGTAGCCCAAAGGGGAAGCTACATTTATAAAGATCAGGACCATCCTGCACACTTGTCCAGGGATGACCTTTCACTTGTCCTCAACAGTGAGCACTGTGGGTCCCTGAAGGTGTCCCAGGTCACTGGTATTACTTACAGCTGGGAACGCGCTCAGGTATCCGTAGTGGGCAAGCCCCACAGGAACATGAGGCAGCCAGGTGAGGTGGTGTGTACACCATGGCTCCTCTAGAGATGCCCGGTCTCGGTGTACCTGCCGCACTGCCCACCCACGGAACAGAGCACAGGTTCGAGTAAAGATAGAGGATCCGGTCACACATTCTCCCTCAGACAACCAAAGAGGTTGGAGAACTTCTGGTGGAGAACTGTCAGGGAAGTTTGTCTGAGGGCAGCACGTTGGCAGTTACGCTGCCATGGAAACTGTGAGAAGGCCTGTGAGGTCATCACTACCCAGTGAGGTCATAATAAGGAACCTGTGACTTGGGGGTCAGGCTTCAGGAGGAGGGGCAGTTTTGTGGAGGAGAGCAGGGGGAGGGCAGAGGTACTCTGCCTGGCCCCTCACACCTGGGCCTCCCCACCCATGCCCTAGTCTAGCAGACATCCCACGTGGGGCGTGCCGGTGGGCTGGCACAGCCCCAGGGGCCCCAGGAGGGCAAGAGCCACATTCTGAGATTGGCTTGAGAGGCAAGATTAACGTAAGAGAGAGCTAGGTTGTATGGCACTGACCCTAAGAGGCAGAGATTTGTGTGGACTGGGGAATCAGGGAAGGCTCCTTGGCAGTGGGCCTGAAGGACAAGTGAGATTTGGAGCCATGGGGAAGAGAGGGAAGACATTCCAGTTTGGAAGAATAAAAGCAAAGACACATTCTCCTCGCCCTTGTCCTGCCCCAAATATAAATTCATAGAACCCTCACATTTTCACAACTGAGGACTGAAGAAAAGCAAGAGGTGAAGGGGCCTACCCAGTGTTACACAGGTAGTGGAGAGGTGTTCTGCTCAACGGTTAGGTTCATGTTGGGGCTCCGGATTTACAGCTGATAGGAATGTGAGGACAAGCTCATGCCATTTCAAACATTTCCAAGTGATACTGAGAGAGACGTTAAAGGTGCAAAATGAGGGTGCTGAATGACCTCACAAAGTGGGAATGGTGGGCCCATTTTCATATGAAATTCAAAACAAGTTCATGACCAAAGGACATAATACAAAATGACAACATAATCATTACACTCCCCTCTCCCCTAGAAGTAAAAATCAGTATAATCCTCCCTCTCTCCACCATGAAAGGATGAGGTAAAGGCTCAGCAGCAGCCCCCGTGAAACACATGGTCACCGCTGTGAAGAGGTGTTACTAAGACGATTTGGTCCGACTCAGAGAAGGAAAGAGACAACTCTGCCCTTAGCCTGATCAGGCCCACAGGAAGGAAGCACAGTGGGGGCAGCCTTTGAGAGTGTGGCAATGCGAGAGAACCTTCTTGAGGAGGGGACTCCCTGTTGCCGACCTTGAAAAAGCAAGGATGGGACATTCGTTTACTGGGGCTGTTGCAGAGGGGATGTGCCCAGGAGGTAGAGACTGCTTGGACTACTATTTTAGAGGTTGGGCCCCCCTGGTTGAGAACCACAGCACCTTGTATTCCTAAACTGCTTGAATGAGCGGGTGCACGTTAGGACAGACGAAGTCAGGCCTCATTGGAGCCGACTGCCTTTGGGAGTGGTAGAAGGTAAAATGGCAAGGGGAATGCTCTGGAGGAGGTTTGTCATGGCAGGTGGGCCAGCACGAGACCATCCAGATTCTCCAAGGCTCCAGAGATGACTTGGCTGGGAGCATCCCTCTGATGTGGTGCGGGGACTCCTACCTTAACAGGAGCTGGCTGGGCATCTGCGGGAGGCAGAATCAATGGTTTATTAACTTCAGAGAGCGAGAGACTCACCTGGGGGGTTCCACAAAACCACTTCAAAAGACTTGTACCTGGATTCTTGAGCCAACCCTCAGAAAACTTATCTAGATCTGGAGTAGGGCTCTGGAAGCTGCACTTTTAATAAGCTTCCTGGGCAGTCCCACCACAGTGGTCCATGGATAGAGTGACCAAAGTATTGTATATTCTCAGTTGCTTTTGGGAGTCAAAGTGGGCAATGTGAAAAACTGCAGCAGGCACACGTACAAACAGGGAATATTCAAGGCAAACAGAGGGGTAGAGTTATTCTATGCATGAATCAGATTTGAGAAAAGCTGGCCTGGTGGTTAAAGAACACAACCCTTGGGAGAGACAGACAGACCAGATTCTGTCCTACTTACTTGTGTGATTTTGAACAAGTTCTTTTATCCTTCTGACTGTTTCTTCATATGGAAAAGAGCTATGGCTGTACATTTAGCACAATATTCTCTTTTGGCAAAGGTTGCTCTGGGTTCATTTGTGTTCTCTGCAACTTAATCTTTTCCGGTGTGCAAGCATTTTTAAGTTGTTTGGTGAAGTATTACATTTGACTTTCAACTGTTCATTACTTTGGGCAAAGCTTATATAATGCTGCAGAGACTAGAACCTATGCAGAGATAGTGAGAGGATGTGATAAGCTTATTCTGCAGGTTTATCAAAAAGTTTAACCTTTTCTCCTCTTCCTCCGCCTGCCACCAAGAGATGAGAAAGAAGGCAGAGCCTGGAAATGCACACCAAGCAATACTTCTGTGTCAGTTTGCCTTTTATTCCTCTGCCAGTACTTCCCAGAGAGATTTCACCAAAAGTGCCTAAGCTTGCCATGGCCATTGTTATGAAGAACATTTCTCTCTATTGCTAGTCACATCCCCTTTTCCTTCTCCTGGGCGCTTAATGGATGTTTGGGGGCAGGAAAGAAAATTTAAACTAAAACATCAAAAAAAAAAAAAGAAGACAGATGAGCTCAAGTAGGCGTTATTGTGGTCCAGATAAGGTTTGGTTCATTCATTCCCTCGATTTGCATTTATCCCCCTTTGTGCCAGGCATGCGGGGAGAGAGAGAAATGTCTTCAAAGAGTCTGTGGTTGTATGGGGGAGGGAGCTGTGGAAATCTGTCATTTAGAAACAGCATGGAAGTGCTAGGGAAAAATTGTTTTGTTCATTTATCTCTCACTCATCCGTTCACCCAGAGCAACTACAAAGGGTTTCACGCGGAGGAACTGGATGCCCTGAACTTGACATTCTCGTGGGGGAAACAACAATGTAAAGCACCAGCAGTGGTAAGTCACCAGTAGTGATTTCAAGCCAGAAGGAACCACTCACCAATGGAGAGAGGCACAGGGTGAGCAGTGACTTGCAGAAAGGAGGGGTTATTTATTCATTCCAACTGCTGAGTTCAAGTTCATCTGGGTGGTTGTGTGGTTCGTGCTTACTGCATCTGCTTTTGGAACGTGGCTCCACCCTCCAAGAAGGGTGAGGCTGATCACCCCTCTTTCCTCCTGCTGTGCCCCGGGGTCACCCAGCGAGTGTCTGCAGGGCTGATCTGCTCTGTACTGGCTTTTCAGTCCCACTCCCGGGAGAAGAGAGACGAAGCTGTGTCTCCACCGCAGCTTGGCCTGATTCAGTCACTGGGTGAAAAGGTGGGAAGAAGGTCAAGTTCATGAGAACTGATACACTGCAGAGTCATTTAGTCCTGAAGTACCAGTTCTGGTTGCTGGTGAGTTGCTAAATCCAGGGACCTGAATGTAATTCCTCCAGAGCCACTGAGACATCACTTCCAGGCCCATGGCGGGCTGTAGGGGTGCTGACTTTTCTCAGTGCTAAGGAGCAGCCATCTTCCACTGAGAGAGGACTCTGTGTCAGCAGGAGCAGAACCACACCAGGCACCGAAGGAGGTTCTGCATCCCAGCATCTCCCAACACAGTGATAGATAAACGGGTAGAAGATGCGACAGGGCATTCACCATAGAACAGAAGCTTATCCCCAATAGATATGGAAAGATGTTCAACTTCACTACCTAACAAAGAAATTCAAGTTATAAATCTATTTCTTTTTTGCTCATCTCATTGGTAGAAAGTTTTAAGAATGCACAAAATTTGCTGCTAAGGATGTAAGGAAAAGGCCGTTTTCGTCTGTTGCTGCTGATGGGGATGGAAATTGGTGCGAACCTTCTGCAGGGTAATTTGGCAATTTGTGTATCAACAGCCTTAAAATGTTCATACACTTTGAGCCAGTAGTTTTGCTTTTAGCATCTTATCCTAAGGTGAAAGTCAAATTTATGTACAAGACTTATGTTCAAGAATATTCATCTCAGCCAGTAGTGTAATAGAAAAAATATTAGAAGCTACCTAAAAATCCCACAATACGGGGTTGGTTAATGAACGGATGGCCCAACTTAAGAATGGAAAATAAAGACGCAGACGTAGAAAATGGACTTGAGGACACGGGGAAGGGGAAGGGGAAGCTGGGACGAAGTGAGAGAGTGGCATGGACTTATATATACTACCAAATGTAAAATAGCTAGCTAGTGGGAAGCAGCCGCGTAGCACAGGGAGATCAGCTCGGTGCTGTGTGACCACCTAGAGGGGTGGGATAGGGAGGGTGGGAGGGAGACGCAAGAGGGAGGAGATATGGGGATATATGTGTATGTAGAGCTGATTCACTTTGTTATAAAGCAGAAACTAACACACCATTGTAAAGCAATTATACTCCAATAAAGATGTTTTTTTTTAAAAAGGATGGAAAACAGTTCATTCATTAAAAATGATTTTCTCCAAGAATATTTAATGGTGGGAAGATGTAGTGTAAAAGCAGGGTACAAAATACGAGATGGAGTATTTCATTTTGTTAAAATTTAATAATACAAGTGCAGAAAACGTGATTAAAATAACAGTACTGATTTCACTACGGGACATTTTTTTCTTTAACTTTTTCTGTATTTGGTGTTATAAAGCATCATATATCCTCTCTGAGTCTCAGCTTATGTTCTGTGAAGTGGGACTCATCACATCTACACTGCAGTGCGCTCGGGCAGAGCAGCACAATATTTGAAAGTGCCCTTGACAATGACCAGCCCATTGTAATACTCCAGGAATGGTTATAATATCATTGCCAATGACACACCCATAGTCCGGATATTATCCGTAACGATTACTAAGGTTGTTTATCTCCCTCCACTTTTACTAAGACAAAAAAAGGATTAATTGAAGACTCTTAAGTCATTTTTACTGAGGTTCTTTGTTTTTTTTTTTTTTTTTTCAAAATACTAATGGTAGGGCTTCCCTGGTGGCGCAGTGGTTGAGAATCTGCCTGCTAATGCACGGGACACGGGTTCGAGCCCTGCTCTGGGAAGATCCCACATGCCGTGGAGCGGTGCGCGGGCCCGTGAGCCACAACTACTGAGCCTGAGCGTCTGGAGCCTGTGCTCCGCAACAAGAGAGGCCGCGATAGTGAGCGGCCCGCGCACCGCAATGAAGAGTGGCCCCCGCTCCCCACAACTGGAGAAAGCCCTCACACAGAAACGAAGACCCAACACAGCTAAAAATCAATCAATCAATCAATAAATTTATTAAAAAGAAAAATACTAATTGTAAAGTCTGCAGTGGGTATAGAGGTGTTCAACTTTTTTCCAGATTTTACGTTTCTGGTTTTGTTTTTAAATTTTTTATTTATTATTTATTTATTACTTTTATTTTTGGCTGTGTTGGGTCTTCGTTTCTGCGCGAGGGCTTTCTCCAGTTGCGGCAAGTGGGGGCCACTCTTCATCGCGGCGCGCGGGCCTCTCACTATCGCGGCCTGTCTTGTTGCGGAGCAGAGGCTCCAGACGCTCAGGCTCAGTAGTTGTGGCTCACGGGCCCAGTTGCTCCGCGGCATGTGGGATCTTCCCAGAGCAGGGCTCAAACCCGTGTCCCCTGCATTGGCAGGCGGATTCTCAACCACTGCACCACCAGGGAAGCCCCCCCACCCCGATAGTTTTAAAACCAGCCTCAGTCATGCTTGCTTCAAGACTTATCCTGGCATCATGGACCACTGGATACTTTGGCTAGGTGTTAAACTCTCTTGTCCTGTGCCCGAGTCCCATCGTGGTGACTTAGTTGCCATCTAGGGCACTCTTGGCATGAGTCCTAGACATGAATCCAGCTCAATGGCTTGGGCCCTGCTCCCTGCTGGCTGACTGTCCTAATGCCCAGTGCCTCCTTTCTGCTTGGACTTCTGAGGGCCGCAGCCCCAGGACCCTCACTCTGTGTTCCCGGCTCTATTCAATGCCAACGGTATGTCTTTTGCTTGCTGTATGTCCCCTGCCCCAGTACCTCCTACTGGCTTTGACCTTCCTGTTTCAGGTCCTCTTATTGCGACCCTTTGTGTATAAGCCAGATCTGTTTGCCCTTCCTTCAAGGGGAACTATTTCCCTGGTGTTTCCCTAGATGCTTATGATGAGACCCCTGCCAGAACTACACCAATCAGACCCTCCATGTACACGCTTGGGTCTGAACCCTTTCAGCGAGAGCAGGTTGGAAACCCATATATACATAAATATACAATGTGTACAAATCAAGTATTTTAAAGATTGTAAAGAATTCTTGTGAACGTATTAGGTTAGGGAAGTCAAGCAGGATCATCATATGATGGCATAATCAAGCACATGTATATAACATTTCCTATTTTTATATGATGCCATTTTAATAGATGTGCCCATCTTTTCAAAGTTCTAATCTGTGGCAGTGGGCAGTAGGGGGACGGGGTGGGTCACAGCAGGAAGAGGCATTCGCTGCCTTAGGCAGTGAAACCATTGCTCTCTCTTCAGAATGGCTCAGCCAGCAGGATTCTGTGGGGTCTACCTCCTGGCACCGGGCTCCAATCGCCGGATTTTGGGTCTGGGGCAACCCAGATCTTTGTGCGACATTTCCGGAGAGTGCTTTCTCTTGGGAGCACGTCTGGGGACTGGCTTCTCTGCTTCCACCTTCGCTGGCGTGGCCAAAGGAACTGCTGCTGCAAAGAAAATCAGAACTGATCAGTCACTTCTGCTGTACACAGTCTCCTGCCAGAATTTCCCTCTCTCACGTCTCTCCCACTTTCTGGCTGAAGACCTTTAATCTACTTGACATCCAAAACACAGCTTTGGCCCATCACCTCTATGAGTCCCTAGAGAAGGGACACTGGCTGCAAAAGCAATTCCTAGAGCCTACGGCTGCAGCACATGAGGAAGTCTCTTCACCGTTTCCAGGGAAAACAGTAGAACCCGAAAGTCATTGCAATCATGAGCCTCTCCATCTCTCCCTTCCACACCAGAGAAAACATTTCTTGCAGTCTGTCACTTCTGAGGCTTTAATGGAAATGTCTTTCAAGTTTCGGAAAAAAATAGTCTAATATAAATTGGTTAAGGACCCCTCCCACCTTGGCAACCCCTCTTGGGCCCCATTTATACTGCCTGTTTCAACCACACTGAACTCTAGCCCTCTGATACTTTTATGTAGATTAGAACAAGGCCAAATACTGATGCAGAGGGATCAGGAGACTGAGAACCGCGTTCTGGGCACCAAGTCTAGGCTCACATCAACCCAGCCTCCTGGGACACCATCTCCTCAGCCCTCCAGTCTCATTAGCACTTCAACAGCCCTCTTGGTTCTTCCGGTCTTCCCATCAATATGGCACCACCCTCTCCCCTAGTACTCAGCAGCTCAGGATGGGATGTGTCTGAGGGCACCGATGTAGATGTCTACATGACAGCACAGAGGTGCCTGGGTTTGAAGGTGTGTTTCAAGAGTGGCCCTCTTCCTCCAACTGCTCCATTTACCATTTGCCAACAAAAATGCCCTTGTCTTTTGCTAAGAGGCCAATCAGGAAAGGGTCTGAATGGAAGCATCCTGTAGCCCAAAGGGGAAGCTACATTTATAAAGATCAGGACCATCCTGCACACTTGTCCAGGGATGACCTTTCACTTGTCCTCAACAGTGAGCACTGTGGGTCCCTGAAGATGTCCCAGGTCATTGGTATTACTTACAGCTGGGAACGCGCTCAGGTATACGTAGTGGGCAAGCCCCACAGGAACATGAGGCAGCCAGGTGAGGTGGTGTGTACACCACGGCTCCTCTAGAGATGCCCGGTCTCGGTGTTTCTGCCGCACTGCCCACCCACGGAACAGAGCTCAGGTTCGAGTAAAGATAGAGGATCCGGTCACACATTCTCCCTCAGACAACCAAAGAGGTTGGAGAACTTCTGGTGGAGAACTGTCAGGGAAGTTTGTCTGAGGGCAGCACGTTGGCAGTTACGCTGCCATGGAAACTGTGAGAAGGCCTGTGAGGTCATCACTACCCAGTGAGGTCATAATAAGGAACCTGTGACTTGGGGGTCAGGCTTCAGGAGGAGGGGCAGTTTTGTGGAGGAGAGCAGGGGGAGGGCAGAGGTACTCTGCCTGGCCCCTCACACCTGGGCCTCCCCACCCATGCCCTAGTCTAGCAGACATCCCACGTGGGGCGTGCCGGTGGGCTGGCACAGCCCTAGGGGCCCCAGGAGGGCAAGAGAGACCCACATTCTGAGATTGGCTTGAGAGGCAAGATTAACGTAAGAGAGAGCTAGGTTGTATGGCACTGACCCTAAGAGGCAGAGATTTGTGTGGACTGGGGAATCAGGGAAGGCTCCTTGGCAGTGGGCCTGAAGGACAAGTGAGATTTGGAGCCATGGGGAAGAGAGGGAAGACATTCCAGTTTGGAAGAATAAAAGCAAAGACACATTCTCCTCGCCCTTGTCCTGCCCCAAATATAAATTCATAGAACCCTCACATTTTCACAACTGAGGACTGAAGAAAAGCAAGAGGTGAAGGGGCCTACCCAGTGTTACACAGGTAGTGGAGAGGTGTTCTGCTCAATGGTTAGGTTCATGTTGGGGCTCCGGATTTACAGCTGATAGGAATGTGAGGACAAGCTCATGCCATTTCAAACATTTCCAAGTGATACTGAGAGAGACGTTAAAGGTGCAAAATGAGGGTGCTGAATGACCTCACAAAGTGGGAATGGTGGGCCCATTTTCATATGAAATTCAAAACAAGTTCATGACCAAAGGACATAATACAAAATGACAACATAATCATTACACTCCCCTCTCCCCTAGAAGTAAAAATCAGTATAATCCTCCCTCTCTCCACCATGAAAGGATGAGGTAAAGGCTCAGCAGCAGCCCCCGTGAAACACATGGTCACCGCTGTGAAGAGGTGTTACTAAGACGATTTGGTCCGACTCAGAGAAGGAAAGAGACAACTCTGCCCTTAGCCTCATCAGGCCCACAGGAAGGAAGCACACTGGGGGCAGCCTTTGAGAGTGTGGCAATGCGAGAGAACCTTCTTGAGGAGGGGACTCCCTGTTGCCGACCTTGAAAAAGCAAGGATGGGACATTCGTTTACTGGGGCTGTTGCAGAGGGGATGTGCCCAGGAGGTAGAGACTGCTTGGACTACTATTTTAGAGGTTGGGCCCCCCTGGTTGAGAACCACAGCACCTTGTATTCCTAAACTGCTTGAATGAGCGGGTGCACGTTAGGACAGACGAAGTCAGGCCTCATTGGAGCCGACTGCCTTTGGGAGTGGTAGAAGGTAAAATGGCAAGGGGAATGCTCTGGAGGAGGTTTGTCATGGCAGGTGGGCCAGCACGAGACCATCCAGATTCTCCAAGGCTCCAGAGATGACTTGGCTGGGAGCATCCCTCTGATGTGGTGCGGGGACTCCTACCTTAACAGGAGCTGGCTGGGCATCTGCGGGAGGCAGAATCAATGGTTTATTAACTTCAGAGAGCGAGAGACTCACCTGGGGGGTTCCACAAAACCACTTCAAAAGACTTGTACCTGGATTCTTGAGCCAACCCTCAGAAAACTTATCTAGATCTGGAGTAGGGCTCTGGAAGCTGCACTTTTAATAAGCTTCCTGGGCAGTCCCACCACAGTGGTCCATGGAGAGACTGACCAAATTACTGTGTATTCTCCGTTGCTTTGGGGAGTCAAAGTGGGCAATGTGAAAAACTGCAGCAGGCATACGTATATACAGGGAATATTCAAGGCAAACAGAGGGCTAGAGTTATTCTATGCATGAATCAGATTTGAGGAAAGCTAGCCTGGTGGTTAAAGAACACAACCCTTGGGAGAGACAGACAGACCAGATTCTGTCCTACTTACTTGTGTGATTTTGACCAAGTTCTTTTATCCTTCTGACTGTTTCTTCATATGGAAAAGAGCTAGGGCTGTACATTTAGCACAATATTCTCTTTTGGCAAAGGCTGCTCTGGGTCCATTTGTGTTCTCTGCAACTTAATGTTTTCCGGTGTGCAAGCATTTTTAAGTTGTTTGGTGAAGTATTACATTTGACTTTCAACTGTTCATTACTTTGGGCAAAGCTTATATAATGCTGCAGAGACTAGAACCTATGCAGAGATAGTGAGAGGATGTGATAAGCTTATTCTGCCGGTTTATCAAAAAGTTTAACCTTTTCTCCTCTTCCTCCGCCTGCCACCAAGAGATGAGAAAGAAGGCAGAGCCTGGAAATGCACACCAAGCAATACTTCTGTGTCAGTTTGCCTTTTATTCCTCTGCCAGTACTTCCCAGAGAGATTTCACCAAAAGTGCCTAAGCTTGCCATGGCCATTGTTGTGAAGAACATTTCTCTCTATTGCTAGTCACATCCCCTTTTCCTTCTCCTGGGCGCTTAATGGATGTTTGGGGGCAGGAAATAAAATTTAAACTAAAACATCAAAAAAAAAGAAGAAGAAAGATGAGCTCAAGTAGGCGTTATTGTGGTCCAGACAAGGTTTGGTTCATTCATTCCCTCGATTTGCATTTATCCCCCTTTGTGCCAGGCATGGGGGGAGAGAGAGAAATGTCTTCAAAGAGTCTGTGGTTGTATGGGGGAGGGAGCTGTGGAAATCTGTCATTTAGAAACAGCATGGAAGTGCTAGGGAAAAATTGTTTTGTTCATTTATCTCTCACTCATCCGTTCACCCAGAGCAACTACAAAGGGTTTCACGCGGAGGAACTGGATGCCCTGAACTTGACATTCTCGTGGGGGAAACAACAATGTAAAGCACCAGCAGTGGTAAGTCACCAGTAGTGATTTCAAGCCAGAAGGAACCACTCACCAATGGAGAGAGGCACAGGGTGAGCAGTGACTTGCAGAAAGGAGGGGTTATTTATTCATTCCAACTGCTGAGTTCAAGTTCATGTGGGTGGTTGTGTGGTTCGTGCTTACTGCATCTGCTTTTGGAACGTGGCTCCACCCTCCAAGAAGGGTGAGGCTGATCACCCTCCTTTCCTCCTGCTGTGCCCCGGGGTCACCCAGCGAGTGTCTGCAGGGCTGATCTGCTCTGTACTGGCTTTTCAGTCCCACTCCCGGGAGAAGAGAGACGAAGCTGTGTCTCCACCGCAGCTTGGCCTGATTCAGTCACTGGGTGAAAAGGTGGGAAGAAGGTCAAGTTCATGAGAACTGATACACTGCAGAGTCATTTAGTCCTGAAGTACCAGTTCTGGCTGCTGGTGAGTTGCTAAATCCAGGGACCTGAATGTAATTCCTCCAGAGCCACTGAGACATCACTTCCAGGCCCATGGCGGGCTGTAGGGGGGCTGACTTTTCTCAGTGCTAAGGAGCAGCCATCTTCCACTGAGAGAGGACTCTGTGTCAGCAGGAGCAGAACCACACCAGGCACCGAAGGAGGTTCTGCATCCCAGCATCTCCCAACACAGTGATAGATAAACGGGTAGAAGATGCGACAGGGCATTCACCATAGAACAGAAGCTTATCCCCAATAGATATGGAAAGATGTTCAACTTCACTACCTAACAAAGAAATTCAAGTTATAAATCTATTTCTTTTTTGCTCATCTCATTGGTAGAAAGTTTTAAGAATGCACAAAATTTGCTGCTAAGGATGTAAGGAAAAGGCCGTTTTCGTCTGTTGCTGCTGATGGGGATGGAAATTGGTGCGAACCTTCTGCAGGGTAATTTGGCAATTTGTGTATCAACAGCCTTAAAATGTTCATACACTTTGAGCCAGTAGTTTTGCTTTTAGCATCTTATCCTAAGGTGAAAGTCAAATTTATGTACAAGACTTATGTTCAAGAATATTCATCTCAGCCAGTAGTGTAATAGAAAAAATATTAGAAGCTACCTAAAAATCCCACAATACGGGGTTGGTTAATGAACGGACGGCCCAACTTAAGAATGGAAAATAAAGACGCAGACGTAGAAAATGGACTTGAGGACACGGGGAAGGGGAAGGGGAAGCTGGGACGAAGTGAGAGAGTGGCATGGACTTATATATACTACCAAATGTAAAATAGCTAGCTAGTGGGAAGCAGCCGCGTAGCACAGGGAGATCAGCTCGGTGCTGTGTGACCACCTAGAGGGGTGGGATAGGGAGGGTGGGAGGGAGACGCAAGAGGGAGGAGATATGGGGATATATGTGTATGTAGAGCTGATTCACTTTGTTATAAAGCAGAAACTAACACACCATTGTAAAGCAATTATACTCCAATAAAGATGTTTTTTTTTAAAAAGGATGGAAAACAGTTCATTCATTAAAAATGATTTTCTCCAAGAATATTTAATGGTGGGAAGATGTAGTGTAAAAGCAGGGTACAAAATACGAGATGGAGTATTTCATTTTGTTAAAATTTAATAATACAAGTGCAGAAAACGTGATTAAAATAACAGTACTGATTTCACTACGGGACATTTTTTTCTTTAACTTTTTCTGTATTTGGTGTTATAAAGCATCATATATCCTCTCTGAGTCTCAGCTTATGTTCTGTGAAGTGGGACTCATCACATCTACACTGCAGTGCGCTCGGGCAGAGCAGCACAATATTTGAAAGTGCCCTTGACAATGACCAGCCCATTGTAATACTCCAGGAATGGTTATAATATCATTGCCAATGACACACCCATAGTCCGGATATTATCCGTAACGATTACTAAGGTTGTTTATCTCCCTCCACTTTTACTAAGACAAAAAAAGGATTAATTGAAGACTCTTAAGTCATTTTTACTGAGGTTCTTTGTTTTTTTTTTTTTTTTTTCAAAATACTAATGGTAGGGCTTCCCTGGTGGCGCAGTGGTTGAGAATCTGCCTGCTAATGCACGGGACACGGGTTCGAGCCCTGCTCTGGGAAGATCCCACATGCCGTGGAGCGGTGCGCGGGCCCGTGAGCCACAACTACTGAGCCTGAGCGTCTGGAGCCTGTGCTCCGCAACAAGAGAGGCCGCGATAGTGAGCGGCCCGCGCACCGCAATGAAGAGTGGCCCCCGCTCCCCACAACTGGAGAAAGCCCTCACACAGAAACGAAGACCCAACACAGCTAAAAATCAATCAATCAATCAATAAATTTATTAAAAAGAAAAATACTAATTGTAAAGTCTGCAGTGGGTATAGAGGTGTTCAACTTTTTTCCAGATTTTACGTTTCTGGTTTTGTTTTTAAATTTTTTATTTATTATTTATTTATTACTTTTATTTTTGGCTGTGTTGGGTCTTCGTTTCTGCGCGAGGGCTTTCTCCAGTTGCGGCAAGTGGGGGCCACTCTTCATCGCGGCGCGCGGGCCTCTCACTATCGCGGCCTGTCTTGTTGCGGAGCAGAGGCTCCAGACGCTCAGGCTCAGTAGTTGTGGCTCACGGGCCCAGTTGCTCCGCGGCATGTGGGATCTTCCCAGAGCAGGGCTCAAACCCGTGTCCCCTGCATTGGCAGGCGGATTCTCAACCACTGCACCACCAGGGAAGCCCCCCCACCCCGATAGTTTTAAAACCAGCCTCAGTCATGCTTGCTTCAAGACTTATCCTGGCATCATGGACCACTGGATACTTTGGCTAGGTGTTAAACTCTCTTGTCCTGTGCCCGAGTCCCATCGTGGTGACTTAGTTGCCATCTAGGGCACTCTTGGCATGAGTCCTAGACATGAATCCAGCTCAATGGCTTGGGCCCTGCTCCCTGCTGGCTGACTGTCCTAATGCCCAGTGCCTCCTTTCTGCTTGGACTTCTGAGGGCCGCAGCCCCAGGACCCTCACTCTGTGTTCCCGGCTCTATTCAATGCCAACGGTATGTCTTTTGCTTGCTGTATGTCCCCTGCCCCAGTACCTCCTACTGGCTTTGACCTTCCTGTTTCAGGTCCTCTTATTGCGACCCTTTGTGTATAAGCCAGATCTGTTTGCCCTTCCTTCAAGGGGAACTATTTCCCTGGTGTTTCCCTAGATGCTTATGATGAGACCCCTGCCAGAACTACACCAATCAGACCCTCCATGTACACGCTTGGGTCTGAACCCTTTCAGCGAGAGCAGGTTGGAAACCCATATATACATAAATATACAATGTGTACAAATCAAGTATTTTAAAGATTGTAAAGAATTCTTGTGAACGTATTAGGTTAGGGAAGTCAAGCAGGATCATCATATGATGGCATAATCAAGCACATGTATATAACATTTCCTATTTTTATATGATGCCATTTTAATAGATGTGCCCATCTTTTCAAAGTTCTAATCTGTGGCAGTGGGCAGTAGGGGGACGGGGTGGGTCACAGCAGGAAGAGGCATTCGCTGCCTTAGGCAGTGAAACCATTGCTCTCTCTTCAGAATGGCTCAGCCAGCAGGATTCTGTGGGGTCTACCTCCTGGCACCGGGCTCCAATCGCCGGATTTTGGGTCTGGGGCAACCCAGATCTTTGTGCGACATTTCCGGAGAGTGCTTTCTCTTGGGAGCACGTCTGGGGACTGGCTTCTCTGCTTCCACCTTCGCTGGCGTGGCCAAAGGAACTGCTGCTGCAAAGAAAATCAGAACTGATCAGTCACTTCTGCTGTACACAGTCTCCTGCCAGAATTTCCCTCTCTCACGTCTCTCCCACTTTCTGGCTGAAGACCTTTAATCTACTTGACATCCAAAACACAGCTTTGGCCCATCACCTCTATGAGTCCCTAGAGAAGGGACACTGGCTGCAAAAGCAATTCCTAGAGCCTACGGCTGCAGCACATGAGGAAGTCTCTTCACCGTTTCCAGGGAAAACAGTAGAACCCGAAAGTCATTGCAATCATGAGCCTCTCCATCTCTCCCTTCCACACCAGAGAAAACATTTCTTGCAGTCTGTCACTTCTGAGGCTTTAATGGAAATGTCTTTCAAGTTTCGGAAAAAAATAGTCTAATATAAATTGGTTAAGGACCCCTCCCACCTTGGCAACCCCTCTTGGGCCCCATTTATACTGCCTGTTTCAACCACACTGAACTCTAGCCCTCTGATACTTTTATGTAGATTAGAACAAGGCCAAATACTGATGCAGAGGGATCAGGAGACTGAGAACCGCGTTCTGGGCACCAAGTCTAGGCTCACATCAACCCAGCCTCCTGGGACACCATCTCCTCAGCCCTCCAGTCTCATTAGCACTTCAACAGCCCTCTTGGTTCTTCCGGTCTTCCCATCAATATGGCACCACCCTCTCCCCTAGTACTCAGCAGCTCAGGATGGGATGTGTCTGAGGGCACCGATGTAGATGTCTACATGACAGCACAGAGGTGCCTGGGTTTGAAGGTGTGTTTCAAGAGTGGCCCTCTTCCTCCAACTGCTCCATTTACCATTTGCCAACAAAAATGCCCTTGTCTTTTGCTAAGAGGCCAATCAGGAAAGGGTCTGAATGGAAGCATCCTGTAGCCCAAAGGGGAAGCTACATTTATAAAGATCAGGACCATCCTGCACACTTGTCCAGGGATGACCTTTCACTTGTCCTCAACAGTGAGCACTGTGGGTCCCTGAAGATGTCCCAGGTCATTGGTATTACTTACAGCTGGGAACGCGCTCAGGTATACGTAGTGGGCAAGCCCCACAGGAACATGAGGCAGCCAGGTGAGGTGGTGTGTACACCACGGCTCCTCTAGAGATGCCCGGTCTCGGTGTTTCTGCCGCACTGCCCACCCACGGAACAGAGCTCAGGTTCGAGTAAAGATAGAGGATCCGGTCACACATTCTCCCTCAGACAACCAAAGAGGTTGGAGAACTTCTGGTGGAGAACTGTCAGGGAAGTTTGTCTGAGGGCAGCACGTTGGCAGTTACGCTGCCATGGAAACTGTGAGAAGGCCTGTGAGGTCATCACTACCCAGTGAGGTCATAATAAGGAACCTGTGACTTGGGGGTCAGGCTTCAGGAGGAGGGGCAGTTTTGTGGAGGAGAGCAGGGGGAGGGCAGAGGTACTCTGCCTGGCCCCTCACACCTGGGCCTCCCCACCCATGCCCTAGTCTAGCAGACATCCCACGTGGGGCGTGCCGGTGGGCTGGCACAGCCCTAGGGGCCCCAGGAGGGCAAGAGAGACCCACATTCTGAGATTGGCTTGAGAGGCAAGATTAACGTAAGAGAGAGCTAGGTTGTATGGCACTGACCCTAAGAGGCAGAGATTTGTGTGGACTGGGGAATCAGGGAAGGCTCCTTGGCAGTGGGCCTGAAGGACAAGTGAGATTTGGAGCCATGGGGAAGAGAGGGAAGACATTCCAGTTTGGAAGAATAAAAGCAAAGACACATTCTCCTCGCCCTTGTCCTGCCCCAAATATAAATTCATAGAACCCTCACATTTTCACAACTGAGGACTGAAGAAAAGCAAGAGGTGAAGGGGCCTACCCAGTGTTACACAGGTAGTGGAGAGGTGTTCTGCTCAATGGTTAGGTTCATGTTGGGGCTCCGGATTTACAGCTGATAGGAATGTGAGGACAAGCTCATGCCATTTCAAACATTTCCAAGTGATACTGAGAGAGACGTTAAAGGTGCAAAATGAGGGTGCTGAATGACCTCACAAAGTGGGAATGGTGGGCCCATTTTCATATGAAATTCAAAACAAGTTCATGACCAAAGGACATAATACAAAATGACAACATAATCATTACACTCCCCTCTCCCCTAGAAGTAAAAATCAGTATAATCCTCCCTCTCTCCACCATGAAAGGATGAGGTAAAGGCTCAGCAGCAGCCCCCGTGAAACACATGGTCACCGCTGTGAAGAGGTGTTACTAAGACGATTTGGTCCGACTCAGAGAAGGAAAGAGACAACTCTGCCCTTAGCCTCATCAGGCCCACAGGAAGGAAGCACACTGGGGGCAGCCTTTGAGAGTGTGGCAATGCGAGAGAACCTTCTTGAGGAGGGGACTCCCTGTTGCCGACCTTGAAAAAGCAAGGATGGGACATTCGTTTACTGGGGCTGTTGCAGAGGGGATGTGCCCAGGAGGTAGAGACTGCTTGGACTACTATTTTAGAGGTTGGGCCCCCCTGGTTGAGAACCACAGCACCTTGTATTCCTAAACTGCTTGAATGAGCGGGTGCACGTTAGGACAGACGAAGTCAGGCCTCATTGGAGCCGACTGCCTTTGGGAGTGGTAGAAGGTAAAATGGCAAGGGGAATGCTCTGGAGGAGGTTTGTCATGGCAGGTGGGCCAGCACGAGACCATCCAGATTCTCCAAGGCTCCAGAGATGACTTGGCTGGGAGCATCCCTCTGATGTGGTGCGGGGACTCCTACCTTAACAGGAGCTGGCTGGGCATCTGCGGGAGGCAGAATCAATGGTTTATTAACTTCAGAGAGCGAGAGACTCACCTGGGGGGTTCCACAAAACCACTTCAAAAGACTTGTACCTGGATTCTTGAGCCAACCCTCAGAAAACTTATCTAGATCTGGAGTAGGGCTCTGGAAGCTGCACTTTTAATAAGCTTCCTGGGCAGTCCCACCACAGTGGTCCATGGAGAGACTGACCAAATTACTGTGTATTCTCCGTTGCTTTGGGGAGTCAAAGTGGGCAATGTGAAAAACTGCAGCAGGCATACGTATATACAGGGAATATTCAAGGCAAACAGAGGGCTAGAGTTATTCTATGCATGAATCAGATTTGAGGAAAGCTAGCCTGGTGGTTAAAGAACACAACCCTTGGGAGAGACAGACAGACCAGATTCTGTCCTACTTACTTGTGTGATTTTGACCAAGTTCTTTTATCCTTCTGACTGTTTCTTCATATGGAAAAGAGCTAGGGCTGTACATTTAGCACAATATTCTCTTTTGGCAAAGGCTGCTCTGGGTCCATTTGTGTTCTCTGCAACTTAATGTTTTCCGGTGTGCAAGCATTTTTAAGTTGTTTGGTGAAGTATTACATTTGACTTTCAACTGTTCATTACTTTGGGCAAAGCTTATATAATGCTGCAGAGACTAGAACCTATGCAGAGATAGTGAGAGGATGTGATAAGCTTATTCTGCCGGTTTATCAAAAAGTTTAACCTTTTCTCCTCTTCCTCCGCCTGCCACCAAGAGATGAGAAAGAAGGCAGAGCCTGGAAATGCACACCAAGCAATACTTCTGTGTCAGTTTGCCTTTTATTCCTCTGCCAGTACTTCCCAGAGAGATTTCACCAAAAGTGCCTAAGCTTGCCATGGCCATTGTTGTGAAGAACATTTCTCTCTATTGCTAGTCACATCCCCTTTTCCTTCTCCTGGGCGCTTAATGGATGTTTGGGGGCAGGAAATAAAATTTAAACTAAAACATCAAAAAAAAAGAAGAAGAAAGATGAGCTCAAGTAGGCGTTATTGTGGTCCAGACAAGGTTTGGTTCATTCATTCCCTCGATTTGCATTTATCCCCCTTTGTGCCAGGCATGGGGGGAGAGAGAGAAATGTCTTCAAAGAGTCTGTGGTTGTATGGGGGAGGGAGCTGTGGAAATCTGTCATTTAGAAACAGCATGGAAGTGCTAGGGAAAAATTGTTTTGTTCATTTATCTCTCACTCATCCGTTCACCCAGAGCAACTACAAAGGGTTTCACGCGGAGGAACTGGATGCCCTGAACTTGACATTCTCGTGGGGGAAACAACAATGTAAAGCACCAGCAGTGGTAAGTCACCAGTAGTGATTTCAAGCCAGAAGGAACCACTCACCAATGGAGAGAGGCACAGGGTGAGCAGTGACTTGCAGAAAGGAGGGGTTATTTATTCATTCCAACTGCTGAGTTCAAGTTCATCTGGGTGGTTGTGTGGTTCGTGCTTACTGCATCTGGTTTTGGAACGTGGCTCCACCCTCCAAGAAGGGTGAGGCTGATCACCCTCCTTTCCTCCTGCTGTGCCCCGGGGTCACCCAGCGAGTGTCTGCAGGGCTGATCTGCTCTGTACTGGCTTTTCAGTCCCACTCCCGGGAGAAGAGAGACGAAGCTGTGTCTCCACCGCAGCTTGGCCTGATTCAGTCACTGGGTGAAAAGGTGGGAAGAAGGTCAAGTTCATGAGAACTGATACACTGCAGAGTCATTTAGTCCTGAAGTACCAGTTCTGGCTGCTGGTGAGTTGCTAAATCCAGGGACCTGAATGTAATTCCTCCAGAGCCACTGAGACATCACTTCCAGGCCCATGGCGGGCTGTAGGGGTGCTGACTTTTCTCAGTGCTAAGGAGCAGCCATCTTCCACGGAGAGAGGACTCTGTGTCAGCAGGAGCAGAACCACACCAGGCACCGAAGGAGGTTCTGCATCCCAGCATCTCCCAACACAGTGATAGATAAACGGGTAGAAGATGCGACAGGGCATTCACCATAGAACAGAAGCTTATCCCCAATAGATATGGAAAGATGTTCAACTTCACTACCTAACAAAGAAATTCAAGTTATAAATCTATTTCTTTTTTGCTCATCTCATTGGTAGAAAGTTTTAAGAATGCACAAAATTTGCTGCTAAGGATGTAAGGAAAAGGCCGTTTTCGTCTGTTGCTGCTGATGGGGATGGAAATTGGTGCGAACCTTCTGCAGGGTAATTTGGCAATTTGTGTATCAACAGCCTTAAAATGTTCATACACTTTGAGCCAGTAGTTTTGCTTTTAGCATCTTATCCTAAGGTGAAAGTCAAATTTATGTACAAGACTTATGTTCAAGAATATTCATCTCAGCCAGTAGTGTAATAGAAAAAATATTACAAGCTACCTAAAAATCCCACAATACGGGGTTGGTTAATGAACGGATGGCCCAACTTAAGAATGGAAAATAAAGACGCAGACGTAGAAAATGGACTTGAGGACACGGGGAAGGGGAAGGGGAAGCTGGGACGAAGTGAGAGAGTGGCATGGACTTATATATACTACCAAATGTAAAATAGCTAGCTAGTGGGAAGCAGCCGCGTAGCACAGGGAGATCAGCTCGGTGCTGTGTGACCACCTAGAGGGGTGGGATAGGGAGGGTGGGAGGGAGACGCAAGAGGGAGGAGATATGGGGATATATGTGTATGTAGAGCTGATTCACTTTGTTATAAAGCAGAAACTAACACACCATTGTAAAGCAATTATACTCCAATAAAGATGTTTTTTTTTAAAAAGGATGGAAAACAGTTCATTCATTAAAAATGATTTTCTCCAAGAATATTTAATGGTGGGAAGATGTAGTGTAAAAGCAGGGTACAAAATACGAGATGGAGTATTTCATTTTGTTAAAATTTAATAATACAAGTGCAGAAAACGTGATTAAAATAACAGTACTGATTTCACTACGGGACATTTTTTTCTTTAACTTTTTCTGTATTTGGTGTTATAAAGCATCATATATCCTCTCTGAGTCTCAGCTTATGTTCTGTGAAGTGGGACTCATCACATCTACACTGCAGTGCGCTCGGGCAGAGCAGCACAATATTTGAAAGTGCCCTTGACAATGACCAGCCCATTGTAATACTTCAGGAATGGTTATAATATCATTGCCAATGACACACCCATAGTCCGGATATTATCCGTAACGATTACTAAGGTTGTTTATCTCCCTCCACTTTTACTAAGACAAAAAAAGGATTAATTGAAGACTCTTAAGTCATTTTTACTGAGGTTCTTTGTTTTTTTTTTTTTTTTTTCAAAATACTAATGGTAGGGCTTCCCTGGTGGCGCAGTGGTTGAGAATCTGCCTGCTAATGCACGGGACACGGGTTCGAGCCCTGCTCTGGGAAGATCCCACATGCCGTGGAGCAACTGGGCCCGTGAGCCACAACTACTGAGCCTGAGCGTCTGGAGCCTGTGCTCCGCAACAAGAGAGGCCGCGATAGTGAGCGGCCCGCGCACCGCAATGAAGAGTGGCCCCCGCTCCCCACAACTGGAGAAAGCCCTCACACAGAAACGAAGACCCAACACAGCTAAAAATCAATCAATCAATCAATAAATTTATTAAAAAGAAAAATACTAATTGTAAAGTCTGCAGTGGGTATAGAGGTGTTCAACTTTTTTCCAGATTTTACGTTTCTGGTTTTGTTTTTAAATTTTTTATTTATTATTTATTTATTACTTTTATTTTTGGCTGTGTTGGGTCTTCGTTTCTGCGCGAGGGCTTTCTCCAGTTGCGGCAAGTGGGGGCCACTCTTCATCGCGGCGCGCGGGCCTCTCACTATCGCGGCCTGTCTTGTTGCGGAGCAGAGGCTCCAGACGCTCAGGCTCAGTAGTTGTGGCTCACGGGCCCAGTTGCTCCGCGGCATGTGGGATCTTCCCAGAGCAGGGCTCAAACCCGTGTCCCCTGCATTGGCAGGCGGATTCTCAACCACTGCACCACCAGGGAAGCCCCCCCACCCCGATAGTTTTAAAACCAGCCTCAGTCATGCTTGCTTCAAGACTTATCCTGGCATCATGGACCACTGGATACTTTGGCTAGGTGTTAAACTCTCTTGTCCTGTGCCCGAGTCCCATCGTGGTGACTTAGTTGCCATCTAGGGCACTCTTGGCATGAGTCCTAGACATGAATCCAGCTCAATGGCTTGGGCCCTGCTCCCTGCTGGCTGACTGTCCTAATGCCCAGTGCCTCCTTTCTGCTTGGACTTCTGAGGGCCGCAGCCCCAGGACCCTCACTCTGTGTTCCCGGCTCTATTCAATGCCAACGCTATGTCTTTTGCTTGCTGTATGTCCCCTGCCCCAGTACCTCCTACTGGCTTTGACCTTCCTGTTTCAGGTCCTCTTATTGCGACCCTTTGTGTATAAGCCAGATCTGTTTGCCCTTCCTTCAAGGGGAGCTATTTCCCTGGTGTTTCCCTAGATGCTTATGATGAGACCCCTGCCAGAACTACACCAATCAGACCCTCCATGTACACGCTTGGGTCTGAACCCTTTCAGCGAGAGCAGGTTGGAAACCCATATATACATAAATATACAATGTGTACAAATCAAGTATTTTACAGATTGTAAAGAATTCTTGTGAACGTATTAGGTTAGGGAAGTCAAGCAGGATCATCATATGATGGCATAATCAAGCACATGTATATAACATTTCCTATTTTTATATGATGCCATTTTAATAGATGTGCCCATCTTTTCAAAGTTCTAATCTGTGGCAGTGGGCAGTAGGGGGACGGGGTGGGTCACAGCAGGAAGAGGCATTCGCTGCCTTAGGCAGTGAAACCATTGCTCTCTCTTCAGAATGGCTCAGCCAGCAGGATTCTGTGGGGTCTACCTCCTGGCACCGGGCTCCAATCGCCGGATTTTGGGTCTGGGGCAACCCAGATCTTTGTGCGAGTTTTCCGGAGAGTGCTTTCTCTTGGGAGCACGTCTGGGGACTGGCTTCTCTGCTTCCACCTTCGCTGGCGTGGCCAAAGGAACTGCTGCTGCAAAGAAAATCAGAACTGATCAGTCACTTCTGCTGTACACAGTTTCCTGCCAGAATTTCCCTCTCTCATGTCTCTCCCACTTTCTGGCTGAAGACCTTTAATCTACTTGACATCCAGAACACAGCCTTGGCCCATCACCTCCATGAGTCCCTAGAGAAGGGACACTGGCTGCAAAAGCAATTCCTAGAGCCTACGGCTGCAGCACATGAGGAAGTCTCTTCACCGTTTCCAGGGAAAACAGTAGAACCCGAAAGTCATTGCAATCATGAGCCTCTCCATCTCTCCTTTCCACACCAGAGAAAACATTTCTTGCAGTCTGTCACTTCTGAGGCTTTAATGGAAATGTCTTTCAAGTTTCGGAAAAAAATAGTCTAATATAAATTGGTTAAGAACCCCTCCCACCTTGGCAACCCCTCTTGGGCCCCATTTATACTGCCTGTTTCAACCACACTGAACTCTAGCCCTCTGATACTTTTATGTAGATTAGAACAAGGCCAAATACTGAGGCAGAGGGATCAGGAGACTGAGAACCGCATTCTGGGCACCAAGTCTAGGCTCACATCAACCCAGCCTCCTGGGACACCATCTCCTCAGCCCTCCAGTCTCATTAGCACTTCAACACCCCTCTTGGTTCTTCCGGTCTTCCCATCAATATGGCACCACCCTCTCCGCTAGGAGTAAAAATCATTATAATCCTCTCTCCACCATGAAAGGATGAGATAAAGGCTCAGCAGCAGCCCCCGTGAAACACATGGTCAACACTGTGAAGAGGTGTTACTAAGGCGATTTGGTCCGACTCAGAGAAGGAAAGAGACAACTCTGCCCTTAGCCTGATCAGGCCCACAGGAAGGAAGCACAGTGGGGGCAGCCTTTGAGAGTGTGGCAATGCGAGAGAACCTTCTTTAGGAGGGGACTCCCTGTTGCCGACCTTGAAAAAGCAAGGATGGGACATTTGTTTACTGGGGCTGTTACAGAGGGGATGTGCCCAGAGGTTAGGCCACCCTGCTTGAGAATCAAAGCACCTTCTAGTCCGAAATGGCTTGAATGCTCCAATCGCCGGATTTTGGGTCTGGGGCAACCCAGATCTTTGTGCGACATTTCCGGAGAGTGCTTTCTCTTGGGAGCACGTCTGGGGACTGGCTTCTCTGCTTCCACCTTTGCTGGCGTGGCCAAAGGAACATCCCCGTAGGCCCGGTAGCCACCAACCAGGCAGTATGTCTCCCCATGCCAGCCCAACTGCGTTTCTCCACACCCTCGGTAGAGGACATGGTAGTGACCAGGGGTAGGGGGAGAAACGGGAGCCACTGCTGCTGCAAAGAAAATCAGAACTGATCAGTCACTTCTGCTGTACACAGCCTCCTGCCAGAATTTCCCTCTCTCACGTCTCTCCCACTTTCTGGCTGAAGACCTTTAATCTACTTGACATCCAAAACACAGCTTTGGCCCATCACCTCTATGAGTCCCTAGAGAAGGGACACTGGCTGCAAAAGCAATTCCTAGAGCCTACGGCTGCAGCACATGAGGAAGTCTCTTCACCGTTTCCAGGGAAAACAGTAGTACCCGAAAGTCATTGCAATCATGAGCCTCTCCATCTCTCCCTTCCACACCAGAGAAAACATTTCTTGCAGTCTGTCACTTCTGAGGCTTTAATGGAAATGTCTTTCAAGTTTCGGAAAAAAATAGTCTAATATAAATTGGTTAAGGACCCCTCCCACCTTGGCAACCCCTCTTGGGCCCCATTTATACTGCCTGTTTCAACCACACTGAACTCTAGCCCTCTGATACTTTTATGTAGATTAGAACAAGGCCAAATACTGAGGCAGAGGGATCAGGAGACTGAGAACCGCGTTCTGGGCACCAAGTCTAGGCTCACATCAACCCAGCCTCCTGGGACACCATCTCCTCAGCCCTCCAGTCTCATTAGCACTTCAACAGCCCTCTTGGTTCTTCCGGTCTTCCCATCAATATGGCACCACCCTCTCCCCTAGTACTCAGCAGCTCAGGATGGGATGTGTCTGAGGGCACCGATGTAGATGTCTACATGACAGCACAGAGGTGCCTGGGTTTGAAGGTGTGTTTCAAGAGTGGCCCTCTTCCTCAAACTGCTCCATTTACCATTTGCCAACAAAAATGCCCTTGTCTTTTGCTAAGAGGCCAATCAGGAAAGGGTCTGAATGGAAGCATCCTGTAGCCCAAAGGGGAAGCTACATTTATAAAGATCAGGACCATCCTGCACACTTGTCCAGGGATGACCTTTCACTTGTCCTCAACAGTGAGCACTGTGGGTCCCTGAAGATGTCCCAGGTCACTGGTATTACTTACAGCTGGGAACGCGCTCAGGTATACGTAGTGGGCAAGCCCCACAGGAACATGAGGCAGCCAGGTGAGGTGGTGTGTACACCACGGCTCCTCTAGAGATGCCCGGTCTCGGTGTTTCTGCCGCACTGCCCACCCACGGAACAGAGCTCAGGTTCGAGTAAAGATAGAGGATCCGGTCACACATTCTCCCTCAGACAACCAAAGAGGTTGGAGAACTTCTGGTGGAGAACTGTCAGGGAAGTTTGTCTGAGGGCAGCACGTTGGCAGTTACGCTGCCATGGAAACTGTGAGAAGGCCTGTGAGGTCATCACTACCCAGTGAGGTCATAATAAGGAACCTGTGACTTGGGGGTCAGGCTTCAGGAGGAGGGGCAGTTTTGTGGAGGAGAGCAGGGGGAGGGCAGAGGTACTCTGCCTGGCCCCTCACACCTGGGCCTCCCCACCCATGCCCTAGTCTAGCAGACATCCCACGTGGGGCGTGCCGGTGGGCTGGCACAGCCCCAGGGGCCCCAGGAGGGCAAGAGAGACCCACATTCTGAGATTGGCTTGAGAGGCAAGATTAACGTAAGAGAGAGCTAGGTTGTATGGCACTGACCCTAAGAGGCAGAGATTTGTGTGGACTGGGGAATCAGGGAAGGCTCCTTGGCAGTGGGCCTGAAGGACAAGTGAGATTTGGAGCCATGGGGAAGAGAGGGAAGACATTCCAGTTTGGAAGAATAAAAGCAAAGACACATTCTCCTCGCCCTTGTCCTGCCCCAAATATAAATTCATAGAACCCTCACATTTTCACAACTGAGGACTGAAGAAAAGCAAGAGGTGAAGGGGCCTACCCAGTGTTACACAGGTAGTGGAGAGGTGTTCTGCTCAATGGTTAGGTTCATGTTGGGGCTCCGGATTTACAGCTGATAGGAATGTGAGGACAAGCTCATGCCATTTCAAACATTTCCAAGTGATACTGAGAGAGACGTTAAAGGTGCAAAATGAGGGTGCTGAATGACCTCACAAAGTGGGAATGGTGGGCCCATTTTCATATGAAATTCAAAACAAGTTCATGACCAAAGGACATAATACAAAATGACAACATAATCATTACACTCCCCTCTCCCCTAGAAGTAAAAATCAGTATAATCCTCCCTCTCTCCACCATGAAAGGATGAGGTAAAGGCTCAGCAGCAGCCCCCGTGAAACACATGGTCACCGCTGTGAAGAGGTGTTACTAAGACGATTTGGTCCGACTCAGAGAAGGAAAGAGACAACTCTGCCCTTAGCCTCATCAGGCCCACAGGAAGGAAGCACACTGGGGGCAGCCTTTGAGAGTGTGGCAATGCGAGAGAACCTTCTTGAGGAGGGGACTCCCTGTTGCCGACCTTGAAAAAGCAAGGATGGGACATTCGTTTACTGGGGCTGTTGCAGAGGGGATGTGCCCAGGAGGTAGAGACTGCTTGGACTACTATTTTAGAGGTTGGGCCCCCCTGGTTGAGAACCACAGCACCTTGTATTCCTAAACTGCTTGAATGAGCGGGTGCACGTTAGGACAGACGAAGTCAGGCCTCATTGGAGCCGACTGCCTTTGGGAGTGGTAGAAGGTAAAATGGCAAGGGGAATGCTCTGGAGGAGGTTTGTCATGGCAGGTGGGCCAGCACGAGACCATCCAGATTCTCCAAGGCTCCAGAGATGACTTGGCTGGGAGCATCCCTCTGATGTGGTGCGGGGACTCCTACCTTAACAGGAGCTGGCTGGGCATCTGCGGGAGGCAGAATCAATGGTTTATTAACTTCAGAGAGCGAGAGACTCACCTGGGGGGTTCCACAAAACCACTTCAAAAGACTTGTACCTGGATTCTTGAGCCAACCCTCAGAAAACTTATCTAGATCTGGAGTAGGGCTCTGGAAGCTGCACTTTTAATAAGCTTCCTGGGCAGTCCCACCACAGTGGTCCATGGAGAGACTGACCAAATTACTGTGTATTCTCTGTTGCTTTGGGGAGTCAAAGTGGGCAATGTGAAAAACTGCAGCAGGCATACGTATATACAGGGAATATTCAAGGCAAACAGAGGGCTAGAGTTATTCTATGCATGAATCAGATTTGAGGAAAGCTAGCCTGGTGGTTAAAGAACACAACCCTTGGGAGAGACAGACAGACCAGATTCTGTCCTACTTACTTGTGTGATTTTGACCAAGTTCTTTTATCCTTCTGACTGTTTCTTCATATGGAAAAGAGCTATGGCTGTACATTTAGCACAATATTCTCTTTTGGCAAAGGCTGCTCTGGGTCCATTTGTGTTCTCTGCAACTTAATCCTTTCCGGTGTGCAAGCATTTTTAAGTTGTTTGGTGAAGTATTACATTTGACTTTCAACTGTTCATTACTTTGGGCAAAGCTTATATAATGCTGCAGAGACTAGAACCTATGCAGAGATAGTGAGAGGATGTGATAAGCTTATTCTGCCGGTTTATCAAAAAGTTTAACCTTTTCTCCTCTTCCTCCGCCTGCCACCAAGAGATGAGAAAGAAGGCAGAGCCTGGAAATGCACACCAAGCAATACTTCTGTGGCAGTTTGCCTTTTATTCCTCTGCCAGTACTTCCCAGAGAGATTTCACCAAAAGTGCCTAAGCTTGCCATGGCCATTGTTGTGAAGAACATTTCTCTCTATTGCTAGTCACATCCCCTTTTCCTTCTCCTGGGCGCTTAATGGATGTTTGGGGGCAGGAAATAAAATTTAAACTAAAACATCAAAAAAAAAGAAGAAGAAAGATGAGCTCAAGTAGGCGTTATTGTGGTCCAGACAAGGTTTGGTTCATTCATTCCCTCGATTTGCATTTATCCCCCTTTGTGCCAGGCATGGGGGGAGAGAGAGAAATGTCTTCAAAGAGTCTGTGGTTGTATGGGGGAGGGAGCTGTGGAAATCTGTCATTTAGAAACAGCATGGAAGTGCTAGGGAAAAATTGTTTTGTTCATTTATCTCTCACTCATCCGTTCACCCAGAGCAACTACAAAGGGTTTCACGCGGAGGAACTGGATGCCCTGAACTTGACATTCTCGTGGGGGAAACAACAATGTAAAGCACCAGCAGTGGTAAGTCACCAGTAGTGATTTCAAGCCAGAAGGAACCACTCACCAATGGAGAGAGGCACAGGGTGAGCAGTGACTTGCAGAAAGGAGGGGTTATTTATTCATTCCAACTGCTGAGTTCAAGTTCATCTGGGTGGTTGTGTGGTTCGTGCTTACTGCATCTGCTTTTGGAACGTGGCTCCACCCTCCAAGAAGGGTGAGGATGATCACCCCTCTTTCCTCCTGCTGTGCCCCGGGGTCACCCAGCGAGTGTCTGCAGGGCTGATCTGCTCTGTACTGGCTTTTCAGTCCCACTCCCGGGAGAAGAGAGACGAAGCTGTGTCTCCACCGCAGCTTGGCCTGATTCAGTCACTGGGTGAAAAGGTGGGAAGAAGGTCAAGTTCATGAGAACTGATACACTGCAGAGTCATTTAGTCCTGAAGTACCAGTTCTGGCTGCTGGTGAGTTGCTAAATCCAGGGACCTGAATGTAATTCCTCCAGAGCCACTGAGACATCACTTCCAGGCCCATGGCGGGCTGTAGCGGTGCTGACTTTTCTCAGTGCTAAGGAGCAGCCATCTTCCACTGAGAGAGGACTCTGTGTCAGCAGGAGCAGAACCACACCAGGCACCGAAGGAGGTTCTGCATCCCAGCATCTCCCAACACAGTGATAGATAAACGGGTAGAAGATGCGACAGGGCATTCACCATAGAACAGAAGCTTATCCCCAATAGATATGGAAAGATGTTCAACTTCACTACCTAACAAAGAAATTCAAGTTATAAATCTATTTCTTTTTTGCTCATCTCATTGGTAGAAAGTTTTAAGAATGCACAAAATTTGCTGCTAAGGATGTAAGGAAAAGGCCGTTTTCGTCTGTTGCTGCTGATGGGGATGGAAATTGGTGCGAACCTTCTGCAGGGTAATTTGGCAATTTGTGTATCAACAGCCTTAAAATGTTCATA
Source organism: Balaenoptera physalus (assembly GCF_965194825.1). Taxonomy (NCBI): domain Eukaryota; kingdom Metazoa; phylum Chordata; class Mammalia; order Artiodactyla; family Balaenopteridae; genus Balaenoptera; species Balaenoptera physalus. Next base: position 8,283,067 of record NC_138902.1, read on the forward strand.
CACTTTGAGCCAGTAGTTTTGCTTTTAGCATCTTATCCTAAGGTGAAAGTCAAATTTATGTACAAGACTTATGTTCAAGAATATTCATCTCAGCCAGTAGTGCAATAGAAAAAATATTAGAAGCTACCTAAAAATCCCACAATACGGGGTTGGTTACATAACGGATGGCCCAACTTAAGAATGGAAAATAAAGACGCAGACGTAGAAAATGGACTTGAGGACACGGGGAAGGGGAAGGGGAAGCTGGGACGAAGTGAGAGAGTGGCATGGACTTATATATACTACCAAATGTAAAATAGCTAGCTAGTGGGAAGCAGCCGCGTAGCACAGGGAGATCAGCTCGGTGCTGTGTGACCACCTAGAGGGGTGGGATGGGGAGGGTGGGAGGGAGACGCAAGAGGGAGGAGATATGGGGATATATGTGTATGTAGAGCTGATTCACTTTGTTATAAAGCAGAAACTAACACACCATTGTAAAGCAATTATACTCCAATAAAGATGTTTTTTTTAAAAAGGATGGAAAACAGTTCATTCATTAAAAATGATTTTCTCCAAGAATATTTAATGGTGGGAAGATGTAGTGTAAAAGCAGGGTACAAAATACGAGATGGAGTATTTCATTTTGTTAAAATTTAATAATACAAGTGCAGAAAACGTGATTAAAATAACAGTACTGATTTGACTACGGGACATTTTTTTCTTTAACTTTTTCTGTATTTGGTGTTATAAAGCATCATATATCCTCTCTGAGTCTCAGCTTATGTTCTGTGAAGTGGGACTCATCACATCTACACTGCAGTGCGCTCGGGCAGAGCAGCACAATATTTGAAAGTGCCCTTGACAATGACCAGCCCATTGTAATACTCCAGGAATGGTTATAATATCATTGCCAATGACACACCCATAGTCCGGATATTATCCGTAACGATTACTAAGGTTGTTTATCTCCCTCCACTTTTACTAAGACAAAAAAAGGATTAATTGAAGACTCTTAAGTCATTTTTACTGAGGTTCTTTGTTTTTTGTTTTTTTTTTCAAAATACTAATGGTAGGGCTTCCCTGGTGGCGCAGTGGTTGAGAATCTGCCTGCTAATGCACGGGACACGGGTTCGAGCCCTGCTCTGGGAAGATCCCACATGCCGTGGAGCAACTGGGCCCGTGAGCCACAACTACTGAGCCTGAGCGTCTGGAGCCTGTGCTCCGCAACAAGAGAGGCCGCGATAGTGAGCGGCCCGCGCACCGCAATGAAGAGTGGCCCCCGCTCCCCACAACTGGAGAAAGCCCTCACACAGAAACGAAGACCCAACACAGCTAAAAATCAATCAATCAATCAATAAATTTATTAAAAAGAAAAATACTAATTGTAAAGTCTGCAGTGGGTATAGAGGTGTTCAACTTTTTTCCAGATTTTACGTTTCTGGTTTTGTTTTTAAATTTTTTATTTATTATTTATTTATTACTTTTATTTTTGGCTGTGTTGGGTCTTCGTTTCTGCGCGAGGGCTTTCTCCAGTTGCGGCAAGTGGGGGCCACTCTTCATCGCGGCGCGCGGGCCTCTCACTATCGCGGCCTGTCTTGTTGCGGAGCAGAGGCTCCAGACGCTCAGGCTCAGTAGTTGTGGCTCACGGGCCCAGTTGCTCCGCGGCATGTGGGATCTTCCCAGAGCAGGGCTCAAACCCGTGTCCCCTGCATTGGCAGGCGGATTCTCAACCACTGCACCACCAGGGAAGCCCCCCCACCCCGATAGTTTTAAAACCAGCCTCAGTCATGCTTGCTTCAAGACTTATCCTGGCATCATGGACCACTGGATACTTTGGCTAGGTGTTAAACTCTCTTGTCCTGTGCCCGAGTCCCATCGTGGTGACTTAGTTGCCATCTAGGGCACTCTTGGCATGAGTCCTAGACATGAATCCAGCTCAATGGCTTGGGCCCTGCTCCCTGCTGGCTGACTGTCCTAATGCCCAGTGCCTCCTTTCTGCTTGGACTTCTGAGGGCCGCAGCCCCAGGACCCTCACTCTGTGTTCCCGGCTCTATTCAATGCCAACGGTATGTCTTTTGCTTGCTGTATGTCCCCTGCCCCAGTACCTCCTACTGGCTTTGACCTTCCTGTTTCAGGTCCTCTTATTGCGACCCTTTGTGTATAAGCCAGATCTGTTTGCCCTTCCTTCAAGGGGAGCTATTTCCCTGGTGTTTCCCTAGATGCTTATGATGAGACCCCTGCCAGAACTACACCAATCAGACCCTCCATGTACACGCTTGGGTCTGAACCCTTTCAGCGAGAGCAGGTTGGAAACCCATATATACATAAATATACAATGTGTACAAATCAAGTATTTTACAGATTGTAAAGAATTCTTGTGAACGTATTAGGTTAGGGAAGTCAAGCAGGATCATCATATGATGGCATAATCAAGCACATGTATATAACATTTCCTATTTTTATATGATGCCATTTTAATAGATGTGCCCATCTTTTCAAAGTTCTAATCTGTGGCAGTGGGCAGTAGGGGGACGGGGTGGGTCACAGCAGGAAGAGGCATTCGCTGCCTTAGGCAGTGAAACCATTGCTCTCTCTTCAGAATGGCTCAGCCAGCAGGATTCTGTGGGGTCTACCTCCTGGCACCGGGCTCCAATCGCCGGATTTTGGGTCTGGGGCAACCCAGATCTTTGTGCGAGTTTTCCGGAGAGTGCTTTCTCTTGGGAGCACGTCTGGGGACTGGCTTCTCTGCTTCCACCTTCGCTGGCGTGGCCAAAGGAACTGCTGCTGCAAAGAAAATCAGAACTGATCAGTCACTTCTGCTGTACACAGTCTCCTGCCAGAATTTCCCTCTCTCATGTCTCTCCCACTTTCTGGCTGAAGACCTTTAATCTACTTGACATCCAGAACACAGCCTTGGCCCATCACCTCCATGAGTCCCTAGAGAAGGGACACTGGCTGCAAAAGCAATTCCTAGAGCCTACGGCTGCAGCACATGAGGAAGTCTCTTCACCGTTTCCAGGAAAAACAGTAGAACCCGAAAGTCATTGCAATCATGAGCCTCTCCATCTCTCCTTTCCACACCAGAGAAAACATTTCTTGCAGTCTGTCACTTCTGAGGCTTTAATGGAAATGTCTTTCAAGTTTCGGAAAAAAAATAGTCTAATATAAATTGGTTAAGAACCCCTCCCACCTTGGCAACCCCTCTTGGGCCCCATTTATACTGCCTGTTTCAACCACACTGAACTCTAGCCCTCTGATACTTTTATGTACATTAGAACAAGGCCAAATACTGAGGCAGAGGGATCAGGAGACTGAGAACCGCATTCTGGGCACCAAGTCTAGGCTCACATCAACCCAGCCTCCTGGGACACCATCTCCTCAGCCCTCCAGTCTCATTAGCACTTCAACACCCCTCTTGGTTCTTCCGGTCTTCCCATCAATATGGCACCACCCTCTCCGCTAGGAGTAAAAATCATTATAATCCTCTCTCCACCATGAAAGGATGAGATAAAGGCTCAGCAGCAGCCCCCGTGAAACACATGGTCAACACTGTGAAGAGGTGTTACTAAGGCGATTTGGTCCGACTCAGAGAAGGAAAGAGACAACTCTGCCCTTAGCCTGATCAGGCCCACAGGAAGGAAGCACAGTGGGGGCAGCCTTTGAGAGTGTGGCAATGCGAGAGAACCTTCTTTAGGAGGGGACTCCCTGTTGCCGACCTTGAAAAAGCAAGGATGGGACATTTGTTTACTGGGGCTGTTACAGAGGGGATGTGCCCAGAGGTTAGGCCACCCTGCTTGAGAATCAAAGCACCTTCTAGTCCGAAATGGCTTGAATGCTCCAATCGCCGGATTTTGGGTCTGGGGCAACCCAGATCTTTGTGCGACATTTCCGGAGAGTGCTTTCTCTTGGGAGCACGTCTGGGGACTGGCTTCTCTGCTTCCACCTTTGCTGGCGTGGCCAAAGGAACATCCCCGTAGGCCCGGTAGCCACCAACCAGGCAGTATGTCTCCCCATGCCAGCCCAACTGCGTTTCTCCACACCCTCGGTAGAGGACATGGTAGTGACCAGGGGTAGGGGGAGAAACGGGAGCCACTGCTGCTGCAAAGAAAATCAGAACTGATCAGTCACTTCTGCTGTACACAGCCTCCTGCCAGAATTTCCCTCTCTCACGTCTCTCCCACTTTCTGGCTGAAGACCTTTAATCTACTTGACATCCAAAACACAGCTTTGGCCCATCACCTCTATGAGTCCCTAGAGAAGGGACACTGGCTGCAAAAGCAATTCCTAGAGCCTACGGCTGCAGCACATGAGGAAGTCTCTTCACCGTTTCCAGGGAAAACAGTAGAACCCGAAAGTCATTGCAATCATGAGCCTCTCCATCTCTCCCTTCCACACCAGAGAAAACATTTCTTGCAGTCTGTCACTTCTGAGGCTTTAATGGAAATGTCTTTCAAGTTTCGGAAAAAAATAGTCTAATATAAATTGGTTAAGGACCCCTCCCACCTTGGCAACCCCTCTTGGGCCCCATTTATACTGCCTGTTTCAACCACACTGAACTCTAGCCCTCTGATACTTTTATGTAGATTAGAACAAGGCCAAATACTGAGGCAGAGGGATCAGGAGACTGAGAACCGCGTTCTGGGCACCAAGTCTAGGCTCACATCAACCCAGCCTCCTGGGACACCATCTCCTCAGCCCTCCAGTCTCATTAGCACTTCAACAGCCCTCTTGGTTCTTCCGGTCTTCCCATCAATATGGCACCACCCTCTCCCCTAGTACTCAGCAGCTCAGGATGGGATGTGTCTGAGGGCACCGATGTAGATGTCTACATGACAGCACAGAGGTGCCTGGGTTTGAAGGTGTGTTTCAAGAGTGGCCCTCTTCCTCCAACTGCTCCATTTACCATTTGCCAACAAAAATGCCCTTGTCTTTTGCTAAGAGGCCAATCAGGAAAGGGTCTGAATGGAAGCATCCTGTAGCCCAAAGGGGAAGCTACATTTATAAAGATCAGGACCATCCTGCACACTTGTCCAGGGATGACCTTTCACTTGTCCTCAACAGTGAGCACTGTGGGTCCCTGAAGATGTCCCAGGTCATTGGTATTACTTACAGCTGGGAACGCGCTCAGGTATACGTAGTGGGCAAGCCCCACAGGAACATGAGGCAGCCAGGTGAGGTGGTGTGTACACCACGGCTCCTCTAGAGATGCCCGGTCTCGGTGTTTCTGCCGCACTGCCCACCCACGGAACAGAGCTCAGGTTCGAGTAAAGATAGAGGATCCGGTCACACATTCTCCCTCAGACAACCAAAGAGGTTGGAGAACTTCTGGTGGAGAACTGTCAGGGAAGTTTGTCTGAGGGCAGCACGTTGGCAGTTACGCTGCCATGGAAACTGTGAGAAGGCCTGTGAGGTCATCACTACCCAGTGAGGTCATAATAAGGAACCTGTGACTTGGGGGTCAGGCTTCAGGAGGAGGGGCAGTTTTGTGGAGGAGAGCAGGGGGAGGGCAGAGGTACTCTGCCTGGCCCCTCACACCTGGGCCTCCCCACCCATGCCCTAGTCTAGCAGACATCCCACGTGGGGCGTGCCGGTGGGCTGGCACAGCCCTAGGGGCCCCAGGAGGGCAAGAGAGACCCACATTCTGAGATTGGCTTGAGAGGCAAGATTAACGTAAGAGAGAGCTAGGTTGTATGGCACTGACCCTAAGAGGCAGAGATTTGTGTGGACTGGGGAATCAGGGAAGGCTCCTTGGCAGTGGGCCTGAAGGACAAGTGAGATTTGGAGCCATGGGGAAGAGAGGGAAGACATTCCAGTTTGGAAGAATAAAAGCAAAGACACATTCTCCTCGCCCTTGTCCTGCCCCAAATATAAATTCATAGAACCCTCACATTTTCACAACTGAGGACTGAAGAAAAGCAAGAGGTGAAGGGGCCTACCCAGTGTTACACAGGTAGTGGAGAGGTGTTCTGCTCAATGGTTAGGTTCATGTTGGGGCTCCGGATTTACAGCTGATAGGAATGTGAGGACAAGCTCATGCCATTTCAAACATTTCCAAGTGATACTGAGAGAGACGTTAAAGGTGCAAAATGAGGGTGCTGAATGACCTCACAAAGTGGGAATGGTGGGCCCATTTTCATATGAAATTCAAAACAAGTTCATGACCAAAGGACATAATACAAAATGACAACATAATCATTACACTCCCCTCTCCCCTAGAAGTAAAAATCAGTATAATCCTCCCTCTCTCCACCATGAAAGGATGAGGTAAAGGCTCAGCAGCAGCCCCCGTGAAACACATGGTCACCGCTGTGAAGAGGTGTTACTAAGACGATTTGGTCCGACTCAGAGAAGGAAAGAGACAACTCTGCCCTTAGCCTCATCAGGCCCACAGGAAGGAAGCACACTGGGGGCAGCCTTTGAGAGTGTGGCAATGCGAGAGAACCTTCTTGAGGAGGGGACTCCCTGTTGCCGACCTTGAAAAAGCAAGGATGGGACATTCGTTTACTGGGGCTGTTGCAGAGGGGATGTGCCCAGGAGGTAGAGACTGCTTGGACTACTATTTTAGAGGTTGGGCCCCCCTGGTTGAGAACCACAGCACCTTGTATTCCTAAACTGCTTGAATGAGCGGGTGCACGTTAGGACAGACGAAGTCAGGCCTCATTGGAGCCGACTGCCTTTGGGAGTGGTAGAAGGTAAAATGGCAAGGGGAATGCTCTGGAGGAGGTTTGTCATGGCAGGTGGGCCAGCACGAGACCATCCAGATTCTCCAAGGCTCCAGAGATGACTTGGCTGGGAGCATCCCTCTGATGTGGTGCGGGGACTCCTACCTTAACAGGAGCTGGCTGGGCATCTGCGGGAGGCAGAATCAATGGTTTATTAACTTCAGAGAGCGAGAGACTCACCTGGGGGGTTCCACAAAACCACTTCAAAAGACTTGTACCTGGATTCTTGAGCCAACCCTCAGAAAACTTATCTAGATCTGGAGTAGGGCTCTGGAAGCTGCACTTTTAATAAGCTTCCTGGGCAGTCCCACCACAGTGGTCCATGGAGAGACTGACCAAATTACTGTGTATTCTCCGTTGCTTTGGGGAGTCAAAGTGGGCAATGTGTAAAACTGCAGCAGGCATACGTATATACAGGGAATATTCAAGGCAAACAGAGGGCTAGAGTTATTCTATGCATGAATCAGATTTGAGGAAAGCTAGCCTGGTGGTTAAAGAACACAACCCTTGGGAGAGACAGACAGACCAGATTCTGTCCTACTTACTTGTGTGATTTTGACCAAGTTCTTTTATCCTTCTGACTGTTTCTTCATATGGAAAAGAGCTATGGCTGTACATTTAGCACAATATTCTCTTTTGGCAAAGGCTGCTCTGGGTCCATTTGTGTTCTCTGCAACTTAATCCTTTCCGGTGTGCAAGCATTTTTAAGTTGTTTGGTGAAGTATTACATTTGACTTTCAACTGTTCATTACTTTGGGCAAAGCTTATATAATGCTGCAGAGACTAGAACCTATGCAGAGATAGTGAGAGGATGTGATAAGCTTATTCTGCCGGTTTATCAAAAAGTTTAACCTTTTCTCCTCTTCCTCCGCCTGCCACCAAGAGATGAGAAAGAAGGCAGAGCCTGGAAATGCACACCAAGCAATACTTCTGTGGCAGTTTGCCTTTTATTCCTCTGCCAGTACTTCCCAGAGAGATTTCACCAAAAGTGCCTAAGCTTGCCATGGCCATTGTTGTGAAGAACATTTCTCTCTATTGCTAGTCACATCCCCTTTTCCTTCTCCTGGGCGCTTAATGGATGTTTGGGGGCAGGAAATAAAATTTAAACTAAAACATCAAAAAAAAAGAAGAAGAAAGATGAGCTCAAGTAGGCGTTATTGTGGTCCAGACAAGGTTTGGTTCATTCATTCCCTCGATTTGCATTTATCCCCCTTTGTGCCAGGCATGGGGGGAGAGAGAGAAATGTCTTCAAAGAGTCTGTGGTTGTATGGGGGAGGGAGCTGTGGAAATCTGTCATTTAGAAACAGCATGGAAGTGCTAGGGAAAAATTGTTTTGTTCATTTATCTCTCACTCATCCGTTCACCCAGAGCAACTACAAAGGGTTTCACGCGGAGGAACTGGATGCCCTGAACTTGACATTCTCGTGGGGGAAACAACAATGTAAAGCACCAGCAGTGGTAAGTCACCAGTAGTGATTTCAAGCCAGAAGGAACCACTCACCAATGGAGAGAGGCACAGGGTGAGCAGTGACTTGCAGAAAGGAGGGGTTATTTATTCATTCCAACTGCTGAGTTCAAGTTCATCTGGGTGGTTGTGTGGTTCGTGCTTACTGCATCTGCTTTTGGAACGTGGCTCCACCCTCCAAGAAGGGTGAGGATGATCACCCCTCTTTCCTCCTGCTGTGCCCCGGGGTCACCCAGCGAGTGTCTGCAGGGCTGATCTGCTCTGTACTGGCTTTTCAGTCCCACTCCCGGGAGAAGAGAGACGAAGCTGTGTCTCCACCGCAGCTTGGCCTGATTCAGTCACTGGGTGAAAAGGTGGGAAGAAGGTCAAGTTCATGAGAACTGATACACTGCAGAGTCATTTAGTCCTGAAGTACCAGTTCTGGCTGCTGGTGAGTTGCTAAATCCAGGGACCTGAATGTAATTCCTCCAGAGCCACTGAGACATCACTTCCAGGCCCATGGCGGGCTGTAGGGGTGCTGACTTTTCTCAGTGCTAAGGAGCAGCCATCTTCCACTGAGAGAGGACTCTGTGTCAGCAGGAGCAGAACCACACCAGGCACCGAAGGAGGTTCTGCATCCCAGCATCTCCCAACACAGTGATAGATAAACGGGTAGAAGATGCGACAGGGCATTCACCATAGAACAGAAGCTTATCCCCAATAGATATGGAAAGATGTTCAACTTCACTACCTAACAAAGAAATTCAAGTTATAAATCTATTTCTTTTTTGCTCATCTCATTGGTAGAAAGTTTTAAGAATGCACAAAATTTGCTGCTAAGGATGTAAGGAAAAGGCCGTTTTCGTCTGTTGCTGCTGATGGGGATGGAAATTGGTGCGAACCTTCTGCAGGGTAATTTGGCAATTTGTGTATCAACAGCCTTAAAATGTTCATACACTTTGAGCCAGTAGTTTTGCTTTTAGCATCTTATCCTAAGGTGAAAGTCAAATTTATGTACAAGACTTATGTTCAAGAATATTCATCTCAGCCAGTAGTGCAATAGAAAAAATATTAGAAGCTACCTAAAAATCCCACAATACGGGGTTGGTTACATAACGGATGGCCCAACTTAAGAATGGAAAATAAAGACGCAGACGTAGAAAATGGACTTGAGGACACGGGGAAGGGGAAGGGGAAGCTGGGACGAAGTGAGAGAGTGGCATGGACTTATATATACTACCAAATGTAAAATAGCTAGCTAGTGGGAAGCAGCCGCGTAGCACAGGGAGATCAGCTCGGTGCTGTGTGACCACCTAGAGGGGTGGGATGGGGAGGGTGGGAGGGAGACGCAAGAGGGAGGAGATATGGGGATATATGTGTATGTAGAGCTGATTCACTTTGTTATAAAGCAGAAACTAACACACCATTGTAAAGCAATTATACTCCAATAAAGATGTTTTTTTTTAAAAAGGATGGAAAACAGTTCATTCATTAAAAATGATTTTCTCCAAGAATATTTAATGGTGGGAAGATGTAGTGTAAAAGCAGGGTACAAAATACGAGATGGAGTATTTCATTTTGTTAAAATTTAATAATACAAGTGCAGAAAACGTGATTAAAATAACAGTACTGATTTGACTACGGGACATTTTTTTCTTTAACTTTTTCTGTATTTGGTGTTATAAAGCATCATATATCCTCTCTGAGTCTCAGCTTATGTTCTGTGAAGTGGGACTCATCACATCTACACTGCAGTGCGCTCGGGCAGAGCAGCACAATATTTGAAAGTGCCCTTGACAATGACCAGCCCATTGTAATACTCCAGGAATGGTTATAATATCATTGCCAATGACACACCCATAGTCCGGATATTATCCGTAACGATTACTAAGGTTGTTTATCTCCCTCCACTTTTACTAAGACAAAAAAAGGATTAATTGAAGACTCTTAAGTCATTTTTACTGAGGTTCTTTGTTTTTTGTTTTTTTTTTCAAAATACTAATGGTAGGGCTTCCCTGGTGGCGCAGTGGTTGAGAATCTGCCTGCTAATGCACGGGACACGGGTTCGAGCCCTGCTCTGGGAAGATCCCACATGCCGTGGAGCAACTGGGCCCGTGAGCCACAACTACTGAGCCTGAGCGTCTGGAGCCTGTGCTCCGCAACAAGAGAGGCCGCGATAGTGAGCGGCCCGCGCACCGCAATGAAGAGTGGCCCCCGCTCCCCACAACTGGAGAAAGCCCTCACACAGAAACGAAGACCCAACACAGCTAAAAATCAATCAATCAATCAATAAATTTATTAAAAAGAAAAATACTAATTGTAAAGTCTGCAGTGGGTATAGAGGTGTTCAACTTTTTTCCAGATTTTACGTTTCTGGTTTTGTTTTTAAATTTTTTATTTATTATTTATTTATTACTTTTATTTTTGGCTGTGTTGGGTCTTCGTTTCTGCGCGAGGGCTTTCTCCAGTTGCGGCAAGTGGGGGCCACTCTTCATCGCGGCGCGCGGGCCTCTCACTATCGCGGCCTGTCTTGTTGCGGAGCAGAGGCTCCAGACGCTCAGGCTCAGTAGTTGTGGCTCACGGGCCCAGTTGCTCCGCGGCATGTGGGATCTTCCCAGAGCAGGGCTCAAACCCGTGTCCCCTGCATTGGCAGGCGGATTCTCAACCACTGCACCACCAGGGAAGCCCCCCCACCCCGATAGTTTTAAAACCAGCCTCAGTCATGCTTGCTTCAAGACTTATCCTGGCATCATGGACCACTGGATACTTTGGCTAGGTGTTAAACTCTCTTGTCCTGTGCCCGAGTCCCATCGTGGTGACTTAGTTGCCATCTAGGGCACTCTTGGCATGAGTCCTAGACATGAATCCAGCTCAATGGCTTGGGCCCTGCTCCCTGCTGGCTGACTGTCCTAATGCCCAGTGCCTCCTTTCTGCTTGGACTTCTGAGGGCCGCAGCCCCAGGACCCTCACTCTGTGTTCCCGGCTCTATTCAATGCCAACGGTATGTCTTTTGCTTGCTGTATGTCCCCTGCCCCAGTACCTCCTACTGGCTTTGACCTTCCTGTTTCAGGTCCTCTTATTGCGACCCTTTGTGTATAAGCCAGATCTGTTTGCCCTTCCTTCAAGGGGAGCTATTTCCCTGGTGTTTCCCTAGATGCTTATGATGAGACCCCTGCCAGAACTACACCAATCAGACCCTCCATGTACACGCTTGGGTCTGAACCCTTTCAGCGAGAGCAGGTTGGAAACCCATATATACATAAATATACAATGTGTACAAATCAAGTATTTTACAGATTGTAAAGAATTCTTGTGAACGTATTAGGTTAGGGAAGTCAAGCAGGATCATCATATGATGGCATAATCAAGCACATGTATATAACATTTCCTATTTTTATATGATGCCATTTTAATAGATGTGCCCATCTTTTCAAAGTTCTAATCTGTGGCAGTGGGCAGTAGGGGGACGGGGTGGGTCACAGCAGGAAGAGGCATTCGCTGCCTTAGGCAGTGAAACCATTGCTCTCTCTTCAGAATGGCTCAGCCAGCAGGATTCTGTGGGGTCTACCTCCTGGCACCGGGCTCCAATCGCCGGATTTTGGGTCTGGGGCAACCCAGATCTTTGTGCGAGTTTTCCGGAGAGTGCTTTCTCTTGGGAGCACGTCTGGGGACTGGCTTCTCTGCTTCCACCTTCGCTGGCGTGGCCAAAGGAACTGCTGCTGCAAAGAAAATCAGAACTGATCAGTCACTTCTGCTGTACACAGTCTCCTGCCAGAATTTCCCTCTCTCATGTCTCTCCCACTTTCTGGCTGAAGACCTTTAATCTACTTGACATCCAGAACACAGCCTTGGCCCATCACCTCCATGAGTCCCTAGAGAAGGGACACTGGCTGCAAAAGCAATTCCTAGAGCCTACGGCTGCAGCACATGAGGAAGTCTCTTCACCGTTTCCAGGAAAAACAGTAGAACCCGAAAGTCATTGCAATCATGAGCCTCTCCATCTCTCCTTTCCACACCAGAGAAAACATTTCTTGCAGTCTGTCACTTCTGAGGCTTTAATGGAAATGTCTTTCAAGTTTCGGAAAAAAAATAGTCTAATATAAATTGGTTAAGAACCCCTCCCACCTTGGCAACCCCTCTTGGGCCCCATTTATACTGCCTGTTTCAACCACACTGAACTCTAGCCCTCTGATACTTTTATGTACATTAGAACAAGGCCAAATACTGAGGCAGAGGGATCAGGAGACTGAGAACCGCATTCTGGGCACCAAGTCTAGGCTCACATCAACCCAGCCTCCTGGGACACCATCTCCTCAGCCCTCCAGTCTCATTAGCACTTCAACACCCCTCTTGGTTCTTCCGGTCTTCCCATCAATATGGCACCACCCTCTCCGCTAGGAGTAAAAATCATTATAATCCTCTCTCCACCATGAAAGGATGAGATAAAGGCTCAGCAGCAGCCCCCGTGAAACACATGGTCAACACTGTGAAGAGGTGTTACTAAGGCGATTTGGTCCGACTCAGAGAAGGAAAGAGACAACTCTGCCCTTAGCCTGATCAGGCCCACAGGAAGGAAGCACAGTGGGGGCAGCCTTTGAGAGTGTGGCAATGCGAGAGAACCTTCTTTAGGAGGGGACTCCCTGTTGCCGACCTTGAAAAAGCAAGGATGGGACATTTGTTTACTGGGGCTGTTACAGAGGGGATGTGCCCAGAGGTTAGGCCACCCTGCTTGAGAATCAAAGCACCTTCTAGTCCGAAATGGCTTGAATGCTCCAATCGCCGGATTTTGGGTCTGGGGCAACCCAGATCTTTGTGCGACATTTCCGGAGAGTGCTTTCTCTTGGGAGCACGTCTGGGGACTGGCTTCTCTGCTTCCACCTTTGCTGGCGTGGCCAAAGGAACATCCCCGTAGGCCCGGTAGCCACCAACCAGGCAGTATGTCTCCCCATGCCAGCCCAACTGCGTTTCTCCACACCCTCGGTAGAGGACATGGTAGTGACCAGGGGTAGGGGGAGAAACGGGAGCCACTGCTGCTGCAAAGAAAATCAGAACTGATCAGTCACTTCTGCTGTACACAGCCTCCTGCCAGAATTTCCCTCTCTCACGTCTCTCCCACTTTCTGGCTGAAGACCTTTAATCTACTTGACATCCAAAACACAGCTTTGGCCCATCACCTCTATGAGTCCCTAGAGAAGGGACACTGGCTGCAAAAGCAATTCCTAGAGCCTACGGCTGCAGCACATGAGGAAGTCTCTTCACCGTTTCCAGGGAAAACAGTAGAACCCGAAAGTCATTGCAATCATGAGCCTCTCCATCTCTCCCTTCCACACCAGAGAAAACATTTCTTGCAGTCTGTCACTTCTGAGGCTTTAATGGAAATGTCTTTCAAGTTTTGGAAAAAACTAATCTAATATAAATTGGTTAAGGACCCCTCCCACCTTGGCAGCCCCTCTTGGGCCCCATTTATACTGCCTGTTTCAACCACACTGAACTCTAGCCCTCTGATACTTTTATGTAGATTAGAACAAGGCCAAATACTGAGGCAGAGGGATCAGGAGACTGAGAACCACGTTCTGGGTACCAAGTCTAGGCTCACATCAACCCAGCCTCCTGGGACACCATCTCCTCAGCCCTCCAGTCTCATTAGCACTTCAACACCCCTCTTGGTTCTTCCGGTCTTCCCATCAATATGGCACCACCCTCTCCCCTAGTACTCAGCAGCTCAGGATGGGATGTGTCTGAGGGCACCGATGTAGATGTCTACATGACAGCACAGAGGTGCCTGGGTTTGAAGGTGTGTTTCAAGAGTGGCCCTCTTCCTCCAACTGCTCCATTTACCATTTGCCAACAAAAATGCCCTTGTCTTTTGCTAAGAGGCCAATCAGGAAAGGGTCTGAATGGTAGCATCCTGTAGCCCAAAGGGGAAGCTACATTTATAAAGATCAGGACCATCCTGCACACTTGTCCAGGGATGACCTTTCACTTGTCCTCAACAGTGAGCACTGTGGGTCCCTGAAGATGTCCCAGGTCATTGGTATTACTTACAGCTGGGAACGCGCTCAGGTATACGTAGTGGGCAAGCCCCACAGGAACATGAGGCAGCCAGGTGAGGTGGTGTGTACACCACGGCTCCTCTAGAGATGCCCGGTCTCGGTGTTTCTGCCGCACTGCCCACCCACGGAACAGAGCTCAGGTTCGAGTAAAGATAGAGGATCCGGTCACACATTCTCCCTCAGACAACCAAAGAGGTTGGAGAACTTCTGGTGGAGAACTGTCAGGGAAGTTTGTCTGAGGGCAGCACGTTGGCAGTTACGCTGCCATGGAAACTGTGAGAAGGCCTGTGAGGTCATCACTACCCAGTGAGGTCATAATAAGGAACCTGTGACTTGGGGGTCAGGCTTCAGGAGGAGGGGCAGTTTTGTGGAGGAGAGCAGGGGGAGGGCAGAGGTACTCTGCCTGGCCCCTCACACCTGGGCCTCCCCACCCATGCCCTAGTCTAGCAGACATCCCACGTGGGGCGTGCCGGTGGGCTGGCACAGCCCTAGGGGCCCCAGGAGGGCAAGAGAGACCCACATTCTGAGATTGGCTTGAGAGGCAAGATTAACGTAAGAGAGAGCTAGGTTGTATGGCACTGACCCTAAGAGGCAGAGATTTGTGTGGACTGGGGAATCAGGGAAGGCTCCTTGGCAGTGGGCCTGAAGGACAAGTGAGATTTGGAGCCATGGGGAAGAGAGGGAAGACATTCCAGTTTGGAAGAATAAAAGCAAAGACACATTCTCCTCGCCCTTGTCCTGCCCCAAATATAAATTCATAGAACCCTCACATTTTCACAACTGAGGACTGAAGAAAAGCAAGAGGTGAAGGGGCCTACCCAGTGTTACACAGGTAGTGGAGAGGTGTTCTGCTCAATGGTTAGGTTCATGTTGGGGCTCCGGATTTACAGCTGATAGGAATGTGAGGACAAGCTCATGCCATTTCAAACATTTCCAAGTGATACTGAGAGAGACGTTAAAGGTGCAAAATGAGGGTGCTGAATGACCTCACAAAGTGGGAATGGTGGGCCCATTTTCATATGAAATTCAAAACAAGTTCATGACCAAAGGACATAATACAAAATGACAACATAATCATTACACTCCCCTCTCCCCTAGAAGTAAAAATCAGTATAATCCTCCCTCTCTCCACCATGAAAGGATGAGGTAAAGGCTCAGCAGCAGCCCCCGTGAAACACATGGTCACCGCTGTGAAGAGGTGTTACTAAGACGATTTGGTCCGACTCAGAGAAGGAAAGAGACAACTCTGCCCTTAGCCTCATCAGGCCCACAGGAAGGAAGCACACTGGGGGCAGCCTTTGAGAGTGTGGCAATGCGAGAGAACCTTCTTGAGGAGGGGACTCCCTGTTGCCGACCTTGAAAAAGCAAGGATGGGACATTCGTTTACTGGGGCTGTTGCAGAGGGGATGTGCCCAGGAGGTAGAGACTGCTTGGACTACTATTTTAGAGGTTGGGCCCCCCTGGTTGAGAACCACAGCACCTTGTATTCCTAAACTGCTTGAATGAGCGGGTGCACGTTAGGACAGACGAAGTCAGGCCTCATTGGAGCCGACTGCCTTTGGGAGTGGTAGAAGGTAAAATGGCAAGGGGAATGCTCTGGAGGAGGTTTGTCATGGCAGGTGGGCCAGCACGAGACCATCCAGATTCTCCAAGGCTCCAGAGATGACTTGGCTGGGAGCATCCCTCTGATGTGGTGCGGGGACTCCTACCTTAACAGGACCTGGCTGGGCATCTGCGGGAGGCAGAATCAATGGTTTATTAACTTCAGAGAGCGAGAGACTCACCTGGGGGGTTCCACAAAACCACTTCAAAAGACTTGTACCTGGATTCTTGAGCCAACCCTCAGAAAACTTATCTAGATCTGGAGTAGGGCTCTGGAAGCTGCACTTTTAATAAGCTTCCTGGGCAGTCCCACCACAGTGGTCCATGGAGAGACTGACCAAATTACTGTGTATTCTCCGTTGCTTTGGGGAGTCAAAGTGGGCAATGTGAAAAACTGCAGCAGGCATACGTATATACAGGGAATATTCAAGGCAAACAGAGGGCTAGAGTTATTCTATGCATGAATCAGATTTGAGGAAAGCTAGCCTGGTGGTTAAAGAACACAACCCTTGGGAGAGACAGACAGACCAGATTCTGTCCTACTTACTTGTGTGATTTTGACCAAGTTCTTTTATCCTTCTGACTGTTTCTTCATATGGAAAAGAGCTATGGCTGTACATTTAGCACAATATTCTCTTTTGGCAAAGGCTGCTCTGGGTCCATTTGTGTTCTCTGCAACTTAATCCTTTCCGGTGTGCAAGCATTTTTAAGTTGTTTGGTGAAGTATTACATTTGACTTTCAACTGTTCATTACTTTGGGCAAAGCTTATATAATGCTGCAGAGACTAGAACCTATGCAGAGATAGTGAGAGGATGTGATAAGCTTATTCTGCCGGTTTATCAAAAAGTTTAACCTTTTCTCCTCTTCCTCCGCCTGCCACCAAGAGATGAGAAAGAAGGCAGAGCCTGGAAATGCACACCAAGCAATACTTCTGTGGCAGTTTGCCTTTTATTCCTCTGCCAGTACTTCCCAGAGAGATTTCACCAAAAGTGCCTAAGCTTGCCATGGCCATTGTTGTGAAGAACATTTCTCTCTATTGCTAGTCACATCCCCTTTTCCTTCTCCTGGGCGCTTAATGGATGTTTGGGGGCAGGAAATAAAATTTAAACTAAAACATCAAAAAAAAAGAAGAAGAAAGATGAGCTCAAGTAGGCGTTATTGTGGTCCAGACAAGGTTTGGTTCATTCATTCCCTCGATTTGCATTTATCCCCCTTTGTGCCAGGCATGGGGGGAGAGAGAGAAATGTCTTCAAAGAGTCTGTGGTTGTATGGGGGAGGGAGCTGTGGAAATCTGTCATTTAGAAACAGCATGGAAGTGCTAGGGAAAAATTGTTTTGTTCATTTATCTCTCACTCATCCGTTCACCCAGAGCAACTACAAAGGGTTTCACGCGGAGGAACTGGATGCCCTGAACTTGACATTCTCGTGGGGGAAACAACAATGTAAAGCACCAGCAGTGGTAAGTCACCAGTAGTGATTTCAAGCCAGAAGGAACCACTCACCAATGGAGAGAGGCACAGGGTGAGCAGTGACTTGCAGAAAGGAGGGGTTATTTATTCATTCCAACTGCTGAGTTCAAGTTCATCTGGGTGGTTGTGTGGTTCGTGCTTACTGCATCTGCTTTTGGAACGTGGCTCCACCCTCCAAGAAGGGTGAGGATGATCACCCCTCTTTCCTCCTGCTGTGCCCCGGGGTCACCCAGCGAGTGTCTGCAGGGCTGATCTGTTCTGTACTGGCTTTTCAGTCCCACTCCCGGGAGAAGAGAGACGAAGCTGTGTCTCCACCGCAGCTTGGCCTGATTCAGTCACTGGGTGAAAGGTGGGAAGAAGGTCAGGTTCATGAGAACTGATACACTGCAGAGTCATTTAGTCCTGAAGTACCAGTTCTGGTTGCTGGTGAGTTGCTAAATCCAGGGACCTGAATGTAATTCCTCCAGAGCCACTGAGACATCACTTCCAGGCCCATGGCGGGCTGTAGGGGTGCTGACTTTTCTCAGTGCTAAGGAGCAGCCATCTTCCACTGAGAGAGGACTCTGTGTCAGCAGGAGCAGAACCACACCAGGCACCGAAGGAGGTTCTGCATCCCAGCATCTCCCAACACAGTGATAGATAAACGGGTAGAAGATGCGACAGGGCATTCACCATAGAACAGAAGCTTATCCCCAATAGATATGGAAAGATGTTCAACTTCACTACCTAACAAAGAAATTCAAGTTATAAATCTATTTCTTTTTTGCTCATCTCATTGGTAGAAAGTTTTAAGAATGCACAAAATTTGCTGCTAAGGATGTAAGGAAAAGGCCGTTTTCGTCTGTTGCTGCTGATGGGGATGGAAATTGGTGCGAACCTTCTGCAGGGTAATTTGGCAATTTGTGTATCAACAGCCTTAAAATGTTCATACACTTTGAGCCAGTAGTTTTGCTTTTAGCATCTTATCCTAAGGTGAAAGTCAAATTTATGTACAAGACTTATGTTCAAGAATATTCATCTCAGCCAGTAGTGTAATAGAAAAAATATTAGAAGCTACCTAAAAATCCCACAATACGGGGTTGGTTAATGAACGGACGGCCCAACTTAAGAATGGAAAATAAAGACGCAGACGTAGAAAATGGACTTGAGGACACGGGGAAGGGGAAGGGGAAGCTGGGACGAAGTGAGAGAGTGGCATGGACTTATATATACTACCAAATGTAAAATAGCTAGCTAGTGGGAAGCAGCCGCGTAGCACAGGGAGATCAGCTCGGTGCTGTGTGACCACCTAGAGGGGTGGGATAGGGAGGGTGGGAGGGAGACGCAAGAGGGAGGAGATATGGGGATATATGTGTATGTAGAGCTGATTCACTTTGTTATAAAGCAGAAACTAACACACCATTGTAAAGCAATTATACTCCAATAAAGATGTTTTTTTTTAAAAAGGATGGAAAACAGTTCATTCATTAAAAATGATTTTCTCCAAGAATATTTAATGGTGGGAAGATGTAGTGTAAAAGCAGGGTACAAAATACGAGATGGAGTATTTCATTTTGTTAAAATTTAATAATACAAGTGCAGAAAACGTGATTAAAATAACAGTACTGATTTCACTACGGGACATTTTTTTCTTTAACTTTTTCTGTATTTAGTGTTATAAAGCATCATATATCCTCTCTGAGTCTCAGCTTATGTTCTGTGAAGTGGGACTCATCACATCTACACTGCAGTGCGCTCGGGCAGAGCAGCACAATATTTGAAAGTGCCCTTGACAATGACCAGCCCATTGTAATACTCCAGGAATGGTTATAATATCATTGCCAATGACACACCCATTGTCCGGATATTATCCGTAACGATTAGTAAGGTTGTTTATCTCCCTCCACTTTTACTAAGACAAAAAAAGGATTAATTGAAGACTCTTAAGTCATTTTGACTGAGGTTCTTTGTTTTTTTTTTTTTTTTTTCAAAATACTAATGGTAGGGCTTCCCTGGTGGCGCAGTGGTTGAGAATCTGCCTGCTAATGCACGGGACACGGGTTCGAGCCCTGCTCTGGGAAGATCCCACATGCCGTGGAGCAACTGGGCCCGTGAGCCACAACTACTGAGCCTGAGCGTCTGGAGCCTGTGCTCCGCAACAAGAGAGGCCGCGATAGTGAGCGGCCCGCGCACCGCAATGAAGAGTGGCCCCCGCTCCCCACAACTGGAGAAAGCCCTCACACAGAAACGAAGACCCAACACAGCTAAAAATCAATCAATCAATCAATAAATTTATTAAAAAGAAAAATACTAATTGTAAAGTCTGCAGTGGGTATAGAGGTGTTCAACTTTTTTCCAGATTTTACGTTTCTGGTTTTGTTTTTAAATTTTTTATTTATTATTTATTTATTACTTTTATTTTTGGCTGTGCTGGGTCTTCGTTTCTGCGCGAGGGCTTTCTCCAGTTGCGGCAAGTGGGGGCCACTCTTCATCGCGGCGCGCGGGCCTCTCACTATCGCGGCCTGTCTTGTTGCGGAGCAGAGGCTCCAGACGCTCAGGCTCAGTAGTTGTGGCTCACGGGCCCAGTTGCTCCGCGGCATGTGGGATCTTCCCAGAGCAGGGCTCAAACCCGTGTCCCCTGCATTGGCAGGCGGATTCTCAACCACTGCACCACCAGGGAAGCCCCCCCACCCCGATAGTTTTAAAACCAGCCTCAGTCATGCTTGCTTCAAGACTTATCCTGGCATCATGGACCACTGGATACTTTGGCTAGGTGTTAAACTCTCTTGTCCTGTGCCCGAGTCCCATCGTGGTGACTTAGTTGCCATCTAGGGCACTCTTGGCATGAGTCCTAGACATGAATCCAGCTCAATGGCTTGGGCCCTGCTCCCTGCTGGCTGACTGTCCTAATGCCCAGTGCCTCCTTTCTGCTTGGACTTCTGAGGGCCGCAGCCCCAGGACCCTCACTCTGTGTTCCCGGCTCTATTCAATGCCAACGGTATGTCTTTTGCTTGCTGTATGTCCCCTGCCCCAGTACCTCCTACTGGCTTTGACCTTCCTGTTTCAGGTCCTCTTATTGCGACCCTTTGTGTATAAGCCAGATCTGTTTGCCCTTCCTTCAAGGGGAACTATTTCCCTGGTGTTTCCCTAGATGCTTATGATGAGACCCCTGCCAGAACTACACCAATCAGACCCTCCATGTACACGCTTGGGTCTGAACCCTTTCAGCGAGAGCAGGTTGGAAACCCATATATACATAAATATACAATGTGTACAAATCAAGTATTTTAAAGATTGTAAAGAATTCTTGTGAACGTATTAGGTTAGGGAAGTCAAGCAGGATCATCATATGATGGCATAATCAAGCACATGTATATAACATTTCCTATTTTTATATGATGCCATTTTAATAGATGTGCCCATCTTTTCAAAGTTCTAATCTGTGGCAGTGGGCAGTAGGGGGACGGGGTGGGTCACAGCAGGAAGAGGCATTCGCTGCCTTAGGCAGTGAAACCATTGCTCTCTCTTCAGAATGGCTCAGCCAGCAGGATTCTGTGGGGTCTACCTCCTGGCACCGGGCTCCAATCGCCGGATTTTGGGTCTGGGGCAACCCAGATCTTTGTGCGAGTTTTCCGGAGAGTGCTTTCTCTTGGGAGCACGTCTGGGGACTGGCTTCTCTGCTTCCACCTTCGCTGGCGTGGCCAAAGGAACTGCTGCTGCAAAGAAAATCAGAACTGATCAGTCACTTCTGCTGTACACAGTCTCCTGCCAGAATTTCCCTCTCTCATGTCTCTCCCAGTTTCTGGCTGAAGACCTTTAATCTACTTGACATCCAGAACACAGCCTTGGCCCATCACCGCCATGAGTCCCTAGAGAAGGGACACTGGCTGCAAAAGCAATTCCTAGAGCCTACGGCTGCAGCACATGAGGAAGTCTCTTCACTGTTTCCAGGGAAAACAGTAGAACCCGAAAGTCATTGCAATCATGAGCCTCTCCATCTCTCCCTTCCACACCAGAGAAAACATTTCTTGCAGTCTGTCACTTCTGAGGCTTTAATGGAAATGTCTTTCAAGTTTCGGAAAAAAATAGTCTAATATAAATTGGTTAAGAACCCCTCCCACCTTGGCAACCCCTCTTGGGCCCCATTTATACTGCCTGTTTCAACCACACTGAACTCTAGCCCTCTGATACTTTTATGTAGATTAGAACAAGGCCACATACTGAGGCAGAGGGATCAGGAGACTGAGAACCGCATTCTGGGCACCAAGTCTAGGCTCACATCAACCCAGCCTCCTGGGACACCATCTCCTCAGCCCTCCAGTCTCATTAGCACTTCAACACCCCTCTTGGTTCTTCCGGTCTTCCCATCAATATGGCACCACCCTCTCCCCTAGTACTCAGCAGCTCAGGATGGGATGTGTCTGAGGGCACCGATGTAGATGTCTACATGACAGCACAGAGGTGCCTGGGTTTGAAGGTGTGTTTCAAGAGTGGCCCTCTTCCTCCAACTGCTCCATTTACCATTTGCCAACAAAAATGCCCTTGTCTTTTGCTAAGAGGCCAATCAGGAAAGGGTCTGAATGGAAGCATCCTGTAGCCCAAAGGGGAAGCTACATTTATAAAGATCAGGACCATCCTGCACACTTGTCCAGGGATGACCTTTCACTTGTCGTCAACAGTGAGCACTGTGGGTCCCTGAAGATGTCCCAGGTCATTGGTATTACTTACAGCTGGGAACGCGCTCAGGTATACGTAGTGGGCAAGCCCCACAGGAACATGAGGCAGCCAGGTGAGGTGGTGTGTACACCACGGCTCCTCTAGAGATGCCCGGTCTCGGTGTTTCTGCCGCACTGCCCACCCACGGAACAGAGCTCAGGTTCGAGTAAAGATAGAGGATCCGGTCACACATTCTCCCTCAGACAACCAAAGAGGTTGGAGAACTTCTGGTGGAGAACTGTCAGGGAAGTTTGTCTGAGGGCAGCACGTTGGCAGTTACGCTGCCATGGAAACTGTGAGAAGGCCTGTGAGGTCATCACTACCCAGTGAGGTCATAATAAGGAACCTGTGACTTGGGGGTCAGGCTTCAGGAGGAGGGGCAGTTTTGTGGAGGAGAGCAGGGGGAGGGCAGAGGTACTCTGCCTGGCCCCTCACACCTGGGCCTCCCCACCCATGCCCTAGTCTAGCAGACATCCCACGTGGGGCGTGCCGGTGGGCTGGCACAGCCCTAGGGGCCCCAGGAGGGCAAGAGAGACCCACATTCTGAGATTGGCTTGAGAGGCAAGATTAACGTAAGAGAGAGCTAGGTTGTATGGCACTGACCCTAAGAGGCAGAGATTTGTGTGGACTGGGGAATCAGGGAAGGCTCCTTGGCAGTGGGCCTGAAGGACAAGTGAGATTTGGAGCCATGGGGAAGAGAGGGAAGACATTCCAGTTTGGAAGAATAAAAGCAAAGACACATTCTCCTCGCCCTTGTCCTGCCCCAAATATAAATTCATAGAACCCTCACATTTTCACAACTGAGGACTGAAGAAAAGCAAGAGGTGAAGGGGCCTACCCAGTGTTACACAGGTAGTGGAGAGGTGTTCTGCTCAATGTTTAGGTTCATGTTGGGGCTCCGGATTTACAGCTGATAGGAATGTGAGGACAAGCTCATGCCATTTCAAACATTTCCAAGTGATACTGAGAGAGACGTTAAAGGTGCAAAATGAGGGTGCTGAATGACCTCACAAAGTGGGAATGGTGGGCCCATTTTCATATGAAATTCAAAACAAGTTCAAGACCAAAGGACATAATACAAAATGACAACATAATCATTACACTCCCCTCTCCCCTAGAAGTAAAAATCAGTATAATCCTCCCTCTCTCCACCATGAAAGGATGAGGTAAAGGCTCAGCAGCAGCCCCCGTGAAACACATGGTCACCACTGTGAAGAGGTGTTACTAAGACGATTTGGTCTGACTCAGAGAAAGAAAGAGACAACTCTGCCCTTAGCCTGATCAGGCCCACAGGAAGGAAGCACACTGGGGGCAGCCTTTGAGAGTGTGGCAATGCGAGAGAACCTTCTTTAGGAGGGGACTCCCTGTTGCCGACCTTGAAAAAGCAAGGTTGGGACATTCGTTTACTGGGGCTGTTGCAGAGGGGATGTGCCCAGGAGGTAGAGACTGCTTGGACTACTATTTTAGAGGTTGGGCCCCCCTGGTTGAGAACCACAGCACCTTGTATTCCTAAACTGCTTGAATGAGCGGGTGCACGTTAGGACAGAAGAAGTCAGGCCTCATTGGAGCCGACTGCCTTTGGGAGTGGTAGAAGGTAAAATGGGAAGGGGAATGCTCTGGAGGAGGTTTGTCGTGGCAGGTGGGCCAGCACGAGACCATCCAGATTCTCCAAGGCTCCAGAGATGACTTGGCTGGGAGCATCCCTCTGATGTGGTGCGGGGACTCCTACCTTAACAGGAGCTGGCTGGGCATCTGCGGGAGGCAGAATCAATGGTTTATTAACTTCAGAGAGCGAGAGACTCACCTGGGGGGTTGCACAAAACCACTTCAAAAGACTTGTACCTGGATTCTTGAGCCAACCCTCAGAAAACTTATCTAGATCTGGAGTAGGACTCTGGAAGCTGCACTTTTAATAAGCTTCCTGGGCAGTCCCACCACAGTGGTCCATGGAGAGACTGACCAAATTACTGTGTATTCTCCGTTGCTTTGGGGAGTCAAAGTGGGCAATGTGAAAAACTGCAGCAGGCATACGTATATACAGGGAATATTCAAGGCAAACAGAGGGCTAGAGTTATTCTATGCATGAATCAGATTTGAGGAAAGCTAGCCTGGTGGTTAAAGAACACAACCCTTGGGAGAGACAGACAGACCAGATTCTGTCCTACTTACTTGTGTGATTTTGACCAAGTTCTTTTATCCTTCTGACTGTTTCTTCATATGGAAAAGAGCTATGGCTGTACATTTAGCACAATATTCTCTTTTGGCAAAGGCTGCTCTGGGTCCATTTGTGTTCTCTGCAACTTAATCCTTTCCGGTGTGCAAGCATTTTTAAGTTGTTTGGTGAAGTATTACATTTGACTTTCAACTGTTCATTACTTTGGGCAAAGCTTATATAATGCTGCAGAGACTAGAACCTATGCAGAGAT
Source organism: Balaenoptera physalus (assembly GCF_965194825.1). Taxonomy (NCBI): domain Eukaryota; kingdom Metazoa; phylum Chordata; class Mammalia; order Artiodactyla; family Balaenopteridae; genus Balaenoptera; species Balaenoptera physalus. The sequence continues at coordinate 8,307,458 of NC_138902.1, forward strand.
AGTGAGAGGATGTGATAAGCTTATTCTGCCGGTTTATCAAAAAGTTTAACCTTTTCTCCTCTTCCTCCGCCTGCCACCAAGAGATGAGAAAGAAGGCAGAGCCTGGAAATGCACACCAAGCAATACTTCTGTGTCAGTTTGCCTTTTATTCCTCTGCCAGTACTTCCCAGAGAGATTTCACCAAAAGTGCCTAAGCTTGCCATAGCCATTGTTGTGAAGAACATTTCTCTCTATTGCTAGTCACATCCCCTTTTCCTTCTCCTGGGCGCTTAATGGATGTTTGGGGGCAGGAAATAAAATTTAAACTAAAACATCAAAAAAAAAAAAGAAGAAAGATGAGCTCAAGTAGGCGTTATTGTGGTCCAGATAAGGTTTGGTTCATTCATTCCCTCGATTTGCATTTATCCCCCTTTGTGCCAGGCATGGGGGGAGAGAGAGAAATGTCTTCAAAGAGTCTGTGGTTGTATGGGGGAGGGAGCTGTGGAAATCTGTCATTTAGAAACAGCATGGAAGTGCTAGGGAAAAATTGTTTTGTTCATTTATCTCTCACTCATCCGTTCACCCAGAGCAACTACAAAGGGTTTCACGCGGAGGAACTGGATGCCCTGAACTTGACATTCTCGTGGGGGAAACAACAATGTAAAGCACCAGCAGTGGTAAGTCACCAGTAGTGATTTCAAGCCAGAAGGAACCACTCACCAATGGAGAGAGGCACAGGGTGAGCAGTGACTTGCAGAAAGGAGGGGTTATTTATTCATTCCAACTGCTGAGTTCAAGTTCATCTGGGTGGTTGTGTGGTTCGTGCTTACTGCATCTGCTTTTGGAACGTGGCTCCACCCTCCAAGAAGGGTGAGGCTGATCACCCCTCTTTCCTCCTGCTGTGCCCCGGGGTCACCCAGCGAGTGTCTGCAGGGCTGATCTGCTCTGTACTGGCTTTTCAGTCCCACTCCCGGGAGAAGAGAGACGAAGCTGTGTCTCCACCGCAGCTTGGCCTGATTCAGTCACTGGGTGAAAAGGTGGGAAGAAGGTCAAGTTCATGAGAACTGATACACTGCAGAGTCATTTAGTCCTGAAGTACCAGTTCTGGTTGCTGGTGAGTTGCTAAATCCAGGGACCTGAATGTAATTCCTCCAGAGCCACTGAGACATCACTTCCAGGCCCATGGCGGGCTGTAGGGGTGCTGACTTTTCTCAGTGCTAAGGAGCAGCCATCTTCCACGGAGAGAGGACTCTGTGTCAGCAGGAGCAGAACCACACCAGGCACCGAAGGAGGTTCTGCATCCCAGCATCTCCCAACACAGTGATAGATAAACGGGTAGAAGATGCGACAGGGCATTCACCATAGAACAGAAGCTTATCCCCAATAGATATGGAAAGATGTTCAACTTCACTACCTAACAAAGAAATTCAAGTTATAAATCTATTTCTTTTTTGCTCATCTCATTGGTAGAAAGTTTTAAGAATGCACAAAATTTGCTGCTAAGGATGTAAGGAAAAGGCCGTTTTCGTCTGTTGCTGCTGATGGGGATGGAAATTGGTGCGAACCTTCTGCAGGGTAATTTGGCAATTTGTGTATCAACAGCCTTAAAATGTTCATACACTTTGAGCCAGTAGTTTTGCTTTTAGCATCTTATCCTAAGGTGAAAGTCAAATTTATGTACAAGACTTATGTTCAAGAATATTCATCTCAGCCAGTAGTGTAATAGAAAAAATATTAGAAGCTACCTAAAAATCCCACAATACGGGGTTGGTTAAATAACGGACGGCCCAACTTAAGAATGGAAAATAAAGACGCAGACGTAGAAAATGGACTTGAGGACACGGGGAAGGGGAAGGGGAAGCTGGGACGAAGTGAGAGAGTGGCATGGACTTATATATACTACCAAATGTAAAATAGCTAGCTAGTGGGAAGCAGCCGCGTAGCACAGGGAGATCAGCTCGGTGCTGTGTGACCACCTAGAGGGGTGGGATAGGGAGGGTGGGAGGGAGACGCAAGAGGGAGGAGATATGGGGATATATGTGTATGTAGAGCTGATTCACTTTGTTATAAAGCAGAAACTAACATACCATTGTAAAGCAATTATACTCCAATAAAGATGTTTTTTTAAAAAAGGATGGAAAACAGTTCATTCATTAAAAATGATTTTCTCCAAGAATATTTAATGGTGGGAAGATGTAGTGTAAAAGCAGGGTACAAAATACGAGATGGAGTATTTCATTTTGTTAAAATTTAATAATACAAGTGCAGAAAACGTGATTAAAATAACAGTACTGATTTGACTACTGGACATTTTTTTCTTTAACTTTTTCTGTATTTGGTGTTATAAAGCATCATATATCCTCTCTGAGTCTCAGCTTATGTTCTGTGAAGTGGGACTCATCACATCTACACTGCAGTGCGCTCGGGCAGAGCAGCACAATATTTGAAAGTGCCCTTGACAATGACCAGCCCATTGTAATACTCCAGGAATGGTTATAATATCATTGCCAATGACACACCCATAGTCCGGATATTATCCGTAACGATTACTAAGGTTGTTTATCTCCCTCCACTTTTACTAAGACAAAAAAAGGATTAATTGAAGACTCTTAAGTCATTTTTCCTGAGGTTCTTTGTTGTTTTTTTTTTTTTTTCAAAATACTAATGGTAGGGCTTCCCTGGTGGCGCAGTGGTTGAGAATCTGCCTGCTAATGCACGGGACACGGGTTCGAGCCCTGCTCTGGGAAGATCCCACATGCCGTGGAGCAACTGGGCCCGTGAGCCACAACTACTGAGCCTGAGCGTCTGGAGCCTGTGCTCCGCAACAAGAGAGGCCGCGATAGTGAGCGGCCCGCGCACCGCAATGAAGAGTGGCCCCCGCTCCCCACAACTGGAGAAAGCCCTCACACAGAAACGAAGACCCAACACAGCTAAAAATCAATCAATCAATCAATAAATTTATTAAAAAGAAAAATACTAATTGTAAAGTCTGCAGTGGGTATAGAGGTGTTCAACTTTTTTCCAGATTTTACGTTTCTGGTTTTGTTTTTAAATTTTTTATTTATTATTTATTTATTACTTTTATTTTTGGCTGTGTTGGGTCTTCGTTTCTGCGCGAGGGCTTTCTCCAGTTGCGGCAAGTGGGGGCCACTCTTCATCGCGGCGCGCGGGCCTCTCACTATCGCGGCCTGTCTTGTTGCGGAGCAGAGGCTCCAGACGCTCAGGCTCAGTAGTTGTGGCTCACGGGCCCAGTTGCTCCGCGGCATGTGGGATCTTCCCAGAGCAGGGCTCAAACCCGTGTCCCCTGCATTGGCAGGCGGATTCTCAACCACTGCACCACCAGGGAAGCCCCCCCACCCCGATAGTTTTAAAACCAGCCTCAGTCATGCTTGCTTCAAGACTTATCCTGGCATCATGGACCACTGGATACTTTGGCTAGGTGTTAAACTCTCTTGTCCTGTGCCCGAGTCCCATCGTGGTGACTTAGTTGCCATCTAGGGCACTCTTGGCATGAGTCCTAGACATGAATCCAGCTCAATGGCTTGGGCCCTGCTCCCTGCTGGCTGACTGTCCTAATGCCCAGTGCCTCCTTTCTGCTTGGACTTCTGAGGGCCGCAGCCCCAGGACCCTCACTCTGTGTTCCCGGCTCTATTCAATGCCAACGGTATGTCTTTTGTTTGCTGTATGTCCCCTGCCCCAGTACCTCCTACTGGCTTTGACCTTCCTGTTTCAGGTCCTCTTATTGCGACCCTTTGTGTATAAGCCAGATCTGTTTGCCCTTCCTTCAAGGGGAGCTATTTCCCTGGTGTTTCCCTAGATGCTTATGATGAGACCCCTGCCAGAACTACACCAATCAGACCCTCCATGTACACGCTTGGGTCTGAACCCTTTCAGCGAGAGCAGGTTGGAAACCCATATATACATAAATATACAATGTGTACAAATCAAGTATTTTAAAGATTGTAAAGAATTCTTGTGAACGTATTAGGTTAGGGAAGTCAAGCAGGATCATCATATGATGGCATAATCAAGCACATGTATATAACATTTCCTATTTTTATATGATGCCATTTTAATAGATGTGCCCATCTTTTCAAAGTTCTAATCTGTGGCAGTGGGCAGTAGGGGGACGGGGTGGGTCACAGCAGGAAGAGGCATTCGCTGCCTTAGGCAGTGAAACCATTGCTCTCTCTTCAGAATGGCTCAGGCAGCAGGATTCTGTGGGGTCTACCTCCTGGCACCGGGCTCCAATCGCCGGATTTTGGGTCTGGGGCAACCCAGATCTTTGTGCGAGTTTTCCGGAGAGTGCTTTCTCTTGGGAGCACGTCTGGGGACTGGCTTCTCTGCTTCCACCTTCGCTGGCGTGGCCAAAGGAACTGCTGCTGCAAAGAAAATCAGAACTGATCAGTCACTTCTGCTGTACACAGTCTCCTGCCAGAATTTCCCTCTCTCATGTCTCTCCCACTTTCTGGCTGAAGACCTTTAATCTACTTGACATCCAGAACACAGCCTTGGCCCATCACCTCCATGAGTCCCTAGAGAAGGGACACTGGCTGCAAAAGCAATTCCTAGAGCCTACGGCTGCAGCACATGAGGAAGTCTCTTCACCGTTTCCAGGAAAAACAGTAGAACCCGAAAGTCATTGCAATCATGAGCCTCTCCATCTCTCCTTTCCACACCAGAGAAAACATTTCTTGCAGTCTGTCACTTCTGAGGCTTTAATGGAAATGTCTTTCAAGTTTCGGAAAAAAATAGTCTAATATAAATTGGTTAAGAACCCCTCCCACCTTGGCAACCCCTCTTGGGCCCCATTTATACTGCCTGTTTCAACCACACTGAACTCTAGCCCTCTGATACTTTTATGTAGATTAGAACAAGGCCAAATACTGAGGCAGAGGGATCAGGAGACTGAGAACCGCATTCTGGGCACCAAGTCTAGGCTCACATCAACCCAGCCTCCTGGGACACCATCTCCTCAGCCCTCCAGTCTCATTAGCACTTCAACACCCCTCTTGGTTCTTCCGGTCTTCCCATCAATATGGCACCACCCTCTCCGCTACGAGTAAAAATCATTATAATCCTCTCTCCACCATGAAAGGATGAGATAAAGGCTCAGCAGCAGCCCCCGTGAAACACATGGTCAACACTGTGAAGAGGTGTTACTAAGGCGATTTGGTCCGACTCAGAGAAGGAAAGAGACAACTCTGCCCTTAGCCTGATCAGGCCCACAGGAAGGAAGCACAGTGGGGGCAGCCTTTGAGAGTGTGGCAATGCGAGAGAACCTTCTTTAGGAGGGGACTCCCTGTTGCCGACCTTGAAAAAGCAAGGATGGGACATTTGTTTACTGGGGCTGTTACAGAGGGGATGTGCCCAGAGGTTAGGCCACCCTGCTTGAGAATCAAAGCACCTTCTAGTCCGAAATGGCTTGAATGCTCCAATCGCCGGATTTTGGGTCTGGGGCAACCCAGATCTTTGTGCGACATTTCCGGAGAGTGCTTTCTCTTGGGAGCACGTCTGGGGACTGGCTTCTCTGCTTCCACCTTTGCTGGCGTGGCCAAAGGAACATCCCCGTAGGCCCGGTAGCCACCAACCAGGCAGTATGTCTCCCCATGCCAGCCCAACTGCGTTTCTCCACACCCTCGGTAGAGGACATGGTAGTGACCAGGGGTAGGGGGAGAAACGGGAGCCACTGCTGCTGCAAAGAAAATCAGAACTGATCAGTCACTTCTGCTGTACACAGCCTCCTGCCAGAATTTCCCTCTCTCACGTCTCTCCCACTTTCTGGCTGAAGACCTTTAATCTACTTGACATCCAAAACACAGCTTTGGCCCATCACCTCTATGAGTCCCTAGAGAAGGGACACTGGCTGCAAAAGCAATTCCTAGAGCCTACGGCTGCAGCACATGAGGAAGTCTCTTCACCGTTTCCAGGGAAAACAGTAGAACCCGAAAGTCATTGCAATCATGAGCCTCTCCATCTCTCCCTTCCACACCAGAGAAAACATTTCTTGCAGTCTGTCACTTCTGAGGCTTTAATGGAAATGTCTTTCAAGTTTTGGAAAAAACTAATCTAATATAAATTGGTTAAGGACCCCTCCCACCTTGGCAGCCCCTCTTGGGCCCCATTTATACTGCCTGTTTCAACCACACTGAACTCTAGCCCTCTGATACTTTTATGTAGATTAGAACAAGGCCAAATACTGAGGCAGAGTGATCAGGAGACTGAGAACCACGTTCTGGGTACCAAGTCTAGGCTCACATCAACCCAGCCTCCTGGGACACCATCTCCTCAGCCCTCCAGTCTCATTAGCACTTCAACACCCCTCTTGGTTCTTCCGGTCTTCCCATCAATATGGCACCACCCTCTCCCCTAGTACTCAGCAGCTCAGGATGGGATGTGTCTGAGGGCACCGATGTAGATGTCTACATGACAGCACAGAGGTGCCTGGGTTTGAAGGTGTGTTTCAAGAGTGGCCCTCTTCCTCAAACTGCTCCATTTACCATTTGCCAACAAAAATGCACTTGTCTTTTGCTAAGAGGCCAATCAGGAAAGGGTCTGAATGGAAGCATCCTGTAGCCCAAAGGGGAAGCTACATTTATAAAGATCAGGACCATCCTGCACACTTGTCCAGGGATGACCTTTCACTTGTCGTCAACAGTGAGCACTGTGGGTCCCTGAAGATGTCCCAGGTCATTGGTATTACTTACAGCTGGGAACGCGCTCAGGTATACGTAGTGGGCAAGCCCCACAGGAACATGAGGCAGCCAGGTGAGGTGGTGTGTACACCACGGCTCCTCTAGAGATGCCCGGTCTCGGTGTTTCTGCCGCACTGCCCACCCACGGAACAGAGCTCAGGTTCGAGTAAAGATAGAGGATCCGGTCACACATTCTCCCTCAGACAACCAAAGAGGTTGGAGAACTTCTGGTGGAGAACTGTCAGGGAAGTTTGTCTGAGGGCAGCACGTTGGCAGTTACGCTGCCATGGAAACTGTGAGAAGGCCTGTGAGGTCATCACTACCCAGTGAGGTCATAATAAGGAACCTGTGACTTGGGGGTCAGGCTTCAGGAGGAGGGGCAGTTTTGTGGAGGAGAGCAGGGGGAGGGCAGAGGTACTCTGCCTGGCCCCTCACACCTGGGCCTCCCCACCCATGCCCTAGTCTAGCAGACATCCCACGTGGGGCGTGCCGGTGGGCTGGCACAGCCCTAGGGGCCCCAGGAGGGCAAGAGAGACCCACATTCTGAGATTGGCTTGAGAGGCAAGATTAACGTAAGAGAGAGCTAGGTTGTATGGCACTGACCCTAAGAGGCAGAGATTTGTGTGGACTGGGGAATCAGGGAAGGCTCCTTGGCAGTGGGCCTGAAGGACAAGTGAGATTTGGAGCCATGGGGAAGAGAGGGAAGACATTCCAGTTTGGAAGAATAAAAGCAAAGACACATTCTCCTCGCCCTTGTCCTGCCCCAAATATAAATTCATAGAACCCTCACATTTTCACAACTGAGGACTGAAGAAAAGCAAGAGGTGAAGGGGCCTACCCAGTGTTACACAGGTAGTGGAGAAGTGTTCTGCTCAATGGTTAGGTTCATGTTGGGGCTCCGGATTTACAGCTGATAGGAATGTGAGGACAAGCTCATGCCATTTCAAACATTTCCAAGTGATACTGAGAGAGACGTTAAAGGTGCAAAATGAGGGTGCTGAATGACCTCACAAAGTGGGAATGGTGGGCCCATTTTCATATGAAATTCAAAACAAGTTCATGACCAAAGGACATAATACAAAATGACAACATAATCATTACACTCCCCTCTCCCCTAGAAGTAAAAATCAGTATAATCCTCCCTCTCTCCACCATGAAAGGATGAGGTAAAGGCTCAGCAGCAGCCCCCGTGAAACACATGGTCACCGCTGTGAAGAGGTGTTACTAAGACGATTTGGTCCGACTCAGAGAAGGAAAGAGACAACTCTGCCCTTAGCCTGATCAGGCCCACAGGAAGGAAGCACACTGGGGGCAGCCTTTGAGAGTGTGGCAATGCGAGAGAACCTTCTTGAGGAGGGGACTCCCTGTTGCCGACCTTGAAAAAGCAAGGATGGGACATTCGTTTACTGGGGCTGTTGCAGAGGGGATGTGCCCAGGAGGTAGAGACTGCTTGGACTACTATTTTAGAGGTTGGGCCCCCCTGGTTGAGAACCACAGCACCTTGTATTCCTAAACTGCTTGAATGAGCGGGTGCACGTTAGGACAGACGAAGTCAGGCCTCATTGGAGCCGACTGCCTTTGGGAGTGGTAGAAGGTAAAATGGCAAGGGGAATGCTCTGGAGGAGGTTTGTCGTGGCAGGTGGGCCAGCACGAGACCGTCCAGATTCTCCAAGGCTCCAGAGATGACTTGGCTGGGAGCATCCCTCTGATGTGGTGCGGGGACTCCTACCTTAACAGGACCTGGCTGGGCATCTGCGGGAGGCAGAATCAATGGTTTATTAACTTCAGAGAGCGAGAGACTCACCTGGGGGGTTGCACAAAACCACTTCAAAAGACTTGTACTTGGATTCTTGAGCCAACCCTCAGAAAACTTATCTAGATCTGGAGTAGGGCTCTGGAAGCTGCACTTTTAATAAGCTTCCTGGGCAGTCCCACCACAGTGGTCCATGGAGAGACTGACCAAATTACTGTGTATTCTCCGTTGCTTTGGGGAGTCAAAGTGGGCAATGTGAAAAACTGCAGCAGGCATACGTATATACAGGGAATATTCAAGGCAAACAGAGGGCTAGAGTTATTCTATGCATGAATCAGATTTGAGGAAAGCTAGCCTGGTGGTTAAAGAACACAACCCTTGGGAGAGACAGACAGACCAGATTCTGTCCTACTTACTTGTGTGATTTTGACCAAGTTCTTTTATCCTTCTGACTGTTTCTTCATATGGAAAAGAGCTATGGCTGTACATTTAGCACAATATTCTCTTTTGGCAAAGGCTGCTCTGGGTCCATTTGTGTTCTCTGCAACTTAATCCTTTCCGGTGTGCAAGCATTTTTAAGTTGTTTGGTGAAGTATTACATTTGACTTTCAACTGTTCATTACTTTGGGCAAAGCTTATATAATGCTGCAGAGACTAGAACCTATGCAGAGATAGTGAGAGGATGTGATAAGCTTATTCTGCCGGTTTATCAAAAAGTTTAACCTTTTCTCCTCTTCCTCCGCCTGCCACCAAGAGATGAGAAAGAAGGCAGAGCCTGGAAATGCACACCAAGCAATACTTCTGTGTCAGTTTGCCTTTTATTCCTCTGCCAGTACTTCCCAGAGAGATTTCACCAAAAGTGCCTAAGCTTGCCATGGCCATTGTTGTGAAGAACATTTCTCTCTATTGCTAGTCACATCCCCTTTTCCTTCTCCTGGGCGCTTAATGGATGTTTGGGGGCAGGAAATAAAATTTAAACTAAAACATCAAAAAAAAAGAAGAAGAAAGATGAGCTCAAGTAGGCGTTATTGTGGTCCAGACAAGGTTTGGTTCATTCATTCCCTCGATTTGCATTTATCCCCCTTTGTGCCAGGCATGGGGGGAGAGAGAGAAATGTCTTCAAAGAGTCTGTGGTTGTATGGGGGAGGGAGCTGTGGAAATCTGTCATTTAGAAACAGCATGGAAGTGCTAGGGAAAAATTGTTTTGTTCATTTATCTCTCACTCATCCGTTCACCCAGAGCAACTACAAAGGGTTTCACGCGGAGGAACTGGATGCCCTGAACTTGACATTCTCGTGGGGGAAACAACAATGTAAAGCACCAGCAGTGGTAAGTCACCAGTAGTGATTTCAAGCCAGAAGGAACCACTCACCAATGGAGAGAGGCACAGGGTGAGCAGTGACTTGCAGAAAGGAGGGGTTATTTATTCATTCCAACTGCTGAGTTCAAGTTCATCTGGGTGGTTGTGTGGTTCGTGCTTACTGCATCTGCTTTTGGAACGTGGCTCCACCCTCCAAGAAGGGTGAGGCTGATCACCCCTCTTTCCTCCTGCTGTGCCCCGGGGTCACCCAGCGAGTGTCTGCAGGGCTGATCTGTTCTGTACTGGCTTTTCAGTCCCACTCCCGGGAGAAGAGAGACGAAGCTGTGTCTCCACCGCAGCTTGGCCTGATTCAGTCACTGGGTGAAAGGTGGGAAGAAGGTCAGGTTCATGAGAACTGATACACTGCAGAGTCATTTAGTCCTGAAGTACCAGTTCTGGTTGCTGGTGAGTTGCTAAATCCAGGGACCTGAATGTAATTCCTCCAGAGCCACTGAGACATCACTTCCAGGCCCATGGCGGGCTGTAGGGGTGCTGACTTTTCTCAGTGCTAAGGAGCAGCCATCTTCCACGGAGAGAGGACTCTGTGTCAGCAGGAGCAGAACCACACCAGGCACCGAAGGAGGTTCTGCATCCCAGCATCTCCCAACACAGTGATAGATAAACGGGTAGAAGATGCGACAGGGCATTCACCATAGAACAGAAGCTTATCCCCAATAGATATGGAAAGATGTTCAACTTCACTACCTAACAAAGAAATTCAAGTTATAAATCTATTTCTTTTTTGCTCATCTCATTGGTAGAAAGTTTTAAGAATGCACAAAATTTGCTGCTAAGGATGTAAGGAAAAGGCCGTTTTCGTCTGTTGCTGCTGATGGGGATGGAAATTGGTGCGAACCTTCTGCAGGGTAATTTGGCAATTTGTGTATCAACAGCCTTAAAATGTTCATACACTTTGAGCCAGTAGTTTTGCTTTTAGCATCTTATCCTAAGGTGAAAGTCAAATTTATGTACAAGACTTATGTTCAAGAATATTCATCTCAGCCAGTAGTGTAATAGAAAAAATATTAGAAGCTACCTAAAAATCCCACAATACGGGGTTGGTTAATGAACGGACGGCCCAACTTAAGAATGGAAAATAAAGACGCAGACGTAGAAAATGGACTTGAGGACACGGGGAAGGGGAAGGGGAAGCTGGGACGAAGTGAGAGAGTGGCATGGACTTATATATACTACCAAATGTAAAATAGCTAGCTAGTGGGAAGCAGCCGCGTAGCACAGGGAGATCAGCTCGGTGCTGTGTGACCACCTAGAGGGGTGGGATAGGGAGGGTGGGAGGGAGACGCAAGAGGGAGGAGATATGGGGATATATGTGTATGTAGAGCTGATTCACTTTGTTATAAAGCAGAAACTAACACACCATTGTAAAGCAATTATACTCCAATAAAGATGTTTTTTTTTAAAAAGGATGGAAAACAGTTCATTCATTATAAATGATTTTCTCCAAGAATATTTAATGGTGGGAAGATGTAGTGTAAAAGCAGGGTACAAAATACGAGATGGAGTATTTCATTTTGTTAAAATTTAATAATACAAGTGCAGAAAACGTGATTAAAATAACAGTACTGATTTCACTACGGGACATTTTTTTCTTTAACTTTTTCTGTATTTAGTGTTATAAAGCATCATATATCCTCTCTGAGTCTCAGCTTATGTTCTGTGAAGTGGGACTCATCACATCTACACTGCAGTGCGCTCGGGCAGAGCAGCACAATATTTGAAAGTGCCCTTGACAATGACCAGCCCATTGTAATACTCCAGGAATGGTTATAATATCATTGCCAATGACACACCCATTGTCCGGATATTATCCGTAACGATTACTAAGGTTGTTTATCTCCCTCCACTTTTACTAAGACAAAAAAAGGATTAATTGAAGACTCTTAAGTCATTTTGACTGAGGTTCTTTGTTTTTTTTTTTTTTTTTTCAAAATACTAATGGTAGGGCTTCCCTGGTGGCGCAGTGGTTGAGAATCTCCCTGCTAATGCACGGGACACGGGTTCGAGCCCTGCTCTGGGAAGATCCCACATGCCGTGGAGCAACTGGGCCCGTGAGCCACAACTACTGAGCCTGAGCGTCTGGAGCCTGTGCTCCGCAACAAGAGAGGCCGCGATAGTGAGCGGCCCGCGCACCGCAATGAAGAGTGGCCCCCGCTCCCCACAACTGGAGAAAGCCCTCACACAGAAACGAAGACCCAACACAGCTAAAAATCAATCAATCAATCAATAAATTTATTAAAAAGAAAAATACTAATTGTAAAGTCTGCAGTGGGTATAGAGGTGTTCAACTTTTTTCCAGATTTTACGTTTCTGGTTTTGTTTTTAAATTTTTTATTTATTATTTATTTATTACTTTTATTTTTGGCTGTGTTGGGTCTTCGTTTCTGCGCGAGGGCTTTCTCCAGTTGCGGCAAGTGGGGGCCACTCTTCATCGCGGCGCGCGGGCCTCTCACTATCGCGGCCTGTCTTGTTGCGGAGCAGAGGCTCCAGACGCTCAGGCTCAGTAGTTGTGGCTCACGGGCCCAGTTGCTCCGCGGCATGTGGGATCTTCCCAGAGCAGGGCTCAAACCCGTGTCCCCTGCATTGGCAGGCGGATTCTCAACCACTGCACCACCAGGGAAGCCCCCCCACCCCGATAGTTTTAAAACCAGCCTCAGTCATGCTTGCTTCAAGACTTATCCTGGCATCATGGACCACTGGATACTTTGGCTAGGTGTTAAACTCTCTTGTCCTGTGCCCGAGTCCCATCGTGGTGACTTAGTTGCCATCTAGGGCACTCTTGGCATGAGTCCTAGACATGAATCCAGCTCAATGGCTTGGGCCCTGCTCCCTGCTGGCTGACTGTCCTAATGCCCAGTGCCTCCTTTCTGCTTGGACTTCTGAGGGCCGCAGCCCCAGGACCCTCACTCTGTGTTCCCGGCTCTATTCAATGCCAACGGTATGTCTTTTGTTTGCTGTATGTCCCCTGCCCCAGTACCTCCTACTGGCTTTGACCTTCCTGTTTCAGGTCCTCTTATTGCGACCCTTTGTGTATAAGCCAGATCTGTTTGCCCTTCCTTCAAGGGGAGCTATTTCCCTGGTGTTTCCCTAGATGCTTATGATGAGACCCCTGCCAGAACTACACCAATCAGACCCTCCATGTACACGCTTGGGTCTGAACCCTTTCAGCGAGAGCAGGTTGGAAACCCATATATACATAAATATACAATGTGTACAAATCAAGTATTTTAAAGATTGTAAAGAATTCTTGTGAACGTATTAGGTTAGGGAAGTCAAGCAGGATCATCATATGATGGCATAATCAAGCACATGTATATAACATTTCCTATTTTTATATGATGCCATTTTAATAGATGTGCCCATCTTTTCAAAGTTCTAATCTGTGGCAGTGGGCAGTAGGGGGACGGGGTGGGTCACAGCAGGAAGAGGCATTCGCTGCCTTAGGCAGTGAAACCATTGCTCTCTCTTCAGAATGGCTCAGCCAGCAGGATTCTGTGGGGTCTACCTCCTGGCACCGGGCTCCAATCGCCGGATTTTGGGTCTGGGGCAACCCAGATCTTTGTGCGAGTTTTCCGGAGAGTGCTTTCTCTTGGGAGCACGTCTGGGGACTGGCTTCTCTGCTTCCACCTTCGCTGGCGTGGCCAAAGGAACTGCTGCTGCAAAGAAAATCAGAACTGATCAGTCACTTCTGCTGTACACAGTCTCCTGCCAGAATTTCCCTCTCTCATGTCTCTCCCACTTTCTGGCTGAAGACCTTTAATCTACTTGACATCCAGAACACAGCCTTGGCCCATCACCTCCATGAGTCCCTAGAGAAGGGACACTGGCTGCAAAAGCAATTCCTAGAGCCTACGGCTGCAGCACATGAGGAAGTCTCTTCACCGTTTCCAGGAAAAACAGTAGAACCCGAAAGTCATTGCAATCATGAGCCTCTCCATCTCTCCTTTCCACACCAGAGAAAACATTTCTTGCAGTCTGTCACTTCTGAGGCTTTAATGGAAATGTCTTTCAAGTTTCGGAAAAAAATAGTCTAATATAAATTGGTTAAGAACCCCTCCCACCTTGGCAACCCCTCTTGGGCCCCATTTATACTGCCTGTTTCAACCACACTGAACTCTAGCCCTCTGATACTTTTATGTAGATTAGAACAAGGCCACATACTGAGGCAGAGGGATCAGGAGACTGAGAACCGCATTCTGGGCACCAAGTCTAGGCTCACATCAACCCAGCCTCCTGGGACACCATCTCCTCAGCCCTCCAGTCTCATTAGCACTTCAACACCCCTCTTGGTTCTTCCGGTCTTCCCATCAATATGGCACCACCCTCTCCGCTAGGAGTAAAAATCATTATAATCCTCTCTCCACCATGAAAGGATGAGATAAAGGCTCAGCAGCAGCCCCCGTGAAACACATGGTCAACACTGTGAAGAGGTGTTACTAAGGCGATTTGGTCCGACTCAGAGAAGGAAAGAGACAACTCTGCCCTTAGCCTGATCAGGCCCACAGGAAGGAAGCACAGTGGGGGCAGCCTTTGAGAGTGTGGCAATGCGAGAGAACCTTCTTTAGGAGGGGACTCCCTGTTGCCGACCTTGAAAAAGCAAGGATGGGACATTTGTTTACTGGGGCTGTTACAGAGGGGATGTGCCCAGAGGTTAGGCCACCCTGCTTGAGAATCAAAGCACCTTCTAGTCCGAAATGGCTTGAATGCTCCAATCGCCGGATTTTGGGTCTGGGGCAACCCAGATCTTTGTGCGACATTTCCGGAGAGTGCTTTCTCCTGGGAGCACGTCTGGGGACTGGCTTCTCTGCTTCCACCTTTGCTGGCGTGGCCAAAGGAACATCCCCGTAGGCCCGGTAGCCACCAACCAGGCAGTATGTCTCCCCATGCCAGCCCAACTGCGTTTCTCCACACCCTCGGTAGAGGACATGGTAGTGACCAGGGGTAGGGGGAGAAACGGGAGCCACCGCTGCTGCAAAGAAAATCAGAACTGATCAGTCACTTCTGCTGTACACAGCCTCCTGCCAGAATTTCCCTCTCTCACGTCTCTCCCACTTTCTGGCTGAAGACCTTTAATCTACTTGACATCCAAAACACAGCTTTGGCCCATCACCTCTATGAGTCCCTAGAGAAGGGACACTGGCTGCAAAAGCAATTCCTAGAGCCTACGGCTGCAGCACATGAGGAAGTCTCTTCACCGTTTCCAGGGAAAACAATAGAACCCGAAAGTCATTGCAATCATGAGCCTCTCCATCTCTCCCTTCCACACCAGAGAAAACATTTCTTGCAGTCTGTCACTTCTGAGGCTTTAATGGAAATGTCTTTCAAGTTTCGGAAAAAAATAGTCTAATATAAATTGGTTAAGGACCCCTCCCACCTTGGCAACCCCTCTTGGGCCCCATTTATACTGCCTGTTTCAACCACACTGAACTCTAGCCCTCTGATACTTTTATGTAGATTAGAACAAGGCCAAATACTGAGGCAGAGGGATCAGGAGACTGAGAACCGCGTTCTGGGCACCAAGTCTAGGCTCACATCACCCCAGCCTCCTGGGACACCATCTCCTCAGCCCTCCAGTCTCATTAGCACTTCAACACCCCTCTTGGTTCTTCCGGTCTTCCCATCAATATGGCACCACCCTCTCCCCTAGTACTCAGCAGCTCAGGATGGGATGTGTCTGAGGGCACCGATGTAGATGTCTACATGACAGCACAGAGGTGCCTGGGTTTGAAGGTGTGTTTCAAGAGTGGCCCTCTTCCTCCAACTGCTCCATTTACCATTTGCCAACAAAAATGCACTTGTCTTTTGCTAAGAGGCCAATCAGGAAAGGGTCTGAATGGAAGCATCCTGTAGCCCAAAGGGGAAGCTACATTTATAAAGATCAGGACCATGCTGCACACTTGTCCAGGGATGACCTTTCACTTGTCCTCAACAGTGAGCACTGTGGGTCCCTGAAGATGTCCCAGGTCATTGGTATTACTTACAGCTGGGAACGCGCTCAGGTATACGTAGTGGGCAAGCCCCACAGGAACATGAGGCAGCCAGGTGAGGTGGTGTGTACACCACGGCTCCTCTAGAGATGCCCGGTCTCGGTGTTTCTGCCGCACTGCCCACCCACGGAACAGAGCTCAGGTTCGAGTAAAGATAGAGGATCCGGTCACACATTCTCCCTCAGACAACCAAAGAGGTTGGAGAACTTCTGGTGGAGAACTGTCAGGGAAGTTTGTCTGAGGGCAGCACGTTGGCAGTTACGCTGCCATGGAAACTGTGAGAAGGCCTGTGAGGTCATCACTACCCAGTGAGGTCATAATAAGGAACCTGTGACTTGGGGGTCAGGCTTCAGGAGGAGGGGCAGTTTTGTGGAGGAGAGCAGGGGGAGGGCAGTGGTACTCTGCCTGACCCCTCACACCTGGGCCTCCCCACCCATGCCCTAGTCTAGCAGACATCCCACGTGGGGCGTGCCGGTAGGCTGGCACAGCCCTAGGGGCCCCAGGAGGGCAAGAGAGACCCACATTCTGAGATTGGCTTGAGAGGCAAGATTAACGTAAGAGAGAGCTAGGTTGTATGGCACTGACCCTAAGAGGCAGAGATTTGTGTGGACTGGGGAATCAGGGAAGGCTCCTTGGCAGTGGGCCTGAAGGACAAGTGAGATTTGGAGCCATGGGGAAGAGAGGGAAGACATTCCAGTTTGGAAGAATAAAAGCAAAGACACATTCTCCTCGCCCTTGTCCTGCCCCAAATATAAATTCATAGAACCCTCACATTTTCACAACTGAGGACTGAAGAAAAGCAAGAGGTGAAGGGGCCTACCCAGTGTTACACAGGTAGTGGAGAGGTGTTCTGCTCAATGGTTAGGTTCATGTTGGGGCTCCGGATTTACAGCTGATAGGAATGTGAGGACAAGCTCATGCCATTTCAAACATTTCCAAGTGATACTGAGAGAGACGTTAAAGGTGCAAAATGAGGGTGCTGAATGACCTCACAAAGTGGGAATGGTGGGCCCATTTTCATATGAAATTCAAAACAAGTTCATGACCAAAGGACATAATACAAAATGACAACATAATCATTACACTCCCCTCTCCCCTAGAAGTAAAAATCAGTATAATCCTCCCTCTCTCCACCATGAAAGGATGAGGTAAAGGCTCAGCAGCAGCCCCCGTGAAACACATGGTCACCGCTGTGAAGAGGTGTTACTAAGACGATTTGGTCCGACTCAGAGAAGGAAAGAGACAACTCTGCCCTTAGCCTGATCAGGCCCACAGGAAGGAAGCACACTGGGGGCAGCCTTTGAGAGTGTGGCAATGCGAGAGAACCTTCTTGAGGAGGGGACTCCCTGT
This sequence comes from Balaenoptera physalus, assembly GCF_965194825.1. Taxonomy (NCBI): domain Eukaryota; kingdom Metazoa; phylum Chordata; class Mammalia; order Artiodactyla; family Balaenopteridae; genus Balaenoptera; species Balaenoptera physalus. The sequence continues at coordinate 8,324,600 of NC_138902.1, forward strand.
TGCCGACCTTGAAAAAGCAAGGATGGGACATTCGTTTACTGGGGCTGTTGCAGAGGGGATGTGCCCAGGAGGTAGAGACTGCTTGGACTACTATTTTAGAGGTTGGGCCCCCCTGGTTGAGAACCACAGCACCTTGTATTCCTAAACTGCTTGAATGAGCGGGTGCACGTTAGGACAGACGAAGTCAGGCCTCATTGGAGCCGACTGCCTTTGGGAGTGGTAGAAGGTAAAATGGCAAGGGGAATGCTCTGGAGGAGGTTTGTCATGGCAGGTGGGCCAGCACGAGACCATCCAGATTCTCCAAGGCTCCAGAGATGACTTGGCTGGGAGCATCCCTCTGATGTGGTGCGGGGACTCCTACCTTAACAGGACCTGGCTGGGCATCTGCGGGAGGCAGAATCAATGGCTTATTAACTTCAGAGAGCGAGAGACTCACCTGGGGGGTTGCACAAAACCACTTCAAAAGACTTGTACCTGGATTCTTGAGCCAACCCTCAGAAAACTTATCTAGATCTGGAGTAGGGCTCTGGAAGCTGCACTTTTAATAAGCTTCCTGGGCAGTCCCACCACAGTGGTCCATGGAGAGACTGACCAAATTACTGTGTATTCTCCGTTGCTTTGGGGAGTCAAAGTGGGCAATGTGAAAAACTGCAGCAGGCATACGTATATACAGGGAATATTCAAGGCAAACAGAGGGCTAGAGTTATTCTATGCATGAATCAGATTTGAGGAAAGCTAGCCTGGTGGTTAAAGAACACAACCCTTGGGAGAGACAGACAGACCAGATTCTGTCCTACTTACTTGTGTGATTTTGACCAAGTTCTTTTATCCTTCTGACTGTTTCTTCATATGGAAAAGAGCTATGGCTGTACATTTAGCACAATATTCTCTTTTGGCAAAGGCTGCTCTGGGTCCATTTGTGTTCTCTGCAACTTAATGTTTTCCGGTGTGCAAGCATTTTTAAGTTGTTTGGTGAAGTATTACATTTGACTTTCAACTGTTCATTACTTTGGGCAAAGCTTATATAATGCTGCAGAGACTAGAACCTATGCAGAGATAGTGAGAGGATGTGATAAGCTTATTCTGCCGGTTTATCAAAAAGTTTAACCTTTTCTCCTCTTCCTCCGCCTGCCACCAAGAGATGAGAAAGAAGGCAGAGCCTGGAAATGCACACCAAGCAATACTTCTGTGTCAGTTTGCCTTTTATTCCTCTGCCAGTACTTCCCAGAGAGATTTCACCAAAAGTGCCTAAGCTTGCCATGGCCATTGTTGTGAAGAACATTTCTCTCTATTGCTAGTCACATCCCCTTTTCCTTCTCCTGGGCGCTTAATGGATGTTTGGGGGCAGGAAATAAAATTTAAACTAAAACATCAAAAAAAAAGAAGAAGAAAGATGAGCTCAAGTAGGCGTTATTGTGGTCCAGACAAGGTTTGGTTCATTCATTCCCTCGATTTGCATTTATCCCCCTTTGTGCCAGGCATGGGGGGAGAGAGAGAAATGTCTTCAAAGAGTCTGTGGTTGTATGGGGGAGGGAGCTGTGGAAATCTGTCATTTAGAAACAGCATGGAAGTGCTAGGGAAAAATTGTTTTGTTCATTTATCTCTCACTCATCCGTTCACCCAGAGCAACTACAAAGGGTTTCACGCGGAGGAACTGGATGCCCTGAACTTGACATTCTCGTGGGGGAAACAACAATGTAAAGCACCAGCAGTGGTAAGTCACCAGTAGTGATTTCAAGCCAGAAGGAACCACTCACCAATGGAGAGAGGCACAGGGTGAGCAGTGACTTGCAGAAAGGAGGGGTTATTTATTCATTCCAACTGCTGAGTTCAAGTTCATCTGGGTGGTTGTGTGGTTCGTGCTTACTGCATCTGGTTTTGGAACGTGGCTCCACCCTCCAAGAAGGGTGAGGATGATCACCCTTCTTTCCTCCTGCTGTGCCCCGGGGTCACCCAGCGAGTGTCTGCAGGGCTGATCTGCTCTGTACTGGCTTTTCAGTCCCACTCCCGGGAGAAGAGAGACGAAGCTGTGTCTCCACCGCAGCTTGGCCTGATTCAGTCACTGGGTGAAAAGGTGGGAAGAAGGTCAAGTTCATGAGAACTGATACACTGCAGAGTCATTTAGTCCTGAAGTACCAGTTCTGGTTGCTGGTGAGTTGCTAAATCCAGGGACCTGAATGTAATTCCTCCAGAGCCACTGAGACATCACTTCCAGGCCCATGGCGGGCTGTAGGGGTGCTGACTTTTCTCAGTGCTAAGGAGCAGCCATCTTCCACTGAGAGAGGACTCTGTGTCAGCAGGAGCAGAACCACACCAGGCACCGAAGGAGGTTCTGCATCCCAGCATCTCCCAACACAGTGATAGATAAACGGGTAGAAGATGCGACAGGGCATTCACCATAGAACAGAAGCTTATCCCCAATAGATATGGAAAGATGTTCAACTTCACTACCTAACAAAGAAATTCAAGTTATAAATCTATTTCTTTTTTGCTCATCTCATTGGTAGAAAGTTTTAAGAATGCACAAAATTTGCTGCTAAGGATGTAAGGAAAAGGCCGTTTTCGTCTGTTGCTGCTGATGGGGATGGAAATTGGTGCGAACCTTCTGCAGGGTAATTTGGCAATTTGTGTATCAACAGCCTTAAAATGTTCATACACTTTGAGCCAGTAGTTTTGCTTTTAGCATCTTATCCTAAGGTGAAAGTCAAATTTATGTACAAGACTTATGTTCAAGAATATTCATCTCAGCCAGTAGTGCAATAGAAAAAATATTAGAAGCTACCTAAAAATCCCACAATACGGGGTTGGTTAATGAACGGATGGCCCAACTTAAGAATGGAAAATAAAGACGCAGACGTAGAAAATGGACTTGAGGACACGGGGAAGGGGAAGGGGAAGCTGGGACGAAGTGAGAGAGTGGCATGGACTTATATATACTACCAAATGTAAAATAGCTAGCTAGTGGGAAGCAGCCGCGTAGCACAGGGAGATCAGCTCGGTGCTGTGTGACCACCTAGAGGGGTGGGATGGGGAGGGTGGGAGGGAGACGCAAGAGGGAGGAGATATGGGGATATACGTGTATGTAGAGCTGATTCACTTTGTTATAAAGCAGAAACTAACACACCATTGTAAAGCAATTATACTCCAATAAAGATGTTTTTTTTAAAAAAGGATGGAAAACAGTTCATTCATTAACAATGATTTTCTCCAAGAATATTTAATGGTGGGAAGATGTAGTGTAAAAGCAGGGTACAAAATACGAGATGGAGTATTTCATTTTGTTAAAATTTAATAATACAAGTGCAGAAAACGTGATTAAAATAACAGTACTGATTTGACTACGGGACATTTTTTTCTTTAACTTTTTCTGTATTTGGTGTTATAAAGCATCATATATCCTCTCTGAGTCTCAGCTTATGTTCTGTGAAGTGGGACTCATCACATCTACACTGCAGTGCGCTCGGGCAGAGCAGCACAATATTTGAAAGTGCCCTTGACAATGACCAGCCCATTGTAATACTCCAGGAATGGTTATAATATCATTGCCAATGACACACCCATAGTCCGGATATTATCCGTAACGATTACTAAGGTTGTTTATCTCCCTCCACTTTTACTAAGACAAAAAAAGGATTAATTGAAGACTCTTAAGTCATTTTTACTGAGGTTCTTTGTTTTTTGTTTTTTTTTTCAAAATACTAATGGTAGGGCTTCCCTGGTGGCGCAGTGGTTGAGAATCTGCCTGCTAATGCACGGGACACGGGTTCGAGCCCTGCTCTGGGAAGATCCCACATGCCGTGGAGCAACTGGGCCCGTGAGCCACAACTACTGAGCCTGAGCGTCTGGAGCCTGTGCTCCGCAACAAGAGAGGCCGCGATAGTGAGCGGCCCGCGCACCGCAATGAAGAGTGGCCCCCGCTCCCCACAACTGGAGAAAGCCCTCACACAGAAACGAAGACCCAACACAGCTAAAAATCAATCAATCAATCAATAAATTTATTAAAAAGAAAAATACTAATTGTAAAGTCTGCAGTGGGTATAGAGGTGTTCAACTTTTTTCCAGATTTTACGTTTCTGGTTTTGTTTTTAAATTTTTTATTTATTATTTATTTATTACTTTTATTTTTGGCTGTGTTGGGTCTTCGTTTCTGCGCGAGGGCTTTCTCCAGTTGCGGCAAGTGGGGGCCACTCTTCATCGCGGCGCGCGGGCCTCTCACTATCGCGGCCTGTCTTGTTGCGGAGCAGAGGCTCCAGACGCTCAGGCTCAGTAGTTGTGGCTCACGGGCCCAGTTGCTCCGCGGCATGTGGGATCTTCCCAGAGCAGGGCTCAAACCCGTGTCCCCTGCATTGGCAGGCGGATTCTCAACCACTGCACCACCAGGGAAGCCCCCCCACCCCGATAGTTTTAAAACCAGCCTCAGTCATGCTTGCTTCAAGACTTATCCTGGCATCATGGACCACTGGATACTTTGGCTAGGTGTTAAACTCTCTTGTCCTGTGCCCGAGTCCCATCGTGGTGACTTAGTTGCCATCTAGGGCACTCTTGGCATGAGTCCTAGACATGAATCCAGCTCAATGGCTTGGGCCCTGCTCCCTGCTGGCTGACTGTCCTAATGCCCAGTGCCTCCTTTCTGCTTGGACTTCTGAGGGCCGCAGCCCCAGGACCCTCACTCTGTGTTCCCGGCTCTATTCAATGCCAACGGTATGTCTTTTGCTTGCTGTATGTCCCCTGCCCCAGTACCTCCTACTGGCTTTGACCTTCCTGTTTCAGGTCCTCTTATTGCGACCCTTTGTGTATAAGCCAGATCTGTTTGCCCTTCCTTCAAGGGGAGCTATTTCCCTGGTGTTTCCCTAGATGCTTATGATGAGACCCCTGCCAGAACTACACCAATCAGACCCTCCATGTACACGCTTGGGTCTGAACCCTTTCAGCGAGAGCAGGTTGGAAACCCATATATACATAAATATACAATGTGTACAAATCAAGTATTTTACAGATTGTAAAGAATTCTTGTGAACGTATTAGGTTAGGGAAGTCAAGCAGGATCATCATATGATGGCATAATCAAGCACATGTATATAACATTTCCTATTTTTATATGATGCCATTTTAATAGATGTGCCCATCTTTTCAAAGTTCTAATCTGTGGCAGTGGGCAGTAGGGGGACGGGGTGGGTCACAGCAGGAAGAGGCATTCGCTGCCTTAGGCAGTGAAACCATTGCTCTCTCTTCAGAATGGCTCAGCCAGCAGGATTCTGTGGGGTCTACCTCCTGGCACCGGGCTCCAATCGCCGGATTTTGGGTCTGGGGCAACCCAGATCTTTGTGCGAGTTTTCCGGAGAGTGCTTTCTCTTGGGAGCACGTCTGGGGACTGGCTTCTCTGCTTCCACCTTCGCTGGCGTGGCCAAAGGAACTGCTGCTGCAAAGAAAATCAGAACTGATCAGTCACTTCTGCTGTACACAGTCTCCTGCCAGAATTTCCCTCTCTCATGTCTCTCCCACTTTCTGGCTGAAGACCTTTAATCTACTTGACATCCAGAACACAGCCTTGGCCCATCACCTCCATGAGTCCCTAGAGAAGGGACACTGGCTGCAAAAGCAATTCCTAGAGCCTACGGCTGCAGCACATGAGGAAGTCTCTTCACCGTTTCCAGGGAAAACAGTAGTACCCGAAAGTCATTGCAATCATGAGCCTCTCCATCTCTCCTTTCCACACCAGAGAAAACATTTCTTGCAGTCTGTCACTTCTGAGGCTTTAATGGAAATGTCTTTCAAGTTTCGGAAAAAAATAGTCTAATATAAATTGGTTAAGAACCCCTCCCACCTTGGCAACCCCTCTTGGGCCCCATTTATACTGCCTGTTTCAACCACACTGAACTCTAGCCCTCTGATACTTTTATGTAGATTAGAACAAGGCCAAATACTGAGGCAGAGGGATCAGGAGACTGAGAACCGCATTCTGGGCACCAAGTCTAGGCTCACATCAACCCAGCCTCCTGGGACACCATCTCCTCAGCCCTCCAGTCTCATTAGCACTTCAACACCCCTCTTGGTTCTTCCGGTCTTCCCATCAATATGGCACCACCCTCTCCGCTACGAGTAAAAATCATTATAATCCTCTCTCCACCATGAAAGGATGAGATAAAGGCTCAGCAGCAGCCCCCGTGATACACATGGTCAACACTGTGAAGAGGTTTTACTAAGGCGACTTGGTCCGACTCAGAGAAGGAAAGAGACAACTCTGCCCTTAGCCTGATCAGGCCCACAGGAAGGAAGCACAGTGGGGGCAGCCTTTGAGAGTGTGGCAATGCGAGAGAACCTTCTTTAGGAGGGGACTCCCTGTTGCCGACCTTGAAAAAGCAAGGATGGGACATTTGTTTACTGGGGCTGTTACAGAGGGGATGTGCCCAGAGGTTAGGCCACCCTGCTTGAGAATCAAAGCACCTTCTAGTCCGAAATGGCTTGAATGCTCCAATCGCCGGATTTTGGGTCTGGGGCAACCCAGATCTTTGTGCGACATTTCCGGAGAGTGCTTTCTCTTGGGAGCACGTCTGGGGACTGGCTTCTCTGCTTCCACCTTTGCTGGCGTGGCCAAAGGAACATCCCCGTAGGCCCGGTAGCCACCAACCAGGCAGTATGTCTCCCCATGCCAGCCCAACTGCGTTTCTCCACACCCTCGGTAGAGGACATGGTAGTGACCAGGGGTAGGGGGAGAAACGGGAGCCACTGCTGCTGCAAAGAAAATCAGAACTGATCAGTCACTTCTGCTGTACAGAGCCTCCTGCCAGAATTTCCCTCTCTCACGTCTCTCCCACTTTCTGGCTGAAGACCTTTAATCTACTTGACATCCAAAACACAGCTTTGGCCCATCACCTCTATGAGTCCCTAGAGAAGGGACACTGGCTGCAAAAGCAATTCCTAGAGCCTACGGCTGCAGCACATGAGGAAGTCTCTTCACCGTTTCCAGGGAAAACAGTAGAACCCGAAAGTCATTGCAATCATGAGCCTCTCCATCTCTCCCTTCCACACCAGAGAAAACATTTCTTGCAGTCTGTCACTTCTGAGGCTTTAATGGAAATGTCTTTCAAGTTTTGGAAAAAACTAATCTAATATAAATTGGTTAAGGACCCCTCCCACCTTGGCAGCCCCTCTTGGGCCCCATTTATACTGCCTGTTTCAACCACACTGAACTCTAGCCCTCTGATACTTTTATGTAGATTAGAACAAGGCCACATACTGAGTCAGAGTGATCAGGAGACTGAGAACCGCGTTCTGGGTACCAAGTCTAGGCTCACATCAACCCAGCCTCCTGGGACACCATCTCCTCAGCCCTCCAGTCTCATTAGCACTTCAACACCCCTCTTGGTTCTTCCGGTCTTCCCATCAATATGACACCACCCTCTCCCCTAGTACTCAGCAGCTCAGGATGGGATGTGTCTGAGGGCACCGATGTAGATGTCTACATGACAGCACAGAGGTGCCTGGGTTTGAAGGTGTGTTTCAAGAGTGGCCCTCTTCCTCCAACTGCTCCATTTACCATTTGCCAACAAAAATTCCCTTGTCTTTTGCTAAGAGGCCAATCAGGAAAGGGTCTGAATGGAAGCATCCTGTAGCCCAAAGGGGAAGCTACATTTATAAAGATCAGGACCATCCTGCACACTTGTCCAGGGATGACCTTTCACTTGTCCTCAACAGTGAGCACTGTGGGTCCCTGAAGATGTCCCAGGTCATTGGTATTACTTACAGCTGGGAACGCGCTCAGGTATACGTAGTGGGCAAGCCCCACAGGAACATGAGGCAGCCAGGTGAGGTGGTGTGTACACCATGGCTCCTCTAGAGATGCCCGGTCTCGGTGTTTCTGCCGCACTGCCCACCCACGGAACAGAGCTCAGGTTCGAGTAAAGATAGAGGATCCGGTCACACATTCTCCCTCAGACAACCAAAGAGGTTGGAGAACTTCTGGTGGAGAACTGTCAGGGAAGTTTGTCTGAGGGCAGCACGTTGGCAGTTACGCTGCCATGGAAACTGTGAGAAGGCCTGTGAGGTCATCACTACCCAGTGAGGTCATAATAAGGAACCTGTGACTTGGGGGTCAGGCTTCAGGAGGAGGGGCAGTTTTGTGGAGGAGAGCAGGGGGAGGGCAGAGGTACTCTGCCTGGCCCCTCACACCTGGGCCTCCCCACCCATGCCCTAGTCTAGCAGACATCCCACGTGGGGCGTGCCGGTGGGCTGGCACAGCCCTAGGGGCCCCAGGAGGGCAAGAGAGACCCACATTCTGAGATTGGCTTGAGAGGCAAGATTAACGTAAGAGAGAGCTAGGTTGTATGGCACTGACCCTAAGAGGCAGAGATTTGTGTGGACTGGGGAATCAGGGAAGGCTCCTTGGCAGTGGGCCTGAAGGACAAGTGAGATTTGGAGCCATGGGGAAGAGAGGGAAGACATTCCAGTTTGGAAGAATAAAAGCAAAGACACATTCTCCTCGCCCTTGTCCTGCCCCAAATATAAATTCATAGAACCCTCACATTTTCACAACTGAGGACTGAAGAAAAGCAAGAGGTGAAGGGGCCTACCCAGTGTTACACAGGTAGTGGAGAGGTGTTCTGCTCAATGGTTAGGTTCATGTTGGGGCTCCGGATTTACAGCTGATAGGAATGTGAGGACAAGCTCATGCCATTTCAAACATTTCCAAGTGATACTGAGAGAGACGTTAAAGGTGCAAAATGAGGGTGCTGAATGACCTCACAAAGTGGGAATGGTGGGCCCATTTTCATATGAAATTCAAAACAAGTTCATGACCAAAGGACATAATACAAAATGACAACATAATCATTACACTCCCCTCTCCCCTAGAAGTAAAAATCAGTATAATCCTCCCTCTCTCCACCATGAAAGGATGAGGTAAAGGCTCAGCAGCAGCCCCCGTGAAACACATGGTCACCGCTGTGAAGAGGTGTTACTAAGACGATTTGGTCCGACTCAGAGAAGGAAAGAGACAACTCTGCCCTTAGCCTGATCAGGCCCACAGGAAGGAAGCACACTGGGGGCAGCCTTTGAGAGTGTGGCAATGCGAGAGAACCTTCTTGAGGAGGGGACTCCCTGTTGCCGACCTTGAAAAAGCAAGGATGGGACATTCGTTTACTGGGGCTGTTGCAGAGGGGATGTGCCCAGGAGGTAGAGACTGCTTGGACTACTATTTTAGAGGTTGGGCCCCCCTGGTTGAGAACCACAGCACCTTGTATTCCTAAACTGCTTGAATGAGCGGGTGCACGTTAGGACAGACGAAGTCAGGCCTCATTGGAGCCGACTGCCTTTGGGAGTGGTAGAAGGTAAAATGGCAAGGGGAATGCTCTGGAGGAGGTTTGTCATGGCAGGTGGGCCAGCACGAGACCATCCAGATTCTCCAAGGCTCCAGAGATGACTTGGCTGGGAGCATCCCTCTGATGTGGTGCGGGGACTCCTACCTTAACAGGACCTGGCTGGGCATCTGCGGGAGGCAGAATCAATGGCTTATTAACTTCAGAGAGCGAGAGACTCACCTGGGGGGTTGCACAAAACCACTTCAAAAGACTTGTACCTGGATTCTTGAGCCAACCCTCAGAAAACTTATCTAGATCTGGAGTAGGGCTCTGGAAGCTGCACTTTTAATAAGCTTCCTGGGCAGTCCCACCACAGTGGTCCATGGAGAGACTGACCAAATTACTGTGTATTCTCCGTTGCTTTGGGGAGTCAAAGTGGGCAATGTGAAAAACTGCAGCAGGCATACGTATATACAGGGAATATTCAAGGCAAACAGAGGGCTAGAGTTATTCTATGCATGAATCAGATTTGAGGAAAGCTAGCCTGGTGGTTAAAGAACACAACCCTTGGGAGAGACAGACAGACCAGATTCTGTCCTACTTACTTGTGTGATTTTGACCAAGTTCTTTTATCCTTCTGACTGTTTCTTCATATGGAAAAGAGCTATGGCTGTACATTTAGCACAATATTCTCTTTTGGCAAAGGCTGCTCTGGGTCCATTTGTGTTCTCTGCAACTTAATGTTTTCCGGTGTGCAAGCATTTTTAAGTTGTTTGGTGAAGTATTACATTTGACTTTCAACTGTTCATTACTTTGGGCAAAGCTTATATAATGCTGCAGAGACTAGAACCTATGCAGAGATAGTGAGAGGATGTGATAAGCTTATTCTGCCGGTTTATCAAAAAGTTTAACCTTTTCTCCTCTTCCTCCGCCTGCCACCAAGAGATGAGAAAGAAGGCAGAGCCTGGAAATGCACACCAAGCAATACTTCTGTGTCAGTTTGCCTTTTATTCCTCTGCCAGTACTTCCCAGAGAGATTTCACCAAAAGTGCCTAAGCTTGCCATGGCCATTGTTGTGAAGAACATTTCTCTCTATTGCTAGTCACATCCCCTTTTCCTTCTCCTGGGCGCTTAATGGATGTTTGGGGGCAGGAAATAAAATTTAAACTAAAACATCAAAAAAAAAGAAGAAGAAAGATGAGCTCAAGTAGGCGTTATTGTGGTCCAGACAAGGTTTGGTTCATTCATTCCCTCGATTTGCATTTATCCCCCTTTGTGCCAGGCATGGGGGGAGAGAGAGAAATGTCTTCAAAGAGTCTGTGGTTGTATGGGGGAGGGAGCTGTGGAAATCTGTCATTTAGAAACAGCATGGAAGTGCTAGGGAAAAATTGTTTTGTTCATTTATCTCTCACTCATCCGTTCACCCAGAGCAACTACAAAGGGTTTCACGCGGAGGAACTGGATGCCCTGAACTTGACATTCTCGTGGGGGAAACAACAATGTAAAGCACCAGCAGTGGTAAGTCACCAGTAGTGATTTCAAGCCAGAAGGAACCACTCACCAATGGAGAGAGGCACAGGGTGAGCAGTGACTTGCAGAAAGGAGGGGTTATTTATTCATTCCAACTGCTGAGTTCAAGTTCATCTGGGTGGTTGTGTGGTTCGTGCTTACTGCATCTGGTTTTGGAACGTGGCTCCACCCTCCAAGAAGGGTGAGGATGATCACCCTTCTTTCCTCCTGCTGTGCCCCGGGGTCACCCAGCGAGTGTCTGCAGGGCTGATCTGCTCTGTACTGGCTTTTCAGTCCCACTCCCGGGAGAAGAGAGACGAAGCTGTGTCTCCACCGCAGCTTGGCCTGATTCAGTCACTGGGTGAAAAGGTGGGAAGAAGGTCAAGTTCATGAGAACTGATACACTGCAGAGTCATTTAGTCCTGAAGTACCAGTTCTGGTTGCTGGTGAGTTGCTAAATCCAGGGACCTGAATGTAATTCCTCCAGAGCCACTGAGACATCACTTCCAGGCCCATGGCGGGCTGTAGGGGTGCTGACTTTTCTCAGTGCTAAGGAGCAGCCATCTTCCACTGAGAGAGGACTCTGTGTCAGCAGGAGCAGAACCACACCAGGCACCGAAGGAGGTTCTGCATCCCAGCATCTCCCAACACAGTGATAGATAAACGGGTAGAAGATGCGACAGGGCATTCACCATAGAACAGAAGCTTATCCCCAATAGATATGGAAAGATGTTCAACTTCACTACCTAACAAAGAAATTCAAGTTATAAATCTATTTCTTTTTTGCTCATCTCATTGGTAGAAAGTTTTAAGAATGCACAAAATTTGCTGCTAAGGATGTAAGGAAAAGGCCGTTTTCGTCTGTTGCTGCTGATGGGGATGGAAATTGGTGCGAACCTTCTGCAGGGTAATTTGGCAATTTGTGTATCAACAGCCTTAAAATGTTCATACACTTTGAGCCAGTAGTTTTGCTTTTAGCATCTTATCCTAAGGTGAAAGTCAAATTTATGTACAAGACTTATGTTCAAGAATATTCATCTCAGCCAGTAGTGCAATAGAAAAAATATTAGAAGCTACCTAAAAATCCCACAATACGGGGTTGGTTAATGAACGGATGGCCCAACTTAAGAATGGAAAATAAAGACGCAGACGTAGAAAATGGACTTGAGGACACGGGGAAGGGGAAGGGGAAGCTGGGACGAAGTGAGAGAGTGGCATGGACTTATATATACTACCAAATGTAAAATAGCTAGCTAGTGGGAAGCAGCCGCGTAGCACAGGGAGATCAGCTCGGTGCTGTGTGACCACCTAGAGGGGTGGGATGGGGAGGGTGGGAGGGAGACGCAAGAGGGAGGAGATATGGGGATATACGTGTATGTAGAGCTGATTCACTTTGTTATAAAGCAGAAACTAACACACCATTGTAAAGCAATTATACTCCAATAAAGATGTTTTTTTTAAAAAAGGATGGAAAACAGTTCATTCATTAACAATGATTTTCTCCAAGAATATTTAATGGTGGGAAGATGTAGTGTAAAAGCAGGGTACAAAATACGAGATGGAGTATTTCATTTTGTTAAAATTTAATAATACAAGTGCAGAAAACGTGATTAAAATAACAGTACTGATTTGACTACGGGACATTTTTTTCTTTAACTTTTTCTGTATTTGGTGTTATAAAGCATCATATATCCTCTCTGAGTCTCAGCTTATGTTCTGTGAAGTGGGACTCATCACATCTACACTGCAGTGCGCTCGGGCAGAGCAGCACAATATTTGAAAGTGCCCTTGACAATGACCAGCCCATTGTAATACTCCAGGAATGGTTATAATATCATTGCCAATGACACACCCATAGTCCGGATATTATCCGTAACGATTACTAAGGTTGTTTATCTCCCTCCACTTTTACTAAGACAAAAAAAGGATTAATTGAAGACTCTTAAGTCATTTTTACTGAGGTTCTTTGTTTTTTGTTTTTTTTTTCAAAATACTAATGGTAGGGCTTCCCTGGTGGCGCAGTGGTTGAGAATCTGCCTGCTAATGCACGGGACACGGGTTCGAGCCCTGCTCTGGGAAGATCCCACATGCCGTGGAGCAACTGGGCCCGTGAGCCACAACTACTGAGCCTGAGCGTCTGGAGCCTGTGCTCCGCAACAAGAGAGGCCGCGATAGTGAGCGGCCCGCGCACCGCAATGAAGAGTGGCCCCCGCTCCCCACAACTGGAGAAAGCCCTCACACAGAAACGAAGACCCAACACAGCTAAAAATCAATCAATCAATCAATAAATTTATTAAAAAGAAAAATACTAATTGTAAAGTCTGCAGTGGGTATAGAGGTGTTCAACTTTTTTCCAGATTTTACGTTTCTGGTTTTGTTTTTAAATTTTTTATTTATTATTTATTTATTACTTTTATTTTTGGCTGTGTTGGGTCTTCGTTTCTGCGCGAGGGCTTTCTCCAGTTGCGGCAAGTGGGGGCCACTCTTCATCGCGGCGCGCGGGCCTCTCACTATCGCGGCCTGTCTTGTTGCGGAGCAGAGGCTCCAGACGCTCAGGCTCAGTAGTTGTGGCTCACGGGCCCAGTTGCTCCGCGGCATGTGGGATCTTCCCAGAGCAGGGCTCAAACCCGTGTCCCCTGCATTGGCAGGCGGATTCTCAACCACTGCACCACCAGGGAAGCCCCCCCACCCCGATAGTTTTAAAACCAGCCTCAGTCATGCTTGCTTCAAGACTTATCCTGGCATCATGGACCACTGGATACTTTGGCTAGGTGTTAAACTCTCTTGTCCTGTGCCCGAGTCCCATCGTGGTGACTTAGTTGCCATCTAGGGCACTCTTGGCATGAGTCCTAGACATGAATCCAGCTCAATGGCTTGGGCCCTGCTCCCTGCTGGCTGACTGTCCTAATGCCCAGTGCCTCCTTTCTGCTTGGACTTCTGAGGGCCGCAGCCCCAGGACCCTCACTCTGTGTTCCCGGCTCTATTCAATGCCAACGGTATGTCTTTTGCTTGCTGTATGTCCCCTGCCCCAGTACCTCCTACTGGCTTTGACCTTCCTGTTTCAGGTCCTCTTATTGCGACCCTTTGTGTATAAGCCAGATCTGTTTGCCCTTCCTTCAAGGGGAGCTATTTCCCTGGTGTTTCCCTAGATGCTTATGATGAGACCCCTGCCAGAACTACACCAATCAGACCCTCCATGTACACGCTTGGGTCTGAACCCTTTCAGCGAGAGCAGGTTGGAAACCCATATATACATAAATATACAATGTGTACAAATCAAGTATTTTACAGATTGTAAAGAATTCTTGTGAACGTATTAGGTTAGGGAAGTCAAGCAGGATCATCATATGATGGCATAATCAAGCACATGTATATAACATTTCCTATTTTTATATGATGCCATTTTAATAGATGTGCCCATCTTTTCAAAGTTCTAATCTGTGGCAGTGGGCAGTAGGGGGACGGGGTGGGTCACAGCAGGAAGAGGCATTCGCTGCCTTAGGCAGTGAAACCATTGCTCTCTCTTCAGAATGGCTCAGCCAGCAGGATTCTGTGGGGTCTACCTCCTGGCACCGGGCTCCAATCGCCGGATTTTGGGTCTGGGGCAACCCAGATCTTTGTGCGAGTTTTCCGGAGAGTGCTTTCTCTTGGGAGCACGTCTGGGGACTGGCTTCTCTGCTTCCACCTTCGCTGGCGTGGCCAAAGGAACTGCTGCTGCAAAGAAAATCAGAACTGATCAGTCACTTCTGCTGTACACAGTCTCCTGCCAGAATTTCCCTCTCTCATGTCTCTCCCACTTTCTGGCTGAAGACCTTTAATCTACTTGACATCCAGAACACAGCCTTGGCCCATCACCTCCATGAGTCCCTAGAGAAGGGACACTGGCTGCAAAAGCAATTCCTAGAGCCTACGGCTGCAGCACATGAGGAAGTCTCTTCACCGTTTCCAGGGAAAACAGTAGTACCCGAAAGTCATTGCAATCATGAGCCTCTCCATCTCTCCTTTCCACACCAGAGAAAACATTTCTTGCAGTCTGTCACTTCTGAGGCTTTAATGGAAATGTCTTTCAAGTTTCGGAAAAAAATAGTCTAATATAAATTGGTTAAGAACCCCTCCCACCTTGGCAACCCCTCTTGGGCCCCATTTATACTGCCTGTTTCAACCACACTGAACTCTAGCCCTCTGATACTTTTATGTAGATTAGAACAAGGCCAAATACTGAGGCAGAGGGATCAGGAGACTGAGAACCGCATTCTGGGCACCAAGTCTAGGCTCACATCAACCCAGCCTCCTGGGACACCATCTCCTCAGCCCTCCAGTCTCATTAGCACTTCAACACCCCTCTTGGTTCTTCCGGTCTTCCCATCAATATGGCACCACCCTCTCCGCTACGAGTAAAAATCATTATAATCCTCTCTCCACCATGAAAGGATGAGATAAAGGCTCAGCAGCAGCCCCCGTGATACACATGGTCAACACTGTGAAGAGGTGTTACTAAGGCGACTTGGTCCGACTCAGAGAAGGAAAGAGACAACTCTGCCCTTAGCCTGATCAGGCCCACAGGAAGGAAGCACAGTGGGGGCAGCCTTTGAGAGTGTGGCAATGCGAGAGAACCTTCTTTAGGAGGGGACTCCCTGTTGCCGACCTTGAAAAAGCAAGGATGGGACATTTGTTTACTGGGGCTGTTACAGAGGGGATGTGCCCAGAGGTTAGGCCACCCTGCTTGAGAATCAAAGCACCTTCTAGTCCGAAATGGCTTGAATGCTCCAATCGCCGGATTTTGGGTCTGGGGCAACCCAGATCTTTGTGCGACATTTCCGGAGAGTGCTTTCTCTTGGGAGCACGTCTGGGGACTGGCTTCTCTGCTTCCACCTTTGCTGGCGTGGCCAAAGGAACATCCCCGTAGGCCCGGTAGCCACCAACCAGGCAGTATGTCTCCCCATGCCAGCCCAACTGCGTTTCTCCACACCCTCGGTAGAGGACATGGTAGTGACCAGGGGTAGGGGGAGAAACGGGAGCCACTGCTGCTGCAAAGAAAATCAGAACTGATCAGTCACTTCTGCTGTACACAGCCTCCTGCCAGAATTTCCCTCTCTCACGTCTCTCCCACTTTCTGGCTGAAGACCTTTAATCTACTTGACATCCAAAACACAGCTTTGGCCCATCACCTCTATGAGTCCCTAGAGAAGGGACACTGGCTGCAAAAGCAATTCCTAGAGCCTACGGCTGCAGCACATGAGGAAGTCTCTTCACCGTTTCCAGGGAAAACAGTAGAACCCGAAAGTCATTGCAATCATGAGCCTCTCCATCTCTCCCTTCCACACCAGAGAAAACATTTCTTGCAGTCTGTCACTTCTGAGGCTTTAATGGAAATGTCTTTCAAGTTTTGGAAAAAACTAATCTAATATAAATTGGTTAAGGACCCCTCCCACCTTGGCAGCCCCTCTTGGGCCCCATTTATACTGCCTGTTTCAACCACACTGAACTCTAGCCCTCTGATACTTTTATGTAGATTAGAACAAGGCCACATACTGAGTCAGAGTGATCAGGAGACTGAGAACCGCGTTCTGGGTACCAAGTCTAGGCTCACATCAACCCAGCCTCCTGGGACACCATCTCCTCAGCCCTCCAGTCTCATTAGCACTTCAACACCCCTCTTGGTTCTTCCGGTCTTCCCATCAATATGACACCACCCTCTCCCCTAGTACTCAGCAGCTCAGGATGGGATGTGTCTGAGGGCACCGATGTAGATGTCTACATGACAGCACAGAGGTGCCTGGGTTTGAAGGTGTGTTTCAAGAGTGGCCCTCTTCCTCCAACTGCTCCATTTACCATTTGCCAACAAAAATTCCCTTGTCTTTTGCTAAGAGGCCAATCAGGAAAGGGTCTGAATGGAAGCATCCTGTAGCCCAAAGGGGAAGCTACATTTATAAAGATCAGGACCATCCTGCACACTTGTCCAGGGATGACCTTTCACTTGTCCTCAACAGTGAGCACTGTGGGTCCCTGAAGATGTCCCAGGTCATTGGTATTACTTACAGCTGGGAACGCGCTCAGGTATACGTAGTGGGCAAGCCCCACAGGAACATGAGGCAGCCAGGTGAGGTGGTGTGTACACCATGGCTCCTCTAGAGATGCCCGGTCTCGGTGTTTCTGCCGCACTGCCCACCCACGGAACAGAGCTCAGGTTCGAGTAAAGATAGAGGATCCGGTCACACATTCTCCCTCAGACAACCAAAGAGGTTGGAGAACTTCTGGTGGAGAACTGTCAGGGAAGTTTGTCTGAGGGCAGCACGTTGGCAGTTACGCTGCCATGGAAACTGTGAGAAGGCCTGTGAGGTCATCACTACCCAGTGAGGTCATAATAAGGAACCTGTGACTTGGGGGTCAGGCTTCAGGAGGAGGGGCAGTTTTGTGGAGGAGAGCAGGGGGAGGGCAGAGGTACTCTGCCTGGCCCCTCACACCTGGGCCTCCCCACCCATGCCCTAGTCTAGCAGACATCCCACGTGGGGCGTGCCGGTGGGCTGGCACAGCCCTAGGGGCCCCAGGAGGGCAAGAGAGACCCACATTCTGAGATTGGCTTGAGAGGCAAGATTAACGTAAGAGAGAGCTAGGTTGTATGGCACTGACCCTAAGAGGCAGAGATTTGTGTGGACTGGGGAATCAGGGAAGGCTCCTTGGCAGTGGGCCTGAAGGACAAGTGAGATTTGGACCCATGGGGAAGAGAGGGAAGACATTCCAGTTTGGAAGAATAAAAGCAAAGACACATTCTCCTCGCCCTTGTCCTGCCCCAAATATAAATTCATAGAACCCTCACATTTTCACAACTGAGGACTGAAGAAAAGCAAGAGGTGAAGGGGCCTACCCAGTGTTACACAGGTAGTGGAGAGGTGTTCTGCTCAATGGTTAGGTTCATGTTGGGGCTCCGGATTTACAGCTGATAGGAATGTGAGGACAAGCTCATGCCATTTCAAACATTTCCAAGTGATACTGAGAGAGACGTTAAAGGTGCAAAATGAGGGTGCTGAATGACCTCACAAAGTGGGAATGGTGGGCCCATTTTCATATGAAATTCAAAACAAGTTCATGACCAAAGGACATAATACAAAATGACAACATAATCATTACACTCCCCTCTCCCCTAGAAGTAAAAATCAGTATAATCCTCCCTCTCTCCACCATGAAAGGATGAGGTAAAGGCTCAGCAGCAGCCCCCGTGAAACACATGGTCACCGCTGTGAAGAGGTGTTACTAAGACGATTTGGTCCGACTCAGAGAAGGAAAGAGACAACTCTGCCCTTAGCCTCATCAGGCCCACAGGAAGGAAGCACACTGGGGGCAGCCTTTGAGAGTGTGGCAATGCGAGAGAACCTTCTTGAGGAGGGGACTCCCTGTTGCCGACCTTGAAAAAGCAAGGATGGGACATTCGTTTACTGGGGCTGTTGCAGAGGGGATGTGCCCAGGAGGTAGAGACTGCTTGGACTACTATTTTAGAGGTTGGGCCCCCCTGGTTGAGAACCACAGCACCTTGTATTCCTAAACTGCTTGAATGAGCGGGTGCACGTTAGGACAGACGAAGTCAGGCCTCATTGGAGCCGACTGCCTTTGGGAGTGGTAGAAGGTAAAATGGCAAGGGGAATGCTCTGGAGGAGGTTTGTCATGGCAGGTGGGCCAGCACGAGACCATCCAGATTCTCCAAGGCTCCAGAGATGACTTGGCTGGGAGCATCCCTCTGATGTGGTGCGGGGACTCCTACCTTAACAGGAGCTGGCTGGGCATCTGCGGGAGGCAGAATCAATGGTTTATTAACTTCAGAGAGCGAGAGACTCACCTGGGGGGTTCCACAAAACCACTTCAAAAGACTTGTACCTGGATTCTTGAGCCAACCCTCAGAAAACTTATCTAGATCTGGAGTAGGGCTCTGGAAGCTGCACTTTTAATAAGCTTCCTGGGCAGTCCCACCACAGTGGTCCATGGAGAGACTGACCAAATTACTGTGTATTCTCCGTTGCTTTGGGGAGTCAAAGTGGGCAATGTGAAAAACTGCAGCAGGCATACGTATATACAGGGAATATTCAAGGCAAACAGAGGGCTAGAGTTATTCTATGCATGAATCAGATTTGAGGAAAGCTAGCCTGGTGGTTAAAGAACACAACCCTTGGGAGAGACAGACAGACCAGATTCTGTCCTACTTACTTGTGTGATTTTGACCAAGTTCTTTTATCCTTCTGACTGTTTCTTCATATGGAAAAGAGCTATGGCTGTACATTTAGCACAATATTCTCTTTTGGCAAAGGCTGCTCTGGGTCCATTTGTGTTCTCTGCAACTTAATCCTTTCCGGTGTGCAAGCATTTTTAAGTTGTTTGGTGAAGTATTACATTTGACTTTCAACTGTTCATTACTTTGGGCAAAGCTTATATAATGCTGCAGAGACTAGAACCTATGCAGAGATAGTGAGAGGATGTGATAAGCTTATTCTGCCGGTTTATCAAAAAGTTTAACCTTTTCTCCTCTTCCTCCGCCTGCCACCAAGAGATGAGAAAGAAGGCAGAGCCTGGAAATGCACACCAAGCAATACTTCTGTGTCAGTTTGCCTTTTATTCCTCTGCCAGTACTTCCCAGAGAGATTTCACCAAAAGTGCCTAAGCTTGCCATGGCCATTGTTGTGAAGAACATTTCTCTCTATTGCTAGTCACATCCCCTTTTCCTTCTCCTGGGCGCTTAATGGATGTTTGGGGGCAGGAAATAAAATTTAAACTAAAACATCAAAAAAAAAGAAGAAGAAAGATGAGCTCAAGTAGGCGTTATTGTGGTCCAGACAAGGTTTGGTTCATTCATTCCCTCGATTTGCATTTATCCCCCTTTGTGCCAGGCATGGGGGGAGAGAGAGAAATGTCTTCAAAGAGTCTGTGGTTGTATGGGGGAGGGAGCTGTGGAAATCTGTCATTTAGAAACAGCATGGAAGTGCTAGGGAAAAATTGTTTTGTTCATTTATCTCTCACTCATCCGTTCACCCAGAGCAACTACAAAGGGTTTCACGCGGAGGAACTGGATGCCCTGAACTTGACATTCTCGTGGGGGAAACAACAATGTAAAGCACCAGCAGTGGTAAGTCACCAGTAGTGATTTCAAGCCAGAAGGAACCACTCACCAATGGAGAGAGGCACAGGGTGAGCAGTGACTTGCAGAAAGGAGGGGTTATTTATTCATTCCAACTGCTGAGTTCAAGTTCATCTGGGTGGTTGTGTGGTTCGTGCTTACTGCATCTGCTTTTGGAACGTGGCTCCACCCTCCAAGAAGGGTGAGGCTGATCACCCCTCTTTCCTCCTGCTGTGCCCCGGGGTCACCCAGCGAGTGTCTGCAGGGCTGATCTGCTCTGTACTGGCTTTTCAGTCCCACTCCCGGGAGAAGAGAGACGAAGCTGTGTCTCCACCGCAGCTTGGCCTGATTCAGTCACTGGGTGAAAAGGTGGGAAGAAGGTCAAGTTCATGAGAACTGATACACTGCAGAGTCATTTAGTCCTGAAGTACCAGTTCTGGTTGCTGGTGAGTTGCTAAATCCAGGGACCTGAATGTAATTCCTCCAGAGCCACTGAGACATCACTTCCAGGCCCATGGCGGGCTGTAGGGGTGCTGACTTTTCTCAGTGCTAAGGAGCAGCCATCTTCCACTGAGAGAGGACTCTGTGTCAGCAGGAGCAGAACCACACCAGGCACCGAAGGAGGTTCTGCATCCCAGCATCTCCCAACACAGTGATAGATAAACGGGTAGAAGATGCGACAGGGCATTCACCATAGAACAGAAGCTTATCCCCAATAGATATGGAAAGATGATCAACTTCACTACCTAACAAAGAAATTCAAGTTATAAATCTGTTTCTTTTTTGCTCATCTCATTGGTAGAAAGTTTTAAGAATGCACAAAATTTGCTGCTAAGGATGTAAGGAAAAGGCCGTTTTCGTCTGTTGCTGCTGATGGGGATGGAAATTGGTGCGAACCTTCTGCAGGGTAATTTGGCAATTTGTGTATCAACAGCCTTAAAATGTTCATACACTTTGAGCCAGTAGTTTTGCTTTTAGCATCTTATCCTAAGGTGAAAGTCAAATTTATGTACAAGACTTATGTTCAAGAATATTCATCTCAGCCAGTAGTGTAATAGAAAAAATATTAGAAGCTACCTAAAAATCCCACAATACGGGGTTGGTTAATGAACGGACGGCCCAACTTAAGAATGGAAAATAAAGACGCAGACGTAGAAAATGGACTTGAGGACACGGGGAAGGGGAAGGGGAAGCTGGGACGAAGTGAGAGATTGGCATGGACTTATATATACTACCAAATGTAAAATAGCTAGCTAGTGGGAAGCAGCCGCGTAGCACAGGGAGATCAGCTCGGTGCTGTGTGACCACCTAGAGGGGTGGGATAGGGAGGGTGGGAGGGAGACGCAAGAGGGAGGAGATATGGGGATATATGTGTATGTAGAGCTGATTCACTTTGTTATAAAGCAGAAACTAACACACCATTGTAAAGCAATTATACTCCAATAAAGGTGTTTTTTTTAAAAAGGATGGAAAACAGTTCATTCATTAAAAATGATTTTCTCCAAGAATATTTAATGGTGGGAAGATGTAGTGTAAAAGCAGGGTACAAAATACGAGATGGAGTATTTCATTTTGTTAAAATTTAATAATACAAGTGCAGAAAACGTGATTAAAATAACAGTACTGATTTCACTACGGGACATTTTTTTCTTTAACTTTTTCTGTATTTGGTGTTATAAAGCATCATATATCCTCTCTGAGTCTCAGCTTATGTTCTGTGAAGTGGGACTCATCACATCTACACTGCAGTGCGCTCGGGCAGAGCAGCACAATATTTGAAAGTGCCCTTGACAATGACCAGCCCATTGTAATACTCCAGGAATGGTTATAATATCATTGCCAATGACACACCCATAGTCCGGATATTATCCGTAACGATTACTAAGGTTGTTTATCTCCCTCCACTTTTACTAAGACAAAAAAAGGATTAATTGAAGACTCTTAAGTCATTTTTACTGAGGTTCTTTGTTTTTTTTTTTTTTTTTTCAAAATACTAATGGTAGGGCTTCCCTGGTGGCGCAGTGGTTGAGAATCTGCCTGCTAATGCACGGGACACGGGTTCGAGCCCTGCTCTGGGAAGATCCCACATGCCGTGGAGCAACTGGGCCCGTGAGCCACAACTACTGAGCCTGAGCGTCTGGAGCCTGTGCTCCGCAACAAGAGAGGCCGCGATAGTGAGCGGCCCGCGCACCGCAATGAAGAGTGGCCCCCGCTCCCCACAACTGGAGAAAGCCCTCACACAGAAACGAAGACCCAACACAGCTAAAAATCAATCAATCAATCAATAAATTTATTAAAAAGAAAAATACTAATTGTAAAGTCTGCAGTGGGTATAGAGGTGTTCAACTTTTTTCCAGATTTTACGTTTCTGGTTTTGTTTTTAAATTTTTTATTTATTATTTATTTATTACTTTTATTTTTGGCTGTGCTGGGTCTTCGTTTCTGCACGAGGGCTTTCTCCAGTTGCGGCAAGTGGGGGCCACTCTTCATCGCGGCGCGCGGGCCTCTCACTATCGCGGCCTGTCTTGTTGCGGAGCAGAGGCTCCAGACGCTCAGGCTCAGTAGTTGTGGCTCACGGGCCCAGTTGCTCCGCGGCATGTGGGATCTTCCCAGAGCAGGGCTCAAACCCGTGTCCCCTGCATTGGCAGGCGGATTCTCAACCACTGCACCACCAGGGAAGCCCCCCCACCCCGATAGTTTTAAAACCAGCCTCAGTCATGCTTGCTTCAAGACTTATCCTGGCATCATGGACCACTGGATACTTTGGCTAGGTGTTAAACTCTCTTGTCCTGTGCCCGAGTCCCATCGTGGTGACTTAGTTGCCATCTAGGGCACTCTTGGCATGAGTCCTAGACATGAATCCAGCTCAATGGCTTGGGCCCTGCTCCCTGCTGGCTGACTGTCCTAATGCCCAGTGCCTCCTTTCTGCTTGGACTTCTGAGGGCCGCAGCCCCAGGACCCTCACTCTGTGTTCCCGGCTCTATTCAATGCCAACGGTATGTCTTTTGTTTGCTGTATGTCCCCTGCCCCAGTACCTCCTACTGGCTTTGACCTTCCTGTTTCAGGTCCTCTTATTGCGACCCTTTGTGTATAAGCCAGATCTGTTTGCCCTTCCTTCAAGGGGAACTATTTCCCTGGTGTTTCCCTAGATGCTTATGATGAGACCCCTGCCAGAACTACACCAATCAGACCCTCCATGTACACGCTTGGGTCTGAACCCTTTCAGCGAGAGCAGGTTGGAAACCCATATATACATAAATATACAATGTGTACAAATCAAGTATTTTAAAGATTGTAAAGAATTCTTGTGAACGTATTAGGTTAGGGAAGTCAAGCAGGATCATCATATGATGGCATAATCAAGCACATGTATATAACATTTCCTATTTTTATATGATGCCATTTTAATAGATGTGCCCATCTTTTCAAAGTTCTAATCTGTGGCAGTGGGCAGTAGGGGGACGGGGTGGGTCACAGCAGGAAGAGGCATTCGCTGCCTTAGGCAGTGAAACCATTGCTCTCTCTTCAGAATGGCTCAGCCAGCAGGATTCTGTGGGGTCTACCTCCTGGCACCGGGCTCCAATCGCCGGATTTTGGGTCTGGGGCAACCCAGATCTTTGTGCGAGTTTTCCGGAGAGTGCTTTCTCTTGGGAGCACGTCTGGGGACTGGCTTCTCTGCTTCCACCTTCGCTGGCGTGGCCAAAGGAACTGCTGCTGCAAAGAAAATCAGAACTGATCAGTCACTTCTGCTGTACACAGCCTCCTGCCAGAATTTCCCTCTCTCACGTCTCTCCCACTTTCTGGCTGAAGACCTTTAATCTACTTGACATCCAAAACACAGCTTTGGCCCATCACCTCTATGAGTCCCTAGAGAAGGGACACTGGCTGCAAAAGCAATTCCTAGAGCCTACGGCTGCAGCACATGAGGAAGTCTCTTCACCGTTTCCAGGGAAAACAGTAGAACCCGAAAGTCATTGCAATCATGAGCCTCTCCATCTCTCCCTTCCACACCAGAGAAAACATTTCTTGCAGTCTGTCACTTCTGAGGCTTTAATGGAAATGTCTTTCAAGTTTTGGAAAAAACTAATCTAATATAAATTGGTTAAGGACCCCTCCCACCTTGGCAGCGCCTCTTGGGCCCCATTTATACTGCCTGTTTCAACCACACTGAACTCTAGCCCTCTGATACTTTTATGTAGATTAGAACAAGGCCAAATACTGAGGCAGAGGGATCAGGAGACTGAGAACCACGTTCTGGGTACCAAGTCTAGGCTCACATCAACCCAGCCTCCTGGGACACCATCTCCTCAGCCCTCCAGTCTCATTAGCACTTCAACACCCCTCTTGGTTCTTCCGATCTTCCCATCAATATGGCACCACCCTCTCCCCTAGTACTCAGCAGCTCAGGATGGGATGTGTCTGAGGGCACCGATGTAGATGTCTACATGACAGCACAGAGGTGCCTGGGTTTGAAGGTGTGTTTCAAGAGTGGCCCTCTTCCTCAAACTGCTCCATTTACCATTTGCCAACAAAAATGCACTTGTCTTTTGCTAAGAGGCCAATCAGGAAAGGGTCTGAATGGAAGCATCCTGTAGCCCAAAGGGGAAGCTACATTTATAAAGATCAGGACCATCCTGCACACTTGTCCAGGGATGACCTTTCACTTGTCCTCAACAGTGAGCACTGTGGGTCCCTGAAGATGTCCCAGGTCATTGGTATTACTTACAGCTGGGAACGCGCTCAGGTATACGTAGTGGGCAAGCCCCACAGGAACATGAGGCAGCCAGGTGAGGTGGTGTGTACACCACGGCTCCTCTAGAGATGCCCGGTCTCGGTGTTTCTGCCGCACTGCCCACCCACGGAACAGAGCTCAGGTTCGAGTAAAGATAGAGGATCCGGTCACACATTCTCCCTCAGACAACCAAAGAGGTTGGAGAACTTCTGGTGGAGAACTGTCAGGGAAGTTTGTCTGAGGGCAGCACGTTGGCAGTTACGCTGCCATGGAAACTGTGAGAAGGCCTGTGAGGTCATCACTACCCAGTGAGGTCATAATAAGGAACCTGTGACTTGGGGGTCAGGCTTCAGGAGGAGGGGCAGTTTTGTGGAGGAGAGCAGGGGGAGGGCAGAGGTACTCTGCCTGGCCCCTCACACCTGGGCCTCCCCACCCATGCCCTAGTCTAGCAGACATCCCACGTGGGGCGTGCCGGTGGGCTGGCACAGCCCCAGGGGCCCCAGGAGGGCAAGAGAGACCCACATTCTGAGATTGGCTTGAGAGGCAAGATTAACGTAAGAGAGAGCTAGGTTGTATGGCACTGACCCTAAGAGGCAGAGATTTGTGTGGACTGGGGAATCAGGGAAGGCTCCTTGGCAGTGGGCCTGAAGGACAAGTGAGATTTGGACCCATGGGGAAGAGAGGGAAGACATTCCAGTTTGGAAGAATAAAAGCAAAGACACATTCTCCTCGCCCTTGTCCTGCCCCAAATATAAATTCATAGAACCCTCACATTTTCACAACTGAGGACTGAAGAAAAGCAAGAGGTGAAGGGGCCTACCCAGTGTTACACAGGTAGTGGAGAGGTGTTCTGCTCAATGGTTAGGTTCATGTTGGGGCTCCGGATTTACAGCTGATAGGAATGTGAGGACAAGCTCATGCCATTTCAAACATTTCCAAGTGATACTGAGAGAGACGTTAAAGGTGCAAAATGAGGGTGCTGAATGACCTCACAAAGTGGGAATGGTGGGCCCATTTTCATATGAAATTCAAAACAAGTTCATGACCAAAGGACATAATACAAAATGACAACATAATCATTACACTCCCCTCTCCCCTAGAAGTAAAAATCAGTATAATCCTCCCTCTCTCCACCATGAAAGGATGAGGTAAAGGCTCAGCAGCAGCCCCCGTGAAACACATGGTCACCGCTGTGAAGAGGTGTTACTAAGACGATTTGGTCCGACTCAGAGAAGGAAAGAGACAACTCTGCCCTTAGCCTCATCAGGCCCACAGGAAGGAAGCACACTGGGGGCAGCCTTTGAGAGTGTGGCAATGCGAGAGAACCTTCTTGAGGAGGGGACTCCCTGTTGCCGACCTTGAAAAAGCAAGGATGGGACATTCGTTTACTGGGGCTGTTGCAGAGGGGATGTGCCCAGGAGGTAGAGACTGCTTGGACTACTATTTTAGAGGTTGGGCCCCCCTGGTTGAGAACCACAGCACCTTGTATTCCTAAACTGCTTGAATGAGCGGGTGCACGTTAGGACAGACGAAGTCAGGCCTCATTGGAGCCGACTGCCTTTGGGAGTGGTAGAAGGTAAAATGGCAAGGGGAATGCTCTGGAGGAGGTTTGTCATGGCAGGTGGGCCAGCACGAGACCATCCAGATTCTCCAAGGCTCCAGAGATGACTTGGCTGGGAGCATCCCTCTGATGTGGTGCGGGGACTCCTACCTTAACAGGAGCTGGCTGGGCATCTGCGGGAGGCAGAATCAATGGTTTATTAACTTCAGAGAGCGAGAGACTCA
Organism: Balaenoptera physalus; assembly: GCF_965194825.1. Taxonomy (NCBI): domain Eukaryota; kingdom Metazoa; phylum Chordata; class Mammalia; order Artiodactyla; family Balaenopteridae; genus Balaenoptera; species Balaenoptera physalus. Next base: position 8,351,022 of record NC_138902.1, read on the forward strand.
CCTGGGGGGTTGCACAAAACCACTTCAAAAGACTTGTACCTGGATTCTTGAGCCAACCCTCAGAAAACTTATCTAGATCTGGAGTAGGGCTCTGGAAGCTGCACTTTTAATAAGCTTCCTGGGCAGTCCCACCACAGTGGTCCATGGAGAGACTGACCAAATTACTGTGTATTCTCCGTTGCTTTGGGGAGTCAAAGTGGGCAATGTGAAAAACTGCAGCAGGCATACGTATATACAGGGAATATTCAAGGCAAACAGAGGGCTAGAGTTATTCTATGCATGAATCAGATTTGAGGAAAGCTAGCCTGGTGGTTAAAGAACACAACCCTTGGGAGAGACAGACAGACCAGATTCTGTCCTACTTACTTGTGTGATTTTGACCAAGTTCTTTTATCCTTCTGACTGTTTCTTCATATGGAAAAGAGCTATGGCTGTACATTTAGCACAATATTCTCTTTTGGCAAAGGCTGCTCTGGGTCCATTTGTGTTCTCTGCAACTTAATCCTTTCCGGTGTGCAAGCATTTTTAAGTTGTTTGGTGAAGTATTACATTTGACTTTCAACTGTTCATTACTTTGGGCAAAGCTTATATAATGCTGCAGAGACTAGAACCTATGCAGAGATAGTGAGAGGATGTGATAAGCTTATTCTGCCGGTTTATCAAAAAGTTTAACCTTTTCTCCTCTTCCTCCGCCTGCCACCAAGAGATGAGAAAGAAGGCAGAGCCTGGAAATGCACACCAAGCAATACTTCTGTGTCAGTTTGCCTTTTATTCCTCTGCCAGTACTTCCCAGAGAGATTTCACCAAAAGTGCCTAAGCTTGCCATGGCCATTGTTGTGAAGAACATTTCTCTCTATTGCTAGTCACATCCCCTTTTCCTTCTCCTGGGCGCTTAATGGATGTTTGGGGGCAGGAAATAAAATTTAAACTAAAACATCAAAAAAAAAGAAGAAGAAAGATGAGCTCAAGTAGGCGTTATTGTGGTCCAGACAAGGTTTGGTTCATTCATTCCCTCGATTTGCATTTATCCCCCTTTGTGCCAGGCATGGGGGGAGAGAGAGAAATGTCTTCAAAGAGTCTGTGGTTGTATGGGGGAGGGAGCTGTGGAAATCTGTCATTTAGAAACAGCATGGAAGTGCTAGGGAAAAATTGTTTTGTTCATTTATCTCTCACTCATCCGTTCACCCAGAGCAACTACAAAGGGTTTCACGCGGAGGAACTGGATGCCCTGAACTTGACATTCTCGTGGGGGAAACAACAATGTAAAGCACCAGCAGTGGTAAGTCACCAGTAGTGATTTCAAGCCAGAAGGAACCACTCACCAATGGAGAGAGGCACGGGGTGAGCAGTGACTTGCAGAAAGGAGGGGTTATTTATTCATTCCAACTGCTGAGTTCAAGTTCATCTGGGTGGTTGTGTGGTTCGTGCTTACTGCATCTGCTTTTGGAACGTGGCTCCACCCTCCAAGAAGGGTGAGGCTGATCACCCCTCTTTCCTCCTGCTGTGCCCCGGGGTCACCCAGCGAGTGTCTGCAGGGATGATCTGCTCTGTACTGGCTTTTCAGTCCCACTCCCGGGAGAAGAGAGACGAAGCTGTGTCTCCACCGCAGCTTGGCCTGATTCAGTCACTGGGTGAAAAGGTGGGAAGAAGGTCAAGTTCATGAGAACTGATACACTGCAGAGTCATTTAGTCCTGAAGTACCAGTTCTGGTTGCTGGTGAGTTGCTAAATCCAGGGACCTGAATGTAATTCCTCCAGAGCCACTGAGACATCACTTCCAGGCCCATGGCGGGCTGTAGGGGTGCTGACTTTTCTCAGTGCTAAGGAGCAGCCATCTTCCACTGAGAGAGGACTCTGTGTCAGCAGGAGCAGAACCACACCAGGCACCGAAGGAGGTTCTGCATCCCAGCATCTTCCAACACAGTGATAGATAAACGGGTAGAAGATGCGACAGGGCATTCACCATAGAACAGAAGCTTATCCCCAATAGATATGGAAAGATGTTCAACTTCACTACCTAACAAAGAAATTCAAGTTATAAATCTATTTCTTTTTTGCTCATCTCATTGGTAGAAAGTTTTAAGAATGCACAAAATTTGCTGCTAAGGATGTAAGGAAAAGGCCGTTTTCGTCTGTTGCTGCTGATGGGGATGGAAATTGGTGCGAACCTTCTGCAGGGTAATTTGGCAATTTGTGTATCAACAGCCTTAAAATGTTCATACACTTTGAGCCAGTAGTTTTGCTTTTAGCATCTTATCCTAAGGTGAAAGTCAAATTTATGTACAAGACTTATGTTCAAGAATATTCATCTCAGCCAGTAGTGTAATAGAAAAAATATTAGAAGCTACCTAAAAATCCCACAATACGGGGTTGGTTAATGAACGGATGGCCCAACTTAAGAATGGAAAATAAAGACGCAGACGTAGAAAATGGACTTGAGGACACGGGGAAGGGGAAGGGGAAGCTGGGACGAAGTGAGAGAGTGGCATGGACTTATATATACTACCAAATGTAAAATAGCTAGCTAGTGGGAAGCAGCCGCGTAGCACAGGGAGATCAGCTCGGTGCTGTGTGACCACCTAGAGGGGTGGGATAGGGAGGGTGGGAGGGAGACGCAAGAGGGAGGAGATATGGGGATATATGTGTATGTAGAGCTGATTCACTTTGTTATAAAGCAGAAACTAACACACCATTGTAAAGCAATTATACTCCAATAAAGATGTTTTTTTTTAAAAAGGATGGAAAACAGTTCATTCATTAAAAATGATTTTCTCCAAGAATATTTAATGGTGGGAAGATGTAGTGTAAAAGCAGGGTACAAAATACGAGATGGAGTATTTCATTTTGTTAAAATTTAATAATACAAGTGCAGAAAACGTGATTAAAATAACAGTACTGATTTCACTACGGGACATTTTTTTCTTTAACTTTTTCTGTATTTGGTGTTATAAAGCATCATATATCCTCTCTGAGTCTCAGCTTATGTTCTGTGAAGTGGGACTCATCACATCTACACTGCAGTGCGCTCGGGCAGAGCAGCACAATATTTGAAAGTGCCCTTGACAATGACCAGCCCATTGTAATACTCCAGGAATGGTTATAATATCATTGCCAATGACACACCCATAGTCCGGATATTATCCGTAACGATTACTAAGGTTGTTTATCTCCCTCCACTTTTACTAAGACAAAAAAAGGATTAATTGAAGACTCTTAAGTCATTTTTCCTGAGGTTCTTTGTTGTTTTTTTTTTTTTTTCAAAATACTAATGGTAGGGCTTCCCTGGTGGCGCAGTGGTTGAGAATCTGCCTGCTAATGCACGGGACACGGGTTCGAGCCCTGCTCTGGGAAGATCCCACATGCCGTGGAGCAACTGGGCCCGTGAGCCACAACTACTGAGCCTGAGCGTCTGGAGCCTGTGCTCCGCAACAAGAGAGGCCGCGATAGTGAGCGGCCCGCGCACCGCAATGAAGAGTGGCCCCCGCTCCCCACAACTGGAGAAAGCCCTCACACAGAAACGAAGACCCAACACAGCTAAAAATCAATCAATCAATCAATAAATTTATTAAAAAGAAAAATACTAATTGTAAAGTCTGCAGTGGGTATAGAGGTGTTCAACTTTTTTCCAGATTTTACGTTTCTGGTTTTGTTTTTAAATTTTTTATTTATTATTTATTTATTACTTTTATTTTTGGCTGTGCTGGGTCTTCGTTTCTGCGCGAGGGCTTTCTCCAGTTGCGGCAAGTGGGGGCCACTCTTCATCGCGGCGCGCGGGCCTCTCACTATCGCGGCCTGTCTTGTTGCGGAGCAGAGGCTCCAGACGCTCAGGCTCAGTAGTTGTGGCTCACGGGCCCAGTTGCTCCGCGGCATGTGGGATCTTCCCAGAGCAGGGCTCAAACCCGTGTCCCCTGCATTGGCAGGCGGATTCTCAACCACTGCACCACCAGGGAAGCCCCCCCACCCCGATAGTTTTAAAACCAGCCTCAGTCATGCTTGCTTCAAGACTTATCCTGGCATCATGGACCACTGGATACTTTGGCTAGGTGTTAAACTCTCTTGTCCTGTGCCCGAGTCCCATCGTGGTGACTTAGTTGCCATCTAGGGCACTCTTGGCATGAGTCCTAGACATGAATCCAGCTCAATGGCTTGGGCCCTGCTCCCTGCTGGCTGACTGTCCTAATGCCCAGTGCCTCCTTTCTGCTTGGACTTCTGAGGGCCGCAGCCCCAGGACCCTCACTCTGTGTTCCCGGCTCTATTCAATGCCAACGGTATGTCTTTTGTTTGCTTTATGTCCCCTGCCCCAGTACCTCCTACTGGCTTTGACCTTCCTGTTTCAGGTCCTCTTATTGCGACCCTTTGTGTATAAGCCAGATCTGTTTGCCCTTCCTTCAAGGGGAGCTATTTCCCTGGTGTTTCCCTAGATGCTTATGATGAGACCCCTGCCAGAACTACACCAATCAGACCCTCCATGTACACGCTTGGGTCTGAACCCTTTCAGCGAGAGCAGGTTGGAAACCCATATATACATAAATATACAATGTGTACAAATCAAGTATTTTAAAGATTGTAAAGAATTCTTGTGAACGTATTAGGTTAGGGAAGTCAAGCAGGATCATCATATGATGGCATAATCAAGCACATGTATATAACATTTCCTATTTTTATATGATGCCATTTTAATAGATGTGCCCATCTTTTCAAAGTTCTAATCTGTGGCAGTGGGCAGTAGGGGGACGGGGTGGGTCACAGCAGGAAGAGGCATTCGCTGCCTTAGGCAGTGAAACCATTGCTCTCTCTTCAGAATGGCTCAGCCAGCAGGATTCTGTGGGGTCTACCTCCTGGCACCGGGCTCCAATCGCCGGATTTTGGGTCTGGGGCAACCCAGATCTTTGTGCGAGTTTTCCGGAGAGTGCTTTCTCTTGGGAGCACGTCTGGGGACTGGCTTCTCTGCTTCCACCTTCGCTGGCGTGGCCAAAGGAACTGCTGCTGCAAAGAAAATCAGAACTGATCAGTCACTTCTGCTGTACACAGTCTCCTGCCAGAATTTCCCTCTCTCATGTCTCTCCCACTTTCTGGCTGAAGACCTTTAATCTACTTGACATCCAGAACACAGCCTTGGCCCATCACCTCCATGAGTCCCTAGAGAAGGGACACTGGCTGCAAAAGCAATTCCTAGAGCCTACGGCTGCAGCACATGAGGAAGTCTCTTCACCGTTTCCAGGGAAAACAGTAGAACCCGAAAGTCATTGCAATCATGAGCCTCTCCATCTCTCCTTTCCACACCAGAGAAAACATTTCTTGCAGTCTGTCACTTCTGAGGCTTTAATGGAAATGTCTTTCAAGTTTCGGAAAAAAATAGTCTAATATAAATTGGTTAAGAACCCCTCCCACCTTGGCAACCCCTCTTGGGCCCCATTTATACTGCCTGTTTCAACCACACTGAACTCTAGCCCTCTGATACTTTTATGTAGATTAGAACAAGGCCAAATACTGAGGCAGAGGGATCAGGAGACTGAGAACCGCGTTCTGGGTACCAAGTCTAGGCTCACATCAACCCAGCCTCCTGGGACACCATCTCCTCAGCCCTCCAGTCTCATTAGCACTTCAACACCCCTCTTGGTTCTTCCGGTCTTCCCATCAATATGGCACCACCCTCTCCGCTAGGAGTAAAAATCATTATAATCCTCTCTCCACCATGAAAGGATGAGATAAAGGCTCAGCAGCAGCCCCCGTGAAACACATGGTCAACACTGTGAAGAGGTGTTACTAAGGCGATTTGGTCCGACTCAGAGAAGGAAAGAGACAACTCTGCCCTTAGCCTGATCAGGCCCACAGGAAGGAAGCACAGTGGGGGCAGCCTTTGAGAGTGTGGCAATGCGAGAGAACCTTCTTTAGGAGGGGACTCCCTGTTGCCGACCTTGAAAAAGCAAGGATGGGACATTTGTTTACTGGGGCTGTTACAGAGGGGATGTGCCCAGAGGTTAGGCCACCCTGCTTGAAAATCAAAGCACCTTCTAGTCCGAAATGGCTTGAATGCTCCAATCGCCGGATTTTGGGTCTGGGGCAACCCAGATCTTTGTGCGACATTTCCGGAGAGTGCTTTCTCTTGGGAGCACGTCTGGGGACTGGCTTCTCTGCTTCCACCTTTGCTGGCGTGGCCAAAGGAACATCCCCGTAGGCCCGGTAGCCACCAACCAGGCAGTATGTCTCCCCATGCCAGCCCAACTGCGTTTCTCCACACCCTCGGTAGAGGACATGGTAGTGACCAGGGGTAGGGGGAGAAACGGGAGCCACTGCTGCTGCAAAGAAAATCAGAACTGATCAGTCACTTCTGCTGTACACAGCCTCCTGCCAGAATTTCCCTCTCTCACGTCTCTCCCACTTTCTGGCTGAAGACCTTTAATCTACTTGACATCCAAAACACAGCTTTGGCCCATCACCTCTATGAGTCCCTAGAGAAGGGACACTGGCTGCAAAAGCAATTCCTAGAGCCTACGGCTGCAGCACATGAGGAAGTCTCTTCACCGTTTCCAGGGAAAACAGTAGAACCCGAAAGTCATTGCAATCATGAGCCTCTCCATCTCTCCCTTCCACACCAGAGAAAACATTTCTTGCAGTCTGTCACTTCTGAGGCTTTAATGGAAATGTCTTTCAAGTTTTGGAAAAAACTAATCTAATATAAATTGGTTAAGGACCCCTCCCACCTTGGCAGCCCCTCTTGGGCCCCATTTATACTGCCTGTTTCAACCACACTGAACTCTAGCCCTCTGATACTTTTATGTAGATTAGAACAAGGCCAAATACTGAGGCAGAGGGATCAGGAGACTGAGAACCACGTTCTAGGTACCAAGTCTAGGCTCACATCAACCCAGCCTCCTGGGACACCATCTCCTCAGCCCTCCAGTCTCATTAGCACTTCAACACCCCTCTTGGTTCTTCCGGTCTTCCCATCAATATGGCACCACCCTCTCCCCTAGTACTCAGCAGCTCAGGATGGGATGTGTCTGAGGGCACCGATGTAGATGTCTACATGACAGCACAGAGGTGCCTGGGTTTGAAGGTGTGTTTCAAGAGTGGCCCTCTTCCTCAAACTGCTCCATTTACCATTTGCCAACAAAAATGCACTTGTCTTTTGCTAAGAGGCCAATCAGGAAAGGGTCTGAATGGAAGCATCCTGTAGCCCAAAGGGGAAGCTACATTTATAAAGATCAGGACCATCCTGCACACTTGTCCAGGGATGACCTTTCACTTGTCCTCAACAGTGAGCACTGTGGGTCCCTGAAGATGTCCCAGGTCATTGGTATTACTTACAGCTGGGAACGCGCTCAGGTATACGTAGTGGGCAAGCCCCACAGGAACATGAGGCAGCCAGGTGAGGTGGTGTGTACACCACGGCTCCTCTAGAGATGCCCGGTCTCGGTGTTTCTGCCGCACTGCCCACCCACGGAACAGAGCTCAGGTTCGAGTAAAGATAGAGGATCCGGTCACACATTCTCCCTCAAACAACCAAAGAGGTTGGAGAACTTCTGGTGGAGAACTGTCAGGGAAGTTTGTCTGAGGGCAGCACGTTGGCAGTTACGCTGCCATGGAAACTGTGAGAAGGCCTGTGAGGTCATCACTACCCAGTGAGGTCATAATAAGGAACCTGTGACTTGGGGGTCAGGCTTCAGGAGGAGGGGCAGTTTTGTGGAGGAGAGCAGGGGGAGGGCAGAGGTACTCTGCCTGGCCCCTCACACCTGGGCCTCCCCACCCATGCCCTAGTCTAGCAGACATCCCACGTGGGGCGTGCCGGTGGGCTGGCACAGCCCCAGGGGCCCCAGGAGGGCAAGAGAGACCCACATTCTGAGATTGGCTTGAGAGGCAAGATTAACGTAAGAGAGAGCTAGGTTGTATGGCACTGACCCTAAGAGGCAGAGATTTGTGTGGACTGGGGAATCAGGGAAGGCTCCTTGGCAGTGGGCCTGAAGGACAAGTGAGATTTGGACCCATGGGGAAGAGAGGGAAGACATTCCAGTTTGGAAGAATAAAAGCAAAGACACATTCTCCTCGCCCTTGTCCTGCCCCAAATATAAATTCATAGAACCCTCACATTTTCACAACTGAGGACTGAAGAAAAGCAAGAGGTGAAGGGGCCTACCCAGTGTTACACAGGTAGTGGAGAGGTGTTCTGCTCAATGGTTAGGTTCATGTTGGGGCTCCGGATTTACAGCTGATAGGAATGTGAGGACAAGCTCATGCCATTTCAAACATTTCCAAGTGATACTGAGAGAGACGTTAAAGGTGCAAAATGAGGGTGCTGAATGACCTCACAAAGTGGGAATGGTGGGCCCATTTTCATATGAAATTCAAAACAAGTTCATGACCAAAGGACATAATACAAAATGACAACATAATCATTACACTCCCCTCTCCCCTAGAAGTAAAAATCAGTATAATCCTCCCTCTCTCCACCATGAAAGGATGAGGTAAAGGCTCAGCAGCAGCCCCCGTGAAACACATGGTCACCGCTGTGAAGAGGTGTTACTAAGACGATTTGGTCCGACTCAGAGAAGGAAAGAGACAACTCTGCCCTTAGCCTCATCAGGCCCACAGGAAGGAAGCACACTGGGGGCAGCCTTTGAGAGTGTGGCAATGCGAGAGAACCTTCTTGAGGAGGGGACTCCCTGTTGCCGACCTTGAAAAAGCAAGGATGGGACATTCGTTTACTGGGGCTGTTGCAGAGGGGATGTGCCCAGGAGGTAGAGACTGCTTGGACTACTATTTTAGAGGTTGGGCCCCCCTGGTTGAGAACCACAGCACCTTGTATTCCTAAACTGCTTGAATGAGCGGGTGCACGTTAGGACAGACGAAGTCAGGCCTCATTGGAGCCGACTGCCTTTGGGAGTGGTAGAAGGTAAAATGGCAAGGGGAATGCTCTGGAGGAGGTTTGTCATGGCAGGTGGGCCAGCACGAGACCATCCAGATTCTCCAAGGCTCCAGAGATGACTTGGCTGGGAGCATCCCTCTGATGTGGTGCGGGGACTCCTACCTTAACAGGAGCTGGCTGGGCATCTGCGGGAGGCAGAATCAATGGTTTATTAACTTCAGAGAGCGAGAGACTCACCTGGGGGGTTCCACAAAACCACTTCAAAAGACTTGTACCTGGATTCTTGAGCCAACCCTCAGAAAACTTATCTAGATCTGGAGTAGGGCTCTGGAAGCTGCACTTTTAATAAGCTTCCTGGGCAGTCCCACCACAGTGGTCCATGGAGAGACTGACCAAATTACTGTGTATTCTCCGTTGCTTTGGGGAGTCAAAGTGGGCAATGTGAAAAACTGCAGCAGGCATACGTATATACAGGGAATATTCAAGGCAAACAGAGGGCTAGAGTTATTCTATGCATGAATCAGATTTGAGGAAAGCTAGCCTGGTGGTTAAAGAACACAACCCTTGGGAGAGACAGACAGACCAGATTCTGTCCTACTTACTTGTGTGATTTTGACCAAGTTCTTTTATCCTTCTGACTCTTTCTTCATATGGAAAAGAGCTATGGCTGTACATTTAGCACAATATTCTCTTTTGGCAAAGGCTGCTCTGGGTCCATTTGTGTTCTCTGCAACTTAATGTTTTCCGGTGTGCAAGCATTTTTAAGTTGTTTGGTGAAGTATTACATTTGACTTTCAACTGTTCATTACTTTGGGCAAAGCTTATATAATGCTGCAGAGACTAGAACCTATGCAGAGATAGTGAGAGGATGTGATAAGCTTATTCTGCCGGTTTATCAAAAAGTTTAACCTTTTCTCCTCTTCCTCCGCCTGCCACCAAGAGATGAGAAAGAAGGCAGAGCCTGGAAATGCACACCAAGCAATACTTCTGTGTCAGTTTGCCTTTTATTCCTCTGCCAGTACTTCCCAGAGAGATTTCACCAAAAGTGCCTAAGCTTGCCATGGCCATTGTTGTGAAGAACATTTCTCTCTATTGCTAGTCACATCCCCTTTTCCTTCTCCTGGGCGCTTAATGGATGTTTGGGGGCAGGAAATAAAATTTAAACTAAAACATCAAAAAAAAAGAAGAAGAAAGATGAGCTCAAGTAGGCGTTATTGTGGTCCAGACAAGGTTTGGTTCATTCATTCCCTCGATTTGCATTTATCCCCCTTTGTGCCAGGCATGGGGGGAGAGAGAGAAATGTCTTCAAAGAGTCTGTGGTTGTATGGGGGAGGGAGCTGTGGAAATCTGTCATTTAGAAACAGCATGGAAGTGCTAGGGAAAAATTGTTTTGTTCATTTATCTCTCACTCATCCGTTCACCCAGAGCAACTACAAAGGGTTTCACGCGGAGGAACTGGATGCCCTGAACTTGACATTCTCGTGGGGGAAACAACAATGTAAAGCACCAGCAGTGGTAAGTCACCAGTAGTGATTTCAAGCCAGAAGGAACCACTCACCAATGGAGAGAGGCACGGGGTGAGCAGTGACTTGCAGAAAGGAGGGGTTATTTATTCATTCCAACTGCTGAGTTCAAGTTCATCTGGGTGGTTGTGTGGTTCGTGCTTACTGCATCTGCTTTTGGAACGTGGCTCCACCCTCCAAGAAGGGTGAGGCTGATCACCCCTCTTTCCTCCTGCTGTGCCCCGGGGTCACCCAGCGAGTGTCTGCAGGGCTGATCTGCTCTGTACTGGCTTTTCAGTCCCACTCCCGGGAGAAGAGAGACGAAGCTGTGTCTCCACCGCAGCTTGGCCTGATTCAGTCACTGGGTGAAAAGGTGGGAAGAAGGTCAAGTTCATGAGAACTGATACACTGCAGAGTCATTTAGTCCTGAAGTACCAGTTCTGGTTGCTGGTGAGTTGCTAAATCCAGGGACCTGAATGTAATTCCTCCAGAGCCACTGAGACATCACTTCCAGGCCCATGGCGGGCTGTAGGGGTGCTGACTTTTCTCAGTGCTAAGGAGCAGCCATCTTCCACTGAGAGAGGACTCTGTGTCAGCAGGAGCAGAACCACACCAGGCACCGAAGGAGGTTCTGCATCCCAGCATCTTCCAACACAGTGATAGATAAACGGGTAGAAGATGCGACAGGGCATTCACCATAGAACAGAAGCTTATCCCCAATAGATATGGAAAGATGTTCAACTTCACTACCTAACAAAGAAATTCAAGTTATAAATCTATTTCTTTTTTGCTCATCTCATTGGTAGAAAGTTTTAAGAATGCACAAAATTTGCTGCTAAGGATGTAAGGAAAAGGCCGTTTTCGTCTGTTGCTGCTGATGGGGATGGAAATTGGTGCGAACCTTCTGCAGGGTAATTTGGCAATTTGTGTATCAACAGCCTTAAAATGTTCATACACTTTGAGCCAGTAGTTTTGCTTTTAGCATCTTATCCTAAGGTGAAAGTCAAATTTATGTACAAGACTTATGTTCAAGAATATTCATCTCAGCCAGTAGTGTAATAGAAAAAATATTAGAAGCTACCTAAAAATCCCACAATACGGGGTTGGTTAATGAACGGATGGCCCAACTTAAGAATGGAAAATAAAGACGCAGACGTAGAAAATGGACTTGAGGACACGGGGAAGGGGAAGGGGAAGCTGGGACGAAGTGAGAGAGTGGCATGGACTTATATATACTACCAAATGTAAAATAGCTAGCTAGTGGGAAGCAGCCGCGTAGCACAGGGAGATCAGCTCGGTGCTGTGTGACCACCTAGAGGGGTGGGATAGGGAGGGTGGGAGGGAGACGCAAGAGGGAGGAGATATGGGGATATATGTGTATGTAGAGCTGATTCACTTTGTTATAAAGCAGAAACTAACACACCATTGTAAAGCAATTATACTCCAATAAAGATGTTTTTTTTTAAAAAGGATGGAAAACAGTTCATTCATTAAAAATGATTTTCTCCAAGAATATTTAATGGTGGGAAGATGTAGTGTAAAAGCAGGGTACAAAATACGAGATGGAGTATTTCATTTTGTTAAAATTTAATAATACAAGTGCAGAAAACGTGATTAAAATAACAGTACTGATTTCACTACGGGACATTTTTTTCTTTAACTTTTTCTGTATTTGGTGTTATAAAGCATCATATATCCTCTCTGAGTCTCAGCTTATGTTCTGTGAAGTGGGACTCATCACATCTACACTGCAGTGCGCTCGGGCAGAGCAGCACAATATTTGAAAGTGCCCTTGACAATGACCAGCCCATTGTAATACTCCAGGAATGGTTATAATATCATTGCCAATGACACACCCATAGTCCGGATATTATCCGTAACGATTACTAAGGTTGTTTATCTCCCTCCACTTTTACTAAGACAAAAAAAGGATTAATTGAAGACTCTTAAGTCATTTTTCCTGAGGTTCTTTGTTGTTTTTTTTTTTTTTTCAAAATACTAATGGTAGGGCTTCCCTGGTGGCGCAGTGGTTGAGAATCTGCCTGCTAATGCACGGGACACGGGTTCGAGCCCTGCTCTGGGAAGATCCCACATGCCGTGGAGCAACTGGGCCCGTGAGCCACAACTACTGAGCCTGAGCGTCTGGAGCCTGTGCTCCGCAACAAGAGAGGCCGCGATAGTGAGCGGCCCGCGCACCGCAATGAAGAGTGGCCCCCGCTCCCCACAACTGGAGAAAGCCCTCACACAGAAACGAAGACCCAACACAGCTAAAAATCAATCAATCAATCAATAAATTTATTAAAAAGAAAAATACTAATTGTAAAGTCTGCAGTGGGTATAGAGGTGTTCAACTTTTTTCCAGATTTTACGTTTCTGGTTTTGTTTTTAAATTTTTTATTTATTATTTATTTATTACTTTTATTTTTGGCTGTGCTGGGTCTTCGTTTCTGCGCGAGGGCTTTCTCCAGTTGCGGCAAGTGGGGGCCACTCTTCATCGCGGCGCGCGGGCCTCTCACTATCGCGGCCTGTCTTGTTGCGGAGCAGAGGCTCCAGACGCTCAGGCTCAGTAGTTGTGGCTCACGGGCCCAGTTGCTCCGCGGCATGTGGGATCTTCCCAGAGCAGGGCTCAAACCCGTGTCCCCTGCATTGGCAGGCGGATTCTCAACCACTGCACCACCAGGGAAGCCCCCCCACCCCGATAGTTTTAAAACCAGCCTCAGTCATGCTTGCTTCAAGACTTATCCTGGCATCATGGACCACTGGATACTTTGGCTAGGTGTTAAACTCTCTTGTCCTGTGCCCGAGTCCCATCGTGGTGACTTAGTTGCCATCTAGGGCACTCTTGGCATGAGTCCTAGACATGAATCCAGCTCAATGGCTTGGGCCCTGCTCCCTGCTGGCTGACTGTCCTAATGCCCAGTGCCTCCTTTCTGCTTGGACTTCTGAGGGCCGCAGCCCCAGGACCCTCACTCTGTGTTCCCGGCTCTATTCAATGCCAACGGTATGTCTTTTGTTTGCTGTATGTCCCCTGCCCCAGTACCTCCTACTGGCTTTGACCTTCCTGTTTCAGGTCCTCTTATTGCGACCCTTTGTGTATAAGCCAGATCTGTTTGCCCTTCCTTCAAGGGGAGCTATTTCCCTGGTGTTTCCCTAGATGCTTATGATGAGACCCCTGCCAGAACTACACCAATCAGACCCTCCATGTACACGCTTGGGTCTGAACCCTTTCAGCGAGAGCAGGTTGGAAACCCATATATACATAAATATACAATGTGTACAAATCAAGTATTTTAAAGATTGTAAAGAATTCTTGTGAACGTATTAGGTTAGGGAAGTCAAGCAGGATCATCATATGATGGCATAATCAAGCACATGTATATAACATTTCCTATTTTTATATGATGCCATTTTAATAGATGTGCCCATCTTTTCAAAGTTCTAATCTGTGGCAGTGGGCAGTAGGGGGACGGGGTGGGTCACAGCAGGAAGAGGCATTCGCTGCCTTAGGCAGTGAAACCATTGCTCTCTCTTCAGAATGGCTCAGCCAGCAGGATTCTGTGGGGTCTACCTCCTGGCACCGGGCTCCAATCGCCGGATTTTGGGTCTGGGGCAACCCAGATCTTTGTGCGAGTTTTCCGGAGAGTGCTTTCTCTTGGGAGCACGTCTGGGGACTGGCTTCTCTGCTTCCACCTTCGCTGGCGTGGCCAAAGGAACTGCTGCTGCAAAGAAAATCAGAACTGATCAGTCACTTCTGCTGTACACAGTCTCCTGCCAGAATTTCCCTCTCTCATGTCTCTCCCACTTTCTGGCTGAAGACCTTTAATCTACTTGACATCCAGAACACAGCCTTGGCCCATCACCTCCATGAGTCCCTAGAGAAGGGACACTGGCTGCAAAAGCAATTCCTAGAGCCTACGGCTGCAGCACATGAGGAAGTCTCTTCACCGTTTCCAGGGAAAACAGTAGAACCCGAAAGTCATTGCAATCATGAGCCTCTCCATCTCTCCTTTCCACACCAGAGAAAACATTTCTTGCAGTCTGTCACTTCTGAGGCTTTAATGGAAATGTCTTTCAAGTTTCGGAAAAAAATAGTCTAATATAAATTGGTTAAGAACCCCTCCCACCTTGGCAACCCCTCTTGGGCCCCATTTATACTGCCTGTTTCAACCACACTGAACTCTAGCCCTCTGATACTTTTATGTACATTAGAACAAGGCCAAATACTGAGGCAGAGGGATCAGGAGACTGAGAACCGCATTCTGGGCACCAAGTCTAGGCTCACATCAACCCAGCCTCCTGGGACACCATCTCCTCAGCCCTCCAGTCTCATTAGCACTTCAACACCCCTCTTGGTTCTTCCGGTCTTCCCATCAATATGGCACCACCCTCTCCGCTAGGAGTAAAAATCATTATAATCCTCTCTCCACCATGAAAGGATGAGATAAAGGCTCAGCAGCAGCCCCCGTGAAACACATGGGCAACACTGTGAAGAGGTGTTACTAAGGCGATTTGGTCCGACTCAGAGAAGGAAAGAGACAACTCTGCCCTTAGCCTGATCAGGCCCACAGGAAGGAAGCACAGTGGGGGCAGCCTTTGAGAGTGTGGCAATGCGAGAGAACCTTCTTTAGGAGGGGACTCCCTGTTGCCGACCTTGAAAAAGCAAGGATGGGACATTTGTTTACTGGGGCTGTTACAGAGGGGATGTGCCCAGAGGTTAGGCCACCCTGCTTGAGAATCAAAGCACCTTCTAGTCCGAAATGGCTTGAATGCTCCAATCGCCGGATTTTGGGTCTGGGGCAACCCAGATCTTTGTGCGACATTTCCGGAGAGTGCTTTCTCTTGGGAGCACGTCTGGGGACTGGCTTCTCTGCTTCCACCTTTGCTGGCGTGGCCAAAGGAACATCCCCGTAGGCCCGGTAGCCACCAACCAGGCAGTATGTCTCCCCATGCCAGCCCAACTGCGTTTCTCCACACCCTCGGTAGAGGACATGGTAGTGACCAGGGGTAGGGGGAGAAACGGGAGCCACTGCTGCTGCAAAGAAAATCAGAACTGATCAGTCACTTCTGCTGTACACAGCCTCCTGCCAGAATTTCCCTCTCTCACGTCTCTCCCACTTTCTGGCTGAAGACCTTTAATCTACTTGACATCCAAAACACAGCTTTGGCCCATCACCTCTATGAGTCCCTAGAGAAGGGACACTGGCTGCAAAAGCAATTCCTAGAGCCTACGGCTGCAGCACATGAGGAAGTCTCTTCACCGTTTCCAGGGAAAACAGTAGAACCCGAAAGTCATTGCAATCATGAGCCTCTCCATCTCTCCCTTCCACACCAGAGAAAACATTTCTTGCAGTCTGTCACTTCTGAGGCTTTAATGGAAATGTCTTTCAAGTTTTGGAAAAAACTAATCTAATATAAATTGGTTAAGGACCCCTCCCACCTTGGCAGCCCCTCTTGGGCCCCATTTATACTGCCTGTTTCAACCACACTGAACTCTAGCCCTCTGATACTTTTATGTAGATTAGAACAAGGCCACATACTGAGGCAGAGTGATCAGGAGACTGAGAACCACGTTCTGGGTACCAAGTCTAGGCTCACATCAACCCAGCCTCCTGGGACACCATCTCCTCAGCCCTCCAGTCTCATTAGCACTTCAACACCCCTCTTGGTTCTTCCGGTCTTCCCATCAATATGGCACCACCCTCTCCCCTAGTACTCAGCAGCTCAGGATGGGATGTGTCTGAGGGCACCGATGTAGATGTCTACATGACAGCACAGAGGTGCCTGGGTTTGAAGGTGTGTTTCAAGAGTGGCCCTCTTCCTCCAACTGCTCCATTTACCATTTGCCAACAAAAATGCACTTGTCTTTTGCTAAGAGGCCAATCAGGAAAGGGTCTGAATGGAAGCATCCTGTAGCCCAAAGGGGAAGCTACATTTATAAAGATCAGGACCATCCTGCACACTTGTCCAGGGATGACCTTTCACTTGTCCTCAACAGTGAGCACTGTGGGTCCCTGAAGATGTCCCAGGTCATTGGTATTACTTACAGCTGGGAACGCGCTCAGGTATACGTAGTGGGCAAGCCCCACAGGAACATGAGGCAGCCAGGTGAGGTGGTGTGTACACCATGGCTCCTCTAGAGATGCCCGGTCTCGGTGTTTCTGCCGCACTGCCCACCCACGGAACAGAGCTCAGGTTCGAGTAAAGATAGAGGATCCGGTCACACATTCTCCCTCAGACAACCAAAGAGGTTGGAGAACTTCTGGTGGAGAACTGTCAGGGAAGTTTGTCTGAGGGCAGCACGTTGGCAGTTACGCTGCCATGGAAACTGTGAGAAGGCCTGTGAGGTCATCACTACCCAGTGAGGTCATAATAAGGAACCTGTGACTTGGGGGTCAGGCTTCAGGAGGAGGGGCAGTTTTGTGGAGGAGAGCAGGGGGAGGGCAGAGGTACTCTGCCTGGCCCCTCACACCTGGGCCTCCCCACCCATGCACTAGTCTAGCAGACATCCCACGTGGGGCGTGCCGGTGGGCTGGCACAGCCCCAGGGGCCCCAGGAGGGCAAGAGAGACCCACATTCTGAGATTGGCTTGAGAGGCAAGATTAACGTAAGAGAGAGCTAGGTTGTATGGCACTGACCCTAAGAGGCAGAGATTTGTGTGGACTGGGGAATCAGGGAAGGCTCCTTGGCAGTGGGCCTGAAGGACAAGTGAGATTTGGACCCATGGGGAAGAGAGGGAAGACATTCCAGTTTGGAAGAATAAAAGCAAAGACACATTCTCCTCGCCCTTGTCCTGCCCCAAATATAAATTCATAGAACCCTCACATTTTCACAACTGAGGACTGAAGAAAAGCAAGAGGTGAAGGGGCCTACCCAGTGTTACACAGGTAGTGGAGAGGTGTTCTGCTCAATGGTTAGGTTCATGTTGGGGCTCCGGATTTACAGCTGATAGGAATGTGAGGACAAGCTCATGCCATTTCAAACATTTCCAAGTGATACTGAGAGAGACGTTAAAGGTGCAAAATGAGGGTGCTGAATGACCTCACAAAGTGGGAATGGTGGGCCCATTTTCATATGAAATTCAAAACAAGTTCATGACCAAAGGACATAATACAAAATGACAACATAATCATTACACTCCCCTCTCCCCTAGAAGTAAAAATCAGTATAATCCTCCCTCTCTCCACCATGAAAGGATGAGGTAAAGGCTCAGCAGCAGCCCCCGTGAAACACATGGTCACCGCTGTGAAGAGGTGTTACTAAGACGATTTGGTCCGACTCAGAGAAGGAAAGAGACAACTCTGCCCTTAGCCTCATCAGGCCCACAGGAAGGAAGCACACTGGGGGCAGCCTTTGAGAGTGTGGCAATGCGAGAGAACCTTCTTGAGGAGGGGACTCCCTGTTGCCGACCTTGAAAAAGCAAGGATGGGACATTCGTTTACTGGGGCTGTTGCAGAGGGGATGTGCCCAGGAGGTAGAGACTGCTTGGACTACTATTTTAGAGGTTGGGCCCCCCTGGTTGAGAACCACAGCACCTTGTATTCCTAAACTGCTTGAATGAGCGGGTGCACGTTAGGACAGACGAAGTCAGGCCTCATTGGAGCCGACTGCCTTTGGGAGTGGTAGAAGGTAAAATGGCAAGGGGAATGCTCTGGAGGAGGTTTGTCATGGCAGGTGGGCCAGCACGAGACCATCCAGATTCTCCAAGGCTCCAGAGATGACTTGGCTGGGAGCATCCCTCTGATGTGGTGCGGGGACTCCTACCTTAACAGGAGCTGGCTGGGCATCTGCGGGAGGCAGAATCAATGGTTTATTAACTTCAGAGAGCGAGAGACTCACCTGGGGGGTTCCACAAAACCACTTCAAAAGACTTGTACCTGGATTCTTGAGACAACCCTCAGAAAACTTATCTAGATCTGGAGTAGGGCTCTGGAAGCTGCACTTTTAATAAGCTTCCTGGGCAGTCCCACCACAGTGGTCCATGGAGAGACTGACCAAATTACTGTGTATTCTCCGTTGCTTTGGGGAGTCAAAGTGGGCAATGTGAAAAACTGCAGCAGGCATACGTATATACAGGGAATATTCAAGGCAAACAGAGGGCTAGAGTTATTCTATGCATGAATCAGATTTGAGGAAAGCTAGCCTGGTGGTTAAAGAACACAACCCTTGGGAGAGACAGACAGACCAGATTCTGTCCTACTTACTTGTGTGATTTTGACCAAGTTCTTTTATCCTTCTGACTGTTTCTTCATATGGAAAAGAGCTATGGCTGTACATTTAGCACAATATTCTCTTTTGGCAAAGGCTGCTCTGGGTCCATTTGTGTTCTCTGCAACTTAATCCTTTCCGGTGTGCAAGCATTTTTAAGTTGTTTGGTGAAGTATTACATTTGACTTTCAACTGTTCATTACTTTGGGCAAAGCTTATATAATGCTGCAGAGACTAGAACCTATGCAGAGATAGTGAGAGGATGTGATAAGCTTATTCTGCCGGTTTATCAAAAAGTTTAACCTTTTCTCCTCTTCCTCCGCCTGCCACCAAGAGATGAGAAAGAAGGCAGAGCCTGGAAATGCACACCAAGCAATACTTCTGTGGCAGTTTGCCTTTTATTCCTCTGCCAGTACTTCCCAGAGAGATTTCACCAAAAGTGCCTAAGCTTGCCATGGCCATTGTTGTGAAGAACATTTCTCTCTATTGCTAGTCACATCCCCTTTTCCTTCTCCTGGGCGCTTAATGGATGTTTGGGGGCAGGAAATAAAATTTAAACTAAAACATCAAAAAAAAAGAAGAAGAAAGATGAGCTCAAGTAGGCGTTATTGTGGTCCAGACAAGGTTTGGTTCATTCATTCCCTCGATTTGCATTTATCCCCCTTTGTGCCAGGCATGGGGGGAGAGAGAGAAATGTCTTCAAAGAGTCTGTGGTTGTATGGGGGAGGGAGCTGTGGAAATCTGTCATTTAGAAACAGCATGGAAGTGCTAGGGAAAAATTGTTTTGTTCATTTATCTCTCACTCATCCGTTCACCCAGAGCAACTACAAAGGGTTTCACGCGGAGGAACTGGATGCCCTGAACTTGACATTCTCGTGGGGGAAACAACAATGTAAAGCACCAGCAGTGGTAAGTCACCAGTAGTGATTTCAAGCCAGAAGGAACCACTCACCAATGGAGAGAGGCACGGGGTGAGCAGTGACTTGCAGAAAGGAGGGGTTATTTATTCATTCCAACTGCTGAGTTCAAGTTCATCTGGGTGGTTGTGTGGTTCGTGCTTACTGCATCTGCTTTTGGAACGTGGCTCCACCCTCCAAGAAGGGTGAGGCTGATCACCCCTCTTTCCTCCTGCTGTGCCCCGGGGTCACCCAGCGAGTGTCTGCAGGGCTGATCTGCTCTGTACTGGCTTTTCAGTCCCACTCCCGGGAGAAGAGAGACGAAGCTGTGTCTCCACCGCAGCTTGGCCTGATTCAGTCACTGGGTGAAAAGGTGGGAAGAAGGTCAAGTTCATGAGAACTGATACACTGCAGAGTCATTTAGTCCTGAAGTACCAGTTCTGGTTGCTGGTGAGTTGCTAAATCCAGGGACCTGAATGTAATTCCTCCAGAGCCACTGAGACATCACTTCCAGGCCCATGGCGGGCTGTAGGGGTGCTGACTTTTCTCAGTGCTAAGGAGCAGCCATCTTCCACTGAGAGAGGACTCTGTGTCAGCAGGAGCAGAACCACACCAGGCACCGAAGGAGGTTCTGCATCCCAGCATCTCCCAACACAGTGATAGATAAACGGGTAGAAGATGCGACAGGGCATTCACCATAGAACAGAAGCTTATCCCCAATAGATATGGAAAGATGTTCAACTTCACTACCTAACAAAGAAATTCAAGTTATAAATCTATTTCTTTTTTGCTCATCTCATTGGTAGAAAGTTTTAAGAATGCACAAAATTTGCTGCTAAGGATGTAAGGAAAAGGCCGTTTTCGTCTGTTGCTGCTGATGGGGATGGAAATTGGTGCGAACCTTCTGCAGGGTAATTTGGCAATTTGTGTATCAACAGCCTTAAAATGTTCATACACTTTGAGCCAGTAGTTTTGCTTTTAGCATCTTATCCTAAGGTGAAAGTCAAATTTATGTACAAGACTTATGTTCAAGAATATTCATCTCAGCCAGTAGTGTAATAGAAAAAATATTAGAAGCTACCTAAAAATCCCACAATACGGGGTTGGTTAATGAACGGACGGCCCAACTTAAGAATGGAAAATAAAGACGCAGACGTAGAAAATGGACTTGAGGACACGGGGAAGGGGAAGGGGAAGCTGGGACGAAGTGAGAGAGTGGCATGGACTTATATATACTACCAAATGTAAAATAGCTAGCTAGTGGGAAGCAGCCGCGTAGCACAGGGAGATCAGCTCGGTGCTGTGTGACCACCTAGAGGGGTGGGATAGGGAGGGTGGGAGGGAGACGCAAGAGGGAGGAGATATGGGGATATATGTGTATGTAGAGCTGATTCACTTTGTTATAAAGCAGAAACTAACACACCATTGTAAAGCAATTATACTCCAATAAAGATGTTTTTTTTTAAAAAGGATGGAAAACAGTTCATTCATTAAAAATGATTTTCTCCAAGAATATTTAATGGTGGGAAGATGTAGTGTAAAAGCAGGGTACAAAATACGAGATGGAGTATTTCATTTTGTTAAAATTTAATAATACAAGTGCAGAAAACGTGATTAAAATAACAGTACTGATTTCACTACGGGACATTTTTTTCTTTAACTTTTTCTGTATTTGGTGTTATAAAGCATCATATATCCTCTCTGAGTCTCAGCTTATGTTCTGTGAAGTGGGACTCATCACATCTACACTGCAGTGCGCTCGGGCAGAGCAGCACAATATTTGAAAGTGCCCTTGACAATGACCAGCCCATTGTAATACTCCAGGAATGGTTATAATATCATTGCCAATGACACACCCATAGTCCGGATATTATCCGTAACGATTACTAAGGTTGTTTATCTCCCTCCACTTTTACTAAGACAAAAAAAGGATTAATTGAAGACTCTTAAGTCATTTTTACTGAGGTTCTTTGTTGTTGTTTTTTTTTTTTCAAAATACTAATGGTAGGGCTTCCCTGGTGGCGCAGTGGTTGAGAATCTGCCTGCTAATGCACGGGACACGGGTTCGAGCCCTGCTCTGGGAAGATCCCACATGCCGTGGAGCAACTGGGCCCGTGAGCCACAACTACTGAGCCTGAGCGTCTGGAGCCTGTGCTCCGCAACAAGAGAGGCCGCGATAGTGAGCGGCCCGCGCACCGCAATGAAGAGTGGCCCCCGCTCCCCACAACTGGAGAAAGCCCTCACACAGAAACGAAGACCCAACACAGCTAAAAATCAATCAATCAATCAATAAATTTATTAAAAAGAAAAATACTAATTGTAAAGTCTGCAGTGGGTATAGAGGTGTTCAACTTTTTTCCAGATTTTACGTTTCTGGTTTTGTTTTTAAATTTTTTATTTATTATTTATTTATTACTTTTATTTTTGGCTGTGCTGGGTCTTCGTTTCTGCGCGAGGGCTTTCTCCAGTTGCGGCAAGTGGGGGCCACTCTTCATCGCGGCGCGCGGGCCTCTCACTATCGCGGCCTGTCTTGTTGCGGAGCAGAGGCTCCAGACGCTCAGGCTCAGTAGTTGTGGCTCACGGGCCCAGTTGCTCCGCGGCATGTGGGATCTTCCCAGAGCAGGGCTCAAACCCGTGTCCCCTGCATTGGCAGGCGGATTCTCAACCACTGCACCACCAGGGAAGCCCCCCCACCCCGATAGTTTTAAAACCAGCCTCAGTCATGCTTGCTTCAAGACTTATCCTGGCATCATGGACCACTGGATACTTTGGCTAGGTGTTAAACTCTCTTGTCCTGTGCCCGAGTCCCATCGTGGTGACTTAGTTGCCATCTAGGGCACTCTTGGCATGAGTCCTAGACATGAATCCAGCTCAATGGCTTGGGCCCTGCTCCCTGCTGGCTGACTGTCCTAATGCCCAGTGCCTCCTTTCTGCTTGGACTTCTGAGGGCCGCAGCCCCAGGACCCTCACTCTGTGTTCCCGGCTCTATTCAATGCCAACGGTATGTCTTTTGTTTGCTGTATGTCCCCTGCCCCAGTACCTCCTACTGGCTTTGACCTTCCTGTTTCAGGTCCTCTTATTGCGACCCTTTGTGTATAAGCCAGATCTGTTTGCCCTTCCTTCAAGGGGAGCTATTTCCCTGGTGTTTCCCTAGATGCTTATGATGAGACCCCTGCCAGAACTACACCAATCAGACCCTCCATGTACACGCTTGGGTCTGAACCCTTTCAGCGAGAGCAGGTTGGAAACCCATATATACATAAATATACAATGTGTACAAATCAAGTATTTTACAGATTGTAAAGAATTCTTGTGAACGTATTAGGTTAGGGAAGTCAAGCAGGATCATCATATGATGGCATAATCAAGCACATGTATATAACATTTCCTATTTTTATATGATGCCATTTTAATAGATGTGCCCATCTTTTCAAAGTTCTAATCTGTGGCAGTGGGCAGTAGGGGGACGGGGTGGGTCACAGCAGGAAGAGGCATTCGCTGCCTTAGGCAGTGAAACCATTGCTCTCTCTTCAGAATGGCTCAGCCAGCAGGATTCTGTGGGGTCTACCTCCTGGCACCGGGCTCCAATCGCCGGATTTTGGGTCTGGGGCAACCCAGATCTTTGTGCGAGTTTTCCGGAGAGTGCTTTCTCTTGGGAGCACGTCTGGGGACTGGCTTCTCTGCTTCCACCTTCGCTGGCGTGGCCAAAGGAACTGCTGCTGCAAAGAAAATCAGAACTGATCAGTCACTTCTGCTGTACACAGTCTCCTGCCAGAATTTCCCTCTCTCATGTCTCTCCCACTTTCTGGCTGAAGACCTTTAATCTACTTGACATCCAGAACACAGCCTTGGCCCATCACCTCCATGAGTCCCTAGAGAAGGGACACTGGCTGCAAAAGCAATTCCTAGAGCCTACGGCTGCAGCACATGAGGAAGTCTCTTCACCGTTTCCAGGGAAAACAGTAGAACCCGAAAGTCATTGCAATCATGAGCCTCTCCATCTCTCCTTTCCACACCAGAGAAAACATTTCTTGCAGTCTGTCACTTCTGAGGCTTTAATGGAAATGTCTTTCAAGTTTCGGAAAAAAATAGTCTAATATAAATTGGTTAAGAACCCCTCCCACCTTGGCAACCCCTCTTGGGCCCCATTTATACTGCCTGTTTCAACCACACTGAACTCTAGCCCTCTGATACTTTTATGTAGATTAGAACAAGGCCAAATACTGAGGCAGAGGGATCAGGAGACTGAGAACCGCGTTCTGGGCACCAAGTCTAGGCTCACATCAACCCAGCCTCCTGGGACACCATCTCCTCAGCCCTCCAGTCTCATTAGCACTTCAACACCCCTCTTGGTTCTTCCGGTCTTCCCATCAATATGGCACCACCCTCTCCGCTAGGAGTAAAAATCATTATAATCCTCTCTCCACCATGAAAGGATGAGATAAAGGCTCAGCAGCAGCCCCCGTGAAACACATGGTCAACACTGTGAAGAGGTGTTACTAAGGCGATTTGGTCCGACTCAGAGAAGGAAAGAGACAACTCTGCCCTTAGCCTGATCAGGCCCACAGGAAGGAAGCACAGTGGGGGCAGCCTTTGAGAGTGTGGCAATGCGAGAGAACCTTCTTTAGGAGGGGACTCCCTGTTGCCGACCTTGAAAAAGCAAGGATGGGACATTTGTTTACTGGGGCTGTTACAGAGGGGATGTGCCCAGAGGTTAGGCCACCCTGCTTGAAAATCAAAGCACCTTCTAGTCCGAAATGGCTTGAATGCTCCAATCGCCGGATTTTGGGTCTGGGGCAACCCAGATCTTTGTGCGACATTTCCGGAGAGTGCTTTCTCTTGGGAGCACGTCTGGGGACTGGCTTCTCTGCTTCCACCTTTGCTGGCGTGGCCAAAGGAACATCCCCGTAGGCCCGGTAGCCACCAACCAGGCAGTATGTCTCCCCATGCCAGCCCAACTGCGTTTCTCCACACCCTCGGTAGAGGACATGGTAGTGACCAGGGGTAGGGGGAGAAACGGGAGCCACTGCTGCTGCAAAGAAAATCAGAACTGATCAGTCACTTCTGCTGTACACAGCCTCCTGCCAGAATTTCCCTCTCTCACGTCTCTCCCACTTTCTGGCTGAAGACCTTTAATCTACTTGACATCCAAAACACAGCTTTGGCCCATCACCTCTATGAGTCCCTAGAGAAGGGACACTGGCTGCAAAAGCAATTCCTAGAGCCTACGGCTGCAGCACATGAGGAAGTCTCTTCACCGTTTCCAGGGAAAACAGTAGAACCCGAAAGTCATTGCAATCATGAGCCTCTCCATCTCTCCCTTCCACACCAGAGAAATCATTTCTTGCAGTCTGTCACTTCTGAGGCTTTAATGGAAATGTCTTTCAAGTTTTGGAAAAAACTAATCTAATATAAATTGGTTAAGGACCCCTCCCACCTTGGCAGCCCCTCTTGGGCCCCATTTATACTGCCTGTTTCAACCACACTGAACTCTAGCCCTCTGATACTTTTATGTAGATTAGAACAAGGCCACATACTGAGGCAGAGTGATCAGGAGACTGAGAACCACGTTCTGGGTACCAAGTCTAGGCTCACATCAACCCAGCCTCCTGGGACACCATCTCCTCAGCCCTCCAGTCTCATTAGCACTTCAACACCCCTCTTGGTTCTTCCGGTCTTCCCATCAATATGGCACCACCCTCTCCCCTAGTACTCAGCAGCTCAGGATGGGATGTGTCTGAGGGCACCGATGTAGATGTCTACATGACAGCACAGAGGTGCCTGGGTTTGAAGGTGTGTTTCAAGAGTGGCCCTCTTCCTCAAACTGCTCCATTTACCATTTGCCAACAAAAATGCACTTGTCTTTTGCTAAGAGGCCAATCAGGAAAGGGTCTGAATGGAAGCATCCTGTAGCCCAAAGGGGAAGCTACATTTATAAAGATCAGGACCATCCTGCACACTTGTCCAGGGATGACCTTTCACTTGTCCTCAACAGTGAGCACTGTGGGTCCCTGAAGATGTCCCAGGTCATTGGTATTACTTACAGCTGGGAACGCGCTCAGGTATACGTAGTGGGCAAGCCCCACAGGAACATGAGGCAGCCAGGTGAGGTGGTGTGTACACCACGGCTCCTCTAGAGATGCCCGGTCTCGGTGTTTCTGCCGCACTGCCCACCCACGGAACAGAGCTCAGGTTCGAGTAAAGATAGAGGATCCGGTCACACATTCTCCCTCAGACAACCAAAGAGGTTGGAGAACTTCTGGTGGAGAACTGTCAGGGAAGTTTGTCTGAGGGCAGCACGTTGGCAGTTACGCTGCCATGGAAACTGTGAGAAGGCCTGTGAGGTCATCACTACCCAGTGAGGTCATAATAAGGAACCTGTGACTTGGGGGTCAGGCTTCAGGAGGAGGGGCAGTTTTGTGGAGGAGAGCAGGGGGAGGGCAGAGGTACTCTGCCTGGCCCCTCACACCTGGGCCTCCCCACCCATGCCCTAGTCTAGCAGACATCCCACGTGGGGCGTGCCGGTGGGCTGGCACAGCCCTAGGGGCCCCAGGAGGGCAAGAGAGACCCACATTCTGAGATTGGCTTGAGAGGCAAGATTAACGTAAGAGAGAGCTAGGTTGTATGGCACTGACCCTAAGAGGCAGAGATTTGTGTGGACTGGGGAATCAGGGAAGGCTCCTTGGCAGTGGGCCTGAAGGACAAGTGAGATTTGGACCCATGGGGAAGAGAGGGAAGACATTCCAGTTTGGAAGAATAAAAGCAAAGACACATTCTCCTCGCCCTTGTCCTGCCCCAAATATAAATTCATAGAACCCTCACATTTTCACAACTGAGGACTGAAGAAAAGCAAGAGGTGAAGGGGCCTACCCAGTGTTACACAGGTAGTGGAGAGGTGTTCTGCTCAATGGTTAGGTTCATGTTGGGGCTCCGGATTTACAGCTGATAGGAATGTGAGGACAAGCTCATGCCATTTCAAACATTTCCAAGTGATACTGAGAGAGACGTTAAAGGTGCAAAATGAGGGTGCTGAATGACCTCACAAAGTGGGAATGGTGGGCCCATTTTCATATGAAATTCAAAACAAGTTCATGACCAAAGGACATAATACAAAATGACAACATAATCATTACACTCCCCTCTCCCCTAGAAGTAAAAATCAGTATAATCCTCCCTCTCTCCACCATGAAAGGATGAGGTAAAGGCTCAGCAGCAGCCCCCGTGAAACACATGGTCACCGCTGTGAAGAGGTGTTACTAAGACGATTTGGTCCGACTCAGAGAAGGAAAGAGACAACTCTGCCCTTAGCCTCATCAGGCCCACAGGAAGGAAGCACACTGGGGGCAGCCTTTGAGAGTGTGGCAATGCGAGAGAACCTTCTTGAGGAGGGGACTCCCTGTTGCCGACCTTGAAAAAGCAAGGATGGGACATTCGTTTACTGGGGCTGTTGCAGAGGGGATGTGCCCAGGAGGTAGAGACTGCTTGGACTACTATTTTAGAGGTTGGGCCCCCCTGGTTGAGAACCACAGCACCTTGTATTCCTAAACTGCTTGAATGAGCGGGTGCACGTTAGGACAGACGAAGTCAGGCCTCATTGGAGCCGACTGCCTTTGGGAGTGGTAGAAGGTAAAATGGCAAGGGGAATGCTCTGGAGGAGGTTTGTCATGGCAGGTGGGCCAGCACGAGACCATCCAGATTCTCCAAGGCTCCAGAGATGACTTGGCTGGGAGCATCCCTCTGATGTGGTGCGGGGACTCCTACCTTAACAGGACCTGGCTGGGCATCTGCGGGAGGCAGAATCAATGGTTTATTAACTTCAGAGAGCGAGAGACTCACCTGGGGGGTTCCACAAAACCACTTCAAAAGACTTGTACCTGGATTCTTGAGCCAACCCTCAGAAAACTTATCTAGATCTGGAGTAGGGCTCTGGAAGCTGCACTTTTAATAAGCTTCCTGGGCAGTCCCACCACAGTGGTCCATGGAGAGACTGACCAAATTACTGTGTATTCTCCGTTGCTTTGGGGAGTCAAAGTGGGCAATGTGAAAAACTGCAGCAGGCATACGTATATACAGGGAATATTCAAGGCAAACAGAGGGCTAGAGTTATTCTATGCATGAATCAGATTTGAGGAAAGCTAGCCTGGTGGTTAAAGAACACAACCCTTGGGAGAGACAGACAGACCAGATTCTGTCCTACTTACTTGTGTGATTTTGACCAAGTTCTTTTATCCTTCTGACTGTTTCTTCATATGGAAAAGAGCTATGGCTGTACATTTAGCACAATATTCTCTTTTGGCAAAGGCTGCTCTGGGTCCATTTGTGTTCTCTGCAACTTAATCCTTTCCGGTGTGCAAGCATTTTTAAGTTGTTTGGTGAAGTATTACATTTGACTTTCAACTGTTCATTACTTTGGGCAAAGCTTATATAATGCTGCAGAGACTAGAACCTATGCAGAGATAGTGAGAGGATGTGATAAGCTTATTCTGCTGGTTTATCAAAAAGTTTAACCTTTTCTCCTCTTCCTCCGCCTGCCACCAAGAGATGAGAAAGAAGGCAGAGCCTGGAAATGCACACCAAGCAATACTTCTGTGTCAGTTTGCCTTTTATTCCTCTGCCAGTACTTCCCAGAGAGATTTCACCAAAAGTGCCTAAGCTTGCCATGGCCATTGTTGTGAAGAACATTTCTCTCTATTGCTAGTCACATCCCCTTTTCCTTCTCCTGGGCGCTTAATGGATGTTTGGGGGCAGGAAATAAAATTTAAACTAAAACATCAAAAAAAAAGAAGAAGAAAGATGAGCTCAAGTAGGCGTTATTGTGGTCCAGACAAGGTTTGGTTCATTCATTCCCTCGATTTGCATTTATCCCCCTTTGTGCCAGGCATGGGGGGAGAGAGAGAAATGTCTTCAAAGAGTCTGTGGTTGTATGGGGGAGGGAGCTGTGGAAATCTGTCATTTAGAAACAGCATGGAAGTGCTAGGGAAAAATTGTTTTGTTCATTTATCTCTCACTCATCCGTTCACCCAGAGCAACTACAAAGGGTTTCACGCGGAGGAACTGGATGCCCTGAACTTGACATTCTCGTGGGGGAAACAACAATGTAAAGCACCAGCAGTGGTAAGTCACCAGTAGTGATTTCAAGCCAGAAGGAACCACTCACCAATGGAGAGAGGCACGGGGTGAGCAGTGACTTGCAGAAAGGAGGGGTTATTTATTCATTCCAACTGCTGAGTTCAAGTTCATCTGGGTGGTTGTGTGGTTCGTGCTTACTGCATCTGCTTTTGGAACGTGGCTCCACCCTCCAAGAAGGGTGAGGCTGATCACCCCTCTTTCCTCCTGCTGTGCCCCGGGGTCACCCAGCGAGTGTCTGCAGGGCTGATCTGCTCTGTACTGGCTTTTCAGTCCCACTCCCGGGAGAAGAGAGACGAAGCTGTGTCTCCACCGCAGCTTGGCCTGATTCAGTCACTGGGTGAAGAGGTGGGAAGAAGGTCAAGTTCATGAGAACTGATACACTGCAGAGTCATTTAGTCCTGAAGTACCAGTTCTGGTTGCTGGTGAGTTGCTAAATCCAGGGACCTGAATGTAATTCCTCCAGAGCCACTGAGACATCACTTCCAGGCCCATGGCGGGCTGTAGGGGTGCTGACTTTTCTCAGTGCTAAGGAGCAGCCATCTTCCACTGAGAGAGGACTCTGTGTCAGCAGGAGCAGAACCACACCAGGCACCGAAGGAGGTTCTGCATCCCAGCATCTCCCAACACAGTGATAGATAAACGGGTAGAAGATGCGACAGGGCATTCACCATAGAACAGAAGCTTATCCCCAATAGATATGGAAAGATGTTCAACTTCACTACCTAACAAAGAAATTCAAGTTATAAATCTATTTCTTTTTTGCTCATCTCATTGGTAGAAAGTTTTAAGAATGCACAAAATTTGCTGCTAAGGATGTAAGGAAAAGGCCGTTTTCGTCTGTTGCTGCTGATGGGGATGGAAATTGGTGCGAACCTTCTGCAGGGTAATTTGGCAATTTGTGTATCAACAGCCTTAAAATGTTCATACACTTTGAGCCAGTAGTTTTGCTTTTAGCATCTTATCCTAAGGTGAAAGTCAAATTTATGTACAAGACTTATGTTCAAGAATATTCATCTCAGCCAGTAGTGTAATAGAAAAAATATTAGAAGCTACCTAAAAATCCCACAATACGGGGTTGGTTAATGAACGGACGGCCCAACTTAAGAATGGAAAATAAAGACGCAGACGTAGAAAATGGACTTGAGGACACGGGGAAGGGGAAGGGGAAGCTGGGACGAAGTGAGAGAGTGGCATGGACTTATATATACTACCAAATGTAAAATAGCTAGCTAGTGGGAAGCAGCCGCGTAGCACAGGGAGATCAGCTCGGTGCTGTGTGACCACCTAGAGGGGTGGGATAGGGAGGGTGGGAGGGAGACGCAAGAGGGAGGAGATATGGGGATATATGTGTATGTAGAGCTGATTCACTTTGTTATAAAGCAGAAACTAACACACCATTGTAAAGCAATTATACTCCAATAAAGATGTTTTTCTTTAAAAAGGATGGAAAACAGTTCATTCATTAAAAATGATTTTCTCCAAGAATATTTAATGGTGGGAAGATGTAGTGTAAAAGCAGGGTACAAAATACGAGATGGAGTATTTCATTTTGTTAAAATTTAATAATACAAGTGCAGAAAACGTGATTAAAATAACAGTACTGATTTCACTACGGGACATTTTTTTCTTTAACTTTTTCTGTATTTGGTGTTATAAAGCATCATATATCCTCTCTGAGTCTCAGCTTATGTTCTGTGAAGTGGGACTCATCACATCTACACTGCAGTGCGCTCGGGCAGAGCAGCACAATATTTGAAAGTGCCCTTGACAATGACCAGCCCATTGTAATACTCCAGGAATGGTTATAATATCATTGCCAATGACACACCCATAGTCCGGATATTATCCGTAACGATTACTAAGGTTGTTTATCTCCCTCCACTTTTACTAAGACAAAAAAAGGATTAATTGAAGACTCTTAAGTCATTTTTCCTGAGGTTCTTTGTTGTTTTTTTTTTTTTTTCAAAATACTAATGGTAGGGCTTCCCTGGTGGCGCAGTGGTTGAGAATCTGCCTGCTAATGCACGGGACACGGGTTCGAGCCCTGCTCTGGGAAGATCCCACATGCCGTGGAGCAACTGGGCCCGTGAGCCACAACTACTGAGCCTGAGCGTCTGGAGCCTGTGCTCCGCAACAAGAGAGGCCGCGATAGTGAGCGGCCCGCGCACCGCAATGAAGAGTGGCCCCCGCTCCCCACAACTGGAGAAAGCCCTCACACAGAAACGAAGACCCAACACAGCTAAAAATCAATCAATCAATCAATAAATTTATTAAAAAGAAAAATACTAATTGTAAAGTCTGCAGTGGGTATAGAGGTGTTCAACTTTTTTCCAGATTTTACGTTTCTGGTTTTGTTTTTAAATTTTTTATTTATTATTTATTTATTACTTTTATTTTTGGCTGTGCTGGGTCTTCGTTTCTGCACGAGGGCTTTCTCCAGTTGCGGCAAGTGGGGGCCACTCTTCATCGCGGCGCGCGGGCCTCTCACTATCGCGGCCTGTCTTGTTGCGGAGCAGAGGCTCCAGACGCTCAGGCTCAGTAGTTGTGGCTCACGGGCCCAGTTGCTCCGCGGCATGTGGGATCTTCCCAGAGCAGGGCTCAAACCCGTGTCCCCTGCATTGGCAGGCGGATTCTCAACCACTGCATCACCAGGGAAGCCCCCCCACCCCGATAGTTTTAAAACCAGCCTCAGTCATGCTTGCTTCAAGACTTATCCTGGCATCATG
The DNA here is from genome assembly GCF_965194825.1 of Balaenoptera physalus. Taxonomy (NCBI): domain Eukaryota; kingdom Metazoa; phylum Chordata; class Mammalia; order Artiodactyla; family Balaenopteridae; genus Balaenoptera; species Balaenoptera physalus. The sequence goes on from NC_138902.1 coordinate 8,382,345, forward strand.
GACCACTGGATACTTTGGCTAGGTGTTAAACTCTCTTGTCCTGTGCCCGAGTCCCATCGTGGTGACTTAGTTGCCATCTAGGGCACTCTTGGCATGAGTCCTAGACATGAATCCAGCTCAATGGCTTGGGCCCTGCTCCCTGCTGGCTGACTGTCCTAATGCCCAGTGCCTCCTTTCTGCTTGGACTTCTGAGGGCCGCAGCCCCAGGACCCTCACTCTGTGTTCCCGGCTCTATTCAATGCCAACGGTATGTCTTTTGTTTGCTGTATGTCCCCTGCCCCAGTACCTCCTACTGGCTTTGACCTTCCTGTTTCAGGTCCTCTTATTGCGACCCTTTGTGTATAAGCCAGATCTGTTTGCCCTTCCTTCAAGGGGAGCTATTTCCCTGGTGTTTCCCTAGATGCTTATGATGAGACCCCTGCCAGAACTACACCAATCAGACCCTCCATGTACACGCTTGGGTCTGAACCCTTTCAGCGAGAGCAGGTTGGAAACCCATATATACATAAATATACAATGTGTACAAATCAAGTATTTTAAAGATTGTAAAGAATTCTTGTGAACGTATTAGGTTAGGGAAGTCAAGCAGGATCATCATATGATGGCATAATCAAGCACATGTATATAACATTTCCTATTTTTATATGATGCCATTTTAATAGATGTGCCCATCTTTTCAAAGTTCTAATCTGTGGCAGTGGGCAGTAGGGGGACGGGGTGGGTCACAGCAGGAAGAGGCATTCGCTGCCTTAGGCAGTGAAACCATTGCTCTCTCTTCAGAATGGCTCAGCCAGCAGGATTCTGTGGGGTCTACCTCCTGGCACCGGGCTCCAATCGCCGGATTTTGGGTCTGGGGCAACCCAGATCTTTGTGCGAGTTTTCCGGAGAGTGCTTTCTCTTGGGAGCACGTCTGGGGACTGGCTTCTCTGCTTCCACCTTCGCTGGCGTGGCCAAAGGAACTGCTGCTGCAAAGAAAATCAGAACTGATCAGTCACTTCTGCTGTACACAGTCTCCTGCCAGAATTTCCCTCTCTCATGTCTCTCCCACTTTCTGGCTGAAGACCTTTAATCTACTTGACATCCAGAACACAGCCTTGGCCCATCACCTCCATGAGTCCCTAGAGAAGGGACACTGGCTGCAAAAGCAATTCCTAGAGCCTACGGCTGCAGCACATGAGGAAGTCTCTTCACCGTTTCCAGGGAAAACAGTAGAACCCGAAAGTCATTGCAATCATGAGCCTCTCCATCTCTCCTTTCCACACCAGAGAAAACATTTCTTGCAGTCTGTCACTTCTGAGGCTTTAATGGAAATGTCTTTCAAGTTTCGGAAAAAAATAGTCTAATATAAATTGGTTAAGAACCCCTCCCACCTTGGCAACCCCTCTTGGGCCCCATTTATACTGCCTGTTTCAACCACACTGAACTCTAGCCCTCTGATACTTTTATGTAGATTAGAACAAGGCCAAATACTGAGGCAGAGGGATCAGGAGACTGAGAACCGCGTTCTGGGCACCAAGTCTAGGCTCACATCAACCCAGCCTCCTGGGACACCATCTCCTCAGCCCTCCAGTCTCATTAGCACTTCAACACCCCTCTTGGTTCTTCCGGTCTTCCCATCAATATGGCACCACCCTCTCCGCTAGGAGTAAAAATCATTATAATCCTCTCTCCACCATGAAAGGATGAGATAAAGGCTCAGCAGCAGCCCCCGTGAAACACATGGTCAACACTGTGAAGAGGTGTTACTAAGGCGATTTGGTCCGACTCAGAGAAGGAAAGAGACAACTCTGCCCTTAGCCTGATCAGGCCCACAGGAAGGAAGCACAGTGGGGGCAGCCTTTGAGAGTGTGGCAATGCGAGAGAACCTTCTTTAGGAGGGGACTCCCTGTTGCCGACCTTGAAAAAGCAAGGATGGGACATTTGTTTACTGGGGCTGTTACAGAGGGGATGTGCCCAGAGGTTAGGCCACCCTGCTTGAAAATCAAAGCACCTTCTAGTCCGAAATGGCTTGAATGCTCCAATCGCCGGATTTTGGGTCTGGGGCAACCCAGATCTTTGTGCGACATTTCCGGAGAGTGCTTTCTCTTGGGAGCACGTCTGGGGACTGGCTTCTCTGCTTCCACCTTTGCTGGCGTGGCCAAAGGAACATCCCCGTAGGCCCGGTAGCCACCAACCAGGCAGTATGTCTCCCCATGCCAGCCCAACTGCGTTTCTCCACACCCTCGGTAGAGGACATGGTAGTGACCAGGGGTAGGGGGAGAAACGGGAGCCACTGCTGCTGCAAAGAAAATCAGAACTGATCAGTCACTTCTGCTGTACACAGCCTCCTGCCAGAATTTCCCTCTCTCACGTCTCTCCCACTTTCTGGCTGAAGACCTTTAATCTACTTGACATCCAAAACACAGCTTTGGCCCATCACCTCTATGAGTCCCTAGAGAAGGGACACTGGCTGCAAAAGCAATTCCTAGAGCCTACGGCTGCAGCACATGAGGAAGTCTCTTCACCGTTTCCAGGGAAAACAGTAGAACCCGAAAGTCATTGCAATCATGAGCCTCTCCATCTCTCCCTTCCACACCAGAGAAAACATTTCTTGCAGTCTGTCACTTCTGAGGCTTTAATGGAAATGTCTTTCAAGTTTTGGAAAAAACTAATCTAATATAAATTGGTTAAGGACCCCTCCCACCTTGGCAGCCCCTCTTGGGCCCCATTTATACTGCCTGTTTCAACCACACTGAACTCTAGCCCTCTGATACTTTTATGTAGATTAGAACAAGGCCACATACTGAGGCAGAGTGATCAGGAGACTGAGAACCACGTTCTGGGTACCAAGTCTAGGCTCACATCAACCCAGCCTCCTGGGACACCATCTCCTCAGCCCTCCAGTCTCATTAGCACTTCAACACCCCTCTTGGTTCTTCCGGTCTTCCCATCAATATGGCACCACCCTCTCCCCTAGTACTCAGCAGCTCAGGATGGGATGTGTCTGAGGGCACCGATGTAGATGTCTACATGACAGCACAGAGGTGCCTGGGTTTGAAGGTGTGTTTCAAGAGTGGCCCTCTTCCTCCAACTGCTCCATTTACCATTTGCCAACAAAAATGCACTTGTCTTTTGCTAAGAGGCCAATCAGGAAAGGGTCTGAATGGAAGCATCCTGTAGCCCAAAGGGGAAGCTACATTTATAAAGATCAGGACCATCCTGCACACTTGTCCAGGGATGACCTTTCACTTGTCCTCAACAGTGAGCACTGTGGGTCCCTGAAGATGTCCCAGGTCATTGGTATTACTTACAGCTGGGAACGCGCTCAGGTATACGTAGTGGGCAAGCCCCACAGGAACATGAGGCAGCCAGGTGAGGTGGTGTGTACACCACGGCTCCTCTAGAGATGCCCGGTCTCGGTGTTTCTGCCGCACTGCCCACCCACGGAACAGAGCTCAGGTTCGAGTAAAGATAGAGGATCCGGTCACACATTCTCCCTCAGACAACCAAAGAGGTTGGAGAACTTCTGGTGGAGAACTGTCAGGGAAGTTTGTCTGAGGGCAGCACGTTGGCAGTTACGCTGCCATGGAAACTGTGAGAAGGCCTGTGAGGTCATCACTACCCAGTGAGGTCATAATGAGGAACCTGTGACTTGGGGGTCAGGCTTCAGGAGGAGGGGCAGTTTTGTGGAGGAGAGCAGGGGGAGGGCAGAGGTACTCTGCCTGGCCCCTCACACCTGGGCCTCCCCACCCATGCCCTAGTCTAGCAGACATCCCACGTGGGGCGTGCCGGTGGGCTGGCACAGCCCCAGGGGCCCCAGGAGGGCAAGAGAGACCCACATTCTGAGATTGGCTTGAGAGGCAAGATTAACGTAAGAGAGAGCTAGGTTGTATGGCACTGACCCTAAGAGGCAGAGATTTGTGTGGACTGGGGAATCAGGGAAGGCTCCTTGGCAGTGGGCCTGAAGGACAAGTGAGATTTGGAGCCATGGGGAAGAGAGGGAAGACATTCCAGTTTGGAAGAATAAAAGCAAAGACACATTCTCCTCGCCCTTGTCCTGCCCCAAATATAAATTCATAGAACCCTCACATTTTCACAACTGAGGACTGAAGAAAAGCAAGAGGTGAAGGGGCCTACCCAGTGTTACACAGGTAGTGGAGAGGTGTTCTGCTCAATGGTTAGGTTCATGTTGGGGCTCCGGATTTACAGCTGATAGGAATGTGAGGACAAGCTCATGCCATTTCAAACATTTCCAAGTGATACTGAGAGAGACGTTAAAGGTGCAAAATGAGGGTGCTGAATGACCTCACAAAGTGGGAATGGTGGGCCCATTTTCATATGAAATTCAAAACAAGTTCATGACCAAAGGACATAATACAAAATGACAACATAATCATTACACTCCCCTCTCCCCTAGAAGTAAAAATCAGTATAATCCTCCCTCTCTCCACCATGAAAGGATGAGGTAAAGGCTCAGCAGCAGCCCCCGTGAAACACATGGTCACCGCTGTGAAGAGGTGTTACTAAGACGATTTGGTCCGACTCAGAGAAGGAAAGAGACAACTCTGCCCTTAGCCTCATCAGGCCCACAGGAAGGAAGCACACTGGGGGCAGCCTTTGAGAGTGTGGCAATGCGAGAGAACCTTCTTGAGGAGGGGACTCCCTGTTGCCGACCTTGAAAAAGCAAGGATGGGACATTCGTTTACTGGGGCTGTTGCAGAGGGGATGTGCCCAGGAGGTAGAGACTGCTTGGACTACTATTTTAGAGGTTGGGCCCCCCTGGTTGAGAACCACAGCACCTTGTATTCCTAAACTGCTTGAATGAGCGGGTGCACGTTAGGACAGACGAAGTCAGGCCTCATTGGAGCCGACTGCCTTTGGGAGTGGTAGAAGGTAAAATGGCAAGGGGAATGCTCTGGAGGAGGTTTGTCATGGCAGGTGGGCCAGCACGAGACCATCCAGATTCTCCAAGGCTCCAGAGATGACTTGGCTGGGAGCATCCCTCTGATGTGGTGCGGGGACTCCTACCTTAACAGGAGCTGGCTGGGCATCTGCGGGAGGCAGAATCAATGGTTTATTAACTTCAGAGAGCGAGAGACTCACCTGGGGGGTTCCACAAAACCACTTCAAAAGACTTGTACCTGGATTCTTGAGCCAACCCTCAGAAAACTTATCTAGATCTGGAGTAGGGCTCTGGAAGCTGCACTTTTAATAAGCTTCCTGGGCAGTCCCACCACAGTGGTCCATGGAGAGACTGACCAAATTACTGTGTATTCTCCGTTGCTTTGGGGAGTCAAAGTGGGCAATGTGAAAAACTGCAGCAGGCATACGTATATACAGGGAATATTCAAGGCAAACAGAGGGCTAGAGTTATTCTATGCATGAATCAGATTTGAGGAAAGCTAGCCTGGTGGTTAAAGAACACAACCCTTGGGAGAGACAGACAGACCAGATTCTGTCCTACTTACTTGTGTGATTTTGACCAAGTTCTTTTATCCTTCTGACTCTTTCTTCATATGGAAAAGAGCTATGGCTGTACATTTAGCACAAAATTCTCTTTTGGCAAAGGCTGCTCTGGGTCCATTTGTGTTCTCTGCAACTTAATCCTTTCCGGTGTGCAAGCATTTTTAAGTTGTTTGGTGAAGTATTACATTTGACTTTCAACTGTTCATTACTTTGGGCAAAGCTTATATAATGCTGCAGAGACTAGAACCTATGCAGAGATAGTGAGAGGATGTGATAAGCTTATTCTGCCGGTTTATCAAAAAGTTTAACCTTTTCTCCTCTTCCTCCGCCTGCCACCAAGAGATGAGAAAGAAGGCAGAGCCTGGAAATGCACACCAAGCAATACTTCTGTGTCAGTTTGCCTTTTATTCCTCTGCCAGTACTTCCCAGAGAGATTTCACCAAAAGTGCCTAAGCTTGCCATGGCCATTGTTGTGAAGAACATTTCTCTCTATTGCTAGTCACATCCCCTTTTCCTTCTCCTGGGCGCTTAATGGATGTTTGGGGGCAGGAAATAAAATTTAAACTAAAACATCAAAAAAAAAGAAGAAGAAAGATGAGCTCAAGTAGGCGTTATTGTGGTCCAGACAAGGTTTGGTTCATTCATTCCCTCGATTTGCATTTATCCCCCTTTGTGCCAGGCATGGGGGGAGAGAGAGAAATGTCTTCAAAGAGTCTGTGGTTGTATGGGGGAGGGAGCTGTGGAAATCTGTCATTTAGAAACAGCATGGAAGTGCTAGGGAAAAATTGTTTTGTTCATTTATCTCTCACTCATCCGTTCACCCAGAGCAACTACAAAGGGTTTCACGCGGAGGAACTGGATGCCCTGAACTTGACATTCTCGTGGGGGAAACAACAATGTAAAGCACCAGCAGTGGTAAGTCACCAGTAGTGATTTCAAGCCAGAAGGAACCACTCACCAATGGAGAGAGGCACGGGGTGAGCAGTGACTTGCAGAAAGGAGGGGTTATTTATTCATTCCAACTGCTGAGTTCAAGTTCATCTGGGTGGTTGTGTGGTTCGTGCTTACTGCATCTGCTTTTGGAACGTGGCTCCACCCTCCAAGAAGGGTGAGGCTGATCACCCCTCTTTCCTCCTGCTGTGCCCCGGGGTCACCCAGCGAGTGTCTGCAGGGCTGATCTGCTCTGTACTGGCTTTTCAGTCCCACTCCCGGGAGAAGAGAGACGAAGCTGTGTCTCCACCGCAGCTTGGCCTGATTCAGTCACTGGGTGAAGAGGTGGGAAGAAGGTCAAGTTCATGAGAACTGATACACTGCAGAGTCATTTAGTCCTGAAGTACCAGTTCTGGTTGCTGGTGAGTTGCTAAATCCAGGGACCTGAATGTAATTCCTCCAGAGCCACTGAGACATCACTTCCAGGCCCATGGCGGGCTGTAGGGGTGCTGACTTTTCTCAGTGCTAAGGAGCAGCCATCTTCCACTGAGAGAGGACTCTGTGTCAGCAGGAGCAGAACCACACCAGGCACCGAAGGAGGTTCTGCATCCCAGCATCTCCCAACACAGTGATAGATAAACGGGTAGAAGATGCGACAGGGCATTCACCATAGAACAGAAGCTTATCCCCAATAGATATGGAAAGATGTTCAACTTCACTACCTAACAAAGAAATTCAAGTTATAAATCTATTTCTTTTTTGCTCATCTCATTGGTAGAAAGTTTTAAGAATGCACAAAATTTGCTGCTAAGGATGTAAGGAAAAGGCCGTTTTCGTCTGTTGCTGCTGATGGGGATGGAAATTGGTGCGAACCTTCTGCAGGGTAATTTGGCAATTTGTGTATCAACAGCCTTAAAATGTTCATACACTTTGAGCCAGTAGTTTTGCTTTTAGCATCTTATCCTAAGGTGAAAGTCAAATTTATGTACAAGACTTATGTTCAAGAATATTCATCTCAGCCAGTAGTGTAATAGAAAAAATATTAGAAGCTACCTAAAAATCCCACAATACGGGGTTGGTTAATGAACGGACGGCCCAACTTAAGAATGGAAAATAAAGACGCAGACGTAGAAAATGGACTTGAGGACACGGGGAAGGGGAAGGGGAAGCTGGGACGAAGTGAGAGAGTGGCATGGACTTATATATACTACCAAATGTAAAATAGCTAGCTAGTGGGAAGCAGCCGCGTAGCACAGGGAGATCAGCTCGGTGCTGTGTGACCACCTAGAGGGGTGGGATAGGGAGGGTGGGAGGGAGACGCAAGAGGGAGGAGATATGGGGATATATGTGTATGTAGAGCTGATTCACTTTGTTATAAAGCAGAAACTAACACACCATTGTAAAGCAATTATACTCCAATAAAGATGTTTTTCTTTAAAAAGGATGGAAAACAGTTCATTCATTAAAAATGATTTTCTCCAAGAATATTTAATGGTGGGAAGATGTAGTGTAAAAGCAGGGTACAAAATACGAGATGGAGTATTTCATTTTGTTAAAATTTAATAATACAAGTGCAGAAAACGTGATTAAAATAACAGTACTGATTTCACTACGGGACATTTTTTTCTTTAACTTTTTCTGTATTTGGTGTTATAAAGCATCATATATCCTCTCTGAGTCTCAGCTTATGTTCTGTGAAGTGGGACTCATCACATCTACACTGCAGTGCGCTCGGGCAGAGCAGCACAATATTTGAAAGTGCCCTTGACAATGACCAGCCCATTGTAATACTCCAGGAATGGTTATAATATCATTGCCAATGACACACCCATAGTCCGGATATTATCCGTAACGATTACTAAGGTTGTTTATCTCCCTCCACTTTTACTAAGACAAAAAAAGGATTAATTGAAGACTCTTAAGTCATTTTTCCTGAGGTTCTTTGTTGTTTTTTTTTTTTTTTCAAAATACTAATGGTAGGGCTTCCCTGGTGGCGCAGTGGTTGAGAATCTGCCTGCTAATGCACGGGACACGGGTTCGAGCCCTGCTCTGGGAAGATCCCACATGCCGTGGAGCAACTGGGCCCGTGAGCCACAACTACTGAGCCTGAGCGTCTGGAGCCTGTGCTCCGCAACAAGAGAGGCCGCGATAGTGAGCGGCCCGCGCACCGCAATGAAGAGTGGCCCCCGCTCCCCACAACTGGAGAAAGCCCTCACACAGAAACGAAGACCCAACACAGCTAAAAATCAATCAATCAATCAATAAATTTATTAAAAAGAAAAATACTAATTGTAAAGTCTGCAGTGGGTATAGAGGTGTTCAACTTTTTTCCAGATTTTACGTTTCTGGTTTTGTTTTTAAATTTTTTATTTATTATTTATTTATTACTTTTATTTTTGGCTGTGCTGGGTCTTCGTTTCTGCACGAGGGCTTTCTCCAGTTGCGGCAAGTGGGGGCCACTCTTCATCGCGGCGCGCGGGCCTCTCACTATCGCGGCCTGTCTTGTTGCGGAGCAGAGGCTCCAGACGCTCAGGCTCAGTAGTTGTGGCTCACGGGCCCAGTTGCTCCGCGGCATGTGGGATCTTCCCAGAGCAGGGCTCAAACCCGTGTCCCCTGCATTGGCAGGCGGATTCTCAACCACTGCACCACCAGGGAAGCCCCCCCACCCCGATAGTTTTAAAACCAGCCTCAGTCATGCTTGCTTCAAGACTTATCCTGGCATCATGGACCACTGGATACTTTGGCTAGGTGTTAAACTCTCTTGTCCTGTGCCCGAGTCCCATCGTGGTGACTTAGTTGCCATCTAGGGCACTCTTGGCATGAGTCCTAGACATGAATCCAGCTCAATGGCTTGGGCCCTGCTCCCTGCTGGCTGACTGTCCTAATGCCCAGTGCCTCCTTTCTGCTTGGACTTCTGAGGGCCGCAGCCCCAGGACCCTCACTCTGTGTTCCCGGCTCTATTCAATGCCAACGGTATGTCTTTTGTTTGCTGTATGTCCCCTGCCCCAGTACCTCCTACTGGCTTTGACCTTCCTGTTTCAGGTCCTCTTATTGCGACCCTTTGTGTATAAGCCAGATCTGTTTGCCCTTCCTTCAAGGGGAGCTATTTCCCTGGTGTTTCCCTAGATGCTTATGATGAGACCCCTGCCAGAACTACACCAATCAGACCCTCCATGTACACGCTTGGGTCTGAACCCTTTCAGCGAGAGCAGGTTGGAAACCCATATATACATAAATATACAATGTGTACAAATCAAGTATTTTAAAGATTGTAAAGAATTCTTGTGAACGTATTAGGTTAGGGAAGTCAAGCAGGATCATCATATGATGGCATAATCAAGCACATGTATATAACATTTCCTATTTTTATATGATGCCATTTTAATAGATGTGCCCATCTTTTCAAAGTTCTAATCTGTGGCAGTGGGCAGTAGGGGGACGGGGTGGGTCACAGCAGGAAGAGGCATTCGCTGCCTTAGGCAGTGAAACCATTGCTCTCTCTTCAGAATGGCTCAGCCAGCAGGATTCTGTGGGGTCTACCTCCTGGCACCGGGCTCCAATCGCCGGATTTTGGGTCTGGGGCAACCCAGATCTTTGTGCGAGTTTTCCGGAGAGTGCTTTCTCTTGGGAGCACGTCTGGGGACTGGCTTCTCTGCTTCCACCTTCGCTGGCGTGGCCAAAGGAACTGCTGCTGCAAAGAAAATCAGAACTGATCAGTCACTTCTGCTGTACACAGTCTCCTGCCAGAATTTCCCTCTCTCATGTCTCTCCCACTTTCTGGCTGAAGACCTTTAATCTACTTGACATCCAGAACACAGCCTTGGCCCATCACCTCCATGAGTCCCTAGAGAAGGGACACTGGCTGCAAAAGCAATTCCTAGAGCCTACGGCTGCAGCACATGAGGAAGTCTCTTCACCGTTTCCAGGGAAAACAGTAGAACCCGAAAGTCATTGCAATCATGAGCCTCTCCATCTCTCCTTTCCACACCAGAGAAAACATTTCTTGCAGTCTGTCACTTCTGAGGCTTTAATGGAAATGTCTTTCAAGTTTCGGAAAAAAATAGTCTAATATAAATTGGTTAAGAACCCCTCCCACCTTGGCAACCCCTCTTGGGCCCCATTTATACTGCCTGTTTCAACCACACTGAACTCTAGCCCTCTGATACTTTTATGTAGATTAGAACAAGGCCAAATACTGAGGCAGAGGGATCAGGAGACTGAGAACCGCGTTCTGGGCACCAAGTCTAGGCTCACATCAACCCAGCCTCCTGGGACACCATCTCCTCAGCCCTCCAGTCTCATTAGCACTTCAACACCCCTCTTGGTTCTTCCGGTCTTCCCATCAATATGGCACCACCCTCTCCGCTAGGAGTAAAAATCATTATAATCCTCTCTCCACCATGAAAGGATGAGATAAAGGCTCAGCAGCAGCCCCCGTGAAACACATGGTCAACACTGTGAAGAGGTGTTACTAAGGCGATTTGGTCCGACTCAGAGAAGGAAAGAGACAACTCTGCCCTTAGCCTGATCAGGCCCACAGGAAGGAAGCACAGTGGGGGCAGCCTTTGAGAGTGTGGCAATGCGAGAGAACCTTCTTTAGGAGGGGACTCCCTGTTGCCGACCTTGAAAAAGCAAGGATGGGACATTTGTTTACTGGGGCTGTTACAGAGGGGATGTGCCCAGAGGTTAGGCCACCCTGCTTGAAAATCAAAGCACCTTCTAGTCCGAAATGGCTTGAATGCTCCAATCGCCGGATTTTGGGTCTGGGGCAACCCAGATCTTTGTGCGACATTTCCGGAGAGTGCTTTCTCTTGGGAGCACGTCTGGGGACTGGCTTCTCTGCTTCCACCTTTGCTGGCGTGGCCAAAGGAACATCCCCGTAGGCCCGGTAGCCACCAACCAGGCAGTATGTCTCCCCATGCCAGCCCAACTGCGTTTCTCCACACCCTCGGTAGAGGACATGGTAGTGACCAGGGGTAGGGGGAGAAACGGGAGCCACTGCTGCTGCAAAGAAAATCAGAACTGATCAGTCACTTCTGCTGTACACAGCCTCCTGCCAGAATTTCCCTCTCTCACGTCTCTCCCACTTTCTGGCTGAAGACCTTTAATCTACTTGACATCCAAAACACAGCTTTGGCCCATCACCTCTATGAGTCCCTAGAGAAGGGACACTGGCTGCAAAAGCAATTCCTAGAGCCTACGGCTGCAGCACATGAGGAAGTCTCTTCACCGTTTCCAGGGAAAACAGTAGAACCCGAAAGTCATTGCAATCATGAGCCTCTCCATCTCTCCCTTCCACACCAGAGAAAACATTTCTTGCAGTCTGTCACTTCTGAGGCTTTAATGGAAATGTCTTTCAAGTTTTGGAAAAAACTAATCTAATATAAATTGGTTAAGGACCCCTCCCACCTTGGCAGCCCCTCTTGGGCCCCATTTATACTGCCTGTTTCAACCACACTGAACTCTAGCCCTCTGATACTTTTATGTAGATTAGAACAAGGCCACATACTGAGGCAGAGTGATCAGGAGACTGAGAACCACGTTCTGGGTACCAAGTCTAGGCTCACATCAACCCAGCCTCCTGGGACACCATCTCCTCAGCCCTCCAGTCTCATTAGCACTTCAACACCCCTCTTGGTTCTTCCGGTCTTCCCATCAATATGGCACCACCCTCTCCCCTAGTACTCAGCAGCTCAGGATGGGATGTGTCTGAGGGCACCGATGTAGATGTCTACATGACAGCACAGAGGTGCCTGGGTTTGAAGGTGTGTTTCAAGAGTGGCCCTCTTCCTCCAACTGCTCCATTTACCATTTGCCAACAAAAATGCACTTGTCTTTTGCTAAGAGGCCAATCAGGAAAGGGTCTGAATGGAAGCATCCTGTAGCCCAAAGGGGAAGCTACATTTATAAAGATCAGGACCATCCTGCACACTTGTCCAGGGATGACCTTTCACTTGTCCTCAACAGTGAGCACTGTGGGTCCCTGAAGATGTCCCAGGTCATTGGTATTACTTACAGCTGGGAACGCGCTCAGGTATACGTAGTGGGCAAGCCCCACAGGAACATGAGGCAGCCAGGTGAGGTGGTGTGTACACCACGGCTCCTCTAGAGATGCCCGGTCTCGGTGTTTCTGCCGCACTGCCCACCCACGGAACAGAGCTCAGGTTCGAGTAAAGATAGAGGATCCGGTCACACATTCTCCCTCAGACAACCAAAGAGGTTGGAGAACTTCTGGTGGAGAACTGTCAGGGAAGTTTGTCTGAGGGCAGCACGTTGGCAGTTACGCTGCCATGGAAACTGTGAGAAGGCCTGTGAGGTCATCACTACCCAGTGAGGTCATAATGAGGAACCTGTGACTTGGGGGTCAGGCTTCAGGAGGAGGGGCAGTTTTGTGGAGGAGAGCAGGGGGAGGGCAGAGGTACTCTGCCTGGCCCCTCACACCTGGGCCTCCCCACCCATGCCCTAGTCTAGCAGACATCCCACGTGGGGCGTGCCGGTGGGCTGGCACAGCCCCAGGGGCCCCAGGAGGGCAAGAGAGACCCACATTCTGAGATTGGCTTGAGAGGCAAGATTAACGTAAGAGAGAGCTAGGTTGTATGGCACTGACCCTAAGAGGCAGAGATTTGTGTGGACTGGGGAATCAGGGAAGGCTCCTTGGCAGTGGGCCTGAAGGACAAGTGAGATTTGGAGCCATGGGGAAGAGAGGGAAGACATTCCAGTTTGGAAGAATAAAAGCAAAGACACATTCTCCTCGCCCTTGTCCTGCCCCAAATATAAATTCATAGAACCCTCACATTTTCACAACTGAGGACTGAAGAAAAGCAAGAGGTGAAGGGGCCTACCCAGTGTTACACAGGTAGTGGAGAGGTGTTCTGCTCAATGGTTAGGTTCATGTTGGGGCTCCGGATTTACAGCTGATAGGAATGTGAGGACAAGCTCATGCCATTTCAAACATTTCCAAGTGATACTGAGAGAGACGTTAAAGGTGCAAAATGAGGGTGCTGAATGACCTCACAAAGTGGGAATGGTGGGCCCATTTTCATATGAAATTCAAAACAAGTTCATGACCAAAGGACATAATACAAAATGACAACATAATCATTACACTCCCCTCTCCCCTAGAAGTAAAAATCAGTATAATCCTCCCTCTCTCCACCATGAAAGGATGAGGTAAAGGCTCAGCAGCAGCCCCCGTGAAACACATGGTCACCGCTGTGAAGAGGTGTTACTAAGACGATTTGGTCCGACTCAGAGAAGGAAAGAGACAACTCTGCCCTTAGCCTCATCAGGCCCACAGGAAGGAAGCACACTGGGGGCAGCCTTTGAGAGTGTGGCAATGCGAGAGAACCTTCTTGAGGAGGGGACTCCCTGTTGCCGACCTTGAAAAAGCAAGGATGGGACATTCGTTTACTGGGGCTGTTGCAGAGGGGATGTGCCCAGGAGGTAGAGACTGCTTGGACTACTATTTTAGAGGTTGGGCCCCCCTGGTTGAGAACCACAGCACCTTGTATTCCTAAACTGCTTGAATGAGCGGGTGCACGTTAGGACAGACGAAGTCAGGCCTCATTGGAGCCGACTGCCTTTGGGAGTGGTAGAAGGTAAAATGGCAAGGGGAATGCTCTGGAGGAGGTTTGTCATGGCAGGTGGGCCAGCACGAGACCATCCAGATTCTCCAAGGCTCCAGAGATGACTTGGCTGGGAGCATCCCTCTGATGTGGTGCGGGGACTCCTACCTTAACAGGAGCTGGCTGGGCATCTGCGGGAGGCAGAATCAATGGTTTATTAACTTCAGAGAGCGAGAGACTCACCTGGGGGGTTCCACAAAACCACTTCAAAAGACTTGTACCTGGATTCTTGAGCCAACCCTCAGAAAACTTATCTAGATCTGGAGTAGGGCTCTGGAAGCTGCACTTTTAATAAGCTTCCTGGGCAGTCCCACCACAGTGGTCCATGGAGAGACTGACCAAATTACTGTGTATTCTCCGTTGCTTTGGGGAGTCAAAGTGGGCAATGTGAAAAACTGCAGCAGGCATACGTATATACAGGGAATATTCAAGGCAAACAGAGGGCTAGAGTTATTCTATGCATGAATCAGATTTGAGGAAAGCTAGCCTGGTGGTTAAAGAACACAACCCTTGGGAGAGACAGACAGACCAGATTCTGTCCTACTTACTTGTGTGATTTTGACCAAGTTCTTTTATCCTTCTGACTCTTTCTTCATATGGAAAAGAGCTATGGCTGTACATTTAGCACAAAATTCTCTTTTGGCAAAGGCTGCTCTGGGTCCATTTGTGTTCTCTGCAACTTAATGTTTTCCGGTGTGCAAGCATTTTTAAGTTGTTTGGTGAAGTATTACATTTGACTTTCAACTGTTCATTACTTTGGGCAAAGCTTATATAATGCTGCAGAGACTAGAACCTATGCAGAGATAGTGAGAGGATGTGATAAGCTTATTCTGCCGGTTTATCAAAAAGTTTAACCTTTTCTCCTCTTCCTCCGCCTGCCACCAAGAGATGAGAAAGAAGGCAGAGCCTGGAAATGCACACCAAGCAATACTTCTGTGTCAGTTTGCCTTTTATTCCTCTGCCAGTACTTCCCAGAGAGATTTCACCAAAAGTGCCTAAGCTTGCCATGGCCATTGTTGTGAAGAACATTTCTCTCTATTGCTAGTCACATCCCCTTTTCCTTCTCCTGGGCGCTTAATGGATGTTTGGGGGCAGGAAATAAAATTTAAACTAAAACATCAAAAAAAAAGAAGAAGAAAGATGAGCTCAAGTAGGCGTTATTGTGGTCCAGACAAGGTTTGGTTCATTCATTCCCTCGATTTGCATTTATCCCCCTTTGTGCCAGGCATGGGGGGAGAGAGAGAAATGTCTTCAAAGAGTCTGTGGTTGTATGGGGGAGGGAGCTGTGGAAATCTGTCATTTAGAAACAGCATGGAAGTGCTAGGGAAAAATTGTTTTGTTCATTTATCTCTCACTCATCCGTTCACCCAGAGCAACTACAAAGGGTTTCACGCGGAGGAACTGGATGCCCTGAACTTGACATTCTCGTGGGGGAAACAACAATGTAAAGCACCAGCAGTGGTAAGTCACCAGTAGTGATTTCAAGCCAGAAGGAACCACTCACCAATGGAGAGAGGCACGGGGTGAGCAGTGACTTGCAGAAAGGAGGGGTTATTTATTCATTCCAACTGCTGAGTTCAAGTTCATCTGGGTGGTTGTGTGGTTCGTGCTTACTGCATCTGCTTTTGGAACGTGGCTCCACCCTCCAAGAAGGGTGAGGCTGATCACCCCTCTTTCCTCCTGCTGTGCCCCGGGGTCACCCAGCGAGTGTCTGCAGGGCTGATCTGCTCTGTACTGGCTTTTCAGTCCCACTCCCGGGAGAAGAGAGACGAAGCTGTGTCTCCACCGCAGCTTGGCCTGATTCAGTCACTGGGTGAAAAGGTGGGAAGAAGGTCAAGTTCATGAGAACTGATACACTGCAGAGTCATTTAGTCCTGAAGTACCAGTTCTGGTTGCTGGTGAGTTGCTAAATCCAGGGACCTGAATGTAATTCCTCCAGAGCCACTGAGACATCACTTCCAGGCCCATGGCGGGCTGTAGGGGTGCTGACTTTTCTCAGTGCTAAGGAGCAGCCATCTT
Organism: Balaenoptera physalus; assembly: GCF_965194825.1. Classification (NCBI taxonomy): domain Eukaryota; kingdom Metazoa; phylum Chordata; class Mammalia; order Artiodactyla; family Balaenopteridae; genus Balaenoptera; species Balaenoptera physalus. Next base: position 8,398,364 of record NC_138902.1, read on the forward strand.
CCACTGAGAGAGGACTCTGTGTCAGCAGGAGCAGAACCACACCAGGCACCGAAGGAGGTTCTGCATCCCAGCATCTCCCAACACAGTGATAGATAAACGGGTAGAAGATGCGACAGGGCATTCACCATAGAACAGAAGCTTATCCCCAATAGATATGGAAAGATGTTCAACTTCACTACCTAACAAAGAAATTCAAGTTATAAATCTATTTCTTTTTTGCTCATCTCATTGGTAGAAAGTTTTAAGAATGCACAAAATTTGCTGCTAAGGATGTAAGGAAAAGGCCGTTTTCGTCTGTTGCTGCTGATGGGGATGGAAATTGGTGCGAACCTTCTGCAGGGTAATTTGGCAATTTGTGTATCAACAGCCTTAAAATGTTCATACACTTTGAGCCAGTAGTTTTGCTTTTAGCATCTTATCCTAAGGTGAAAGTCAAATTTATGTACAAGACTTATGTTCAAGAATATTCATCTCAGCCAGTAGTGTAATAGAAAAAATATTAGAAGCTACCTAAAAATCCCACAATACGGGGTTGGTTAATGAACGGACGGCCCAACTTAAGAATGGAAAATAAAGACGCAGACGTAGAAAATGGACTTGAGGACACGGGGAAGGGGAAGGGGAAGCTGGGACGAAGTGAGAGAGTGGCATGGACTTATATATACTACCAAATGTAAAATAGCTAGCTAGTGGGAAGCAGCCGCGTAGCACAGGGAGATCAGCTCGGTGCTGTGTGACCACCTAGAGGGGTGGGATAGGGAGGGTGGGAGGGAGACGCAAGAGGGAGGAGATATGGGGATATATGTGTATGTAGAGCTGATTCACTTTGTTATAAAGCAGAAACTAACACACCATTGTAAAGCAATTATACTCCAATAAAGATGTTTTTCTTTAAAAAGGATGGAAAACAGTTCATTCATTAAAAATGATTTTCTCCAAGAATATTTAATGGTGGGAAGATGTAGTGTAAAAGCAGGGTACAAAATACGAGATGGAGTATTTCATTTTGTTAAAATTTAATAATACAAGTGCAGAAAACGTGATTAAAATAACAGTACTGATTTCACTACGGGACATTTTTTTCTTTAACTTTTTCTGTATTTGGTGTTATAAAGCATCATATATCCTCTCTGAGTCTCAGCTTATGTTCTGTGAAGTGGGACTCATCACATCTACACTGCAGTGCGCTCGGGCAGAGCAGCACAATATTTGAAAGTGCCCTTGACAATGACCAGCCCATTGTAATACTCCAGGAATGGTTATAATATCATTGCCAATGACACACCCATAGTCCGGATATTATCCGTAACGATTACTAAGGTTGTTTATCTCCCTCCACTTTTACTAAGACAAAAAAAGGATTAATTGAAGACTCTTAAGTCATTTTTACTGAGGTTCTTTGTTGTTTTTTTTTTTTTTTCAAAATACTAATGGTAGGGCTTCCCTGGTGGCGCAGTGGTTGAGAATCTGCCTGCTAATGCACGGGACACGGGTTCGAGCCCTGCTCTGGGAAGATCCCACATGCCGTGGAGCAACTGGGCCCGTGAGCCACAACTACTGAGCCTGAGCGTCTGGAGCCTGTGCTCCGCAACAAGAGAGGCCGCGATAGTGAGCGGCCCGCGCACCGCAATGAAGAGTGGCCCCCGCTCCCCACAACTGGAGAAAGCCCTCACACAGAAACGAAGACCCAACACAGCTAAAAATCAATCAATCAATCAATAAATTTATTAAAAAGAAAAATACTAATTGTAAAGTCTGCAGTGGGTATAGAGGTGTTCAACTTTTTTCCAGATTTTACGTTTCTGGTTTTGTTTTTAAATTTTTTATTTATTATTTATTTATTACTTTTATTTTTGGCTGTGCTGGGTCTTCGTTTCTGCGCGAGGGCTTTCTCCAGTTGCGGCAAGTGGGGACCACTCTTCATCGCGGCGCGCGGGCCTCTCACTATCGCGGCCTGTCTTGTTGCGGAGCAGAGGCTCCAGACGCTCAGGCTCAGTAGTTGTGGCTCACGGGCCCAGTTGCTCCGCGGCATGTGGGATCTTCCCAGAGCAGGGCTCAAACCCGTGTCCCCTGCATTGGCAGGCGGATTCTCAACCACTGCACCACCAGGGAAGCCCCCCCACCCCGATAGTTTTAAAACCAGCCTCAGTCATGCTTGCTTCAAGACTTATCCTGGCATCATGGACCACTGGATACTTTGGCTAGGTGTTAAACTCTCTTGTCCTGTGCCCGAGTCCCATCGTGGTGACTTAGTTGCCATCTAGGGCACTCTTGGCATGAGTCCTAGACATGAATCCAGCTCAATGGCTTGGGCCCTGCTCCCTGCTGGCTGACTGTCCTAATGCCCAGTGCCTCCTTTCTGCTTGGACTTCTGAGGGCCGCAGCCCCAGGACCCTCACTCTGTGTTCCCGGCTCTATTCAATGCCAACGGTATGTCTTTTGTTTGCTGTATGTCCCCTGCCCCAGTACCTCCTACTGGCTTTGACCTTCCTGTTTCAGGTCCTCTTATTGCGACCCTTTGTGTATAAGCCAGATCTGTTTGCCCTTCCTTCAAGGGGAGCTATTTCCCTGGTGTTTCCCTAGATGCTTATGATGAGACCCCTGCCAGAACTACACCAATCAGACCCTCCATGTACACGCTTGGGTCTGAACCCTTTCAGCGAGAGCAGGTTGGAAACCCATATATACATAAATATACAATGTGTACAAATCAAGTATTTTAAAGATTGTAAAGAATTCTTGTGAACGTATTAGGTTAGGGAAGTCAAGCAGGATCATCATATGATGGCATAATCAAGCACATGTATATAACATTTCCTATTTTTATATGATGCCATTTTAATAGATGTGCCCATCTTTTCAAAGTTCTAATCTGTGGCAGTGGGCAGTAGGGGGACGGGGTGGGTCACAGCAGGAAGAGGCATTCGCTGCCTTAGGCAGTGAAACCATTGCTCTCTCTTCAGAATGGCTCAGCCAGCAGGATTCTGTGGGGTCTACCTCCTGGCACCGGGCTCCAATCGCCGGATTTTGGGTCTGGGGCAACCCAGATCTTTGTGCGAGTTTTCCGGAGAGTGCTTTCTCTTGGGAGCACGTCTGGGGACTGGCTTCTCTGCTTCCACCTTCGCTGGCGTGGCCAAAGGAACTGCTGCTGCAAAGAAAATCAGAACTGATCAGTCACTTCTGCTGTACACAGTCTCCTGCCAGAATTTCCCTCTCTCATGTCTCTCCCACTTTCTGGCTGAAGACCTTTAATCTACTTGACATCCAGAACACAGCCTTGGCCCATCACCTCCATGAGTCCCTAGAGAAGGGACACTGGCTGCAAAAGCAATTCCTAGAGCCTACGGCTGCAGCACATGAGGAAGTCGCTTCACCGTTTCCAGGGAAAACAGTAGAACCCGAAAGTCATTGCAATCATGAGCCTCTCCATCTCTCCTTTCCACACCAGAGAAAACATTTCTTGCAGTCTGTCACTTCTGAGGCTTTAATGGAAATGTCTTTCAAGTTTCGGAAAAAAATAGTCTAATATAAATTGGTTAAGAACCCCTCCCACCTTGGCAACCCCTCTTGGGCCCCATTTATACTGCCTGTTTCAACCACACTGAACTCTAGCCCTCTGATACTTTTATGTAGATTAGAACAAGGCCAAATACTGAGGCAGAGGGATCAGGAGACTGAGAACCGCGTTCTGGGCACCAAGTCTAGGCTCACATCAACCCAGCCTCCTGGGACACCATCTTCTCAGCCCTCCAGTCTCATTAGCACTTCAACACCCCTCTTGGTTCTTCCGGTCTTCCCATCAATATGGCACCACCCTCTCCGCTAGGAGTAAAAATCATTATAATCCTCTCTCCACCATGAAAGGATGAGATAAAGGCTCAGCAGCAGCCCCCGTGAAACACATGGTCAACACTGTGAAGAGGTGTTACTAAGGCGATTTGGTCCGACTCAGAGAAGGAAAGAGACAACTCTGCCCTTAGCCTGATCAGGCCCACAGGAAGGAAGCACAGTGGGGGCAGCCTTTGAGAGTGTGGCAATGCGAGAGAACCTTCTTTAGGAGGGGACTCCCTGTTGCCGACCTTGAAAAAGCAAGGATGGGACATTTGTTTACTGGGGCTGTTACAGAGGGGATGTGCCCAGAGGTTAGGCCACCCTGCTTGAAAATCAAAGCACCTTCTAGTCCGAAATGGCTTGAATGCTCCAATCGCCGGATTTTGGGTCTGGGGCAACCCAGATCTTTGTGCGACATTTCCGGAGAGTGCTTTCTCTTGGGAGCACGTCTGGGGACTGGCTTCTCTGCTTCCACCTTTGCTGGCGTGGCCAAAGGAACATCCCCGTAGGCCCGGTAGCCACCAACCAGGCAGTATGTCTCCCCATGCCAGCCCAACTGCGTTTCTCCACACCCTCGGTAGAGGACATGGTAGTGACCAGGGGTAGGGGGAGAAACGGGAGCCACTGCTGCTGCAAAGAAAATCAGAACTGATCAGTCACTTCTGCTGTACACAGCCTCCTGCCAGAATTTCCCTCTCTCACGTCTCTCCCACTTTCTGGCTGAAGACCTTTAATCTACTTGACATCCAAAACACAGCTTTGGCCCATCACCTCTATGAGTCCCTAGAGAAGGGACACTGGCTGCAAAAGCAATTCCTAGAGCCTAAGGCTGCAGCACATGAGGAAGTCTCTTCACCGTTTCCAGGGAAAACAGTAGAACCCGAAAGTCATTGCAATCATGAGCCTCTCCATCTCTCCCTTCCACACCAGAGAAAACATTTCTTGCAGTCTGTCACTTCTGAGGCTTTAATGGAAATGTCTTTCAAGTTTTGGAAAAAACTAATCTAATATAAATTGGTTAAGGACCCCTCCCACCTTGGCAGCGCCTCTTGGGCCCAATTTATACTGCCTGTTTCAACCACACTGAACTCTAGCCCTCTGATACTTTTATGTAGATTAGAACAAGGCCACATACTGAGGCAGAGTGATCAGGAGACTGAGAACCACGTTCTGGGTACCAAGTCTAGGCTCACATCAACCCAGCCTCCTGGGACACCATCTCCTCAGCCCTCCAGTCTCATTAGCACTTCAACACCCCTCTTGGTTCTTCCGGTCTTCCCATCAATATGGCACCACCCTCTCCCCTAGTACTCAGCAGCTCAGGATGGGATGTGTCTGAGGGCACCGATGTAGATGTCTACATGACAGCACAGAGGTGCCTGGGTTTGAAGGTGTGTTTCAAGAGTGGCCCTCTTCCTCCAACTGCTCCATTTACCATTTGCCAACAAAAATGCACTTGTCTTTTGCTAAGAGGCCAATCAGGAAAGGGTCTGAATGGAGGCATCCTGTAGCCCAAAGGGGAAGCTACATTTATAAAGATCAGGACCATCCTGCACACTTGTCCAGGGATGACCTTTCACTTGTCCTCAACAGTGAGCACTGTGGGTCCCTGAAGATGTCCCAGGTCATTGGTATTACTTACAGCTGGGAACGCGCTCAGGTATACGTAGTGGGCAAGCCCCACAGGAACATGAGGCAGCCAGGTGAGGTGGTGTGTACACCATGGCTCCTCTAGAGATGCCCGGTCTCGGTGTTTCTGCCGCACTGCCCACCCACGGAACAGAGCTCAGGTTCGAGTAAAGATAGAGGATCCGGTCACACATTCTCCCTCAGACAACCAAAGAGGTTGGAGAACTTCTGGTGGAGAACTGTCAGGGAAGTTTGTCTGAGGGCAGCACGTTGGCAGTTACGCTGCCATGGAAACTGTGAGAAGGCCTGTGAGGTCATCACTACCCAGTGAGGTCATAATAAGGAACCTGTGACTTGGGGGTCAGGCTTCAGGAGGAGGGGCAGTTTTGTGGAGGAGAGCAGGGGGAGGGCAGAGGTACTCTGCCTGGCCCCTCACACCTGGGCCTCCCCACCCATGCACTAGTCTAGCAGACATCCCACGTGGGGCGTGCCGGTGGGCTGGCACAGCCCCAGCGGCCCCAGGAGGGCAAGAGAGACCCACATTCTGAGATTGGCTTGAGAGGCAAGATTAACGTAAGAGAGAGCTAGGTTGTATGGCACTGACCCTAAGAGGCAGAGATTTGTGTGGACTGGGGAATCAGGGAAGGCTCCTTGGCAGTGGGCCTGAAGGACAAGTGAGATTTGGAGCCATGGGGAAGAGAGGGAAGACATTCCAGTTTGGAAGAATAAAAGCAAAGACACATTCTCCTCGCCCTTGTCCTGCCCCAAATATAAATTCATAGAACCCTCACATTTTCACAACTGAGGACTGAAGAAAAGCAAGAGGTGAAGGGGCCTACCCAGTGTTACACAGGTAGTGGAGAGGTGTTCTGCTCAATGGTTAGGTTCATGTTGGGGCTCCGGATTTACAGCTGATAGGAATGTGAGGACAAGCTCATGCCATTTCAAACATTTCCAAGTGATACTGAGAGAGACGTTAAAGGTGCAAAATGAGGGTGCTGAATGACCTCACAAAGTGGGAATGGTGGGCCCATTTTCATATGAAATTCAAAACAAGTTCATGACCAAAGGACATAATACAAAATGACAACATAATCATTACACTCCCCTCTCCCCTAGAAGTAAAAATCAGTATAATCCTCCCTCTCTCCACCATGAAAGGATGAGGTAAAGGCTCAGCAGCAGCCCCCGTGAAACACATGGTCACCGCTGTGAAGAGGTGTTACTAAGACGATTTGGTCCGACTCAGAGAAGGAAAGAGACAACTCTGCCCTTAGCCTCATCAGGCCCACAGGAAGGAAGCACACTGGGGGCAGCCTTTGAGAGTGTGGCAATGCGAGAGAACCTTCTTGAGGAGGGCACTCCCTGTTGCCGACCTTGAAAAAGCAAGGATGGGACATTCGTTTACTGGGGCTGTTGCAGAGGGGATGTGCCCAGGAGGTAGAGACTGCTTGGACTACTATTTTAGAGGTTGGGCCCCCCTGGTTGAGAACCACAGCACCTTGTATTCCTAAACTGCTTGAATGAGCGGGTGCACGTTAGGACAGACGAAGTCAGGCCTCATTGGAGCCGACTGCCTTTGGGAGTGGTAGAAGGTAAAATGGCAAGGGGAATGCTCTGGAGGAGGTTTGTCATGGCAGGTGGGCCAGCACGAGACCATCCAGATTCTCCAAGGCTCCAGAGATGACTTGGCTGGGAGCATCCCTCTGATGTGGTGCGGGGACTCCTACCTTAACAGGAGCTGGCTGGGCATCTGCGGGAGGCAGAATCAATGGTTTATTAACTTCAGAGAGCGAGAGACTCACCTGGGGGGTTCCACAAAACCACTTCAAAAGACTTGTACCTGGATTCTTGAGCCAACCCTCAGAAAACTTATCTAGATCTGGAGTAGGGCTCTGGAAGCTGCACTTTTAATAAGCTTCCTGGGCAGTCCCACCACAGTGGTCCATGGAGAGACTGACCAAATTACTGTGTATTCTCCGTTGCTTTGGGGAGTCAAAGTGGGCAATGTGAAAAACTGCAGCAGGCATACGTATATACAGGGAATATTCAAGGCAAACAGAGGGCTAGAGTTATTCTATGCATGAATCAGATTTGAGGAAAGCTAGCCTGGTGGTTAAAGAACACAACCCTTGGGAGAGACAGACAGACCAGATTCTGTCCTACTTACTTGTGTGATTTTGACCAAGTTCTTTTATCCTTCTGACTCTTTCTTCATATGGAAAAGAGCTATGGCTGTACATTTAGCACAATATTCTCTTTTGGCAAAGGCTGCTCTGGGTCCATTTGTGTTCTCTGCAACTTAATGTTTTCCGGTGTGCAAGCATTTTTAAGTTGTTTGGTGAAGTATTACATTTGACTTTCAACTGTTCATTACTTTGGGCAAAGCTTATATAATGCTGCAGAGACTAGAACCTATGCAGAGATAGTGAGAGGATGTGATAAGCTTATTCTGCCGGTTTATCAAAAAGTTTAACCTTTTCTCCTCTTCCTCCGCCTGCCACCAAGAGATGAGAAAGAAGGCAGAGCCTGGAAATGCACACCAAGCAATACTTCTGTGTCAGTTTGCCTTTTATTCCTCTGCCAGTACTTCCCAGAGAGATTTCACCAAAAGTGCCTAAGCTTGCCATGGCCATTGTTGTGAAGAACATTTCTCTCTATTGCTAGTCACATCCCCTTTTCCTTCTCCTGGGCGCTTAATGGATGTTTGGGGGCAGGAAATAAAATTTAAACTAAAACATCAAAAAAAAAGAAGAAGAAAGATGAGCTCAAGTAGGCGTTATTGTGGTCCAGACAAGGTTTGGTTCATTCATTCCCTCGATTTGCATTTATCCCCCTTTGTGCCAGGCATGGGGGGAGAGAGAGAAATGTCTTCAAAGAGTCTGTGGTTGTATGGGGGAGGGAGCTGTGGAAATCTGTCATTTAGAAACAGCATGGAAGTGCTAGGGAAAAATTGTTTTGTTCATTTATCTCTCACTCATCCGTTCACCCAGAGCAACTACAAAGGGTTTCACGCGGAGGAACTGGATGCCCTGAACTTGACATTCTCGTGGGGGAAACAACAATGTAAAGCACCAGCAGTGGTAAGTCACCAGTAGTGATTTCAAGCCAGAAGGAACCACTCACCAATGGAGAGAGGCACGGGGTGAGCAGTGACTTGCAGAAAGGAGGGGTTATTTATTCATTCCAACTGCTGAGTTCAAGTTCATCTGGGTGGTTGTGTGGTTCGTGCTTACTGCATCTGCTTTTGGAACGTGGCTCCACCCTCCAAGAAGGGTGAGGCTGATCACCCCTCTTTCCTCCTGCTGTGCCCCGGGGTCACCCAGCGAGTGTCTGCAGGGCTGATCTGCTCTGTACTGGCTTTTCAGTCCCACTCCCGGGAGAAGAGAGACGAAGCTGTGTCTCCACCGCAGCTTGGCCTGATTCAGTCACTGGGTGAAAAGGTGGGAAGAAGGTCAAGTTCATGAGAACTGATACACTGCAGAGTCATTTAGTCCTGAAGTACCAGTTCTGGTTGCTGGTGAGTTGCTAAATCCAGGGACCTGAATGTAATTCCTCCAGAGCCACTGAGACATCACTTCCAGGCCCATGGCGGGCTGTAGGGGTGCTGACTTTTCTCAGTGCTAAGGAGCAGCCATCTTCCACTGAGAGAGGACTCTGTGTCAGCAGGAGCAGAACCACACCAGGCACCGAAGGAGGTTCTGCATCCCAGCATCTCCCAACACAGTGATAGATAAACGGGTAGAAGATGCGACAGGGCATTCACCATAGAACAGAAGCTTATCCCCAATAGATATGGAAAGATGTTCAACTTCACTACCTAACAAAGAAATTCAAGTTATAAATCTATTTCTTTTTTGCTCATCTCATTGGTAGAAAGTTTTAAGAATGCACAAAATTTGCTGCTAAGGATGTAAGGAAAAGGCCGTTTTCGTCTGTTGCTGCTGATGGGGATGGAAATTGGTGCGAACCTTCTGCAGGGTAATTTGGCAATTTGTGTATCAACAGCCTTAAAATGTTCATACACTTTGAGCCAGTAGTTTTGCTTTTAGCATCTTATCCTAAGGTGAAAGTCAAATTTATGTACAAGACTTATGTTCAAGAATATTCATCTCAGCCAGTAGTGTAATAGAAAAAATATTAGAAGCTACCTAAAAATCCCACAATACGGGGTTGGTTAATGAACGGATGGCCCAACTTAAGAATGGAAAATAAAGACGCAGACGTAGAAAATGGACTTGAGGACACGGGGAAGGGGAAGGGGAAGCTGGGACGAAGTGAGAGAGTGGCATGGACTTATATATACTACCAAATGTAAAATAGCTAGCTAGTGGGAAGCAGCCGCGTAGCACAGGGAGATCAGCTCGGTGCTGTGTGACCACCTAGAGGGGTGGGATAGGGAGGGTGGGAGGGAGACGCAAGAGGGAGGAGATATGGGGATATATGTGTATGTAGAGCTGATTCACTTTGTTATAAAGCAGAAACTAACACACCATTGTAAAGCAATTATACTCCAATAAAGATGTTTTTTTTTAAAAAGGATGGAAAACAGTTCATTCATTAAAAATGATTTTCTCCAAGAATATTTAATGGTGGGAAGATGTAGTGTAAAAGCAGGGTACAAAATACGAGATGGAGTATTTCATTTTGTTAAAATTTAATAATACAAGTGCAGAAAACGTGATTAAAATAACAGTACTGATTTCACTACGGGACATTTTTTTCTTTAACTTTTTCTGTATTTGGTGTTATAAAGCATCATATATCCTCTCTGAGTCTCAGCTTATGTTCTGTGAAGTGGGACTCATCACATCTACACTGCAGTGCGCTCGGGCAGAGCAGCACAATATTTGAAAGTGCCCTTGACAATGACCAGCCCATTGTAATACTCCAGGAATGGTTATAATATCATTGCCAATGACACACCCATAGTCCGGATATTATCCGTAACGATTACTAAGGTTGTTTATCTCCCTCCACTTTTACTAAGACAAAAAAAGGATTAATTGAAGACTCTTAAGTCATTTTTACTGAGGTTCTTTGTTGTTTTTTTTTTTTTTTCAAAATACTAATGGTAGGGCTTCCCTGGTGGCGCAGTGGTTGAGAATCTGCCTGCTAATGCACGGGACACGGGTTCGAGCCCTGCTCTGGGAAGATCCCACATGCCGTGGAGCAACTGGGCCCGTGAGCCACAACTACTGAGCCTGAGCGTCTGGAGCCTGTGCTCCGCAACAAGAGAGGCCGCGATAGTGAGCGGCCCGCGCACCGCAATGAAGAGTGGCCCCCGCTCCCCACAACTGGAGAAAGCCCTCACACAGAAACGAAGACCCAACACAGCTAAAAATCAATCAATCAATCAATAAATTTATTAAAAAGAAAAATACTAATTGTAAAGTCTGCAGTGGGTATAGAGGTGTTCAACTTTTTTCCAGATTTTACGTTTCTGGTTTTGTTTTTAAATTTTTTATTTATTATTTATTTATTACTTTTATTTTTGGCTGTGCTGGGTCTTCGTTTCTGCGCGAGGGCTTTCTCCAGTTGCGGCAAGTGGGGGCCACTCTTCATCGCGGCGCGCGGGCCTCTCACTATCGCGGCCTGTCTTGTTGCGGAGCAGAGGCTCCAGACGCTCAGGCTCAGTAGTTGTGGCTCACGGGCCCAGTTGCTCCGCGGCATGTGGGATCTTCCCAGAGCAGGGCTCAAACCCGTGTCCCCTGCATTGGCAGGCGGATTCTCAACCACTGCACCACCAGGGAAGCCCCCCCACCCCGATAGTTTTAAAACCAGCCTCAGTCATGCTTGCTTCAAGACTTATCCTGGCATCATGGACCACTGGATACTTTGGCTAGGTGTTAAACTCTCTTGTCCTGTGCCCGAGTCCCATCGTGGTGACTTAGTTGCCATCTAGGGCACTCTTGGCATGAGTCCTAGACATGAATCCAGCTCAATGGCTTGGGCCCTGCTCCCTGCTGGCTGACTGTCCTAATGCCCAGTGCCTCCTTTCTGCTTGGACTTCTGAGGGCCGCAGCCCCAGGACCCTCACTCTGTGTTCCCGGCTCTATTCAATGCCAACGGTATGTCTTTTGTTTGCTGTATGTCCCCTGCCCCAGTACCTCCTACTGGCTTTGACCTTCCTGTTTCAGGTCCTCTTATTGCGACCCTTTGTGTATAAGCCAGATCTGTTTGCCCTTCCTTCAAGGGGAGCTATTTCCCTGGTGTTTCCCTAGATGCTTATGATGAGACCCCTGCCAGAACTACACCAATCAGACCCTCCATGTACACGCTTGGGTCTGAACCCTTTCAGCGAGAGCAGGTTGGAAACCCATATATACATAAATATACAATGTGTACAAATCAAGTATTTTAAAGATTGTAAAGAATTCTTGTGAACGTATTAGGTTAGGGAAGTCAAGCAGGATCATCATATGATGGCATAATCAAGCACATGTATATAACATTTCCTATTTTTATATGATGCCATTTTAATAGATGTGCCCATCTTTTCAAAGTTCTAATCTGTGGCAGTGGGCAGTAGGGGGACGGGGTGGGTCACAGCAGGAAGAGGCATTCGCTGCCTTAGGCAGTGAAACCATTGCTCTCTCTTCAGAATGGCTCAGCCAGCAGGATTCTGTGGGGTCTACCTCCTGGCACCGGGCTCCAATCGCCGGATTTTGGGTCTGGGGCAACCCAGATCTTTGTGCGAGTTTTCCGGAGAGTGCTTTCTCTTGGGAGCACGTCTGGGGACTGGCTTCTCTGCTTCCACCTTCGCTGGCGTGGCCAAAGGAACTGCTGCTGCAAAGAAAATCAGAACTGATCAGTCACTTCTGCTGTACACAGTCTCCTGCCAGAATTTCCCTCTCTCATGTCTCTCCCACTTTCTGGCTGAAGACCTTTAATCTACTTGACATCCAGAACACAGCCTTGGCCCATCACCTCCATGAGTCCCTAGAGAAGGGACACTGGCTGCAAAAGCAATTCCTAGAGCCTACGGCTGCAGCACATGAGGAAGTCTCTTCACCGTTTCCAGGGAAAACAGTAGAACCCGAAAGTCATTGCAATCATGAGCCTCTCCATCTCTCCTTTCCACACCAGAGAAAACATTTCTTGCAGTCTGTCACTTCTGAGGCTTTAATGGAAATGTCTTTCAAGTTTCGGAAAAAAATAGTCTAATATAAATTGGTTAAGAACCCCTCCCACCTTGGCAACCCCTCTTGGGCCCCATTTATACTGCCTGTTTCAACCACACTGAACTCTAGCCCTCTGATACTTTTATGTAGATTAGAACAAGGCCAAATACTGAGGCAGAGGGATCAGGAGACTGAGAACCGCGTTCTGGGCACCAAGTCTAGGCTCACATCAACCCAGCCTCCTGGGACACCATCTCCTCAGCCCTCCAGTCTCATTAGCACTTCAACACCCCTCTTGGTTCTTCCGGTCTTCCCATCAATATGGCACCACCCTCTCCGCTAGGAGTAAAAATCATTATAATCCTCTCTCCACCATGAAAGGATGAGATAAAGGCTCAGCAGCAGCCCCCGTGATACACATGGTCAACACTGTGAAGAGGTGTTACTAAGGCGATTTGGTCCGACTCAGAGAAGGAAAGAGACAACTCTGCCCTTAGCCTGATCAGGCCCACAGGAAGGAAGCACAGTGGGGGCAGCCTTTGAGAGTGTGGCAATGCGAGAGAACCTTCTTTAGGAGGGGACTCCCTGTTGCCGACCTTGAAAAAGCAAGGATGGGACATTTGTTTACTGGGGCTGTGACAGAGGGGATGTGCCCAGAGGTTAGGCCACCCTGCTTGAAAATCAAAGCACCTTCTAGTCCGAAATGGCTTGAATGCTCCAATCGCCGGATTTTGGGTCTGGGGCAACCCAGATCTTTGTGCGACATTTCCGGAGAGTGCTTTCTCTTGGGAGCACGTCTGGGGACTGGCTTCTCTGCTTCCACCTTTGCTGGCGTGGCCAAAGGAACATCCCCGTAGGCCCGGTAGCCACCAACCAGGCAGTATGTCTCCCCATGCCAGCCCAACTGCGTTTCTCCACACCCTCGGTAGAGGACATGGTAGTGACCAGGAGTAGGGGGAGAAACGGGAGCCACTGCTGCTGCAAAGAAAATCAGAACTGATCAGTCACTTCTGCTGTACACAGCCTCCTGCCAGAATTTCCCTCTCTCACGTCTCTCCCACTTTCTGGCTGAAGACCTTTAATCTACTTGACATCCAAAACACAGCTTTGGCCCATCACCTCTATGAGTCCCTAGAGAAGGGACACTGGCTGCAAAAGCAATTCCTAGAGCCTACGGCTGCAGCACATGAGGAAGTCTCTTCACCGTTTCCAGGGAAAACAGTAGAACCCGAAAGTCATTGCAATCATGAGCCTCTCCATCTCTCCCTTCCACACCAGAGAAAACATTTCTTGCAGTCTGTCACTTCTGAGGCTTTAATGGAAATGTCTTTCAAGTTTTGGAAAAAACTAATCTAATATAAATTGGTTAAGGACCCCTCCCACCTTGGCAACCCCTCCTGGGCCCCATTTATACTGCCTGTTTCAACCACACTGAACTCTAGCCCTCTGATACTTTTATGTAGATTAGAACAAGGCCACATACTGAGTCAGAGTGATCAGGAGACTGAGAACCGCGTTCTGGGTACCAAGTCTAGGCTCACATCAACCCAGCCTCCTGGGACACCATCTCCTCAGCCCTCCAGTCTCATTAGCACTTCAACACCCCTCTTGGTTCTTCCGGTCTTCCCATCAATATGGCACCACCCTCTCCCCTAGTACTCAGCAGCTCAGGATGGGATGTGTCTGAGGGCACCGATGTAGATGTCTACATGACAGCACAGAGGTGCCTGGGTTTGAAGGTGTGTTTCAAGAGTGGCCCTCTTCCTCCAACTGCTCCATTTACCATTTGCCAACAAAAATGCACTTGTCTTTTGCTAAGAGGCCAATCAGGAAAGGGTCTGAATGGAAGCATCCTGTAGCCCAAAGGGGAAGCTACATTTATAAAGATCAGGACCATCCTGCACACTTGTCCAGGGATGACCTTTCACTTGTCCTCAACAGTGAGCACTGTGGGTCCCTGAAGATGTCCCAGGTCATTGGTATTACTTACAGCTGGGAACGCGCTCAGGTATACGTAGTGGGCAAGCCCCACAGGAACATGAGGCAGCCAGGTGAGGTGGTGTGTACACCACGGCTCCTCTAGAGATGCCCGGTCTCGGTGTTTCTGCCGCACTGCCCACCCACGGAACAGAGCTCAGGTTCGAGTAAAGATAGAGGATCCGGTCACACATTCTCCCTCAGACAACCAAAGAGGTTGGAGAACTTCTGGTGGAGAACTGTCAGGGAAGTTTGTCTGAGGGCAGCACGTTGGCAGTTACGCTGCCATGGAAACTGTGAGAAGGCCTGTGAGGTCATCACTACCCAGTGAGGTCATAATAAGGAACCTGTGACTTGGGGGTCAGGCTTCAGGAGGAGGGGCAGTTTTGTGGAGGAGAGCAGGGGGAGGGCAGAGGTACTCTGCCTGGCCCCTCACACCTGGGCCTCCCCACCCATGCACTAGTCTAGCAGACATCCCACGTGGGGCGTGCCGGTGGGCTGGCACAGCCCTAGGGGCCCCAGGAGGGCAAGAGAGACCCACATTCTGAGATTGGCTTGAGAGGCAAGATTAACGTAAGAGAGAGCTAGGTTGTATGGCACTGACCCTAAGAGGCAGAGATTTGTGTGGACTGGGGAATCAGGGAAGGCTCCTTGGCAGTGGGCCTGAAGGACAAGTGAGATTTGGAGCCATGGGGAAGAGAGGGAAGACATTCCAGTTTGGAAGAATAAAAGCAAAGACACATTCTCCTCGCCCTTGTCCTGCCCCAAATATAAATTCATAGAACCCTCACATTTTCACAACTGAGGACTGAAGAAAAGCAAGAGGTGAAGGGGCCTACCCAGTGTTACACAGGTAGTGGAGAGGTGTTCTGCTCAATGGTTAGGTTCATGTTGGGGCTCCGGATTTACAGCTGATAGGAATGTGAGGACAAGCTCATGCCATTTCAAACATTTCCAAGTGATACTGAGAGAGACGTTAAAGGTGCAAAATGAGGGTGCTGAATGACCTCACAAAGTGGGAATGGTGGGCCCATTTTCATATGAAATTCAAAACAAGTTCATGACCAAAGGACATAATACAAAATGACAACATAATCATTACACTCCCCTCTCCCCTAGAAGTAAAAATCAGTATAATCCTCCCTCTCTCCACCATGAAAGGATGAGGTAAAGGCTCAGCAGCAGCCCCCGTGAAACACATGGTCACCGCTGTGAAGAGGTGTTACTAAGACGATTTGGTCCGACTCAGAGAAGGAAAGAGACAACTCTGCCCTTAGCCTCATCAGGCCCACAGGAAGGAAGCACACTGGGGGCAGCCTTTGAGAGTGTGGCAATGCGAGAGAACCTTCTTGAGGAGGGGACTCCCTGTTGCCGACCTTGAAAAAGCAAGGATGGGACATTCGTTTACTGGGGCTGTTGCAGAGGGGATGTGCCCAGGAGGTAGAGACTGCTTGGACTACTATTTTAGAGGTTGGGCCCCCCTGGTTGAGAACCACAGCACCTTGTATTCCTAAACTGCTTGAATGAGCGGGTGCACGTTAGGACAGACGAAGTCAGGCCTCATTGGAGCCGACTGCCTTTGGGAGTGGTAGAAGGTAAAATGGCAAGGGGAATGCTCTGGAGGAGGTTTGTCATGGCAGGTGGGCCAGCACGAGACCATCCAGATTCTCCAAGGCTCCAGAGATGACTTGGCTGGGAGCATCCCTCTGATGTGGTGCGGGGACTCCTACCTTAACAGGAGCTGGCTGGGCATCTGCGGGAGGCAGAATCAATGGTTTATTAACTTCAGAGAGCGAGAGACTCACCTGGGGGGTTCCACAAAACCACTTCAAAAGACTTGTACCTGGATTCTTGAGCCAACCCTCAGAAAACTTATCTAGATCTGGAGTAGGGCTCTGGAAGCTGCCCTTTTAATAAGCTTCCTGGGCAGTCCCACCACAGTGGTCCATGGAGAGACTGACCAAATTACTGTGTATTCTCCGTTGCTTTGGGGAGTCAAAGTGGGCAATGTGAAAAACTGCAGCAGGCATACGTATATACAGGGAATATTCAAGGCAAACAGAGGGCTAGAGTTATTCTATGCATGAATCAGATTTGAGGAAAGCTAGCCTGGTGGTTAAAGAACACAACCCTTGGGAGAGACAGACAGACCAGATTCTGTCCTACTTACTTGTGTGATTTTGACCAAGTTCTTTTATCCTTCTGACTCTTTCTTCATATGGAAAAGAGCTATGGCTGTACATTTAGCACAATATTCTCTTTTGGCAAAGGCTGCTCTGGGTCCATTTGTGTTCTCTGCAACTTAATGTTTTCCGGTGTGCAAGCATTTTTAAGTTGTTTGGTGAAGTATTACATTTGACTTTCAACTGTTCATTACTTTGGGCAAAGCTTATATAATGCTGCAGAGACTAGAACCTATGCAGAGATAGTGAGAGGATGTGATAAGCTTATTCTGCCGGTTTATCAAAAAGTTTAACCTTTTCTCCTCTTCCTCCGCCTGCCACCAAGAGATGAGAAAGAAGGCAGAGCCTGGAAATGCACACCAAGCAATACTTCTGTGTCAGTTTGCCTTTTATTCCTCTGCCAGTACTTCCCAGAGAGATTTCACCAAAAGTGCCTAAGCTTGCCATGGCCATTGTTGTGAAGAACATTTCTCTCTATTGCTAGTCACATCCCCTTTTCCTTCTCCTGGGCGCTTAATGGATGTTTGGGGGCAGGAAATAAAATTTAAACTAAAACATCAAAAAAAAAGAAGAAGAAAGATGAGCTCAAGTAGGCGTTATTGTGGTCCAGACAAGGTTTGGTTCATTCATTCCCTCGATTTGCATTTATCCCCCTTTGTGCCAGGCATGGGGGGAGAGAGAGAAATGTCTTCAAAGAGTCTGTGGTTGTATGGGGGAGGGAGCTGTGGAAATCTGTCATTTAGAAACAGCATGGAAGTGCTAGGGAAAAATTGTTTTGTTCATTTATCTCTCACTCATCCGTTCACCCAGAGCAACTACAAAGGGTTTCACGCGGAGGAACTGGATGCCCTGAACTTGACATTCTCGTGGGGGAAACAACAATGTAAAGCACCAGCAGTGGTAAGTCACCAGTAGTGATTTCAAGCCAGAAGGAACCACTCACCAATGGAGAGAGGCACGGGGTGAGCAGTGACTTGCAGAAAGGAGGGGTTATTTATTCATTCCAACTGCTGAGTTCAAGTTCATCTGGGTGGTTGTGTGGTTCGTGCTTACTGCATCTGCTTTTGGAACGTGGCTCCACCCTCCAAGAAGGGTGAGGCTGATCACCCCTCTTTCCTCCTGCTGTGCCCCGGGGTCACCCAGCGAGTGTCTGCAGGGCTGATCTGCTCTGTACTGGCTTTTCAGTCCCACTCCCGGGAGAAGAGAGACGAAGCTGTGTCTCCACCGCAGCTTGGCCTGATTCAGTCACTGCGTGAAAAGGTGGGAAGAAGGTCAAGTTCATGAGAACTGATACACTGCAGAGTCATTTAGTCCTGAAGTACCAGTTCTGGCTGCTGGTGAGTTGCTAAATCCAGGGACCTGAATGTAATTCCTCCAGAGCCACTGAGACATCACTTCCAGGCCCATGGCGGGCTGTAGGGGTGCTGACTTTTCTCAGTGCTAAGGAGCAGCCATCTTCCACGGAGAGAGGACTCTGTGTCAGCAGGAGCAGAACCACACCAGGCACCGAAGGAGGTTCTGCATCCCAGCATCTCCCAACACAGTGATAGATAAACGGGTAGAAGATGCGACAGGGCATTCACCATAGAACAGAAGCTTATCCCCAATAGATATGGAAAGATGTTCAACTTCACTACCTAACAAAGAAATTCAAGTTATAAATCTATTTCTTTTTTGCTCATCTCATTGGTAGAAAGTTTTAAGAATGCACAAAATTTGCTGCTAAGGATGTAAGGAAAAGGCCGTTTTCGTCTGTTGCTGCTGATGGGGATGGAAATTGGTGCGAACCTTCTGCAGGGTAATTTGGCAATTTGTGTATCAACAGCCTTAAAATGTTCATACACTTTGAGCCAGTAGTTTTGCTTTTAGCATCTTATCCTAAGGTGAAAGTCAAATTTATGTACAAGACTTATGTTCAAGAATATTCATCTCAGCCAGTAGTGTAATAGAAAAAATATTAGAAGCTACCTAAAAATCCCACAATACGGGGTTGGTTAATGAACGGATGGCCCAACTTAAGAATGGAAAATAAAGACGCAGACGTAGAAAATGGACTTGAGGACACGGGGAAGGGGAAGGGGAAGCTGGGACGAAGTGAGAGAGTGGCATGGACTTATATATACTACCAAATGTAAAATAGCTAGCTAGTGGGAAGCAGCCGCGTAGCACAGGGAGATCAGCTCGGTGCTGTGTGACCACCTAGATGGGTGGGATAGGGAGGGTGGGAGGGAGACGCAAGAGGGAGGAGATATGGGGATATATGTGTATGTAGAGCTGATTCACTTTGTTATAAAGCAGAAACTAACACACCATTGTAAAGCAATTATACTCCAATAAAGATGTTTTTTTTTAAAAAGGATGGAAAACAGTTCATTCATTAAAAATGATTTTCTCCAAGAATATTTAATGGTGGGAAGATGTAGTGTAAAAGCAGGGTACAAAATACGAGATGGAGTATTTCATTTTGTTAAAATTTAATAATACAAGTGCAGAAAACGTGATTAAAATAACAGTACTGATTTCACTACGGGACATTTTTTTCTTTAACTTTTTCTGTATTTGGTGTTATAAAGCATCATATATCCTCTCTGAGTCTCAGCTTATGTTCTGTGAAGTGGGACTCATCACATCTACACTGCAGTGCGCTCGGGCAGAGCAGCACAATATTTGAAAGTGCCCTTGACAATGACCAGCCCATTGTAATACTCCAGGAATGGTTATAATATCATTGCCAATGACACACCCATAGTCCGGATATTATCCGTAACGATTACTAAGGTTGTTTATCTCCCTCCACTTTTACTAAGACAAAAAAAGGATTAATTGAAGACTCTTAAGTCATTTTTCCTGAGGTTCTTTGTTTTTTTTTTTTTTTTTCAAAATACTAATGGTAGGGCTTCCCTGGTGGCGCAGTGGTTGAGAATCTGCCTGCTAATGCACGGGACACGGGTTCGAGCCCTGCTCTGGGAAGATCCCACATGCCGTGGAGCAACTGGGCCCGTGAGCCACAACTACTGAGCCTGAGCGTCTGGAGCCTGTGCTCCGCAACAAGAGAGGCCGCGATAGTGAGCGGCCCGCGCACCGCAATGAAGAGTGGCCCCCGCTCCCCACAACTGGAGAAAGCCCTCACACAGAAACGAAGACCCAACACAGCTAAAAATCAATCAATCAATCAATAAGTTTATTAAAAAGAAAAATACTAATTGTAAAGTCTGCAGTGGGTATAGAGGTGTTCAACTTTTTTCCAGATTTTACGTTTCTGGTTTTGTTTTTAAATTTTTTATTTATTATTTATTTATTACTTTTATTTTTGGCTGTGCTGGGTCTTCGTTTCTGCGCGAGGGCTTTCTCCAGTTGCGGCAAGTGGGGGCCACTCTTCATCGCGGCGCGCGGGCCTCTCACTATCGCGGCCTGTCTTGTTGCGGAGCAGAGGCTCCAGACGCTCAGGCTCAGTAGTTGTGGCTCACGGGCCCAGTTGCTCCGCGGCATGTGGGATCTTCCCAGAGCAGGGCTCAAACCCGTGTCCCCTGCATTGGCAGGCGGATTCTCAACCACTGCACCACCAGGGAAGCCCCCCCACCCCGATAGTTTTAAAACCAGCCTCAGTCATGCTTGCTTCAAGACTTATCCTGGCATCATGGACCACTGGATACTTTGGCTAGGTGTTAAACTCTCTTGTCCTGTGCCCGAGTCCCATCGTGGTGACTTAGTTGCCATCTAGGGCACTCTTGGCATGAGTCCTAGACATGAATCCAGCTCAATGGCTTGGGCCCTGCTCCCTGCTGGCTGACTGTCCTAATGCCCAGTGCCTCCTTTCTGCTTGGACTTCTGAGGGCCGCAGCCCCAGGACCCTCACTCTGTGTTCCCGGCTCTATTCAATGCCAACGGTATGTCTTTTGTTTGCTGTATGTCCCCTGCCCCAGTACCTCCTACTGGCTTTGACCTTCCTGTTTCAGGTCCTCTTATTGCGACCCTTTGTGTATAAGCCAGATCTGTTTGCCCTTCCTTCAAGGGGAGCTATTTCCCTGGTGTTTCCCTAGATGCTTATGATGAGACCCCTGCCAGAACTACACCAATCAGACCCTCCATGTACACGCTTGGGTCTGAACCCTTTCAGCGAGAGCAGGTTGGAAACCCATATATACATAAATATACAATGTGTACAAATCAAGTATTTTAAAGATTGTAAAGAATTCTTGTGAACGTATTAGGTTAGGGAAGTCAAGCAGGATCATCATATGATGGCATAATCAAGCACATGTATATAACATTTCCTATTTTTATATGATGCCATTTTAATAGATGTGCCCATCTTTTCAAAGTTCTAATCTGTGGCAGTGGGCAGTAGGGGGACGGGGTGGGTCACAGCAGGAAGAGGCATTCGCTGCCTTAGGCAGTGAAACCATTGCTCTCTCTTCAGAATGGCTCAGCCAGCAGGATTCTGTGGGGTCTACCTCCTGGCACCGGGCTCCAATCGCCGGATTTTGGGTCTGGGGCAACCCAGATCTTTGTGCGAGTTTTCCGGAGAGTGCTTTCTCTTGGGAGCACGTCTGGGGACTGGCTTCTCTGCTTCCACCTTCGCTGGCGTGGCCAAAGGAACTGCTGCTGCAAAGAAAATCAGAACTGATCAGTCACTTCTGCTGTACACAGTCTCCTGCCAGAATTTCCCTCTCTCATGTCTCTCCCACTTTCTGGCTGAAGACCTTTAATCTACTTGACATCCAGAACACAGCCTTGGCCCATCACCTCCATGAGTCCCTAGAGAAGGGACACTGGCTGCAAAAGCAATTCCTAGAGCCTACGGCTGCAGCACATGAGGAAGTCTCTTCACCGTTTCCAGGGAAAACAGTAGAACCCGAAAGTCATTGCAATCATGAGCCTCTCCATCTCTCCTTTCCACACCAGAGAAAACATTTCTTGCAGTCTGTCACTTCTGAGGCTTTAATGGAAATGTCTTTCAAGTTTCGGAAAAAAATAGTCTAATATAAATTGGTTAAGAACCCCTCCCACCTTGGCAACCCCTCTTGGGCCCCATTTATACTGCCTGTTTCAACCACACTGAACTCTAGCCCTCTGATACTTTTATGTAGATTAGAACAAGGCCAAATACTGAGGCAGAGGGATCAGGAGACTGAGAACCGCGTTCTGGGCACCAAGTCTAGGCTCACATCAACCCAGCCTCCTGGGACACCATCTCCTCAGCCCTCCAGTCTCATTAGCACTTCAACACCCCTCTTGGTTCTTCCGGTGTTCCCATCAATATGGCACCACCCTCTCCGCTAGGAGTAAAAATCATTATAATCCTCTCTCCACCATGAAAGGATGAGATAAAGGCTCAGCAGCAGCCCCCGTGAAACACATGGTCAACACTGTGAAGAGGTGTTACTAAGGCGATTTGGTCCGACTCAGAGAAGGAAAGAGACAACTCTGCCCTTAGCCTGATCAGGCCCACAGGAAGGAAGCACAGTGTGGGCAGCCTTTGAGAGTGTGGCAATGCGAGAGAACCTTCTTTAGGAGGGGACTCCCTGTTGCCGACCTTGAAAAAGCAAGGATGGGACATTTGTTTACTGGGGCTGTTACAGAGGGGATGTGCCCAGAGGTTAGGCCACCCTGCTTGAAAATCAAAGCACCTTCTAGTCCGAAATGGCTTGAATGCTCCAATCGCCGGATTTTGGGTCTGGGGCAACCCAGATCTTTGTGCGACATTTCCGGAGAGTGCTTTCTCTTGGGAGCACGTCTGGGGACTGGCTTCTCTGCTTCCACCTTTGCTGGCGTGGCCAAAGGAACATCCCCGTAGGCCCGGTAGCCACCAACCAGGCAGTATGTCTCCCCATGCCAGCCCAACTGCGTTTCTCCACACCCTCGGTAGAGGACATGGTAGTGACCAGGGGTAGGGGGAGAAACGGGAGCCACTGCTGCTGCAAAGAAAATCAGAACTGATCAGTCACTTCTGCTGTACACAGCCTCCTGCCAGAATTTCCCTCTCTCACGTCTCTCCCACTTTCTGGCTGAAGACCTTTAATCTACTTGACATCCAAAACACAGCTTTGGCCCATCACCTCTATGAGTCCCTAGAGAAGGGACACTGGCTGCAAAAGCAATTCCTAGAGCCTACGGCTGCAGCACATGAGGAAGTCTCTTCACCGTTTCCAGGGAAAACAGTAGAACCCGAAAGTCATTGCAATCATGAGCCTCTCCATCTCTCCCTTCCACACCAGAGAAAACATTTCTTGCAGTCTGTCACTTCTGAGGCTTTAATGGAAATGTCTTTCAAGTTTTGGAAAAAACTAATCTAATATAAATTGGTTAAGGACCCCTCCCACCTTGGCAGCCCCTCTTGGGCCCCATTTATACTGCCTGTTTCAACCACACTGAACTCTAGCCCTCTGATACTTTTATGTAGATTAGAACAAGGCCACATACTGAGTCAGAGTGATCAGGAGACTGAGAACCGCGTTCTGGGTACCAAGTCTAGGCTCACATCAACCCAGCCTCCTGGGACACCATCTCCTCAGCCCTCCAGTCTCATTAGCACTTCAACACCCCTCTTGGTTCTTCCGGTCTTCCCATCAATATGGCACCACCCTCTCCCCTAGTACTCAGCAGCTCAGGATGGGATGTGTCTGAGGGCACCGATGTAGATGTCTACATGACAGCACAGAGGTGCCTGGGTTTGAAGGTGTGTTTCAAGAGTGGCCCTCTTCCTCAAACTGCTCCATTTACCATTTGCCAACAAAAATGCACTTGTCTTTTGCTAAGAGGCCAATCAGGAAAGGGTCTGAATGGAAGCATCCTGTAGCCCAAAGGGGAAGCTACATTTATAAAGATCAGGACCATCCTGCACACTTGTCCAGGGATGACCTTTCACTTGTCCTCAACAGTGAGCACTGTGGGTCCCTGAAGATGTCCCAGGTCATTGGTATTACTTACAGCTGGGAACGCGCTCAGGTATACGTAGTGGGCAAGCCCCACAGGAACATGAGGCAGCCAGGTGAGGTGGTGTGTACACCACGGCTCCTCTAGAGATGCCCGGTCTCGGTGTTTCTGCCGCACTGCCCACCCACGGAACAGAGCTCAGGTTCGAGTAAAGATAGAGGATCCGGTCACACATTCTCCCTCAGACAACCAAAGAGGTTGGAGAACTTCTGGTGGAGAACTGTCAGGGAAGTTTGTCTGAGGGCAGCACGTTGGCAGTTACGCTGCCATGGAAACTGTGAGAAGGCCTGTGAGGTCATCACTACCCAGTGAGGTCATAATAAGGAACCTGTGACTTGGGGGTCAGGCTTCAGGAGGAGGGGCAGTTTTGTGGAGGAGAGCAGGGGGAGGGCAGAGGTACTCTGCCTGGCCCCTCACACCTGGGCCTCCCCACCCATGCCCTAGTCTAGCAGACATCCCACGTGGGGCGTGCCGGTGGGCTGGCACAGCCCTAGGGGCCCCAGGAGGGCAAGAGAGACCCACATTCTGAGATTGGCTTGAGAGGCAAGATTAACGTAAGAGAGAGCTAGGTTGTATGGCACTGACCCTAAGAGGCAGAGATTTGTGTGGACTGGGGAATCAGGGAAGGCTCCTTGGCAGTGGGCCTGAAGGACAAGTGAGATTTGGAGCCATGGGGAAGAGAGGGAAGACATTCCAGTTTGGAAGAATAAAAGCAAAGACACATTCTCCTCGCCCTTGTCCTGCCCCAAATATAAATTCATAGAACCCTCACATTTTCACAACTGAGGACTGAAGAAAAGCAAGAGGTGAAGGGGCCTACCCAGTGTTACACAGGTAGTGGAGAGGTGTTCTGCTCAATGGTTAGGTTCATGTTGGGGCTCCGGATTTACAGCTGATAGGAATGTGAGGACAAGCTCATGCCATTTCAAACATTTCCAAGTGATACTGAGAGAGACGTTAAAGGTGCAAAATGAGGGTGCTGAATGACCTCACAAAGTGGGAATGGTGGGCCCATTTTCATATGAAATTCAAAACAAGTTCATGACCAAAGGACATAATACAAAATGACAACATAATCATTACACTCCCCTCTCCCCTAGAAGTAAAAATCAGTATAATCCTCCCTCTCTCCACCATGAAAGGATGAGGTAAAGGCTCAGCAGCAGCCCCCGTGAAACACATGGTCACCGCTGTGAAGAGGTGTTACTAAGACGATTTGGTCCGACTCAGAGAAGGAAAGAGACAACTCTGCCCTTAGCCTCATCAGGCCCACAGGAAGGAAGCACACTGGGGGCAGCCTTTGAGAGTGTGGCAATGCGAGAGAACCTTCTTGAGGAGGGGACTCCCTGTTGCCGACCTTGAAAAAGCAAGGATGGGACATTCGTTTACTGGGGCTGTTGCAGAGGGGATGTGCCCAGGAGGTAGAGACTGCTTGGACTACTATTTTAGAGGTTGGGCCCCCCTGGTTGAGAACCACAGCACCTTGTATTCCTAAACTGCTTGAATGAGCGGGTGCACGTTAGGACAGACGAAGTCAGGCCTCATTGGAGCCGACTGCCTTTGGGAGTGGTAGAAGGTAAAATGGCAAGGGGAATGCTCTGGAGGAGGTTTGTCATGGCAGGTGGGCCAGCACGAGACCATCCAGATTCTCCAAGGCTCCAGAGATGACTTGGCTGGGAGCATCCCTCTGATGTGGTGCGGGGACTCCTACCTTAACAGGAGCTGGCTGGGCATCTGCGGGAGGCAGAATCAATGGTTTATTAACTTCAGAGAGCGAGAGACTCACCTGGGGGGTTCCACAAAACCACTTCAAAAGACTTGTACCTGGATTCTTGAGCCAACCCTCAGAAAACTTATCTAGATCTGGAGTAGGGCTCTGGAAGCTGCACTTTTAATAAGCTTCCTGGGCAGTCCCACCACAGTGGTCCATGGAGAGACTGACCAAATTACTGTGTATTCTCCGTTGCTTTGGGGAGTCAAAGTGGGCAATGTGAAAAACTGCAGCAGGCATACGTATATACAGGGAATATTCAAGGCAAACAGAGGGCTAGAGTTATTCTATGCATGAATCAGATTTGAGGAAAGCTAGCCTGGTGGTTAAAGAACACAACCCTTGGGAGAGACAGACAGACCAGATTCTGTCCTACTTACTTGTGTGATTTTGACCAAGTTCTTTTATCCTTCTGACTCTTTCTTCATATGGAAAAGAGCTATGGCTGTACATTTAGCACAATATTCTCTTTTGGCAAAGGCTGCTCTGGGTCCATTTGTGTTCTCTGCAACTTAATGTTTTCCGGTGTGCAAGCATTTTTAAGTTGTTTGGTGAAGTATTACATTTGACTTTCAACTGTTCATTACTTTGGGCAAAGCTTATATAATGCTGCAGAGACTAGAACCTATGCAGAGATAGTGAGAGGATGTGATAAGCTTATTCTGCCGGTTTATCAAAAAGTTTAACCTTTTCTCCTCTTCCTCCGCCTGCCACCAAGAGATGAGAAAGAAGGCAGAGCCTGGAAATGCACACCAAGCAATACTTCTGTGTCAGTTTGCCTTTTATTCCTCTGCCAGTACTTCCCAGAGAGATTTCACCAAAAGTGCCTAAGCTTGCCATGGCCATTGTTGTGAAGAACATTTCTCTCTATTGCTAGTCACATCCCCTTTTCCTTCTCCTGGGCGCTTAATGGATGTTTGGGGGCAGGAAATAAAATTTAAACTAAAACATCAAAAAAAAAGAAGAAGAAAGATGAGCTCAAGTAGGCGTTATTGTGGTCCAGACAAGGTTTGGTTCATTCATTCCCTCGATTTGCATTTATCCCCCTTTGTGCCAGGCATGGGGGGAGAGAGAGAAATGTCTTCAAAGAGTCTGTGGTTGTATGGGGGAGGGAGCTGTGGAAATCTGTCATTTAGAAACAGCATGGAAGTGCTAGGGAAAAATTGTTTTGTTCATTTATCTCTCACTCATCCGTTCACCCAGAGCAACTACAAAGGGTTTCACGCGGAGGAACTGGATGCCCTGAACTTGACATTCTCGTGGGGGAAACAACAATGTAAAGCACCAGCAGTGGTAAGTCACCAGTAGTGATTTCAAGCCAGAAGGAACCACTCACCAATGGAGAGAGGCACGGGGTGAGCAGTGACTTGCAGAAAGGAGGGGTTATTTATTCATTCCAACTGCTGAGTTCAAGTTCATCTGGGTGGTTGTGTGGTTCGTGCTTACTGCATCTGCTTTTGGAACGTGGCTCCACCCTCCAAGAAGGGTGAGGCTGATCACCCCTCTTTCCTCCTGCTGTGCCCCGGGGTCACCCAGCGAGTGTCTGCAGGGCTGATCTGCTCTGTACTGGCTTTTCAGTCCCACTCCCGGGAGAAGAGAGACGAAGCTGTGTCTCCACCGCAGCTTGGCCTGATTCAGTCACTGCGTGAAAAGGTGGGAAGAAGGTCAAGTTCATGAGAACTGATACACTGCAGAGTCATTTAGTCCTGAAGTACCAGTTCTGGCTGCTGGTGAGTTGCTAAATCCAGGGACCTGAATGTAATTCCTCCAGAGCCACTGAGACATCACTTCCAGGCCCATGGCGGGCTGTAGGGGTGCTGACTTTTCTCAGTGCTAAGGAGCAGCCATCTTCCACTGAGAGAGGACTCTGTGTCAGCAGGAGCAGAACCACACCAGGCACCGAAGGAGGTTCTGCATCCCAGCATCTCCCAACACAGTGATAGATAAACGGGTAGAAGATGCGACAGGGCATTCACCATAGAACAGAAGCTTATCCCCAATAGATATGGAAAGATGTTCAACTTCACTACCTAACAAAGAAATTCAAGTTATAAATCTATTTCTTTTTTGCTCATCTCATTGGTAGAAAGTTTTAAGAATGCACAAAATTTGCTGCTAAGGATGTAAGGAAAAGGCCGTTTTCGTCTGTTGCTGCTGATGGGGATGGAAATTGGTGCGAACCTTCTGCAGGGTAATTTGGCAATTTGTGTATCAACAGCCTTAAAATGTTCATACACTTTGAGCCAGTAGTTTTGCTTTTAGCATCTTATCCTAAGGTGAAAGTCAAATTTATGTACAAGACTTATGTTCAAGAATATTCATCTCAGCCAGTAGTGTAATAGAAAAAATATTAGAAGCTACCTAAAAATCCCACAATACGGGGTTGGTTAATGAACGGATGGCCCAACTTAAGAATGGAAAATAAAGACGCAGACGTAGAAAATGGACTTGAGGACACGGGGAAGGGGAAGGGGAAGCTGGGACGAAGTGAGAGAGTGGCATGGACTTATATATACTACCAAATGTAAAATAGCTAGCTAGTGGGAAGCAGCCGCGTAGCACAGGGAGATCAGCTCGGTGCTGTGTGACCACCTAGAGGGGTGGGATAGGGAGGGTGGGAGGGAGACGCAAGAGGGAGGAGATATGGGGATATATGTGTATGTAGAGCTGATTCACTTTGTTATAAAGCAGAAACTAACACACCATTGTAAAGCAATTATACTCCAATAAAGATGTTTTTTTTTAAAAAGGATGGAAAACAGTTCATTCATTAAAAATGATTTTCTCCAAGAATATTTAATGGTGGGAAGATGTAGTGTAAAAGCAGGGTACAAAATACGAGATGGAGTATTTCATTTTGTTAAAATTTAATAATACAAGTGCAGAAAACGTGATTAAAATAACAGTACTGATTTCACTACGGGACATTTTTTTCTTTAACTTTTTCTGTATTTGGTGTTATAAAGCATCATATATCCTCTCTGAGTCTCAGCTTATGTTCTGTGAAGTGGGACTCATCACATCTACACTGCAGTGCGCTCGGGCAGAGCAGCACAATATTTGAAAGTGCCCTTGACAATGACCAGCCCATTGTAATACTCCAGGAATGGTTATAATATCATTGCCAATGACACACCCATAGTCCGGATATTATCCGTAACGATTACTAAGGTTGTTTATCTCCCTCCACTTTTACTAAGACAAAAAAAGGATTAATTGAAGACTCTTAAGTCATTTTTACTGAGGTTCTTTGTTGTTGTTTTTTTTTTTTCAAAATACTAATGGTAGGGCTTCCCTGGTGGCGCAGTGGTTGAGAATCTGCCTGCTAATGCACGGGACACGGGTTCGAGCCCTGCTCTGGGAAGATCCCACATGCCGTGGAGCAACTGGGCCCGTGAGCCACAACTACTGAGCCTGAGCGTCTGGAGCCTGTGCTCCGCAACAAGAGAGGCCGCGATAGTGAGCGGCCCGCGCACCGCAATGAAGAGTGGCCCCCGCTCCCCACAACTGGAGAAAGCCCTCACACAGAAACGAAGACCCAACACAGCTAAAAATCAATCAATCAATCAATAAATTTATTAAAAAGAAAAATACTAATTGTAAAGTCTGCAGTGGGTATAGAGGTGTTCAACTTTTTTCCAGATTTTACGTTTCTGGTTTTGTTTTTAAATTTTTTATTTATTATTTATTTATTACTTTTATTTTTGGCTGTGCTGGGTCTTCGTTTCTGCGCGAGGGCTTTCTCCAGTTGCGGCAAGTGGGGGCCACTCTTCATCGCGGCGCGCGGGCCTCTCACTATCGCGGCCTGTCTTGTTGCGGAGCAGAGGCTCCAGACGCTCAGGCTCAGTAGTTGTGGCTCACGGGCCCAGTTGCTCCGCGGCATGTGGGATCTTCCCAGAGCAGGGCTCAAACCCGTGTCCCCTGCATTGGCAGGCGGATTCTCAACCACTGCACCACCAGGGAAGCCCCCCCACCCCGATAGTTTTAAAACCAGCCTCAGTCATGCTTGCTTCAAGACTTATCCTGGCATCATGGACCACTGGATACTTTGGCTAGGTGTTAAACTCTCTTGTCCTGTGCCCGAGTCCCATCGTGGTGACTTAGTTGCCATCTAGGGCACTCTTGGCATGAGTCCTAGACATGAATCCAGCTCAATGGCTTGGGCCCTGCTCCCTGCTGGCTGACTGTCCTAATGCCCAGTGCCTCCTTTCTGCTTGGACTTCTGAGGGCCGCAGCCCCAGGACCCTCACTCTGTGTTCCCGGCTCTATTCAATGCCAACGGTATGTCTTTTGTTTGCTGTATGTCCCCTGCCCCAGTACCTCCTACTGGCTTTGACCTTCCTGTTTCAGGTCCTCTTATTGCGACCCTTTGTGTATAAGCCAGATCTGTTTGCCCTTCCTTCAAGGGGAGCTATTTCCCTGGTGTTTCCCTAGATGCTTATGATGAGACCCCTGCCAGAACTACACCAATCAGACCCTCCATGTACACGCTTGGGTCTGAACCCTTTCAGCGAGAGCAGGTTGGAAACCCATATATACATAAATATACAATGTGTACAAATCAAGTATTTTACAGATTGTAAAGAATTCTTGTGAACGTATTAGGTTAGGGAAGTCAAGCAGGATCATCATATGATGGCATAATCAAGCACATGTATATAACATTTCCTATTTTTATATGATGCCATTTTAATAGATGTGCCCATCTTTTCAAAGTTCTAATCTGTGGCAGTGGGCAGTAGGGGGACGGGGTGGGTCACAGCAGGAAGAGGCATTCGCTGCCTTAGGCAGTGAAACCATTGCTCTCTCTTCAGAATGGCTCAGCCAGCAGGATTCTGTGGGGTCTACCTCCTGGCACCGGGCTCCAATCGCCGGATTTTGGGTCTGGGGCAACCCAGATCTTTGTGCGAGTTTTCCGGAGAGTGCTTTCTCTTGGGAGCACGTCTGGGGACTGGCTTCTCTGCTTCCACCTTCGCTGGCGTGGCCAAAGGAACTGCTGCTGCAAAGAAAATCAGAACTGATCAGTCACTTCTGCTGTACACAGTCTCCTGCCAGAATTTCCCTCTCTCATGTCTCTCCCACTTTCTGGCTGAAGACCTTTAATCTACTTGACATCCAGAACACAGCCTTGGCCCATCACCTCCATGAGTCCCTAGAGAAGGGACACTGGCTGCAAAAGCAATTCCTAGAGCCTACGGCTGCAGCACATGAGGAAGTCTCTTCACCGTTTCCAGGGAAAACAGTAGAACCCGAAAGTCATTGCAATCATGAGCCTCTCCATCTCTCCTTTCCACACCAGAGAAAACATTTCTTGCAGTCTGTCACTTCTGAGGCTTTAATGGAAATGTCTTTCAAGTTTCGGAAAAAAATAGTCTAATATAAATTGGTTAAGAACCCCTCCCACCTTGGCAACCCCTCTTGGGCCCCATTTATACTGCCTGTTTCAACCACACTGAACTCTAGCCCTCTGATACTTTTATGTAGATTAGAACAAGGCCAAATACTGAGGCAGAGGGATCAGGAGACTGAGAACCGCGTTCTGGGCACCAAGTCTAGGCTCACATCAACCCAGCCTCCTGGGACACCATCTCCTCAGCCCTCCAGTCTCATTAGCACTTCAACACCCCTCTTGGTTCTTCCGGTCTTCCCATCAATATGGCACCACCCTCTCCGCTAGGAGTAAAAATCATTATAATCCTCTCTCCACCATGAAAGGATGAGATAAAGGCTCAGCAGCAGCCCCCGTGAAACACATGGTCAACACTGTGAAGAGGTGTTACTAAGGCGATTTGGTCCGACTCAGAGAAGGAAAGAGACAACTCTGCCCTTAGCCTGATCAGGCCCACAGGAAGGAAGCACAGTGGGGGCAGCCTTTGAGAGTGTGGCAATGCGAGAGAACCTTCTTTAGGAGGGGACTCCCTGTTGCCGACCTTGAAAAAGCAAGGATGGGACATTTGTTTACTGGGGCTGTTACAGAGGGGATGTGCCCAGAGGTTAGGCCACCCTGCTTGAAAATCAAAGCACCTTCTAGTCCGAAATGGCTTGAATGCTCCAATCGCCGGATTTTGGGTCTGGGGCAACCCAGATCTTTGTGCGACATTTCCGGAGAGTGCTTTCTCTTGGGAGCACGTCTGGGGACTGGCTTCTCTGCTTCCACCTTTGCTGGCGTGGCCAAAGGAACATCCCCGTAGGCCCGGTAGCCACCAACCAGGCAGTATGTCTCCCCATGCCAGCCCAACTGCGTTTCTCCACACCCTCGGTAGAGGACATGGTAGTGACCAGGGGTAGGGGGAGAAACGGGAGCCACTGCTGCTGCAAAGAAAATCAGAACTGATCAGTCACTTCTGCTGTACACAGCCTCCTGCCAGAATTTCCCTCTCTCACGTCTCTCCCACTTTCTGGCTGAAGACCTTTAATCTACTTGACATCCAAAACACAGCTTTGGCCCATCACCTCTATGAGTCCCTAGAGAAGGGACACTGGCTGCAAAAGCAATTCCTAGAGCCTACGGCTGCAGCACATGAGGAAGTCTCTTCACCGTTTCCAGGGAAAACAGTAGAACCCGAAAGTCATTGCAATCATGAGCCTCTCCATCTCTCCCTTCCACACCAGAGAAAACATTTCTTGCAGTCTGTCACTTCTGAGGCTTTAATGGAAATGTCTTTCAAGTTTTGGAAAAAACTAATCTAATATAAATTGGTTAAGGACCCCTCCCACCTTGGCAGCCCCTCTTGGGCCCCATTTATACTGCCTGTTTCAACCACACTGAACTCTAGCCCTCTGATACTTTTATGTAGATTAGAACAAGGCCACATACTGAGTCAGAGTGATCAGGAGACTGAGAACCGCGTTCTGGGTACCAAGTCTAGGCTCACATCAACCCAGCCTCCTGGGACACCATCTCCTCAGCCCTCCAGTCTCATTAGCACTTCAACACCCCTCTTGGTTCTTCCGGTCTTCCCATCAATATGGCACCACCCTCTCCCCTAGTACTCAGCAGCTCAGGATGGGATGTGTCTGAGGGCACCGATGTAGATGTCTACATGACAGCACAGAGGTGCCTGGGTTTGAAGGTGTGTTTCAAGAGTGGCCCTCTTCCTCCAACTGCTCCATTTACCATTTGCCAACAAAAATGCACTTGTCTTTTGCTAAGAGGCCAATCAGGAAAGGGTCTGAATGGAAGCATCCTGTAGCCCAAAGGGGAAGCTACATTTATAAAGATCAGGACCATCCTGCACACTTGTCCAGGGATGACCTTTCACTTGTCCTCAACAGTGAGCACTGTGGGTCCCTGAAGATGTCCCAGGTCATTGGTATTACTTACAGCTGGGAACGCGCTCAGGTATACGTAGTGGGCAAGCCCCACAGGAACATGAGGCAGCCAGGTGAGGTGGTGTGTACACCACGGCTCCTCTAGAGATGCCCGGTCTCGGTGTTTCTGCCGCACTGCCCACCCACGGAACAGAGCTCAGGTTCGAGTAAAGATAGAGGATCCGGTCACACATTCTCCCTCAGACAACCAAAGAGGTTGGAGAACTTCTGGTGGAGAACTGTCAGGGAAGTTTGTCTGAGGGCAGCACGTTGGCAGTTACGCTGCCATGGAAACTGTGAGAAGGCCTGTGAGGTCATCACTACCCAGTGAGGTCATAATAAGGAACCTGTGACTTGGGGGTCAGGCTTCAGGAGGAGGGGCAGTTTTGTGGAGGAGAGCAGGGGGAGGGCAGAGGTACTCTGCCTGGCCCCTCACACCTGGGCCTCCCCACCCATGCCCTAGTCTAGCAGACATCCCACGTGGGGCGTGCCGGTGGGCTGGCACAGCCCTAGGGGCCCCAGGAGGGCAAGAGAGACCCACATTCTGAGATTGGCTTGAGAGGCAAGATTAACGTAAGAGAGAGCTAGGTTGTATGGCACTGACCCTAAGAGGCAGAGATTTGTGTGGACTGGGGAATCAGGGAAGGCTCCTTGGCAGTGGGCCTGAAGGACAAGTGAGATTTGGAGCCATGGGGAAGAGAGGGAAGACATTCCAGTTTGGAAGAATAAAAGCAAAGACACATTCTCCTCGCCCTTGTCCTGCCCCAAATATAAATTCATAGAACCCTCACATTTTCACAACTGAGGACTGAAGAAAAGCAAGAGGTGAAGGGGCCTACCCAGTGTTACACAGGTAGTGGAGAGGTGTTCTGCTCAATGGTTAGGTTCATGTTGGGGCTCCGGATTTACAGCTGATAGGAATGTGAGGACAAGCTCATGCCATTTCAAACATTTCCAAGTGATACTGAGAGAGACGTTAAAGGTGCAAAATGAGGGTGCTGAATGACCTCACAAAGTGGGAATGGTGGGCCCATTTTCATATGAAATTCAAAACAAGTTCATGACCAAAGGACATAATACAAAATGACAACATAATCATTACACTCCCCTCTCCCCTAGAAGTAAAAATCAGTATAATCCTCCCTCTCTCCACCATGAAAGGATGAGGTAAAGGCTCAGCAGCAGCCCCCGTGAAACACATGGTCACCGCTGTGAAGAGGTGTTACTAAGACGATTTGGTCCGACTCAGAGAAGGAAAGAGACAACTCTGCCCTTAGCCTCTTCAGGCCCACAGGAAGGAAGCACACTGGGGGCAGCCTTTGAGAGTGTGGCAATGCGAGAGAACCTTCTTGAGGAGGGGACTCCCTGTTGCCGACCTTGAAAAAGCAAGGATGGGACATTCGTTTACTGGGGCTGTTGCAGAGGGGATGTGCCCAGGAGGTAGAGACTGCTTGGACTACTATTTTAGAGGTTGGGCCCCCCTGGTTGAGAACCACAGCACCTTGTATTCCTAAACTGCTTGAATGAGCGGGTGCACGTTAGGACAGACGAAGTCAGGCCTCATTGGAGCCGACTGCCTTTGGGAGTGGTAGAAGGTAAAATGGCAAGGGGAATGCTCTGGAGGAGGTTTGTCATGGCAGGTGGGCCAGCACGAGACCATCCAGATTCTCCAAGGCTCCAGAGATGACTTGGCTGGGAGCATCCCTCTGATGTGGTGCGGGGACTCCTACCTTAAAAGGAGCTGGCTGGGCATCTGCGGGAGGCAGAATCAATGGTTTATTAACTTCAGAGAGCGAGAGACTCACCTGGGGGGTTCCACAAAACCACTTCAAAAGACTTGTACCTGGATTCTTGAGCCAACCCTCAGAAAACTTATCTAGATCTGGAGTAGGGCTCTGGAAGCTGCCCTTTTAATAAGCTTCCTGGGCAGTCCCACCACAGTGGTCCATGGAGAGACTGACCAAATTACTGTGTATTCTCCGTTGCTTTGGGGAGTCAAAGTGGGCAATGTGAAAAACTGCAGCAGGCATACGTATATACAGGGAATATTCAAGGCAAACAGAGGGCTAGAGTTATTCTATGCATGAATCAGATTTGAGGAAAGCTAGCCTGGTGGTTAAAGAACACAACCCTTGGGAGAGACAGACAGACCAGATTCTGTCCTACTTACTTGTGTGATTTTGACCAAGTTCTTTTATCCTTCTGACTCTTTCTTCATATGGAAAAGAGCTATGGCTGTACATTTAGCACAATATTCTCTTTTGGCAAAGGCTGCTCTGGGTCCATTTGTGTTCTCTGCAACTTAATGTTTTCCGGTGTGCAAGCATTTTTAAGTTGTTTGGTGAAGTATTACATTTGACTTTCAACTGTTCATTACTTTGGGCAAAGCTTATATAATGCTGCAGAGACTAGAACCTATGCAGAGATAGTGAGAGGATGTGATAAGCTTATTCTGCCGGTTTATCAAAAAGTTTAACCTTTTCTCCTCTTCCTCCGCCTGCCACCAAGAGATGAGAAAGAAGGCAGAGCCTGGAAATGCACACCAAGCAATACTTCTGTGTCAGTTTGCCTTTTATTCCTCTGCCAGTACTTCCCAGAGAGATTTCACCAAAAGTGCCTAAGCTTGCCATGGCCATTGTTGTGAAGAACATTTCTCTCTATTGCTAGTCACATCCCCTTTTCCTTCTCCTGGGCGCTTAATGGATGTTTGGGGGCAGGAAATAAAATTTAAACTAAAACATCAAAAAAAAAGAAGAAGAAAGATGAGCTCAAGTAGGCGTTATTGTGGTCCAGACAAGGTTTGGTTCATTCATTCCCTCGATTTGCATTTATCCCCCTTTGTGCCAGGCATGGGGGGAGAGAGAGAAATGTCTTCAAAGAGTCTGTGGTTGTATGGGGGAGGGAGCTGTGGAAATCTGTCATTTAGAAACAGCATGGAAGTGCTAGGGAAAAATTGTTTTGTTCATTTATCTCTCACTCATCCGTTCACCCAGAGCAACTACAAAGGGTTTCACGCGGAGGAACTGGATGCCCTGAACTTGACATTCTCGTGGGGGAAACAACAATGTAAAGCACCAGCAGTGGTAAGTCACCAGTAGTGATTTCAAGCCAGAAGGAACCACTCACCAATGGAGAGAGGCACGGGGTGAGCAGTGACTTGCAGAAAGGAGGGGTTATTTATTCATTCCAACTGCTGAGTTCAAGTTCATCTGGGTGGTTGTGTGGTTCGTGCTTACTGCATCTGCTTTTGGAACGTGGCTCCACCCTCCAAGAAGGGTGAGGCTGATCACCCCTCTTTCCTCCTGCTGTGCCCCGGGGTCACCCAGCGAGTGTCTGCAGGGCTGATCTGCTCTGTACTGGCTTTTCAGTCCCACTCCCGGGAGAAGAGAGACGAAGCTGTGTCTCCACCGCAGCTTGGCCTGATTCAGTCACTGCGTGAAAAGGTGGGAAGAAGGTCAAGTTCATGAGAACTGATACACTGCAGAGTCATTTAGTCCTGAAGTACCAGTTCTGGCTGCTGGTGAGTTGCTAAATCCAGGGACCTGAATGTAATTCCTCCAGAGCCACTGAGACATCACTTCCAGGCCCATGGCGGGCTGTAGGGGTGCTGACTTTTCTCAGTGCTAAGGAGCAGCCATCTTCCACTGAGAGAGGACTCTGTGTCAGCAGGAGCAGAACCACACCAGGCACCGAAGGAGGTTCTGCATCCCAGCATCTCCCAACACAGTGATAGATAAACGGGTAGAAGATGCGACAGGGCATTCACCATAGAACAGAAGCTTATCCCCAATAGATATGGAAAGATGTTCAACTTCACTACCTAACAAAGAAATTCAAGTTATAAATCTATTTCTTTTTTGCTCATCTCATTGGTAGAAAGTTTTAAGAATGCACAAAATTTGCTGCTAAGGATGTAAGGAAAAGGCCGTTTTCGTCTGTTGCTGCTGATGGGGATGGAAATTGGTGCGAACCTTCTGCAGGGTAATTTGGCAATTTGTGTATCAACAGCCTTAAAATGTTCATACACTTTGAGCCAGTAGTTTTGCTTTTAGCATCTTATCCTAAGGTGAAAGTCAAATTTATGTACAAGACTTATGTTCAAGAATATTCATCTCAGCCAGTAGTGTAATAGAAAAAATATTAGAAGCTACCTAAAAATCCCACAATACGGGGTTGGTTAATGAACGGATGGCCCAACTTAAGAATGGAAAATAAAGACGCAGACGTAGAAAATGGACTTGAGGACACGGGGAAGGGGAAGGGGAAGCTGGGACGAAGTGAGAGAGTGGCATGGACTTATATATACTACCAAATGTAAAATAGCTAGCTAGTGGGAAGCAGCCGCGTAGCACAGGGAGATCAGCTCGGTGCTGTGTGACCACCTAGAGGGGTGGGATAGGGAGGGTGGGAGGGAGACGCAAGAGGGAGGAGATATGGGGATATATGTGTATGTAGAGCTGATTCACTTTGTTATAAAGCAGAAACTAACACACCATTGTAAAGCAATTATACTCCAATAAAGATGTTTTTTTTTAAAAAGGATGGAAAACAGTTCATTCATTAAAAATGATTTTCTCCAAGAATATTTAATGGTGGGAAGATGTAGTGTAAAAGCAGGGTACAAAATACGAGATGGAGTATTTCATTTTGTTAAAATTTAATAATACAAGTGCAGAAAACGTGATTAAAATAACAGTACTGATTTCACTACGGGACATTTTTTTCTTTAACTTTTTCTGTATTTGGTGTTATAAAGCATCATATATCCTCTCTGAGTCTCAGCTTATGTTCTGTGAAGTGGGACTCATCACATCTACACTGCAGTGCGCTCGGGCAGAGCAGCACAATATTTGAAAGTGCCCTTGACAATGACCAGTCCATTGTAATACTCCAGGAATGGTTATAATATCATTGCCAATGACACACCCATAGTCCGGATATTATCCGTAACGATTACTAAGGTTGTTTATCTCCCTCCACTTTTACTAAGACAAAAAAAGGATTAATTGAAGACTCTTAAGTCATTTTTACTGAGGTTCTTTGTTGTTGTTTTTTTTTTTTCAAAATACTAATGGTAGGGCTTCCCTGGTGGCGCAGTGGTTGAGAATCTGCCTGCTAATGCACGGGACACGGGTTCGAGCCCTGCTCTGGGAAGATCCCACATGCCGTGGAGCAACTGGGCCCGTGAGCCACAACTACTGAGCCTGAGCGTCTGGAGCCTGTGCTCCGCAACAAGAGAGGCCGCGATAGTGAGCGGCCCGCGCACCGCAATGAAGAGTGGCCCCCGCTCCCCACAACTGGAGAAAGCCCTCACACAGAAACGAAGACCCAACACAGCTAAAAATCAATCAATCAATCAATAAATTTATTAAAAAGAAAAATACTAATTGTAAAGTCTGCAGTGGGTATAGAGGTGTTCAACTTTTTTCCAGATTTTACGTTTCTGGTTTTGTTTTTAAATTTTTTATTTATTATTTATTTATTACTTTTATTTTTGGCTGTGCTGGGTCTTCGTTTCTGCGCGAGGGCTTTCTCCAGTTGCGGCAAGTGGGGGCCACTCTTCATCGCGGCGCGCGGGCCTCTCACTATCGCGGCCTGTCTTGTTGCGGAGCAGAGGCTCCAGACGCTCAGGCTCAGTAGTTGTGGCTCACGGGCCCAGTTGCTCCGCGGCATGTGGGATCTTCCCAGAGCAGGGCTCAAACCCGTGTCCCCTGCATTGGCAGGCGGATTCTCAACCACTGCACCACCAGGGAAGCCCCCCCACCCCGATAGTTTTAAAACCAGCCTCAGTCATGCTTGCTTCAAGACTTATCCTGGCATCATGGACCACTGGATACTTTGGCTAGGTGTTAAACTCTCTTGTCCTGTGCCCGAGTCCCATCGTGGTGACTTAGTTGCCATCTAGGGCACTCTTGGCATGAGTCCTAGACATGAATCCAGCTCAATGGCTTGGGCCCTGCTCCCTGCTGGCTGACTGTCCTAATGCCCAGTGCCTCCTTTCTGCTTGGACTTCTGAGGGCCGCAGCCCCAGGACCCTCACTCTGTGTTCCCGGCTCTATTCAATGCCAACGGTATGTCTTTTGTTTGCTGTATGTCCCCTGCCCCAGTACCTCCTACTGGCTTTGACCTTCCTGTTTCAGGTCCTCTTATTGCGACCCTTTGTGTATAAGCCAGATCTGTTTGCCCTTCCTTCAAGGGGAGCTATTTCCCTGGTGTTTCCCTAGATGCTTATGATGAGACCCCTGCCAGAACTATACCAATCAGACCCTCCATGTACACGCTTGGGTCTGAACCCTTTCAGCGAGAGCAGGTTGGAAACCCATATATACATAAATATACAATGTGTACAAATCAAGTATTTTACAGATTGTAAAGAATTCTTGTGAACGTATTAGGTTAGGGAAGTCAAGCAGGATCATCATATGATGGCATAATCAAGCACATGTATATAACATTTCCTATTTTTATATGATGCCATTTTAATAGATGTGCCCATCTTTTCAAAGTTCTAATCTGTGGCAGTGGGCAGTAGGGGGACGGGGTGGGTCACAGCAGGAAGAGGCATTCGCTGCCTTAGGCAGTGAAACCATTGCTCTCTCTTCAGAATGGCTCAGCCAGCAGGATTCTGTGGGGTCTACCTCCTGGCACCGGGCTCCAATCGCCGGATTTTGAGTCTGGGGCAACCCAGATCTTTGTGCGAGTTTTCCGGAGAGTGCTTTCTCTTGGGAGCACGTCTGGGGACTGGCTTCTCTGCTTCCACCTTCGCTGGCGTGGCCAAAGGAACTGCTGCTGCAAAGAAAATCAGAACTGATCAGTCACTTCTGCTGTACACAGTCTCCTGCCAGAATTTCCCTCTCTCATGTCTCTCCCACTTTCTGGCTGAAGACCTTTAATCTACTTGACATCCAGAACACA
Organism: Balaenoptera physalus; assembly: GCF_965194825.1. NCBI lineage: Eukaryota > Metazoa > Chordata > Mammalia > Artiodactyla > Balaenopteridae > Balaenoptera > Balaenoptera physalus. Next base: position 8,438,041 of record NC_138902.1, read on the forward strand.
GCCTTGGCCCATCACCTCCATGAGTCCCTAGAGAAGGGACACTGGCTGCAAAAGCAATTCCTAGAGCCTACGGCTGCAGCACATGAGGAAGTCTCTTCACCGTTTCCAGGGAAAACAGTAGAACCCGAAAGTCATTGCAATCATGAGCCTCTCCATCTCTCCTTTCCACACCAGAGAAAACATTTCTTGCAGTCTGTCACTTCTGAGGCTTTAATGGAAATGTCTTTCAAGTTTCGGAAAAAAATAGTCTAATATAAATTGGTTAAGAACCCCTCCCACCTTGGCAACCCCTCTTGGGCCCCATTTATACTGCCTGTTTCAACCACACTGAACTCTAGCCCTCTGATACTTTTATGTAGATTAGAACAAGGCCAAATACTGAGGCAGAGGGATCAGGAGACTGAGAACCGCGTTCTGGGCACCAAGTCTAGGCTCACATCAACCCAGCCTCCTGGGACACCATCTCCTCAGCCCTCCAGTCTCATTAGCACTTCAACACCCCTCTTGGTTCTTCCGGTCTTCCCATCAATATGGCACCACCCTCTCCGCTAGGAGTAAAAATCATTATAATCCTCTCTCCACCATGAAAGGATGAGATAAAGGCTCAGCAGCAGCCCCCGTGAAACACATGGTCAACACTGTGAAGAGGTTTACTAAGGCGATTTGGTCCGACTCAGAGAAGGAAAGAGACAACTCTGCCCTTAGCCTGATCAGGCCCACAGGAAGGAAGCACAGTGGGGGCAGCCTTTGAGAGTGTGGCAATGCGAGAGAACCTTCTTTAGGAGGGGACTCCCTGTTGCCGACCTTGAAAAAGCAAGGATGGGACATTTGTTTACTGGGGCTGTTACAGAGGGGATGTGCCCAGAGGTTAGGCCACCCTGCTTGAGAATCAAAGCACCTTCTAGTCCGAAATGGCTTGAATGCTCCAATCGCCGGATTTTGGGTCGGGGGCAACCCAGATCTTTGTGCGACATTTCCGGAGAGTGCTTTCTCTTGGGAGCACGTCTGGGGACTGGCTTCTCTGCTTCCACCTTTGCTGGCGTGGCCAAAGGAACATCCCCGCAGGCCCGGTAGCCACCAACCAGGCAGTATGTCTCCCCATGCCAGCCCAACTGCGTTTCTCCACACCCTCGGTAGAGGACATGGTAGTGACCAGGGGTAGGGGGAGAAACGGGAGCCACTGCTGCTGCAAAGAAAATCAGAACTGATCAGTCACTTCTGCTGTACACAGCCTCCTGCCAGAATTTCCCTCTCTCACGTCTCTCCCACTTTCTGGCTGAAGACCTTTAATCTACTTGACATCCAAAACACAGCTTTGGCCCATCACCTCTATGAGTCCCTAGAGAAGGGACACTGGCTGCAAAAGCAATTCCTAGAGCCTACGGCTGCAGCACATGAGGAAGTCTCTTCACCGTTTCCAGGGAAAACAGTAGAACCCGAAAGTCATTGCAATCATGAGCCTCTCCATCTCTCCCTTCCACACCAGAGAAAACATTTCTTGCAGTCTGTCACTTCTGAGGCTTTAATGGAAATGTCTTTCAAGTTTCGGAAAAAAATAGTCTAATATAAATTGGTTAAGGACCCCTCCCACCTTGGCAACCCCTCTTGGGCCCCATTTATACTGCCTGTTTCAACCACACTGAACTCTAGCCCTCTGATACTTTTATGTAGATTAGAACAAGGCCAAATACTGAGGCAGAGGGATCAGGAGACTGAGAACCGCGTTCTGGGTACCAAGTCTAGGCTCACATCAACCCAGCCTCCTGGGACACCATCTCCTCAGCCCTCCAGTCTCATTAGCACTTCAACACCCCTCTTGGTTCTTCCGGTCTTCCCATCAATATGGCACCACCCTCTCCCCTAGTACTCAGCAGCTCAGGATGGGATGTGTCTGAGGGCACCGATGTAGATGTCTACATGACAGCACAGAGGTGCCTGGGTTTGAAGGTGTGTTTCAAGAGTGGCCCTCTTCCTCCAACTGCTCCATTTACCATTTGCCAACAAAAATGCCCTTGTCTTTTGCTAAGAGGCCAATCAGGAAAGGGTCTGAATGGAAGCATCCTGTAGCCCAAAGGGGAAGCTACATTTATAAAGATCAGGACCATCCTGCACACTTGTCCAGGGATGACCTTTCACTTGTCCTCAACAGTGAGCACTGTGGGTCCCTGAAGATGTCCCAGGTCATTGGTATTACTTACAGCTGGGAACGCGCTCAGGTATACGTAGTGGGCAAGCCCCACAGGAACATGAGGCAGCCAGGTGAGGTGGTGTGTACACCACGGCTCCTCTAGAGATGCCCGGTCTCGGTGTTTCTGCCGCACTGCCCACCCACGGAACAGAGCTCAGGTTCGAGTAAAGATAGAAGATCCGGTCACACATTCTCCCTCAGACAACCAAAGAGGTTGGAGAACTTCTGGTGGGGAACTGTCAGGGAAGTTTGTCTGAGGGCAGCACGTTGGCAGTTACGCTGCCATGGAAACTGTGAGAAGGCCTGTGAGGTCATCACTACCCAGTGAGGTCATAATAAGGAACCTGTGACTTGGGGGTCAGGCTTCAGGAGGAGGGGCAGTTTTGTGGAGGAGAGCAGGGGGAGGGCAGAGGTACTCTGCCTGGCCCCTCACACCTGGGCCTCCCCACCCATGCCCTAGTCTAGCAGACATCCCACGTGGAGCGTGCCGGTGGGCTGGCACAGCCCTAGGGGCCCCAGGAGGGCAAGAGAGACCCACATTCTGAGATTGGCTTGAGAGGCAAGATTAACGTAAGAGAGAGCTAGGTTGTATGGCACTGACCCTAAGAGGCAGAGATTTGTGTGGACTGGGGAATCAGGGAAGGCTCCTTGGCAGTGCGCCTGAAGGACAAGTGAGATTTGGAGCCATGGGGAAGAGAGGGAAGACATTCCAGTTTGGAAGAATAAAAGCAAAGACACATTCTCCTCGCCCTTGTCCTGCCCCAAATATAAATTCATAGAACCCTCACATTTTCACAACTGAGGACTGAAGAAAAGCAAGAGGTGAAGGGGCCTACCCAGTGTTACACAGGTAGTGGAGAGGTGTTCTGCTCAATGGTTAGGTTCATGTTGGGGCTCCGGATTTACAGCTGATAGGAATGTGAGGACAAGCTCATGCCATTTCAAACATTTCCAAGTGATACTGAGAGAGACGTTAAAGGTGCAAAATGAGGGTGCTGAATGACCTCACAAAGTGGGAATGGTGGGCCCATTTTCATATGAAATTCAAAACAAGTTCATGACCAAAGGACATAATATAAAATGACAACATAATCATTACACTCCCCTCTCCCCTAGAAGTAAAAATCAGTATAATCCTCCCTCTCTCCACCATGAAAGGATGAGGTAAAGGCTCAGCAGCAGCCCCCGTGAAACACATGGTCACCGCTGTGAAGAGGTGTTACTAAGACGATTTGGTCCGACTCAGAGAAGGAAAGAGACAACTCTGCCCTTAGCCTCATCAGGCCCACAGGAAGGAAGCACACTGGGGGCAGCCTTTGAGAGTGTGGCAATGCGAGAGAACCTTCTTGAGGAGGGGACTCCCTGTTGCCGACCTTGAAAAAGCAAGGATGGGACATTCGTTTACTGGGGCTGTTGCAGAGGGGATGTGCCCAGGAGGTAGAGACTCCTTGGACTACTATTTTAGAGGTTGGGCCCCCCTGGTTGAGAACCACAGCACCTTGTATTCCTAAACTGCTTGAATGAGCGGGTGCACGTTAGGACAGACGAAGTCAGGCCTCATTGGAGCCGACTGCCTTTGGGAGTGGTAGAAGGTAAAATGGCAAGGGGAATGCTCTGGAGGAGGTTTGTCATGGCAGGTGGGCCAGCACGAGACCGTCCAGATTCTCCAAGGCTCCAGAGATGACTTGGCTGGGAGCATCCCTCTGATGTGGTGCGGGGACTCCTACCTTAACAGGACCTGGCTGGGCATCTGCGGGAGGCAGAATCAATGGTTTATTAACTTAAGAGAGCAAGAGACTCACCTGGGGGGTTGCACAAAACCACTTCAAAAGACTTGTACCTGGATTCTTGAGCCAACCCTCAGAAAACTTATCTAGATCTGGAGTAGGGCTCTGGAAGCTGCCCTTTTAATAAGCTTCCTGGGCAGTCCCACCACAGTGGTCCATGGAGAGACTGACCAAATTACTGTGTATTCTCCGTTGCTTTGGGGAGTCAAAGTGGGCAATGTGAAAAACTGCAGCAGGCATACGTATATACAGGGAATATTCAAGGCAAACAGAGGGCTAGAGTTATTCTATGCATGAATCAGATTTGAGGAAAGCTAGCCTGGTGGTTAAAGAACACAACCCTTGGGAGAGACAGACAGACCAGATTCTGTCCTACTTACTTGTGTGATTTTGACCAAGTTCTTTTATCCTTCTGACTGTTTCTTCATATGGAAAAGAGCTATGGCTGTACATTTAGCACAATATTCTCTTTTGGCAAAGGCTGCTCTGGGTCCATTTGTGTTCTCTGCAACTTAATGTTTTCCGGTGTGCAAGCATTTTTAAGTTGTTTGGTGAAGTATTACATTTGACTTTCAACTGTTCATTACTTTGGGCAAAGCTTATATAATGCTGCAGAGACTAGAACCTATGCAGAGATAGTGAGAGGATGTGATAAGCTTATTCTGCCGGTTTATCAAAAAGTTTAACCTTTTCTCCTCTTCCTCCGCCTGCCACCAAGAGATGAGAAAGAAGGCAGAGCCTGGAAATGCACACCAAGCAATACTTCTGTGTCAGTTTGCCTTTTATTCCTCTGCCAGTACTTCCCAGAGAGATTTCACCAAAAGTGCCTAAGCTTGCCATGGCCATTGTTGTGAAGAACATTTCTCTCTATTGCTAGTCACATCCCCTTTTCCTTCTCCTGGGCGCTTAATGGATGTTTGGGGGCAGGAAATAAAATTTAAACTAAAACATCAAAAAAAAAGAAGAAGAAAGATGAGCTCAAGTAGGCGTTATTGTGGTCCAGACAAGGTTTGGTTCATTCATTCCCTCGATTTGCATTTATCCCCCTTTGTGCCAGGCATGGGGGGAGAGAGAGAAATGTCTTCAAAGAGTCTGTGGTTGTATGGGGGAGGGAGCTGTGGAAATCTGTCATTTAGAAACAGCATGGAAGTGCTAGGGAAAAATTGTTTTGTTCATTTATCTCTCACTCATCCGTTCACCCAGAGCAACTACAAAGGGTTTCACGCGGAGGAACTGGTGCCCTGAACTTGACATTCTCGTGGGGGAAACAACAATGTAAAGCACCAGCAGTGGTAAGTCACCAGTAGTGATTTCAAGCCAGAAGGAACCACTCACCAATGGAGAGAGGCACAGGGTGAGCAGTGACTTGCAGAAAGGAGGGGTTATTTATTCATTCCAACTGCTGAGTTCAAGTTCATCTGGGTGGTTGTGTGGTTCGTGCTTACTGCATCTGGTTTTGGAACGTGGCTCCACCCTCCAAGAAGGGTGAGGCTGATCACCCCTCTTTCCTCCTGCTGTGCCCCGGGGTCACCCAGCGAGTGTCTGCAGGGATGATCTGCTCTGTACTGGCTTTTCAGTCCCACTCCCGGGAGAAGAGAGACGAAGCTGTGTCTCCACCGCAGCTTGGCCTGATTCAGTCACTGGGTGAAAAGGTGGGAAGAAGGTCAAGTTCATGAGAACTGATGCACTGCAGAGTCATTTAGTCCTGAAGTACCAGTTCTGGTTGCTGGTGAGTTGCTAAATCCAGGGACCTGAATGTAATTCCTCCAGAGCCACTGAGACATCACTTCCAGGCCCATGGCGGGCTGTAGGGGTGCTGACTTTTCTCAGTGCTAAGGAGCAGCCATCTTCCACTGAGAGAGGACTCTGTGTCAGCAGGAGCAGAACCACACCAGGCACCGAAGGAGGTTCTGCATCCCAGCATCTCCCAACACAGTGATAGATAAACGGGTAGAAGATGCGACAGGGCATTCACCATAGAACAGAAGCTTATCCCCAATAGATATGGAAAGATGTTCAACTTCACTACCTAACAAAGAAATTCAAGTTATAAATCTATTTCTTTTTTGCTCATCTCATTGGTAGAAAGTTTTAAGAACGCACAAAATTTGCTGCTAAGGATGTAAGGAAAAGGCCGTTTTCGTCTGTTGCTGCTGATGGGGATGGAAATTGGTGCGAACCTTCTGCAGGGTAATTTGGCAATTTGTGTATCAACAGCCTTAAAATGTTCATACACTTTGAGCCAGTAGTTTTGCTTTTAGCATCTTATCCTAAGGTGAAAGTCAAATTTATGTACAAGACTTATGTTCAAGAATATTCATCTCAGCCAGTAGTGTAATAGAAAAAATATTAGAAGCTACCTAAAAATCCCACAATACGGGGTTGGTTAAATAACGGATGGCCCAACTTAAGAATGGAAAATAAAGACGCAGACGTAGAAAATGGACTTGAGGACGCGGGGAAGGGGAAGGGGAAGCTGGGACGAAGTGAGAGAGTGGCATGGACTTATATATACTACCAAATGTAAAATAGCTAGCTAGTGGGAAGCAGCCGCGTAGCACAGGGAGATCAGCTCGGTGCTGTGTGACCACCTAGAGGGGTGGGATAGGGAGGGTGGGAGGGAGACGCAAGAGGGAGGAGATATGGGGATATATGTGTATGTAGAGCTGATTCACTTTGTTATAAAGCAGAAACTAACACACCATTGTAAAGCAATTATACTCCAATAAAGATGTTTTTTTTAAAAAAGGATGGAGAAGAGTTCATTCATTAAAAATGATTTTCTCCAAGAATATTTAATGGTGGGAAGATGTAGTGTAAAAGCAGGGTACAAAATACGAGATGGAGTATTTCATTTTGTTAAAATTTAATAATACAAGTGCAGAAAACGTGATTAAAATAACAGTACTGATTTGACTACGGGACATTTTTTTCTTTAACTTTTTCTGTATTTGGTGTTATAAAGCATCATATATCCTCTCTGAGTCTCAGCTTATGTTCTGTGAAGTGGGACTCATCACATCTACACTGCAGTGCGCTCGGGCAGAGCAGCACAATATTTGAAAGTGCCCTTGACAATGACCAGCCCATTGTAATACTCCAGGAATGGTTATAATATCATTGCCAATGACACACCCATAGTCCGGATATTATCCGTAACGATTACTAAGGTTGTTTATCTCCCTCCACTTTTACTAAGACAAAAAAAGGATTAATTGAAGACTCTTAAGTCATTTTTACTGAGGTTCTTTGTTTTTTTTTTTTTTTTTTTTCAAAATACTAATGGTAGGGCTTCCCTGGTGGCGCAGTGGTTGAGAATCTGCCTGCTAATGCACGGGACACGGGTTCGAGCCCTGCTCTGGGAAGATCCCACATGCCGTGGAGCAACTGGGCCCGTGAGCCACAACTACTGAGCCTGAGCGTCTGGAGCCTGTGCTCCGCAACAAGAGAGGCCGCGATAGTGAGCGGCCCGCGCACCGCAATGAAGAGTGGCCCCCGCTCCCCACAACTGGAGAAAGCCCTCACACAGAAACGAAGACCCAACACAGCTAAAAATAAATCAATCCAAAAATAAATTTATTAAAAAGAAAAATACTAATTGTAAAGTCTGCAGTGGGTATATAGGTGTTCATCTTTTTTCCACATTTTATGTTTTGGGGTTTTTTTTTAAATTTTTAATTTATTATTTATTTATTATTTTTATTTTTGGCTGTGTTGGGCCTTCGTTTCTGCGCGAGGGCTTTCTCCAGTTGCGGCAAGTGGGGGCCACTCTTCATCGCGTCGCGCGGGCCTCTCACTATCGCGGCCTCTCTTGTTGCGGAATAGAGGCTCCAGACGCTCAGGCTCAGTTGTTGTGGCTCACGGGCCCAGTTGCTCCACGGCATGTGGGATCTTCTCAGACCAGGGCTCGAACCCGTGTCCCCTGCATTGGCAGGCAGATTCTCAACCACTGCGCCACCTGGGAAGCCCCTTTACTGAGGTTCTTAATACTCACCTTCCTCACAAGGTTGGACAAAACTCTCAGCTTTTTGTATTGAGTGCAAATGTCTCTATTCTTGCCCATTTCAGAGTCCTCTTCACTCAAAATCTAGGTTTTGTCGATCTTTAATACCCTGTCTCTCGTCTTATCTCAGATTATTCTGTGGTAAGATGGTGCAAACTATGTATTTACTAACTGGAGAGAATTCGAGTCCCCGGAGCTGTTGTAGCTCCAAATTCTGTTTTAAGTGGAATCATTTTCTGTGCTTTCCTTTCATGCTGTCTGCAAAATGCCTGTTTCTGTCCTCCTTGAGATCCAGGTTTACAGCGCTCTCCTTTTTCTCATTCTGGGGTCTCTATGTTTGTGGCATCTCTGAGGGCCCATGTTCTGTTGAGGCTAAATTTGATACCTGGGTGGAGGGGGGAAAGCAACTTCCAGATGGGTCAGCCTAGAAAAGGATCCCCCATTGTGTAGAAATTTAAAAACAGGCAAAATACCTGTCCTATCAGACACTATGATTTGCCCCCTCTGTCTGACGCAGCCCAAAGCTTCGTCATTTAATTCACACCTATCTACTGTGAAGGCCCAGCCAACAAGATCATTTTGGAGCCCTGAGTGGGTGCCCAGAATGGATGGGAGGGCTGAGGTAACCAGAACTCTGCCTTTTTTATGGACAGGTGTTAGGGCGTCTTCTTTTCAAAGTGACACATTCCCAACCCATTCAACTCACGTAGAGGAAAAAACCACTGTCACCAGCCAAAGGGAGAAAAACATGGGGCTGCAGAGGAAGAGGGATCTTGTGGGGACTCTTGTATTATTCATCCACGTGCAAGTATGAGCTCCAGATTTGATAAGACATGCCGTCTGATCAAAAGTCATGCAATTAATGATTTCTTTCAAAATTCAAAGAACTCTTTGATTCTTCATTTTAATGTAACTTTGACCTCTTTTCTTTCCATGTCATGAAAGAGGCCTTGACTAAGCTAAACATGCTCTCTCTCCGTGCCTGCAATGTATCAGAAAGCATCCTCAGTTACTTTCACAGGCAGTGGAGAACTCCTTAATTTTTCTCTGATGACAAGAGCTCCCTTTGAGCCTGGGCCAGAGGTGAGCAAGATTCTGATTCTGGAAAGATGTAGAAAAATGAAGTTCCTTTTGCCAGAGGTTCTGGGTGAGCATTGTTGATGTGTGACTGTTAGCAGTCTTGCCCTCCTTCCACCTATTCTTCCTTTTCTGCATGGTGGACTGTCCTTTAGTTTTGGGGGTACAGTATTGGGGAAAAAAGGAAGGGGAGGCCTGAGGTAAGTAGGCTAGTGGCGGGGATTTTGTGCAAGAATATTTGAGGAAGGAAGTGTGGGAGCAAGTGCTGTGGTAAGACGGGAAAGGGAGAATTAAAAACAAAAAATCTGTGATCCATAAATCCCCTTCAAAGACTCTAAGCAAAGTACTTAAATTATTTTACAATTACTTTTTGGTTACTACTCTGCAGTATAAAAAACAATAAGTTCACTTTTTATCGTATCCCCATGTCATTAGTATCATTTTAAAGACGTGTCTTAACGGCTGTATCGTGTACCATCCTTTATTTAACCAGCTCCCTTTTTTGGACAGTTAATTCAGTTATTTTGTTGTTTATATATATATATATATATATATATATATATATATATATATATATATATATATATATATATATATATATATATATATATATATATATGATGGATATTTTTGTTTGTAATTCTGATTATGTCATTTTGTCAGTCAGGATAATTGATGGTAGCTGTACTAAAAAACAACCTAAAATCTCAGTGGCTTAGCAGGTGTTGACTGAAAAAAATGCACAACTAAAAGTTGAGAATCATCTTTTTCTTGGTGGACTTGCTGAGGACTTAAGCCCGGGAGGCAGTGTCAGATCGCTCTGATAGATTGTACTGAAGAGGGAAGGGAGGAACCAGGACATATAGGAGTTTTGCAAAAACAAAACAAAACAAAACAAAACATAAAACCCCAAAACAACCAGGTAGTCGGAACATCAAAAGATTACTGTTAATTAAAGAAAAACCAGACATCTCAAGTTAATGAATTTAGCAATTTTCTATGTATGGGAAGAGGCAGGAGTCTGGGCTCATTGGAATCCTTCCTTTGATGTGCATTTGAACTATCTAGAGCCAGCATCCTGCTTTTCTCCATCCTGAATCCCCTCAGGGTGCACCATCGGGGATGGCTGCCATGGCTGACGATGGCTTGATGGCTGCAACACTCTGTTGACTGATAGGGCAGGCGACATTCTTCATCCATACAGGTTCAAGTTTTATTTCTTGCTCGATTTACTGGCTAGGGTTGGAGTGGGAGACTCTGTTCTTTGCAGATGTGAGGGACTCAGGGTCCTTCAACATTGTGGCATCACCTTCCTCAGGTCCTCAGAGCCCCGCGCTGGAAGAAGGGAGCTTGGAGAAGGCACGCACGCTCTTGGCCTCTTCTGCCCAGAGAGGACAGAGCCACTTCTGCGCATGGTCCACTGGTCAGGGCTCGTCCCAGGGCCCCACCCAGAGGCAAGGGGGCTGTCGAAGGGAATCTGGATGCAGCAAAGAGAAAGGGCCAATGGGTAATGATTAACAACTAGCCAAGGTCCTACCTACCTACCAATTCACTCTCAGATCTTTAGAATACAAAGGGTTACATTCCTGCAATCCTTCTCTAATTTGAGACAATTCTCCATTCATATTCTCTTTTACTTAGAGCAACCTTGAGCTGGGTCTTCCCAGGCTCTTCTTTCTACCCTACAGGCTGTGGTCTCCTCGGAAGCTTTGGTGGGATGCAGGCACCATCTGGGAGAAGGCGCCTCGGAACTCACATGCCCGCGTTGCCCAGGACCCCAATTCCTTCCACCTCTCGGATGCTGCTTTCTTTTCCCAGGGACAGAGCCAAGCTGTAATTGACTCCTTGGGTATTTCAAAGTCCCTGATCCCAAGACTGAAGGATGACTCCCTGCTGTTGTGAAAGGTTACCAAATTATCAGGACCTCTGATTGGGAGGGACAGTGGGAAGAGGGGAGGTGGTGTCAGGGGAAAGGCACTGACATTTCAAACTCAACTGGCTACTCCAGCCCCTGGTAATGGCTTTAGTAACTTCCCAGCTGATCCCTGTGATTGAGCATCAGGACCACTGAATGCTAATTGAGTTGAAAAGCTTCCCCCTCATGTGCTAAAACTCTCAGGCAGTAAAAGGCTTCTGACCATGTCTGGAGTTGCGTGCTGGGGACAATGTGGTGGGTTGCCTCTGGCTACAGTTAACTGCTGTTCGTCTTCCCGGCTTGACGGGGTAGGGTTGCTGTACATACACAGACTTTAAAATTATTTTTAAATTATTTTAAATTTTTTTAAACTGAAGAATGGTTGATTTACATTGTTGGTGGTTTCAGGTGTACAGCAAAGTGATTCAGTTATGCATACACACATACATACGTATACATACATACATATATATATTCTTTTCCAGATTGTTTTTCATTATCGTTTATTGCAAGATATTGAGTAATATTGAGCACAGTAATACTGTGTTCTACAGTAGGACCCTGTTGTTCATCTATTTTACATATATCATATATCTGTGTGTCTCTGTTAATCCCACACTCCTAATTTATCCCTCCCCTCACCCTTTCCCCTTCGGTAACCGAAATTTTGTTTTCTGTGTCTCTGGGTCTATTTCTCAAACAGACTTTTTTTTTTTTTTTTTAAGCAGATTGCACCTTGCTGTGGCTGGATCAATACTCTGGAGTGAGCTGTTTGCCCTCAAAACTGCTGGGGCCGCAGCCGTGGAACTGCAGTATCCCAACGGGGTCCTGACGTCCATCTGCCCTGTTTTTTTCAGGTGCACTGAATCGACAGTCCTGAGTTTTGAAGTTTTCCTGGAGAGGACTTGCGGGGATTTCTCCAGGATCGATGGAACTCCTTTTGTGGTGCTTCAGTGCTTCCACCATGAAGCGCTCATTTCCTTATGCACGTCCCCCCGCCCCACCCCACTGTTTCCTTTACTCTCTCTCCTCCCACCCCCAATTCCCAGAAGAAGATCTAAGAATCAGGTCCAAACAGAAGATCTTTGGAGAATCCTCGTGTGTGTTTTTTAAAAATTTTTATTGGAGTATAGTTGATTTACAATGTTGTGTTAGTTCCGGGTGTACAACAAAGTGAATCAGTTATACATATACGTATAATCCACTCTTTTTTAGATTCTTTTCCCATACAGGTCATTACAGAGTACTGAGTAGAGTTCCCTGTGTTATACAGGAGGTCCTGATTAGTAATCTAGTTTATAGGTAGTGTTGTGTATATGTCAATCCCAATCTCCCAATTTATCCCTCTCCCCTCCCCATTTTCCCCCCCTGGTAACCATAGGTTTGTTTTCTACATCTGTGACTCTATTTCGAATCCTTGTGTTTTACTCTAGTCCTGAAACTAGATAAAGCCTAGTCGTCAATAAACAGGTGAGGAAGTAGAGCCAGGCATTGGTTGAGTGTTGATGTTTCTGGTACAAGCTGACTCTCCGCTCATCATCCCACACCTTCATCAGCCATCATCATGCTGTCTGTCACCTCCTCTTCTCTGAAGAAGGCCCGGGCCATCTTTTGAAAATACAAAGCCCAGCATTGAGACCCTCCCAACTGAGAGAGCAGGAAGGGCCAGGGCTGCTGAGGTGCTCCCTGAACCCCACTCAGGGGATCTGTGTTGTTCCCTCCTGGGTGTATTGTGTGGACCCCTAAAATTCCTCCAAACCTCTGCCTCTGCGCTTCCAGATTGCCCCTGAAAGAAATGAACAATAATCATAATACCCACCACGTACTGACCGCTGGTATCTTGAGGGCTGCCTTGCCATTGGACAACATTTGTTGAGCTCCTACTGTTTGCCAGACAGTGGGTACATGCTTTATGTGTGTTTAGCCCTTCTGACAACACTGTGATTTAGGACCTGTTAATATGTCTATTTTGCTGAAATGGAAACTGAGGTTCAGAGCGGTTAAGTAACTAGGAAAAGTCCATGTTTTTACCCCCTACACTAATATATATGTATATTTGTGTGTATATATTCTATATATGTATATTTAACATATATATTATGTTAACTGAAAAAAATGCACAACCTCAAAGTTGAGAAATATGTTTTATTTGCTGGGCAAAACTGAGTACTTAAGCCTGGGACACAGCCTCTCAGCTCTCTCTCAGGGACTGATCCAAAAAGGAGAGGGAGGAGCCATCAACCATAGGAGTTTTTGCAACAAAGACCAGGTAATCGGAACATCGAAAGATTCCTGTTAATTAAAGAAAACCAGACATCTCGAGTTAATGAATTTTTAGTGTTTTTCTGTGTATGGGAAGATGCAAAAGTCTGGGCTCACTGAAACCTTTCCTTTGATATGCACCTCAGCTATGTGGGCCAGTATCCTGTGCTTTCTCACCCTGAGTTCCCTCGGGGTGCACCATCAGGGGAGGCTGTGGCAGTTGACTGCTAGATGGTAGGCATCCTGTTTCCATCCTGAGTTTCCTCACGGTTCACTCTTGGGGCGGCTATAATGTGATGGCTTGATGGCTGCAACATCCTTTGTTTACTGATATGGCAGGCAACATTTTTTCATTGACAATTATATATATACAATATACACTGTTCGTGTTACATATATTATCTATTTTACATACTACGTGTTTTTTAGAATCTTTGCAAAAAACCTTGCAAGGTAGGTGTTATTCTTTACATTTTGTGAAAAAGAAATTAAAGCCTCTAACAGGCTGAGAAATTGGTCATGTCACTACATCACGATTAACAAGTCAGTGAACAAGATTTTGAATCCAAGTAATCCTTTTGTGAAAAAAAAAAACCCCAAAAAACGAAGAAACTATGTTCTTTCCATGCTCCAAAATATATTTTGGTCAAGTGACTTAAGAAGCTCTCCCTTAAGCTTGTCTAAAGCAGAAAATAAGACAACAGTGCTTTACTGGAGACTATCAAAAGGCAGGATCAAGCAGAAATAATGAAAGGGAGCCTGAGGTTTCGGGTGATGAACCCACTGGCTAATTAGGCCCCTGGAAACAGACCCACTTTTTTTTTTTTTAATTAATTTGTATATTTGTTTATTGACTGTTTTCCTCCAATAGAATGTAATCTTTTTTTTTTTAACATCTTTATTGGAGTATAATTGCTTTACAATGGTGTTAGTTTCTGCTTTATAACAAAGTGAGTCAGCTATACATATACACATATCCCCATATCTCCTCCCTCTTGCGTCTCCCTCCCATCCTCCCTACCCCACCCCTCTAGGTGGTCACAAAGCACCAAGCTGATCTCCCTATGCTATGCGGCTGCTTCCCACTAGCTAGCTATTTCACATTTGGTAGTGTCTATATGTCCATGCCACTCTCTCACTTCGTCCCAGCTTACCCTTCCCCCTCCCCGTGTTTAGAAACCCCTCTGGTCCAGTGGAGAAGCATATCCTAGGCCCCCGGTGCCTTTCAGAAAAGAGAATAGAGGAGGATTTTGCAAATTGATTGTTAACCGGAAGTGAAAAATTCTTTCCTGAGCATTGTCCTGCCTTAAAAAAAAAAACCTATGAAGTGAAACTACTTCATCCCTCCCCTTTGGATGTAAAGTTTGCCATGTTTTAAATTTCGGTTAGGCATTGTTTGAACCAGAAGGAAGACTGGCTTTTAGAAAACAGACAATGGTATAAATTGGGTTGTATACGAAAACAGGCTTTGTTAGTAAAAAAAGATACACAGATAGAGTCCGTTCCTATAAGCTTGGCTTTAAGAGAAAGGTTGATAAGGGAACCATTTTATTAAATGAAGAGGAAGTTTCAAGCAATAGTCAGCAGCTGGTAATCCCTAATTTGTGGGCTAATGTTGAAGCAAGTTAATAAAATGACCTCAGGGAAAGACCAGGGTAGTGTTTTATAGAATTCTGGAGCTGGAGGGAACTTGCAGAGCATCCAGTCCAATGATTTCATTATAAAAATGCAGGAACTGAGGCCAGCAGAGGAGGGGCAATCTCCCTACGGTCACAGGGATATAGTTGTTATGCAGAAAACTCATTTAAATATTATTTTTTGATCATGTAGTTGTGTGGATGAGAAGCAGAAAAGGTAACATTTACTTTTCTGGTCTCTGGCCGTATCTCCCTAATACTATTTGCCTTTTAAACTCTCTTTTCTCCCTTCAAGATTGCATTAAGCAAAAGAACAAAGTCAAGGGCTTTAAACATTATTTATTTTTTAAAACAATATGTGCATATTATAGATTCAGAAAGTGGTCTCCCTCTCACTCCTGGCTCAAGCCAAGCAGGTCCCCTCCCTCGGACTCACTGCCAACAGGTCTCCATGTGCCCCCCAGACCATCCCACATGTGGACAGGCCCATACATAACTACACACTTCTCTGCTATTCGTGGCGTCCTTCATCCTACTTTGATTATTTGGCAACATCCCTTGGGGGCTGCTAACACATCAGGTCCCATCCAGTCGCCTCTTTCTTTTTAAATGGCTGCATCGTCTTTCATTGTCTGGAGGTACGAGAATTTATTTAGCACATTTGGGTCACGTCCTCTCTTTTGCTATTTCAGATGGAACTGTGATAAATATCTTTGTACATACATCATTTCACACATAAGGGGATCTATCTCTCTGGGGTATAAATCCCTAGAAGTGAAATTGTGAGGACAAAGAGGATGTGTCTTACATTTTGTTGACATTTTGTTGACATTTCTAGAGAATTGCAAAGATTGGGGTACCTGTTTCTCCCCACCATGGCCAACACCCTATCAAACGTTTTTCACTTTTAGGCTAGGTGCGATTATGGTAGGTGGAAAATATCTGGTTGTATTTTTCATTTCTATTCAGACTCAGTTGTATTGAACATCCTTATGTTTAAGAGGCTTTGCAGAAATATTCTGTTTTTCTCTTTTGCTCATTTTCCTACCGGTTACTGGTCTTTTCTCTTATTGATTTACAAGAGATCTCTCTATATTAAGGCAATTCATTGTCTCTCTGTACCATTATTCACAGATTTTACTTCCATTTTGTTACTTGCCTTCTGATCTTGTTTACTGGGTGCCTCTCACCTCCCCTGTTCCCCTCTCCCTCCACCCCCGTTGGCAGTTCAGAAGCTTTTTTATTGTTGTGAACAAATGTGTGGATCTTTCTCTTTATTTGTGTTCGGATTTTGTTATCATACTTAGTAAGGCTCTCCCCATTAAAATCTGTCATACAAAATCTCCTCACAGTATACTTCGACCACTTTTAGTATTCCCATGATTGCATTTAAATTTTTCATTCATCTGAAGTTCCTTTCATGTAAAATATGCACTAAAGATTATACTTTATTTTTTTCAGATAGTAGCCGAGATATCCGAGTACCATTTATAAAATAAGCCATGTTTACTACATTGATTTGAAATGCTACCTTTATAACATAAATTCGAATCTACTTCGGGACTTCTATTTAGAGCCATTAATTATTCTGCATAGTCAAGAAGCAGTACAACATTCTCTTAATTCTTATAGCTGACAATATATTTTAATCGTAGTTTTTCTTGTTTCCTGAGGTAAGATTGTATTTCTATAAACTTCCCTCTTAGAACTGATTTCGCTGTGTCCCGCAGATTTTGGATCATCGTGTTTTTGTTTTCATTTGTCTCTAAGTATTTTGATTTCCTCTTTGATTTCTTCAATGATCCATTGGTGGGGCTCAACTTTTCTTTTTCTTTTTCTTTCTTTCTTTATTGGCGGCACCATGCGGCACATGGGATCTTAGTTCCCCAACCAGGGATCGAACCCGAACCCATGCCCATTGCAGTGGAAGCTGGAGTCTTAACCACTGGACCTCCAGGGAAGTCTGGGGTCTGGGGGAGAATGGATACATGTATATGTATGGCTGAGTCACTTTGCTGTGCACTGAACCTATCACAACATTGTTAATTGGCTATACTCCAGCATAAAATAAAAAGTTAAAAAAATTAAACAAAAAATTTTAAAGCAGGTAAGTCCTCAAAACAAACAAACAAACAAACAAACAAAACACTCTTCCTTCTTGTTGATTTTTTTATTGTACAGAATGGAACCTGTTTCTTTATTTGTCCCTCTCCTTCCAAAAGTCCTGTGGGTTTTATGTGCATTATTTTATAGATTAACTTAGGGAGAATTGATATCTTTGTGATACTACATATTTCTGCTCAAGAACATGGCATGCCTTTTGTACATTAAATGGTTCATTTGTGTCCCTTAATGCATTTAAAAATTTTAATCACATACAGGTTACACATTTTTAATGTAAATTCCCAAGTAGTTTAACTTTACTCTTACTATATTTTCATTATATCTTCCAACTAATTTTTAATTATACAAAAATATTTAGCTTGGTATATTAATTATATACCAGACATCTTTATGCATTTAAAATTTTGTAGTACTTGTAACGTTATTTTCTAAGAATACAATTATATATCACACACACATAATAATAGTTGTACTTCCTTTCCCTCAAAATTCATACTTGTCTCTTTCATATAGTTGTATAAGCTAGTGTCTCCAGAACGATGTTAAATAAAAATGGTTACAATAGATATACTTATTTTGTTTTTTAGTTTAATGGAAATGCTTGTTGTATGTTAAGCCTCACACTAGCCTTTGTGCTGATATCTATATATGGATACACACAAGTATGTACATATAGTTCCGTATTTGGGAGAATAAAATCAGGTCAGATTAAAATAACTTTGATAATTGTTTAAAGTGCCAAACTGTATTTATTGTTTTATTTCTTTAATACATTGTTCCTGAATGCTGTCTTTTGAATTGTTTCAAAAGATTAACATATTTTTTTTACTGTTATTATTTTAAAATGGGAAATTACTATTATCTTTGGCCTGCAAAATTCCTTTCAAGCAATCATTTGAAGAGGAGCTATTTTATAATTCATAAGGAAGGAACCGTAATTTACTTTGTAGCAGTGTACTTCAATCAAGGAGAATTTACCTAAAATGTAGTAAACAGTCCAGCAAACTTCTATAAATACATTATCAAGAAGTCATGCATTGTTCTCCTGTGACAGGCTGAAATTACATGTACTGAGAACTGCTTTGTATCCAGCACTCTGCTGATGAATTCAGATACATTAGCTCATGTAATAATCCTCCTAACATTGTTTTAAGATAGGCTTTGATACACCTTTTAAAGTTATGGGAACTAAACCTCAGGCAAGGTTGCTTGCTCTGATAGAAAAGGGCATAACTGAGAATCGACACCAGATCATCTGATTCCTAATTCAGCTCTTGCCAGGTTAAAAACAACATGCCAAATATCGGTCAATTAGTTACATCTTTTTTTCAACCTGCTCTGAGAGTGGCCATTATGTCAGACCAACAGACGTGTCATTCCTTCTATAAGCATTTATTGAGCACCTAGTTTGTTGCACAGAGATCTCCTGGTGGACGAGGTGCTCTGTCATCCTGCACGTCTGCTCACGTGGAAAAGGGGCAGGTTGTAGGGCTTGGGAGAGCCAGTCACACCAGGGTTCAGAGGAGGAGGTCACTCAAGGGGAAGTATGCAGACCTGGGATTCGGGAGGGTGCTTCAAAGGTTGAAGATGCAGTTGGAGGCCATGAAAGGGAGGGATAGAGCAGACTGCAAAAAATGGTGCAGACATCATGTATCATAATGTACAAACAGTAGGGTTTTTGTCCTATTACATTTTTAAAAATGTTCTAATATTAACAATTAGTGAATTTAATGGTGATGACAGCAAGAAGAAAAAGGAGAGGCTGAAGAAAAAGCATCTGTTACAACCTACAGATTGGCTTAGAGTCATAATTGATAGCTAAACTAAAATATAAAGAAAAGAAAGGAAGATAATTTCCGGCAGCCACACACAAATACAATTTGGAAGGTATAAGATATTGGGATGCCATACATTCCATTTCTTCACCTTCAGGGAGAATTACACTCACACTATTCCAATAAGATAAAAGATCATGACTATAGACTGAATTGTGTCTCCCTAAAATTTATATGTTGAAGTCCCAATTTCCAATGTGACTATAGGTGATAGGGCCTTTTTGGAAGTAATGAAAGCGAAATGAGGTCATGGGGTAGGGCCCTGATCTGATAGGATTCGTGCTCTTATAAGAAGAGACAGCAGACAGCTCTGTCTCTTTGCCACAGGGGGACACAGTGAGTA
Organism: Balaenoptera physalus; assembly: GCF_965194825.1. NCBI lineage: Eukaryota > Metazoa > Chordata > Mammalia > Artiodactyla > Balaenopteridae > Balaenoptera > Balaenoptera physalus. Next base: position 8,457,212 of record NC_138902.1, read on the forward strand.
GATGGCCATCTGCAAATCAGGAAGAGAACCTCCCCAGAACTCCATCCTGCCAGAACTTGATCTGGGACTTGTAGCCGCCAGAACTGTGACATAATGAATGACTGTTTTTAAGCCACCCAGTCTATGGTATTTTCTTTCGGCAGCCCAAGCTGACTAATACAAACACATTCTATTTTAGGATAGTTCCCTAAAACTCCAACTCCTCACTACCCTTTCATAGCATCAACGGCCTTGACACTGATCAGATGAAAATAAAGTAAAAGGTTGGCAATGACGTGAGGGGGTCCTTCCAGGATGACCTAAGAAAGTCTTTTACCCAGAGGTGATTTTAGGCAGCGTTAGGAGCCCCTCCAAACCTGGTGAAGAGATCTGAGGAAATAAATTGGAAAAGTTGAAAGTAACTTTGTGTGTGTTGTCGCCTGTGTGCACAGGAACTTACAAAGATGTGATGGTGAGGAGGCGTTCCTAATCTTTCAATGTAAAGTTAAGAAGGGAAATCATTTCCCCCTATAAACATACAATGCGTTACTCCAGGAAATGAAAGTTCATCTTAAACGAGCCAAAGGTTTAAGCCAGTGATACAATTCACTCACCCCCTCGTTCTTTCTTCAACCCATATTCATGGAGCCCTGGTGGGTACCAGGTGCTGTGCTCTTAGAGTCCCCACCTCCCATCATTGGTACGTATTGAACAGTAAACATTCTTTTCGTTGATCTCGGTTTTAAAAATATTCTATTGGTCAGGGCTCTTTGATACACTTTTCTTGATGACCACCTCCCGCCCCCCCACCTCTCAAGACCTTCAGTATCAGGGTGAAGAGTCCAGCAGAATTTTCCCAGTTTTGGAGAAGTTCTGCATGTACTTCATAACCTCAGGAAATACTTTCTTAATCAGTCAAGATGGAGAATCCCAGCTGCTTGGTTGGACTTAGTTGGACTGCTTCATAACAACATTTGTATCCAAATATCCTCTTCAGTAAAATATATCAGAATTTTGATTTATTCTCTTTTCTATCTTTTATTCATCCATGTACTCATGTTTGTAAGTCCAACTGATTATTGGCTGGCTTTCTACCAATAATAAAAGAAAAAAACCAACAACCAGAAAGTCCTTAAAAAAAATTTTTTTTTAGCATTCCTTTAACTCTACCAAGTGATTTATGAATTTCATCTGTGTTACCATCCTTTAGGACAACATTTTTCTCACAGACTTTTGTTTTTGGCCAAAATAAAGGGTTCTGTGGTGAGCTGGCATGGGAAAGACTACATTCTTATGCGTACTTACTCTGTGCCCCCCATACCCTACCCCCAAAGTAGGTTAGTGATTCATAATTCACAGTGGCATTTTGAAAGATTCTGAGACGTACTGCATAAAGAATCTAATAGATTAACTTTGACCTATTCACCCCCCCCCCCCATAAACCCCTATCATCATCCCATGAGCTAATGTTGGATAGGACACCTCTGTGACCTTTTGGTTTAGGAGTTTCCTTATTCTCTTTTGGTCAGTCTTTGTGTTTGTAGATGTACTTCTCTTTTTGTCTTTGCTTATTTATTTCATTGCTAGTTAGACTTGCTGGGTCTTTTTTCCTTTTGCATTCTCAATATTAATTTGAAAATTTTGTACTTGAACTTTCTGTAACACATCTTTGAAACGATTCCTCTCCTCTTTCTGTCATCTGGTCTCTGAGTGATTGTCTTTTTGTTTTCATGCTTCTTTAGAGTGTTAGCCCTGGATTGGGTCAGATAACTTATGGGGAGTACTTACAATGAGTTTTAGGTCTTGTACTTGTGAATATTTGTTTTTTCCATTTATGCTTTTCCCATACTTATTTTTTTGATAGGCTTCTGTGACCCAAGTTGAAATTTTATAATAATTTACTTTGAACAACAGAATAATTTTTGTTATCTTTCTGTATTCTATATTGAAATGGTTATTTTCATACTTTTAACGAGAATGCTACTTTGGTACTACTGGTGGTTATAATGGTTTCAGATGTTTTTTTAATTTACTTAATAGTTGATGTAAGATTTTTAAGCTTCATTGCTTGTGATAGGGAATTAGCAACTAAAATAGTATGTTAACATTTATATTTTCCAGTGAACCTACTCAGAAATTCACTTTTCCTTCACAGAATTTGTAACAGAACTTCATATTGCTTTGCAGTGCTTACTGCATACAAGCTATGCTCTTGTTTCTGCTTGCAGGCTCTTGCCAGATGTCATTTTCTCAGTGACACCCATTCCTACCACTGCATTTGAAGTTGCAGACCTCCTTCCCCACACTACCTGTTCCCCTCTCTACTTCATTTTTGTCTTTTGTGTTGATCAATATGTAACAAACTATGCATTTTATTTATTCATTGTGTTTGTTCTCCTTTAATACAAGGTGAACTCCCTGAGGGCAAGTGTTTTCATCTGTTTGGTCACTGCTTTACCTCTACTGTCTAGAACAGTGTGACACATTATGGGTACAGAGTAAGTTTTTTATTGAAGTACAGTTGATTTACAATGTTAATTTCTGCTGTACAGCAAAGCGACTCAGTTACATATATATGCATTCTTTCTCATACTTTTCCAGTATGGTTTATCACAGGATATTGAATTTAGTTCCCTGTGCTGTATAGTAGGACCTTGTTGTTTATCCATCCTATATATAATAGTTTGCGTCTGCTACCCCCAAACTCTCAATCCATCTGTCCCCCAATGAATTCTTGATTAAAAAAAAATTTAATCTCAGGAGATGTAGAAAATGCATTCCATAACATTCAGTATCTATTCATGATACAAAATGAACAGACTATCATTAGAAGGTATAAATATTCAGCAGATGTGATATTTAATGGTGAAACATTGAAAACATTCTTTTTTAATATTGGAAACAAGATAAGACACCTTTCACCAACAAGATAAGATAATCCTTCTTTGCAGCATTATATAGGAAGTCTTACACAGGAAGAAAAAGAAGAATTCTTAGCATTGGAGAAGAAGAAACTGCTATCACTAGTCATTGAGGATATCTTGTCCCTGTAAAAAAACCAAAAGAATCTACAGATGAAGTATTCGAATGAATAAAAGTGGTTAGCAAGTATACTGCAAACAAAATCAATATACAAAATCAATTGCATTTCTGTACTCTGCTACAACTATTTAGAAAGGGCAATGAGATACCATTTATAATATTACCACAATTATAAAGCACCTAGGAATAACTCTAGCAAAAATAGGCAACAACTATATGGAGAAAATGATAGAACAAAGACACTTAAGAAAAACTAAAGGAATGGAGAAATAAATCTTATTTCAATAGAAAATTTCAATCTACAGAAGATGTGATTCTCCCCAAATTGTTTTAGAGATTTTATGAAACTAAAATGAATTTCCTTCACCTCCCTCCCCCACATAGAATATGCGAGCTGATTCTTAACAGCAAATGGAAGAGTGAATGGGGATTTTTGACCTACTAGATATTAAGACTCGCTATTATAAAACTCTACCAATTAAGACAGCATGGTACTGAGCAGAAATAAAAATAGATGATTGGAAGAGATTAGAGAAGCCAGGAGCACAGCCGTACATTTATGGTAAAGAGGACTATATAAATATATATGTATATGTTTTGGGGTCAACCTTTAAGTTCTCTTAGCAAATTTTAGTTATACATTGCAGTGTTATCAACTAGTCACCATGCTATACATTAGAACCTCAGAACTTATTCATCTTATAGCTTAAAGTTTGTAGACTTTATTTTTTTAGAGCAGTTTTATGTTCACAACAAAATTGAGTGAAAGGTACAGGGATTTCCCATGTACCCCCTGTTCCCACATATGTATAGCCTCCACCATGATCAACTACTCACCAGAGAAGTATATTTGTTACAATTGATGAATCTACATTTACACTTCATTAGCACCCAAAGTCCATAGTTCACATTAGGATTCACGCTTGGTGTTGTATGTTCCATGGGTTTTGACTAATGACATTATCCACCTAAATTATGGTATCACTTAGTTGGAATCAAAGAGTATGTAGCCTTTCAGATTGGCTTCTTTCACTCAGTAATAAGCATTTAAAGTTCTTGCATATCTTTTCATGGGTTGATGGCTTATTTCTTTTTAGTGCTGAATAATATTCCATTATCTGGATGCACCAGTTTGTTTACCCATTCATCTACCGAAGGGCATCTTGGTGGCTTCCAAGTTTTGGCAATTATGAATAAAGCTGCTATGAAACATCTGTGTCCAGGTTTTTTATGTGGACATAATTTTTCAACTCCTTTGTGTAAATACCAAGGAGTCCGATTGCTGGATCGTATAGTAAGAGTATGTTTAGTTTTGTAAGACACTGCCAAACTCTTCCAGAATGGCTGTACTATTTTGCATTCCCACCAGCAATGAATGAGCGTTCCTATTACTTCACATTCTTGCAAATATTTGGGGCTGTCAGTGTTTGGATTTTCATTTTTCTAATAGGTAGGAGCATTGTCTTTAATTGGCGGTGGGGGGGTGGGGAACAAAGGAAGTAACTCAGATATTCATTAATATCAATAGAATGATCTTGATTAAGCATGGTCAGTCCCTGAACTAGTGTCCTCCCGGACTGGGGAGTGCAGCGCGGGGCGGGGACTCGCAGAGACGAGGACAGCGCATCAACCCCAGTGGGAGGCGCGCAGGTCTCGGGGGTGCAGGGCGGGCGGCGCGATGTGGAAGGCGGACCGGCGCCGCGCTCCTCTCCGCCCCCGCGAGCGAGATGGTCACTTGCACCGGAGGGGCTGACCCCCGCGGGCGGGCCTGGGAGGGGCGCCGCGCCCTTGGTTCGGGGTTGCCCGAGGCTAGGCGCGAGGCGGGTGCTTGCGCAGCGCGGAGGGGAGTGCGAGCCGGGGCCGCGACCGCCGCGGGTGGGGAAGGGCGGGGAGGAGCCTGGGAGCGCGCCGGCCGCCGCAGGGGGAGGGACAGGGCAGCCACTGGGCGCGCGCACGGCGGCCGCCGCGAGCGTGGGGCGAGCGTGGATCGCGGCTCGGCGGTGCGACCCCTTCCCCGGCCCTCCTCCCCGCCCCAGGCGAGGGCACCGTGTGGCGGCGGCGGGGCCAGCGAGGCCGGAGGAGGCGGCCGTGCCCGGGCATGGTGGTCTGGGGCAACGCGGAAGGTGAGCGACCCCCGGGCCCACGGCGTGGTGGGGCGGGGTGGGACCGGCCTCGCGTCGCCGGGCTGCGGCCCGAGCGCGGGCGGCCTGAGGCGGGGCGGGGGCGGCGCGCCGGCCCGACCCCCGCAGCCCTTGGTCTCGCGGCCTGGGCGGCCTGCGAGGGAAAAAAAAAAAAAAAAAATCATCTTAAAAATTGAGAGTTGCATATATAATAAAATGGCATGAAACTATACACAAGCATTGTCCGAAAACCAGTTTGCTGGTTTTGATACTGTAATATAGTTAGGTAAGATGTAACCATTGGAGGAAACTGGATGAAGCGTGCATAGGACTTCTCTGTACTATTTTCGCAACTTCTTTTTTACCTCTGATTTTTTCAAAATGAAAAAAGAAGTCAACAATTTTAGAGCTGTTTTCTTGTAGATGAAATACTGTCCCGCCATGAAAGCAATGAATTACTGATAAAAACCGAGGGCTACATCTCAAAAACATCATATTGAATAAAAAATCAATTAGCATAAAAAGATATAGTATAAAGGTCAGAACATACAACCGAAACAATATATTATTTAGAGATACAGCTATGAGAAAATTAACAAGAAAAGCAAGTGAATGATAAGACACAAACTTGAAGATAATGTTTATCTCAAAGGACTAACGGAGGGTATGTGACCAAGAAAAGGGATTCAGGGTCCTCAAAGGTGATTGTAATGTTCTTTTCCTTAAATTTTTATTAATCACTATTTTATAACAACTCTTAAGTCTTAAAAATGTATAAACCTGATCTTTAGTATTTAATAATCACCTTTATTGAAAAGAGTTAAATTAAGTGAAAGGTGAATAAAATTCAGCAACATTAAACATGTTTGATAGAGCATATAATTATAAGAGCATCTAAGAGAAGATTGGGTTCTAGTTTAAATTCTGGTCTGACTCTAATTTGGGGTTAGTAGGTTTTGGTCAGTGGTTTTTGAAGGGCGGTCCCTGGGCCAGCAGCATTAGTACCACTTGGATATTTGTTAGAAACGTAAGTTCTCAGACCTTACCCCAGACCTACGCTCTTGGGGAAGAGCCCAGCACTCTCTATTTTAACACAAACCCTCCAGGAGATTCTGATGTGCACAGAGTTTTGAGAGTCACCAGGAAGTTCAACTTTCTCACCCATAAAATTAGAAGGTAAAACTAGATCAGTGTTTCCCAAAGTGTGGTATATGTAGTACTGATCATGTGCAAGATGTTTTTAAGTGATAGACACATCACCATTTAAAATTTTATTTATTGTAATGTTTGTTAGACTAGTACAGATAGCTAACCAAACCCATAAGTTCACTGATGTTGTGTCATACATTGCTAAGTTAAAAAAAAAAAAAAAAAAGAAAGGAAAGGAATCAACTTAATGTAAATATAAATAATAAGGCAAAAGAGTAAGGTATGTATAGCAGAAAGTAACACAACATTGTAAATCAATTATACTCCAATAAAAATTTAAAAAGTAAGGTGGTATGAGAAGATCACCAAATTCCTGGGGTTAGTTCTTAGATATTAAAGTTTCAGTAGTCCTGAAGAGGATCAATCTTGAAAATATTTTCCATTCTAAAATTCTGAGACTTCATATGCTTGCTTTTCTTACAGATCTGCCTCCTTAATTTTGCTTTTTAAAATTCAAGCTAATACGTTAAAAATTTAGTCCACACAGCTTGTGTTGGGAGAGGAATGGCCTGTTAATGTGCTTTTGTATTGGGGGATACTTAATCTGAGATTGAAAATTTAACCATAGCTAATGGAAAGTGTGGGTAATTCACATGCGAATCATTAAAATTAAATATATTAAGGAGAAATCTGTTTTGAAAACATGATTTAATTTTAGAAGTACTTTCTTCCTTTCACTACTTGTAGTATTTATAGTGGAATAGGCAGATGGTTTTATGTAAGGAAATGAAATGAGATTTGTGGACAGTAAGAAACATATTTTGATAATTAGGGATTTAGACTTTGAAAGGTCTATACAAGTTATAAACAGCTACAACATGACTGGCCCTTTTGTTAAAAAGTAAATTTATTTATTTATTTATTTTTGGCTGTGTTGGGTCTTTGTTGCTGTGTGTGGGCTTTCTCTAGTTGCGGCGAGCGGGGACTACTCTTCATTGCGGTGCGTGGGCTCTAGGCGCGTGGGCTTCAGTAGTTGTGGCACGTGGGCTCAGTAGTTGTGGCTCGTGGGCTTAGTTGCTCCGCAGCATGTGAGATCTTCCTGGACCAGGGCTCGAACCCGTGTCCCCTGCATCGGCAAGTGGATTCTATACCACTGCGCCACCAGGAAAGCCCGTGACTGGCCTTTTTAACTGGCATTTTAAATAGCTTTTTTGAGATGTAGTTCACATACAGTTCACCCACTTAAAGTGTACAATTCAGAGGTTGTGTATAGCCAGAGAGTTGTGCAGCCATCACCGTGCACCATTCTAGAACATTTCATTACCCCAAAAAGCAACCCTATATCCATTAGCAATTATTCTCCATTCCCTCTACACTCTCAACCCTAGGCAACCACTTATCTACATCTTATTTCTATGGATTTGCCTATTCTGGGCATTTCATATAAATAGAATTTATATTTCATATAAACATAATGATATGTAGCCTCTTGTGACTGGCTTCTTTAATATAATATTTTCAAGGTTCATCCATATTGTAACATGTATCAGTACTTTATTTCTTCTTATTGCTGAATAATATTCTGTTCTATTGATATTATATGTCACTTGATGGACATTTGGGTTGTTTGCACTTCTTGTCTTTTATGCATAATGTTGCATGTATGAACATTCATGTACAAGTCTTTGTGTGAAAGTATGTTTTAATTTCTGTTTTATACCTAGGAGTGGGATTTCTGGGTCAGATGATGACTGTGTTTAACATTGTAAGGAACTGACTGGATCTAAAATGCATTCTCATTCAAAGCAAAATTACAAGTTTGCTGAAAACTTAAATACATTTCTGTTCTAATTTATAATAAGGTACCAATCTTGTTTGTCAATGGTTTTATTACAAAATATCTCTCTAAAATGATGTTTGGCAAAAATCATCATTAAAATACATGTTTTTGAAAACAGCAGCTTACAAACGGCTGTTCTACATCACAATTTATCATCATTTATCAAAATTGTCATATCTTCTGTGACATGGGTCTTTCTCTGCATATTTTATCGCTGCCTGTGTCGTTTAGCATTTAGGGGAAAAAAATGTCATGGAATCTGCTTCCTGAGCTGATGATTGAATTCAGATTGTTTTGGTTGACTTTTACAAATAAATTATATGTTAAGAAACTGATGGTAGTTTTTTTTCTAAAATTCTCGTTTCAGCAATAATAAAAAACATACTTCTAAAATAAAAACATAACATTTTGGAGTCTAGCTGCATCTGACACTTGATATTTTGCTGTGCTGCCCTATTAATATTTTGAAGTTATATGAAGAGATACTTTTTTGTGTAATGAGAATTTATGTTCAGTAAATTGTTAATATTTGACTTTGTCTTACTTTCTTCTAATGCTTTCCTAAAGGCTTATGTACTAAATTACCTATCTTTAGATTTCTTTTTAGGAAAGGTGGTCAAGATATTTCTTTTTCATACCTACTTGTGAAATGAGGTTTTTAGCACCTCCTTGTTATGAAGGAATATTTGTGAAAAAAATAAGATAAAAAACTAAATGCAGTGAATAACTGAAGTAATAGAGAAGTGATAGTACAGAAAAAAGATGCTCCTCAGGGAAGAGAAAGAAAAAATACCAGTTGGACTTGAATGGATAAGATTTATTTAAAACCTTTCATTGCTGCATGAAGGATAAACAAAGAGTAGTAAGGCAGCATGAGGCATTCAGTGTCCTTGTAAAGAAGACAAGAAATATCCTTAATCTCTGAATCTATAACTATATGATTCTACACATAGATCAGCTAAAATCATCCTTTGTTTTATTTCTAGTAGGGATAAGCTGTTCTATGCACAATATTGTAATGGATGTTTGTAGTGAAGACTTGAAGCATTTGGATCATTTGGGAAGTAGACTCAGACAGGGTTTAGTGTGTAGAATACTTGTAAGCATGTGCCCTTGGGAACAACATAGTGGGAGGGAGGCAGAGGCGTCAGGATTGGGCAGAAGCTTACGTCAAAGTGTCTCCTTGGCCAGCCTTCCAAGAGAGGTTTGTTGATAGCTTGGATGTGGGGTATGACAGAAAGAGGTGTCAGGATGATTTCAAGGATTTCGGCCTAACTAACTAGAAGGATGAAGTTGTCATCAACTTCATCCTTTGAAAGGAGGTTTGGTGGAGAAGATCTGGAGTTAGTTGGGCCTGTTAAACGTTCGAAATCTGTAAAACATCTATTGGCAGAGGATGAGTTGGTGAGTCCGTATGTGAAACTGGAGCCCAGGAAAGAGGTCTGCAGTATAGATAAATATGGGGGTGGTCAGCATAGGATAGATGCTAATTCGACCAGGAGACTAGCTGAGACCACCAAGTGAGCATGTGTAGACTGACTTGAGAATGAGACAGGGCTGAGTCCTGGGACACTTCAGCGCTTAGAAATTGGGGCAAATAGGGGAAACCAGCGGAGGAGACTGGGATGGAGCCCCAGGACCCAGCACACTGCTTAACAGCAGTGGGTAGTAGATGTTTATTTAGTGGATAAATGTCCAAAAGGGAGGGAAAATAACATAGGACAGTGATGAATTTTATTTCTCCAGGTAGAATAAATTAAAAGGTGAAAAATAGGATCAACTGTTATCTATCTCATCGGTGAATGGGTGGGGAGTGAGTCATGGAAATTAGAATAAAAGTAAATGTGTTCTTTTCTATAAAAATATATGTGTATACATATAAAATAGGAACCGTTCCTTTTAATAAACTGAAGTATTTTTAATGCAGTTACTTTCTTTTAATCTTTATGGTACCTATTGTGCTTGTGTGGCTAATTCTTGGAGAAACTGTATAAAAATGTCCCTTGTGTATAGAGATGAATCCAGTTCTTCAGATTGATTATTTCTATTGTTTGTGAATATGCTTTAAAGTAGCAAATTAAGTAGTTGAAACTCATTTGAGAAATTATCCTATATTTGTATCTCTAGTCTTTGTACTAAATTACAGAAGAATTTCATTTATATATTTGCTTCCATATATTTGATAATTTACAGTAGAATTTTCAGTGTTCTTCATGGTTAAAATTGGTACTAAAGGTGATTTGGAAATTGTGTTGAGCATGTATCTTGCTAAACTATAGAAGACAGACATTATTTTCTTCAAGGATTTTATATTCTAGGTGAAAAAGTTAAAACATTTATGGAAAGGTACATAAACAGTTTTCTTGGGAAGATATACAGTTATGTCATTGAAACTCTGAGTCCTGTCTTACACTGAGCGGGACATTTATTAAAGAATAGACTGAGAGTAGAAATATCTGTAAACTTGAATTTTGACAGAATGAAAGAAGAATACAGAAATCAAGCTCACAAACTCAGCTGCCTTGATGTGGATGAAGCTTCTGTGAACAGACAGCTACTGTCCTTGAATAATAGTTCACATATCTTTTAAAGTGAATTAAGCTTTGGTTGTACTGGACCTGACCTGTCGGTGAGAAGGAGATGGCTGAGTCCAGGGAGGCGTGTGAGCTTTCTCAAGACAGACTAGAGTCGCTGGTGACTGAGACAAGTAGTGAAACGTTATTTCAAGGGTTGAAATGTGAATAGGAACCAGTGATTTAACAATGCTCATCTCTAACTTTAAGCCTTTTCTTGAGCCAGAAACCTTGGTTTTTTATGAGAGTTTGAGATTCCCTGAAGATACAACCTAGGTTGGACAGTTACCCAGATGTATTACATATTTAAGCTCAGGAAACTTATGTGAACTGTGTTACTGCTTCTTGTTTTTGTGAATTTTTGGTGCAGGCTTTCAGAAAGACCTGAGCTGAACTCTAGGACAAAGTTTGTGGTGACCACCTTTGCTGTTTCAAGCCACTGTCCTCTGTGTTTCTTTCTGTCATTCAGGAATTTTGTTGTCATACCTCCTCTATTACTGACGTGTGTGTGTGTGTAGGGGGTGTCCTTCATTTGTAAATTCTGTACTCTTTGGACCTTGGATGGAGATGGTAAATACAGAAGTCTTAGAATAGAATTGGTCCCAAACTCTTTTGAGAGAAAACACAAAGCATATTAAAATTTACATTTTCAATTAAAGCATAGGGAAACCATTCACAAAAAGGGTGCAGAAGTTGCTGCTGTTGTTTATTGTGTTATATGCTGGTTATAGACCTTCATTTTACGGTTATTTCTCTGAAATGCAGTAAAAAAAAACCCAAAAAGCAAAAATCAATGCCTAGCACCATAGCAGCCCCTATGAAATGAGGCATATGCTGTTTCTAAGACTCACAGCATGTTTTTCTGATACTGTGTTTGTCCATAAACATGTTTATGGTAGGTGCTGTCTGAGGCAGGGGCGGTTTTCCTATGGAAATCCTCTCTTGAACATACTGGTTTCTGATTCCCCTTGAGGAAGGATGAAGCTCCTTTTTGCTTCCTTAGCAAATTTGATACTTCAAGTATTAATAACATAGCCAGTGGTTGATATGTATCTTGATGACTTACAGGTCATCATGATGGCTGCTCTGTCATAAGTTGCTGTGGTTTCAGAGTACGTTAGAACTCTACGCAGCGTTTTGAGGTGGGAGGGAGCTGAGGTGTAATGAAAGAGAAATTCTCTGCACAGCAGTGGTGATGCCTTAATTATAAAATCATCTGGCTTGGTCTCAGAATCACTGGGTCTACCAGCAACAGCATTAGATGTGAAGTCTGACCTGGGCTTACATTTTGATTTTGCCATTGAAAGCGTTATGACTTTGCCCTCAACACTTCTGCGAGTCTAGAGGAATGTTAATTACTAAATTAAAACAAATTTATGAGATCCTTTTGATGGAGTAGAGTGTAATATCTGCTGAGTGCCCCAATAGACATTCAGCCCTTTAGAGGAGAAGACTTATAAGTGGTAAAGAGTAGGCTGCTTTTGGAGAAGGAAGCGTGAGGTGAGATGGCAAATTTGGGAATACGTTTTCTAAGGAAGGCCTTGGAGGAGGCCATCATTCTGTAAAGCTGAACTTGAGATACAGCAGTGTCAGTTTTGGGGATAGGAGGTCTCTGGGGCATTTATGATTGGGAGTGTGTGAAAATACTGATTCAGAGCCACGAGACCCTGTGACATTGGCTGCATCTAACCCAGGTCTTTCTCATTTAGGGCCCCAGACTAAGGAAGCTACAGTTATCTTCTAAAAGATAGTAAAAAAGATGATCTTGCTGCTCTTAAAGTGAAAAAATCCAAATTTTGTTGAAGAAATGTTTTAGGGACAGGATTGCCCCCATGGTTTTAATATCACTCTTGACTGATTGTTTATTTCGCTTCTTATTTGGGGAAAAGTATATGGAAGTTTAGGTTGGGAAAATTACTCGAAAGAGTTTCTTAAGAATAACCTCATTAGATAGTTTGTGTGTAGATGTGAGAATAAAGTTTTCTTAGAAACAAATGATTTTTTTTATAGTTCAAATATTTTATTTTCCTTAAAGATAGGAGTAGATTTTATAGTTTGAGACTCTTGCTGTTATTTAAGCAATAACCAATAAATGTGAGTAAGCAGCAATTATTTAGGAAAAATGATATAATGATGAACTATTGGAAAATATAAAAACTATAGATAGCATTGTGGAATTGGAGGGGACTTATCACCTGATTTTATAGACAGTTTATCTCATTATTCAGCCTCCTCACTGTAAAATGGTAAAAATATTAGTTGATCCAGAGTTATTTTAAGGAATAAAAGAGAATTTATTCATTCAACAATTATTTATTAAGTGCTTACTAGGTGCTGAGGCACATGCAGGTTCAGAGGATGTGTCTGTGTATTAGAAAGAAGAAAATCCTGGCCTTCATGGATTTTACCGACTAAGAGGCAAGAGGCTTTACCCAGTGATGACAAACGTGATGAGGGCTTCCAGTGTGCTCCCTGCAATGGTGTTTTAGACTGAACACAGTGCCTGATAGTTGCGGTAGAAGAAGACCAGCACCAATGTGTCTTGGATGCAAAGTACACCCATTATCTCATTTAAATCTAACACCAGTTCTATAAACTAGGTCTAGTTTCCCCCCTTTTACAGCTGAGCAATGTTGTGTTCTTTTAGGTCTGTGATCAAATCAAGGTTATTAAATAAATTAATGAGTAAACTTAGACCTAAAGTGTGGTCCAAGGTCTTCAGCCGGATAGTGGCAGAGCTGGCACTAGAACTGGTTTTGACTCAAGCTCAGGCTCCTTTCATTGTACCACATTGCCCCTCAGAGCGTGCATGGGCAAATAATCGTATGTACCATGGTAGATAGGAAGAGTGCACCGTTTCAGAGATCCCATACTTGCCAATATGAAAATCATTTCACACAGTACAAATAATAACAGTGAAATCAGGGCTGCTGGCATCCTCAGTTTTAATTCCCATCGCTAGTTATATTCAGTTATCCAGTGAGATGGACTTTGAGCTGTGGATTTAGTGTATTAAGTAGTAGGATCCAACTCTAAGTTTTCTCTGGCAAGCTATTGGCTGTGAAGTAAATTCAAGGCTATTCATCCAAAACGTAAGGTGTCCTGAAGTAGATGTATATGTCATCTTGTCTAATGGGTGGGTTGTGTGAGAGATTTTTCTTTCCAAATTGAGTCATTGGAGACCATTGCTCCTATTACTGCCTTTGAAGTCCTACAGCTGGTGAACCTTTGGTAGTTGAGATTTCTTTCTCAAAAAACAAAAACCAAAAACATGTATTATAAGTATTTGTAGTCTAGTTGTGTGTGGGTTACGTGTCTTAATTAGTAAAGTTCTAGTGAATGTCTTGGGATTTTATAAAAACTTCAGTAATAACTAAAAATGAACATTTCTGATCCTTTCTCGTGACCCCATAATCAAATCCAAGTCAGTTTCTACTCTCTGCCTTCTATCCTCCAACTCTGAACCATCTTGAAAATACTTGTTTTTTCTAAACAGTGTTAGTTAGGGAGTTACTTGGAGCGAGAGAGTCTCTTTCCTTTGGCTTCCTTTGGGTCAGCAAAGCAGAGGAGTTAGTTTTGGAGGGTTCTCCTTCTAGGCATCATCAGTTTTAGTCCTTGGCAACGTCTCTAGTCCCAAAGAAATGATGTGGGACTCCCCACGTCTTCCAGAATTTTTAGAAGGCATGTGATGTATTAACAGTACCTGTGTCTCTTCTGTAATTCATTTGGGCTCTGCAAAATGCCAAAGTGTATCTAATAGAGCAGTACAAGACATGTGCCTGTTTTCTTAAAAGTCAACCTTAATTTCGTGTCACTCCAGTCTGCCACTGGTCTCCCCAGTAATTAGGATTTTAAGGCTTATGAATAGTTAGGGGCGCTCCTAGTCCAGAAAGGAGATGCAGCTGAAAATATGACAGATATTGGCACTACCACTGCAGTGCTTTGGGTTTAAATATTCATCAGACAAAACTAAACTCTATGAAATGAATGCCAGGATAGACCAGTCTCATCCTGATTTCCTGTCTGGAGTCTATTGCGATAAAAGGTGTATATGTTTATAATTCCTGCCCCTAATAGTCCCTTGCTTCTGTAGAGCAGTGTTTCTTTCCCAAGCACTTAAATATGTTTGATTTTACCCTTGCACCTGTCTTTTAAGGCAGACAAACTCAAGTTGACACACAGTTTTTCTCATGACAAGGACCAGTTGTGATTTATGGCCATTTACAGGATGTCAGTGATGTGGAGAGGGTACATTTTGAGCGAACAAGGCTATATATGTATATCCTTTCACTTGGCAATAAAGAACATGGTAAAAAGCTGTTTTCTTCTCAGTGAAGAGCCCTTAG
Organism: Balaenoptera physalus; assembly: GCF_965194825.1. Taxonomy (NCBI): domain Eukaryota; kingdom Metazoa; phylum Chordata; class Mammalia; order Artiodactyla; family Balaenopteridae; genus Balaenoptera; species Balaenoptera physalus. The sequence continues at coordinate 8,472,261 of NC_138902.1, forward strand.
GCTAACTTCCTATAATGTTCACCTAATGTGTTACTATGTTCAAGTCACCTTAACAAATATTTCTTGAGTGCCTGCCTCCTGCAAGGTATTCCACTGGCTGAAGTGAAAGTTTCTGTGAGAAGCTTGATATCTAGAATTTGGAAGTAAAAAAATGCAGTGTTAGTGTGGGTCTTTACTGCTTTAGTTGAAAAGAAAGTGTTATGAGGTAACCTGTCTTTTCCTTTATGAATTTGGCTTGTTTAGCAAGAAACATATTAATCAAAGATGAAAGGTAGATTCAGAAACATTTATTCACTTTTAATATGAGTGTAAACATTTATTTTCACCAGAAATTCCTAAACACCTTGATTATAATAAAGTACAACCCTGATTTTGGCTTTTAGGGCCAAGGATAAAAGATTTGTAGACTTACTGAAGAGTAGATTCTATGAAAGCACAGACTCCTGATAAACGCTGAGTGCCCTGTAGTCCTCTAGATCAGCGGTCCCTAACCTTTTTGGCACCAGGGACGAGTTTCGTGGAAGACAGTTTTTCCACGGACGGGGGGTTGGGGGTATGGTTCAGGTGGTAATGTGAGTGATGGGAAGCGGCAGATGAAGCTTCGCTCGCTCCCCGCCACTCACCTCTTGCTGTGCGGCCAGGTTCCTGGGGGGTTGGGGACCCCTGCTCTAAATAACTGTCCTAAAAGTGGAAGAACCAGTCTTTTTGTTGGTGAGGACCCAGTGGCCTCCATCACTGTAATTACTGTGATATAACCTGTAGTGTGTGATTGATAAATAATTTAATACTGTCGACAGGGGTATTTGTTGCTTATTTTGTACATTTGCAAGCAGTTCTTTCTTCCTCATGATACTCCTTGCATTAATAGTTGACCGAAATGACATGATGAGTCAATAAGACTGCTTTCGCTGTGACCAGAGTTGTCAGGACAAGTCAGGGTCTAATCAGACATTTTCATTTCATTAAGTTGGACTTTTGCCAGAGCCTTTTGGAAGCCAGCGTAACACTTGTTCTTGCAGGTCATTGGCCCAGACACAGTCACATGATTACACCTCCACGCGAGAATGTCTGGGAAATGTTTTATAGTCTCGTTTCGGAATAAAAATCAGGGTTCTGACGTTAAGAAAAAGGCTACTGCTGAGCTACTCCAATTCTTTTCCCTACCTCCGATTTCTTCCTGATACTTAGATGGAAGATCTGGCTGTATTCCTTTTCTTGAAGTCTGTGTGGCATACTTGGGTACTTCATGTCCTAGTCTTTCAACCTGAGAGGAGGATCCTTCAAGTTTTTGCAGCTTTCAGCTCCATGAGCTCAGTAGGAGTATCCTTGAAGCAAAATAAGAACAGGGTGTTGCATGCTCTTTTATTTTTTTTTTTAATTTCAGATTTTAATGATCAATTTTAGATATGTATGCAAAGTGATTCATGCAGATCATAAAATTCTTAGAGGAAAAGGAACCCTGGGACAGAAGACATGGGTCCACTGAGGGCGGTAGTCATGGTTTGCAAATAAAAATTGTGACTGCAGCCGGAAGAAGGAACAGTGGGTGCTGAGAAAGGAAATGACAGATAACCAACCATTCCTAGAGGGTTTATTTGGCTTTTTAGAAATAAGTAAACGAAAAGTTCCCTCTACTTTGCTGCTTTGAGTCTTCCCTTGAACACATCATCTAGACAGAGTTGACATAGATGGTTCTTTTAATTTAAAATCTCTGTAGTCTTCAAACAAGGAGGCCCCATGCAGGCAGTCTCATAGATGGTTGTACATGAATTACCCGTCTGTCTTCAAAAAAGGGAGTTTCTGATTTCTTTCTAAGAAAAGGATTTGCAGGATGTGGTGGGAATGAGGTGAGTGAGGCCTTCAACTTCCATGCAGTTGCAGACATTTTGGAGGCAACTTGAACTCTTTGGATCATACTTTAATCCCTGATACCTAAGGATGGCGATCCTCATTTCAGCATCTGGGTGGTATTCATGAAAGACTTCTGGTTGAATAAGTTAGGAAGGATGCTCATATGAATAAACCTTATTATATGCCCCAGTTTCTGGGCAGCCTGCAGTACCGAGTTCTGACCTGGGATTAGGATGCCTTGTGTGGAGCTAGTGCCACTGCAGCTCTTAAGTCTCATCCAAGATGGTTATTTTCCATGTGCTTCTGAGTAGCTGTTTCTTTGGCTTTCTAATAGCATGGATACCCAGCATAATCACAGACTCCTAGATATGGAAGTATCTGAATGATAATGTAGTCTAATTTCGAAAGAAATGAAATGAAAGAGGCCAAGTGACTTGCTTCAAGGTATCTGGTAGCAAAACTGGTGTTAGAACCTTGGTTCCGTGTTCTCAGTCCAGTGCTGTGTTGCAGTGCACTGAATTTCTCAGAGAAAATGAGACTAAATGCGGTGTTTTTCTGTGTCCTCCTTTGCTCCTGGTACTTAACAGACCTGGAATCTACTCATGTATGTGTCAGGTTTTAGATCAGCAATAGGCTCACTGATTATGGAAATAATTGGGGAGATGTGGTATGTGTGAAAGTTTCAGGTAAGCGAGGCAAGGGATTATTGTGGTGGATTGGGAGATGTTTGCCAGTTCAAATCACATTTCTGCAGTGCGTTATGGGACTTGGGGCTCTTCTTTCTGTAGCTTATTAACAGATAAGCTGTTTCGCTGCTGGAGCTGCTGAATCTACAATAGCATGAATCAGCAAGAAGAAGGTGTAATTAGTCACGTGGACTTAGGCCTTTCCCATTGCCAAGGCTTGATATATTCACATCTTCCACTTTTTTTTTCCTTCCGGTTTTACTGAGATATAATTGACATAGAGCAGTGTAAAAGTTTAAGGTATATAGCGTAGTGCTTTGACTTACATACATCATGAAATGATTATCACAGTAAGTTTAGTGACCATTCATCATCTCATATAGGTACAGAATTAAAGTAGAAAAAAAGTGTTTTTTTTCACATCTTCTGTTTTTTCCTCTTTGTAGAGGCTCATCACATGGAATGATAGCATGTTTAGTCTTCTGTGTTACACTTGGTTTAGTCCACGTAATTACATGTAATGTAAAATTACATACAGTGCAAATCAGTCAAGAGGCTCTCTTTCCTTCCTCCATCTCTGAGACATGGGTGACCACAGGAGGCCACTCTGTTGACATTTCTTGCTCTTGTCGTGGCCCTGTTGCCAATCAGTCTAAAAACATATTTTTCTGTGAATTTCTTGTGAAGTTATTTACATGAAAAGTTTTCTAAACGTATGTAATTCAAACTTGATTCTTTGTTTAATGCCAGTGTAATTTTTATTGACTAGAAAAAAAATTATATGAATTCTAGATTTTCCCGGGAAGTCTGTTACATGCAGATCTGAAGTTCATATGGGACCTCTGTCTCCTCGTGAGCCCTAGGTAAGGTACAGTGAGGATGGAGAGGTGGCTAAAGGAAGGAGTGAGTGATGCTTCATTGAGGAAGGTGAGCAAGGTGGCCAGATAGGTTTGTTTCATGACAAAGAGTGTGATTTAAGCACTTACTTTCTTTTGAAAACATCTCTTTTCACCATCTCCCTATCCTGATATCACAGGAGGAGGGAAAACACCAAACAAACCTGTTGCCTCATTTCCTAAAGCAGTGATTCTCAAACTTGAATGAACATGCAAATCACCTTGCATTTTCCAAGACTGCCGACTCTGATTTAATAGTGGTGGGGCAGTGGTTCTCAAAGTGTGTTCCTCAGAGCAGCAGCTCTGGTTCCGCCAGCCGTGTTAGAACTATAAATTCATGGACCTCGCCTGACCTGCTGAATTAAAATCTCAGAGGATCGGCCTCAGAAACTGTTTTTACACATTCACCAGGTGATTCTTGTGTACCTTGAACATTTGAGAATCACTGCCATTGAAGCTATTCTCTTGGGATTTTCCCAGGCCTCTGGTATTTGCTACTCTGTGATTGGGCCTTGGTATTATTCCCTTGATATTTAGCAATTGAAACTTTTGGGCAGAGATTTCACTTGAGGCTCCTGACTGGATGTTGGTGTCCAGCAAGTTAACTGGCTCTATTAAAGTATGTTTCTTAGTCCTTCACCACTCTCTCTGTTATAACCCTGATACTTTGTAAAGCAAAGATGCCACTTCATGGAATCATGATGAACATCAGTACCATGGCTAGACACCATACATAACATGGCGATTGGGTAATACTTTAAAAGGTAGACTGGAAAAGAAACCGACGAAATAAAACACCCCAGAAGAAAATGCTCTTGTAGATTTTCAGGGGTTTTACATCGTAATATCAACTGAGTCCCAATTCACAGATAGTTTCAATCATATTAATAGCCAGTGGGCGTTGTTACCTAGATTCTTTGCCTGTTTGGTTCAGATGGGTGCAAACACGCTTAGCAGTGCCTTTACCAGTGTTGCCATTACTGGTGACGGAAGAGTATTTTATAATAGGGATTGGATTCTCTCAGAAGTCAGTTTTCTTAAGGTACTTGCAAAGGATGAATGTTACCTCCTACAGTGTTTCAAGAGCTCTAACTTTAATTTTCTGAAAGTTTTATTGATTTCCTCCAAAGGCTATAGCTGGAGAAATACGCACTGTATGTTATTATTTGTCAGATTGTTTACAGGGTCTCCAGTATAGGTGGGCTGAGGCTGTGTTTGTGCTTTTCCTCTGGGAGGTTTTTCATCTTAGAGAAAGGATCCATGTGTTTTGTGAATCTCTATAAAGCAATGAGTGGAGTTCAAAATTTATTAGAGTACTCGACAGGTGTTCCAAAGAGGGATATTTGGGCACAAGGTCTAGATGCTAAGATGCTATGTTCTTTGAAAACAGCTTAAATATAAGTACATATAAGAACCCTAGTTAAGATTTAAGGGTAATGCTATAAGATCTCTCATAAAGGAGTCACAAAAAGTGCTGCAAGTTTGTAACCTTTCCAGAAGCAATACAGCGTATGTTCACCCCTCATTTGCAACTTGAAGAAATTTACCCAGTTTATGCGGAAAATTGAAAAGAAGCAGATGCTTATTCCTAAGCTAGAGTTTTGAAGGCCAACAATGAAAATAAACATGTCTCTGCCAAAACTTGAACTAAATTAAAATATTTAGCATGTAAATTAAAGCTTACTTAAAACTAAATTTATCAAGGAAATACATTTGTTTTCCATTACTGGTTTTAATTATTGTGAAAAGGCTTCCATTTTTATGGAACACTGAAGATTTTTTAAAGTTTCAAACAATTTATTAGACAATTGCACCACTGAAAATGAGTTACGAGTGTCTGGCTTAAATGTATGAACTATTAGCACATCGTTGATGAGCTTAGAGAGAGATGTTAAAGCAGCCATTATCCTCCTGCAGGTTCATGTTCCTATTCCCAGGGGACTGTAAGAAACTGGTTTGTAGCCTGAAAACAGATAAAGCTATGGGCTGAGGATATACGTAGCATCTCTTCTCTCCTATTCGTTTGTTCTTTCTCTTGGGAAACTGAATTTTGGGACATTGCTGATGAATTGCTGTCAGGCTTGGGTACTCTTAGTTTATTGCCATAGAAGAAGAGAGAGATTACTTCCTTGTTTGCAGTACCTGTCTGCTCTAGTCCTGTCTGTACAGTCTTTCCTAATTAATATTTCCTAAACACCTACCTCATAACTTTTTTTCATTTACTAAATATTTATTTAGTTCTTATTTTCCCAGCTTTCTTGAGGTATAATTGACAAATAAAATTGTATATATTTAAAGTGTACAAACTGATTTGATACACCTAGGCATTGGGAAATACGGGTCCTGATGAAGTTAATTAACATTTTCATCACCTCACATAGTTCCCCTCTACCCCCATACCCTTGTTTTTGTTTTTGTTTTTTTTGGTGGTGAGAATGCTTAAAGTCTATTTCAGCAAATTTCAAGTATACAAGACAGTATTATTAACTACTGTAACCATGTTGTCCATTGGATCCTCAGAACTTATTCATATTCTTCTGAAAACTGAAAGTTTGTACGTTTGACCAACGTTTTCCTGTTTCCCTCATCTCCCAGACCCTGGCAAGGACCCTTCTATTCTGTTTCTATTAGTTCAATTTTTTTTTTTTTAATTGCACATATAAGTGATACCATGTAGCATTTGTCTTTCCCAGTCTGACTTTTTCCATTTAACATAATGCCCTCCGAGTTCATTCATGTTGTCACAAATGACAGGATTTCCTTCTTTTTTATAGCTAAATAGTATTCCATTGTATATATATACCACATATTCTTTCTTCATTCATTGATGGACACAGGTTTCCTTATCTTGGCTATTGTCCTAATGCTGCAGTGAACATGGGAATGCAGATATCTCTTTGGGATACTGATTTCATTTCCTTTGGATATGTATCCAGAAATGGGATTGCTGGATCATTCGGTAGTTCTATGTTTAACTTTTTGAGTAACCGCCATACTGTTTTCCATAGTGACTGCACCAATTCACATTCTCACCAACAGTGTACAAGGGTTCCCTTTATTCATATCCTCACCAAGATTTGTTATCTCTTGTCTTTTTTCATAATAAACATTATAATAGGTAGTGAGGTCATATCTCATTGTGGATTTGATTTGCATTTCCCTGATGATTAGTGATGTTGAGTACCTTTTCATATATCCGTTGGTCATTTGTATGTCTTCTTTGGGGAACTGTCTATTCAGGTCCTCTGCCCACTTTTTAATTGGATTTTTTTTTTTTATTTTGCTATTGAGGCATATGAGTTCTTTGCATGCTTTGGATATTAATCCCTTATCTGATAGGTAGTTTGCAAATGTTTTCTCACATTCTGTAGGTTGCCTTTTCATTTTGTTGGTTGTTTCCTTTGCTGTGCAGAAACTTTTTAGTTTGATGTAGTTCTACTTGTTTAATTTTACTTTTATTGCCTGTGCTTTTGGTGTCAAATCCAGAAAGATATGGCGAAGACCTATGTCAAATAGCTTACCACCTATGTTTTCTTCTAGAAGTTTTATGGTTTCAGGTCTTACATTTAAGTCCTTAATCCATTTCAAGTTAATTTTTGCCTATGGTATTCTTTCGCATGTGGGTATCAATTTTCCTAACACCAGTTATTGAATAGACTATCCTTTCCCCATTTTGTGTTTTGGACACCATTGTCAAAGGGTAGTTGACTGCATATGCATCCCACATAACTATTTTCCTGAAAACTTTCATTTACTCCTGTTTGCTGTGCCAGGATTCATGGCCCTCAGTTTACTGTTCTATTTTCATTGATCCCTAATCATCACTCCTCTGCTTCAGTCAGTCCAGTGATTTTCCTTCTTCCACCACATCTCAGGTTCATGCAAAGTAGCTTCTTGGGCAAAGTTGCCTTTTCTTTCTAAACAGGTCCAGTCAGATCATCACATATGAGTGCTTGTACATATAGAGGAAGGCAGACTATCAGGAGAAAACTATTTTAGGATTCTATGTTATAATCATTTTAACTAAAAAACTTTTAAATTTAATGAGTTCATGCTTCTTAAAAAGAAAATGCTGAACACAATTTAATCCTTTCCAGGTAAATTAGAGTGACATTATACACAGTAAAAATAAGTTGCATTGTAGTGATTTCTACTAGACAGGTAAGGTATTAAGGACTAGTTGTCTGATCCTACATTGAATAATACGTCTTGCAGCTGATATTTGTTTTTATAATGAATGCACACGTGTGTTGGTTTAAATTGCTGTGTTGAGATTAATGTTCTCAGAAATTATTTCTACATTACCAGGAAGTGGTACATTTGAAGCCTCTCCTGTACCATCTTGAGATTAAAAAAAAAAAAAAAATAAGAACTTTCTTTTATTTCCTTTACTTAAGTTTATTTAAACTTGTGTTTAAAAAAAAAAAATACCTTCTCAAATCCCCAGTCATATTTCCATGCAGCTTGGTTCTAAGAGTCCTGGAAACAAAGAACAGTATCAGTCCAGGACCTTTGCAGGAAATGTCCTCAAGATCACTAGTGCATCTCAGGATGTTAGCCCAAGGGCCAACTGGGATATCAGGCCACATTGAAGAGATACTTTAATTTGTAAGATTTGTTGTGACCGTCAGACAACATATGTCTTTTGACTCCATTAAAGAATGTGTGAAGGCACAGCACTACTAATGCTACATTAGCTATCTGTCTTTAACTTTCAAAAATAATTTGAAAGCATTTTTCATGCCATTTTTCAGACGGCGAAAAGAAGTGCAAAGAAGTTAACTTGGCCAAATATAAGTGAAGGAGACGTGATTTTAGCTCGAGAACAAATGCTTTGTCTCATTACTGTACTGCTTCACTATAACAATCAAGATGTGGAGATTTCTAAAATTTTCACCATGAATGTTAAGAAAACACTAGATTGCATGATGTGTTACAGAAACACCCACTAAAATCCACTGAAGTAAGAAGTTGTGAATTCTCTCTGTACTTTGATAAATTCCCCTTGGGAGCACACCGGTTTGGAATCAAGAATGCTTGGTTCTAGTCCTAACATTTCCATTCTGTGGGTCTCAGTTTTTAATATTAAAACTCTCCAAGGTCCCTTCTTAGTGCAGTGATACATGCCTATGGAATTGGGGCTTTTTGCATGCTTTATGAAGTATTTTAGAGCCAGCTGGCCTGGCACTTTACACTGAAGGAAAAAGTAGCCATTAAGGTCTTAAATTTGTCCCGTGTAGTAAAGACTGAAGGTGAAGATGAGAAGTTTTGTTTTATTAGGTGTTGTTGAAGCAGGCTGCTACTGACTGCTGCCCTGGCATGCTTGGGATTCGTCATAGGGCCGGAGGCTGTGCCTGCCGGTCTGGCAGTGGGCCATCCTGGCGAAGCACAGCGCAGTGGCTGGTGTACGCTGCCACGTGAAGTATTAGATAACTGCCCAGAAGAGCTGCCATACATGCAGAGGAGAGGGTATTCGGGGCTGCCCATGGTAGTCATAAAATGATAGATATGAATCTAATCTTAGAAAAGCGAGTTGAACTCCCTCACTTTTAGTTGGGGCTCAAGGAAGTGAGGAAAGTTGTGCAAGTTTGTACCTTTAGTGTGAAAGTTGAGGATGGAATTCGGGTCTCCTGACTACTTATCTAACTCACCACTTACACTCATTTATGCTAAATACCATGCCTCCTTTTGCTCCCACAGGAATATGGTCACTTGGTGAATTTATGTTCATTTATTTCATGTACAACCTGAAATGCCTCTTCTTGCTTATCAAATCAACATAAAGCACTGGAAAATTGGATTCAAGCTTAGACAACAGACACAGTGACGTATTAAGATCATTTTATGCCGTATCATGATGATTTTTAGGGAGTTAATTAATTTCCGCTCAAGGAAGCATAAACAGCAACTACATGCAGGTAAAAGACAATAGACAAAAAGGTAGCAGTAAATGTTTGCCCTTTGGGTTCCACAGGGCTTGTGTTAGATAAGGTCTTACTTTGCATAGTTATGATGCGGTAAAGAAGTATACTCCCCACTAGTAAATATTTCAGAGATGCTAAATTGGGAAACTGGCAAATTGCAGGTATGAATGGATGAGTACAATGTGCTCAATGAATAAGGAATCAAAAGGAATCAGAAGGAATCGAAAGAATGTAGGCACCTTAAATGTATTCAGGTACAAAGAAATCACCACAAACGAGACCGTGATGGAGGAAAGGTACTGGCTTGTCAATAGATTTGGGTTTGCAGTTTGGAAACCACTCTGTAAACTCCACAAGAACTAATAATTGTGCTAATAACCTTGGTGTTGATAATCATAATCTGGGTATTCAGATTTACTGGCATGACATTATGCAAATCAGTTAACCTTTCTGAAAATCTAATTCCTCATCTGTGAAGGAGTTGGATTAGAATATATTTCCTGGCTTAAATAACCACTGTTGGACAAAGAATCTTATAATTAGTATCTGCAGCTCTTCAGGAGGAAAAAAAATAACGATAATTGATAACTTCAATGAGTAACTTTATTTCTTTGAGTTATGGGATAGTCATGCTTTTTTCAGTCGTCATAGATACTCCCCATCGCTTAAGATTATAAATATATGAGGCTTGAACACACAAAGGAAACTTAGAGATAGTCCACCCCTACTCGAAATTTCATTCTTAAGGGTGGAGAGGCCTTGAATTACAAAGTGACTTGTCTAACTGGTTAATGGTGAAGCCCAAAGGACTAACAAGGCTTCCCAGTTCTCCACACACAGGGCTCTTTTCTCCTATAGGAAAAGGGGTAAATAGGTTTTCTTTCTCATGCCAATTCAGGTTGATTAGTAAGGCCTGGCTGTTGAGAAGGACTGTGGAACTGAGAGCCAGGTACTATAGAAAAGACTAATGTTATCGATGAGGACTGTTTGCTATATAAACAGAACGGGGAAGTCACCTATATGTTTGGCACCTCCTCTCAAAGCTATGCTTTACACATGTTCCTTGAGATTAAACTTTGAATATTTCTTCTGCCTTGCTTTTTAACAACCATCACTCCCAATATTAATTAATGTTGTCTAAGGTATTTCACTCTAAGAGACGGCCTATGTCTCAGTGGACCAAACTTGGATTTGGTCATTAGGAAATACGTCATTCTCAGTGCTTGGATCCTCATTGGGTTTTCTTGAGCTGTTTTTCATTTCTGACGCTGCTAAATGTTTTAGACTTCTCCATTAGCATCATGTGGCCTGTCTGACTAGGATTTCAGGCTGCCAGGGCAGGACCACAGCTCTGAGTACAGGCTGGCTGTAGTTTTGTCCCTCATTATAAGACCATGGAATACAGTAGGAGAGGAGCGGCAGATACCTTGTCCTTTGTGGTTCCGACAACTTAAGTGCAATTCTTGGCAGCCTGGTTTTAGACTCTGATATGGGCCTTTTCTCGTATGATGTTGCAGGAAGCTTTCTCTTGCTGCTGACATGTTCTGGCTCCTTGGTTTACTCAGAGGAGTGGTGAAGGAGACATACCTCAAGCCAGGAGCCGCTATGTTGGCCCTTATGCTCTACTTTCTAAAACTTTGCAGGATTTTGGAAGAAAATGAGAATATACTCTGGAACTGGAGATACATATACCCACACATAGATTCATATATATATATATATTTTCACTTCTTCAGGTCTATGTCCTCATTCCTATTATCTGGAATTGTTTTGAAAGAAAAAGGCATATTACCCTCATAAGGAACTAGAGTTTAACTTCGGAAACTTACAACACATTTATAAAAGACACAAAGTGTTCTCTCTTTTTAGAACTGTTCAAGTGCAAGTCAGATTTGAGTTCAAATGGAATGAAATGCCTGTTTATTTCTGGAAGCAAGTTTAGTTATTTTCTAGTCCAGATTCTTTGTTTTACAGATGAAAAAATGGAAATCCAGGGTCTAGGAGGGTTAAGTGATATGCTCGGTGGTACATTTCAGAAGAAACAGAATAGGAAAAAGAATCCAGAACTTGCCAATTTTTGGTCTCACGCATTTTATCTCTCACCGCACTACTGCCTCTGGGTTTAGAATTACAACAGTTTGGTTTCCTTTTAAACTGATGACTTAGGTTTTTGTTAAGGTTTGATTTACAGTTTAGTAAAAATTTAATACTTATGTTCATTTTGGGTTTTAGCAAGTCAATACTATTCTAGAGTTTTATTTTTATTTTCTTTAAGCCTGTAATGGGCATTGAGGTCTCCCTGTGGTCTCTGGACTTCTCTCTCGGCTTTGAAGATTCTGCTGTTCCCTGCTCCATCTCAACTTATGCATATTCTCAACCACAGGGGAGTCTGGAACATGCCAAACATTATGGTGAGGCTGTTACAACGCTCACCCCGGTCTAAAACCTAAGCCACAGGAGACACAGACTTCTGGTTCCGCAGAAAGCAGGTGTTACAGGTGTAAGGTGTAAGGAAGGGAGCATAATGTACAACAGCCAGATTTTAAACAGCTCTGCTCAGATCTCATATTCCCACACTCCCTCTAATTTACAGGCTTCTGTTCACAGGTAGTTTGAAAACCTATCTGTACCAAATTTAAATATTCAGTGACTTGCCTATAACTAATCATACTTGAAATTAAAAAAGCATGTGTGAACAAGCAATAGCACTAACTAGTACTCACAGGGGAATATTCCAGCTATATTACAGTGAGACTTTTGGCAGTAAAAGCACTCAAGTACTGTTTCTTAAAATGTAAGGATTAGGTGTTCTTGAGGTAGAAAAGGAAAATCTATTCTTTGCAGATGGAGGGGACAATGAAATGGATTCACTAGCAGAGTCACTTTTATGGAAATTTGGATCTGTACTGTGAAATTTTAGTGTTTAAACAAGATCAGAGGCCTTGTAGGATGATTTTTTAACATGCTGGATTAGAAACACCAGACAGAATTGATTCCCAGTAAAATGGAAAACGTCCTGAATTTAAAAGGGGCCTCAAAAAAAAAAAAAAAAGGAGCCTCACTTGGTAACACTTAATTTTCTAACATGAGTGCTCCAAACTCTTAATAACTATATTAAAACACTTGATAATTTCATGTAAGATAAATTTTACGTAAGAATAAAAATGGACAGCGTATATGAATTTGGTGAGACTGAGCATACAATGTGGATTTGCCTTGGAAAACTTGGGCAGTTTTTGAGATTATTGAAGTCGAGCGTCTGTTGCAAGATATCTAAGTGAACTCTCCCAAAGCATTTCCTGGAAGCATTTGCCCAACAAGTACTCTTCAAACAAACGAACAAACATACATACCCACCATTCCTCTATTCCGTGTAATATAATCCATGGACCAACAAGAATAAGCTTATCTTCTACTTGTACAGTTTTTGGGTGGTGCTGCTTTTCCTAACCTTCTCACCATCTGTCAAGACGTAACTTTCATTACTCTCCAGCATCACTTTTAACAGCGTCATCTTTCTTTTCGTCCTTTCTCCTTCCCTCCCTCCCTCCTCCTCTCCCCCTTTGTTTTCTTCCCTGCCTCCTTTTTCTTTCTTTAAAAGGAATCTCTTTTGACCTGTGTTTTCCTCAAGGGTTCAATTGTTTTTATGTTTCTCTCCCTCATAATACAGTCTTTGGGGATTTAAAAATACAACATAAATAGAATCTTCTGTGATTTCTCAGCAGAAAGGAAGGTATGGTTTGTATTACTTTCTCTCATAGGATTCTTTATGCGGTAAATATTTCCAGATGCCCCAAATCTCTTTGTTACGTTTACTATAAGAACCAACAACTCTTCCTTTTTCTCTACGGTGACATGATTGTGTCCTGGGATAGCTCCCACTCGTATCGCTATGAAAACAGAAGTTTCATAAACCAGAGATGAGTTACTTCAACTCAGTTTAATTCAATAAACAGTTATTGAACATTTACTGTGTCCAGGATACCACTGGCCATGGTGAATGATACATGATCCCTCCTATCAAGAAATTTGCAATCTAGTATGGGAGAAACTATGCAAATAAATGTCCAACCGTAAGATGACTGCTACGGTATAGTAACAAGCAAAGATTTAGGAACTCAGTAGGTAAGCAAAATAAGTAGAATAGTAAAGATGAGGCTCTTTTGTTTGTCAGTATTTTACTTTAGCTCTGTATAGTTTTGAGATATGAAATGGTGTCATTTTACTTTACAGTTCTTGTTACTTTATAATCATTACCACGACTTTGTAGTCATAGCTCATGTGTAAGTTGCTTCACTTATGTGAATGTTAGGGAAAGGTACTATGCTTCCGGTAGAGTCTTCTTCAGAAGGAGATTTATTGATTTGAGTTTATAACACTGAATTATGGTTTGGTAATACGTTTTATTTCAACTAGAAGATAGCTACTTTATCGATCCCGTGGGCAAACCCTTACGCTAGATCTGGGCGGTGAGCCGTCTCAGGATCAGCTGTCACACAGCAAGAGGTAAGACTTCCTGGATCAGTTTTCTAAAGTGACAGGTTTATTCCCCGGTCAGGACAGAAGATACTCTCTTTTTAACGAACAGGCTAGACTTCTCTGTGTGCGTATTTGTTCCATGTGTTTCGGGGTGAGGATGGGGTTGAGGAGTCTACTCTGTTTTTATGGGGCATGAATCTGGCTTAAAAATGACAGAGCCCTTTAACAGGGAAATTGCAGCTGGAAGACACCAGCAACTAAGTAGATCTGGGACTTGAGAAACTGTGCCTCCCTGGAGCTATCCAGGGTACTGAACCACTTCTCCTTATGTTGCCTTCTAACCCCGTGAAACAAACATTCAGACATTTAAAAATATCTAGCTTTTTTTTTTTTTTTCTGACTAGAGAAATTCTTTAACCTGTATATTTCTGATAATTGTTCTTGCTCTAGTCTTGGCCAGCTGTAGCAGTTCATCTCTTGTGTCTTTTATTCACTAAACAAATATTTAGGTACAACCTTCTCTGCGTTGGGCACTTTTCTCATGGTTAAATTACTCAGATTGAATATGATTATTTTTGCCTTTTTGTGAAATTTGGGTTAAAGAAACAAATTTTATGGGATACCTAAAGGATCTCAGGTTTTCAAGTGTCGTTTGAAGAACCTGGTTTCTGGTCCAAAGGTTGTGTTTGTTTACCTTTGTTTACAGTACTTAGAATAGCCCTTGGCATAAAATAGGCAGCACAGAAATTTTATTCCACTGATGATCAGATTTATTTTGTGGAATTTTTTAAAAAATAAATTTATTTTATGTATTTATTTTTGGCTGCGTTGGGTCTTTGTTGCTGTGCGCGGGCTTTCTCTAGTTGTGGCGAGCGGGGGCTACTCTTCCTTGTGATGCGTGGACTTCTCACTGCGGTGGCTTCTCTTGTTGTGGAGCACGGGCTCTAGGCGCATGGGCTTCAGTAGTTGTGGCACCTGGGCTCAGTAGTTGTGGCTCGTGGGCTTTAGAACGCAGGCTCAGTAGTTGTGGTGCACAACCTTAGTTGCTCCGCAGCATGTGGGATCTTCCTGGACCAGGGCTTGAACCCGTGTCCCCTGCATTGGCAGGTGGATTCTTAACCACTGCACCACCAGGGAAGTCCCATTTGTAGAATATTTTTCTATACCATGTTACAAGGAACATATTTCTTTTCAACCTAAAGGTAAAATTCTTTGAAGAAAAATTTTGCTCTAAGTGCTCTAGATGCAACATGCACATAATCCTGATGAATGTAGACTAAGCATTTTGGGACACTGTCATATACATTAGGACCAAAGTACAAGCTGACCGGAAACTTCCAGCTCAGACTTTTCTATTTATGTATTTTCTCAACCATGTTTTCATTCTATTTTAGTCATACTAGTCTATTCTGTATTCAGGTAAACAACCACCACCTGTTCACCCCCTCTCCTCCAAAAGAGGAAAAAAAGAATTTTTCCTTTGATGACAGCAACACATGACCCAGGAAGGTGGAGTATATTCTAAACTGTCCTTTTGTAATTCCTTGTTCTAAGCATCGGGCAAGACAAATTGGTCTTGACTTCCCTGGAAATGTTGGTTTCTTTCAGTGAGTATAAGGGGTACAGAATCAACAGTGTTCCTAGTGTTCTCAAGACTAGTTATTGTATGGGTCAGTAAGGCTAAACCCTTCACCCCCAACCTGGTGTTAATTTAATGTTATTCTCAGTATATATCTGAGACAGACTGAATTTGAGCAGAATATAAAGTATCTGGCTGAAATTGAATCAGGCTCAGTGTTCTAACATAGCGATTTGCCACTACCCACATCTATTTCTGTGGTATGCCTTTTTTTTTTTTTTTTTTTTACAACATGTACATTTAGAAACTTGGTAAGGTCCAAACTGTATCATAATTGACATGAAAATGTCAGTTTCTTGGGATTGCCAAACTCAGACACTTTTCTTGGTATTTCAGTGAGAAATCAAATTTGAGGTTGAAGAGTATTGACCAGTAAGCTTCTTTTCTAGAGATTGTTACTCTACCTTTGGTCATGGACCAAGTTTAATTATTCCTATTGCTTTTATTTCCCATTCCTTAGGGAAGTGATAGGCAGTTGTTTAGTCACCGCAAGTTGTGAGAATTTGTGGATCTCAGCAAAGACCCAAGAGACCTATGCAACAGTATTGTTTTCCTACTTATTACCCAGACCCAGTTTGTTTTAAAATCAATTTACTGATTCCACCTGAGTTGCATGACTTAGTTGTAATATAATCTCTTGATTTCTTGAATTATCTCCAGACTGGACTTCATGATTGATTTCTTTTTCGCCTTTGACTTATTCAGATGGAAATAGGTTAAACAAACAGAAAAACTTGACTATTATTCAAAGGCTGAAGGATTCCTTCATTACTTCCCTCCATTTCCTTGGGAATCAATACCATTGGCTGTTTTCTTTTAGTTAGCATAGTTTTGCTTGCTTAATATAATTGATATAGTAATTTAAGAGTTATATATACGTGGTCTGACTTAACCTTCCAATTCTATGGTGTAATGTTACTACTGTCATTTTATGTGTGAGAAAGGTAATGTCCAGGGGGAGTTAAGGAATTTCTAATGACCATAAAATTAGGAGTCAGGACTGAAGATGCAGACCCAGCTCTCTCCGACATTAGTCACTGCTTTTAATCACTCTTCTGCTTGCTTTAATATTTCTCTACTGCCCACATAAAGTGCCATGTCAGAATATAGAAATGGTTATTAACTGAGGAAATAGGAAATATTTTGATGTTTTTAGGGAAATTCAAAACATTGTAGAATAAAAAGCTGGACATGATTTTATTGGCAGTTTTATCACGATGGCTTAAAAGAAATGAAGTTGTTCCTGAAGGTACCTAGTTTATTGTCGTGAAATATATTTGCTTTGCCTCATGCTGTATTTTGTAACACTTGGTCCTGGTAGGGTTTATTTGTGCGTGTAGTTTGATATAAAGATCTCAATTTTAACAAATACTGGGAACTATTCAGAGAAAAAGCCAAAACAGATGTGTTTTTACTCAGTAGTTTTTGTTTAGGTCTGAACCTTTGATAGGAATTTGTTCCAAAACTGTGGTTATTACAGAAGATGAAGAAAGCCAAGCTGAACACAAAGTTAGATGACTTGTCTATTTAATTTTAGGTGATACTTGCCGAATGTCTTGAGAAAATATTTTTTCAACTTGTTTCAGAATTAGAATAGACTCTGTTGACAGTTTATGCAAGCATATATCTGTTATACCTTTTTAGAAATTCGAAGTAAATTCTTCTTATAAAAATAATACACAATCAATAATACACGACCATTTTCTATGAGGAAATTTTCAAATGAAAAAACATTAATCTCTAAACATCCATAACCCCAACCAGTTAATATGTTAGTATGTTTCATTTGGTTTTTGACACACACAAATGCACACAAAACTTAACATATAATTATATAATTTTATATGTAATTTTGTGTTCCAGTTTTCTACTTAATTAATAGCATTGTCTTATTTTGCATTTCTGTGACTTCCAGGGAGATATAATCTACTTTATTGGCCAGTTCTATCTAATTTGGGGTTCTCTGCTTGTGTGTATGGTGTATGTGTGTGCATAATTTAATATATATATGTGGGTGTGTATATATACACATATGTATAATTAGTTTTCTTGTTTTAGAAAAAGATGCATTGTATTCCTTTTAATACATCACAACTTACCCATTTTATTGGGAAGACTTTGCACATATTAAAATCTGATATATTAGGACTAATCAAGAAGAGGTCAGTGTGACTAAGATGTTTTTTAAATGTTTTTTTGTATTGTATTTAGCAACTGGAGCTGCTTTCCCAACAGAAATTTGAAGTAATGCCGAACCTGTGCTAATGAATAGATATAATTAATTGGAAAACTTCATCTGTTTTCCTACAGTGTCTTAAAGACTTTAAAATAATCCCTCAGTAATTTAATCGTATCTCCTAGTTTTCTCCTTTAATTTACCTAGCAATATTTTTTCTTTATTTTAAGATCATCTTCAGCCTAATCCATATAGCCCTATTAAATTATCGTATCAAAAACCAACGATAGGGCTTCCCTGGTGGCGCAGTGGTTGAGAATCTGCCTGCTAATGCAGCAGACACGGGTTCGAGCCCTGGTCTGGGAAGATCCCACATGCCGCGGAGCAACTGGGCCCGTGAGCCACAACTACTGAGCCTGTGCATCTGGAGCCTGTGCTCCGCAATAAGAGAGGCCACGACAGTGAAAGGCCTGCGCACCGCGATGAAGAGTGGCCCCCACTTGCCACAACTAGAGAAAGCCCTCGCACAGAAATGAAGACCCAGCACAGCCATAAATAAATAAAGTAAAAAAAAAAAAATTAAAAAAAAAAAAAAAAAAAAAAAAAAAACCAACGATAATTTTCTATACCTTTTATTTTCATACGGAAATAATTTTGAGATCCACCAGTGTGATTAAAAAATAGAGCAGGTGGAAGTGGGGCAAGGGTGGGAATTGACATCTGATGCAAGAGCCAAGGAGGAAACCATTGTTTTTACTCGGGTCAGGTGATAGCATGCTAGCCTTACATTTCTAAAATTTGAGTATCTTTGGAATTATATTCAACTGCAGCAGTTTAAGTTGTAAATGCTTTAATGTTTTCAAGGCATGTCTTTTAGTGACTAAACTTTTCTAGTGCATTTATTTCAGTAAGGTTGAGGGGATTTCTATTGGATGATCTTCTCCAAATGAGATAAATATTCTAATGGTAACTGTCCTCCTGGAACACATATCTCTTGTTATTAAAAGTTTTCTAAGAGTACTGATGAATTTAAATGACTCACAGTAGCACAATAGGCATTTTA